>NC_091459.1:57889680-59089680 GCF_027789765.1 Dendropsophus ebraccatus
CCCCCTAACGCCGGCCATGTGCTCAGGGCCTGGGAGCTGACAGATTCCCTTTAATACTTACCTGTCCATTCTCCCCTAGTCACAGCTGCGTCTACTTCCTGACAAGGGTGACAGCCTGCTCAGCCAATCACTGGGCGCAGAGCTGTCACGTCTCAGTTAAGGACTGGCTAAGCTTTCTGGAGGCGACTGTAAGCAGTGGAGGACACTGGGGCAGCGTGGGCAGGTAAATATAGGCTCTTTTTTTTGTGTTCAGTTCGCTCATCCCTAGTGTACTCTTCTTAAAGCGACACTGTACCCACCATCTGGCCTCCCCAAACCGCTTGTTCCATCAGATAGCTGCTTTAATCCAAGATCTGTCCTAGGGTCAGTTAGGCAGGTGATGCAGTTATTGTCCTAAAAAACTACTTTTAAACTTGCAGCCCTGTGTCAAATTGGCGTGGCCTAGAGTGTCTGTGCATTATGCTTGCACCGCCTCTCCGTCCCTCCTCACGACCCTCTTCATCATTAGGAATGCTCCAGGCAGGTTTTCTCTTATTTGCATGTGCTGGATCGTTAAGGCACCTGTGCAGGGTTCAGACAAGTGAGGAATAGGAGACATTCTGCCAGGGCCATTCCTAATCGTGAAGAGGGTGGGGAGGAGGGACGAAGAGGCGGTGCAAGATAAGGCATACTCTAGGCCGCGCCAATTTGACAAAGGGCTGCAAGTTTAAAAGTTGTTTTTTGGACAATAACTGCATCTCCTGCCGAATGGACCCCAGGACAGATCTTGGATTACAAGCAGGTATCTGAAGGACAGTGACCTGCAAGGTTGTTGTGGGGTCCCTTGAATACTTATCAGGGTATTCCAGAGTGGAATAGTGACCCACCCGGACTATTGGTACTGCCACCCACGGAAAGGGGAGATGACCCAAGGAGTGTGTACTGTGTTGGTGCTTGATGAGAAATCACAGAGTCTCTTTAGCATAAATAAAATCTGGTTTACTCTGAAGATACTTGAGATAGGCAGTAGATCATACAGCTTTGCCTTAACAGAATACTTCACACTTGATCAGACACTTGAGGATCGAGATCTGTACTGAGAGTAAAAAGAGTGGTACAGTCATGCTGACTGAGTTGCGTGCTGAGAGGTAAAATTGAGGATCAGAAGAGTAGAGAGGAGGATGTTGAGAGAGTCCCAACCCAAATAGTACTGTGCTCTGCCGGAACTTCGGAGGTGGAAATAATAGAATACTTGAGAAAAGAGAGAGAATACTTGTGCCTGTGTTTTCACTCTTTGGTCTTTGCACCACCTATTGCCCACCAGTGTCGAGTGACCCATCCTAGGGGGTAACACAAGCCCCAGACCTTGTTACCTGGGATGAGCGGAATGCTAAGGGTTCCCTGCTTACACCAGCACTGCGAGATAGAGTTCATAGGCTTCTAGCAACTTTGCTCTATGCAGATCAGTTCCTTTTACTTTCTTTATGGATACTGTCCTGCACTGTGTCTCTCCTGATTTACGGCATGGGTTGAGATAATCCCTGACTTGTCCTCTCTAGTAAAGGTTTAACACTGCATAGTGCTGGATAGCGTTACTTGAGAAGAAACTGTAGATAGCTGCATGTGCACTGGTCTACGTCTAGACTACACAACTTAGGCTGGGGACGTGGCAGGGGCCAGGGCCCAACTGGACCGCTGTAGAGAGCGTTCTGGCTTGTGTCCTTCCTCTACAGAGTCCAATGGCAAAAGACCCTACACTTCCTCTACCCATGTGACTTCCTACCTACAGCCCCTGTAAGATAGGCCGTGAGTTTCTGAGGAGTGGGTAAGTGAGAAGTAAAGAGAGAGATGATAGGAGAGAAGAACTCTCATTGGCTTACAGATCCATGTGATATACAAACAACCAGTAACTCTTTAAGTACTACAGCTGTGCAATAACTGAATATACACACTTAAGATAACAACATCTTGTGGCGAAACTCTGCTACTACGACATCACCACTTACACTCAAAAAGTACAGGCTTTTATGGAGGGTGTAACCAATAGCAACACCCGTGGTGAGACACCACGTCATTCCATACTTACATTTTGATTTAATTGTATGAAATGACCACATATAATGGTAGATTTCTCCTCTTCTCAAATCCATTCCTGGCTTTGGCTTCAAAAATCTGTCAGATAAATCTCTCTGTGTAAACACACCATTACTTGGATCAGTCAAGTCCATCAAAGTGTGAGCCACCTTACTCTGCAGCCTTCTGCTTTGGCTTATAGAGGGGTCTTAAAGGGTTATTGAGCAAACTTCTCTCTTCTAGATAATTTGCACTTTACCTCCAATTGTTGATAGCTCGTTCTCTAGGTTACCAACCATCAGTCTACTCTAAAAGCAGTGGCAGGGCTTATAGTGTATAAATACTTATAAATAATAAATATACGCCTGTGACAATTAGTTTGCTCAAATAAAATAAAACTACTTGGGCTGTGTTCACACACTTAGCAGTTTTATTGCAGTACTGTCATGGTACTGCAGAGTCTTGACAGAAATTATTGCAGCACCACAACGAAACCTGCAATGTGGGAACAAGGCCTTTAGAAAGATGTTCCACATTATTAAGCAAGCCACAGGTTTCAAGCAATATGGGAAAGAAAAAGGATCTCTCTTCTGCTGAATAGCTTCAGATGCTTGCCTTGCAATGCCTTGGACAACAATTGATATTTCACAAAAACTTACATACGAAACGATCATCTTACTGTGAAGAAATGCGTGGCTGATTCAGAGCACAAACGGGTTCATGCAGATAAAGACATAATCAACTCTCACAAGCAGAAACGGCTGCAATGGTCCCAGACATACATGAACAAGGCCAACAAGGCTGCAAAGTCAGCAAGCAGGGGGTGGAGTCATGTTTTGGGACGGAATCATGGGGAGAGAGGTTATATTACAAAAGAAGAACCATGCCTTCCCTAGCAAATTCATCTTCATGCATGACAAAGCACCGTCTCATGCTGCAATAAATACCTCATTGGCTGCTATAGGCACAAAAGGAGAGAATCTCATGGTGCGGCCACCATCCTCCCCTGACCTCAAGCCTACTGAGAACCATTGCAGTATTCTCAGGCAAAAGCTATATGAAGTTGGGAGGTAGTACACATCAAGACAGCAGCTCTGGGAGGCTGTTCTGATATCATATAAAGTAATTAAAGGAGAAACTATCCAAAAACTCACAAGTTCAATGGATAAACCAATTGTGAAGATATTAAAGAAGAGGTACTATGTTAACGGGACACCAGTCATTGCTTGAGTATATCATGACCTTAGAAAAGTTGGGTGCTTTCTCCATTAAAATGATCCAAGACTTTTTTTGCTCACACTAAACCTGGGGGGATCAATATATATGCAGGAGTGTGAACTATACTCCCAGCTTTCCCAAGCTCCTGGTAATTTGGCTTATTAAAATGTTTTTGCTTGAAATAGCTTTTGATTTTAGTAAATATGACCTCTTAATGCTTAAAATCCAACAAATGACCATTTTCAGTTCTTTACATTCTTTACCTATAAAATGTATTTAAACTCTTGTGCATAATAATTTGGAACATTGCAGGTTGAGTACCATATTTTCCAAAGTATAAGTATAAGGGTCGTCTTATAAGCCGGGTATGGTCGCCTTATACGGTGGGGGGGCTCAAAAATGGCCCCATCCCCACCGTATGGGGCGACCACTATAATAAAAAAAAAAACAACCTTTAACTCACCTAGGACCCGTTCCCAGCCTCCGTGCACCTCCCGTACCGTTCCCGGCGCAGGCAGTGTGACGCACACTACCGGTGACAGAGATCGCTGAACCTCTCCCGGGCAGCTGAGAGTCTCAGCGGAGGGGCTCGGAGACGCTCGGCTGCCGGGAGAGCTTCGGGAGAATGAGAGAGGCGCCGGAAGTTCCCGAAGCCTCTCTCATTCTCCCGAAGCTCTCCTGGCAGCCGGACATCTCCGAGCCTCTCCGATGAGGCGCTCGGCTGCTAGGGAGAGGTTTGTCGATCTCTGTCCCCGGCGCAGGTAGTGTACTTCACTACGGGAGGCGCATGGAGGC
Source organism: Dendropsophus ebraccatus (assembly GCF_027789765.1). NCBI lineage: Eukaryota > Metazoa > Chordata > Amphibia > Anura > Hylidae > Dendropsophus > Dendropsophus ebraccatus. Next base: position 57,893,746 of record NC_091459.1, read on the forward strand.
GGGGAACGGGCCCTAGGTGAGTTAAAGTTTTGTTGTTTTTTTTTTTTTATTTAGCTGCAGTTAACCTCTGCCTGACCGCAGCAGGGGTTAACATTTTCCGGCGTATAAGGCAACCCCTGACAATCTGCTTAAAAGTCAGGGGTCGCCTTATGCGATGGAAAATACGGTACTTTAATTTGCGAAAAAGAAATATTCTCATTGGGAGGTTTGCTCAATAAAATTTGATTTATAAATAAAATTTGATTTATTATTAATGAATGATTACTTGAAAATTACACTGACTGTAATTTGCATCTTCTACATAGGAGAACCTGAAAAAAATAATATTTGCATAATAATTTGGGTGTATTTTGGGGTGTATGTGCAGTAATGTTGATATATTTAATGGCTAAAGACAAAAAGTTTGGACTGTTTAGTCTCTTCATCCGGTACTCTTCATCAAATATGGCTGATAAATAGAGATGAAACGAAATGAATCGCTTTGTTAGCTCGGCAATCTGCGACGCTCTGCCTTGGGTGCCTGGAAAAGCTAAATCCAGTCCTTGGAGAAGCTTCCTAGGATTGGATGCAGCTTTTCCAAGCACCCGGGATGGAGCAGCACGGAGTGGCATGGACTGCAATAACAGCAGGCTGATAAGCAGATTGCCAAACTAACTAAGCAATTTTCTTTGTTTGTACTATAAATACGCTCATCTCTACTAATAAAAAGACCTAAGCTGTTTCAAAAGCTTGAACCTGTCCACTGGCTAACATGTTTCCTATAGCTCAGATGATATTTTTGTATATACATGTCATCTTCCTTACCCTTTATGTATGAAGCAACAAGTCCACAATGGAGATACAACAATATATAGGAAAAGCTACGTTTCTCCACAGCTAGAAATAGCTGACAGATTGCTCAGGTTTTATCCATGATCTTGATGACATTTATCAGAACAATACTGTGATCTGTTTACATTTGCTTCCCTCTTTTTACACCACATACAGAAAAAAAATGAAGACACTTTCCCTTTAATTATCACAAGTATGTTCAGGTATTTGGATAATAAGTTAAAGTATATAGGATCGGAAAGGGGCACACTGCTACAGATACATGCCATTTATAAGATAATCGGACTCTTCAGAAGTTAATGGACGAGCTTTCTTCAGCTTCTGTCTCACTAGCTGGAGACGACAAACTACCATCAATAGCAGCAGGGAGGTGATTGCTAAACCAAGGGCCAGTGGTAAAACAGCTCCTGAAAGAAAGGACAAGTACAGGATGAGAAATCTACAGAGATACAGGTTCAGACACATTTACAAAGTTGAGAGAGAGAGAGAGAGAGCATAACAAAGTAGCTACCAAAAACTGGATGCTGGGTAACAATTGAATAAGCCAAGACTCCTTGGGCGAGATTTATCAAAGGGTGTAAAACTTAGACTGGTGCAAACTGGCCACAGCAACTAATCACAGCTCAGGTTCCAGCTCTGGTGAAAGGAAAGAGGAGCTGTGATTGGTTGCTATGGACAGTTTGCACCAGTCTAAATTTTACACCCTTTGATAAATCTCCCCCCTTGTGTCCTTGAGGATACTGCACTGTTGGGATACATGGGACATTCCCTTACGTACACTGCTGTCTCCAGCCCTCCATACAGTTGCATTATGATTTTAGAATATAATAAAATATTCCCTGTCAATGTGACCTAGAATTATACTGTATGACCTTGCTTTTCAAGATTCTTAAAGTGGATTTGTAGTGGGGTTTTTTTTTTATGAAATCAACAATCGCAATCATTTTTTTTTTTTTTTTTTTAATTATGCTTGCTTTCTTTTTTTTTCTATGTTTAAATCAAAGTTATACTTATGGCCACTAGGTGTCTCCCTACCAAACTATGGTCAATGCTTCCTCCATTCTGATATTTGGTCTTTTCTCTATTCAAAAAATGAAACTAAACACAGGAAATCCCAGTCCTTTACACACTCACACAAGGAGATACACCTGTATATCATGCAGGTTGTATATCACTTTAACTTTTACTAATTATATTATCAGCTCTGCTTGATTACACTTGATCTTAGCCAAAAGGCTGAGAAGCGATTGCAGTGACATTGTGTGCATGTGATTAGTACAGCCAATTGCTGGACTTGATGCTGACATATGTGGCAAAAGACCATTGTGGTCACTGACTGACTGCAACAATCATGGATGTACAGCACCATGTACAGCACAGAGCAGAAAGTCATGTCATATAACCTCGGGTCCTCGTACCACAGGTTTAAAACCTAGGCTATGGAGTCTTATTGTATCACACCACAAGCTGATTGGGGCATTTCTTATTTAAGGGTACGTTCACACGTACCGGATCCGCAGCGGATCCCTGCCCAGTAAACTCTATGGGCAGACAAACTCGCAGCAGGATGCACATCCCGCTGCGAGTTTGTCAGCAGCCCGCCCCATTAACCCCTTCGCTGCAGGAGCATATACCTCAATTCAGTATAACTTGTAATTTATTGATTGAAACCTCTGATGCTTCCATGCTAAAGAGTCCAGTCCATTGAGTGACTCCGAAACACAGAATGTTCAAGGAGTATAACAGGCGGAATTCCCTTTAAGGAGTGAAATAAGTTAATAGTAGTTCTGGCATTGGGAAAGATTTTGTCCTTCAGGATCATGACAATGTGGGCTCTGAGGGAACCTTGTGTGAGAGAGTTAAAGGAAAACTATCAGCGGCCTTAGGCTGTATGTATGTTTTCCAGGACTCCCTAGGGCTGCATCCAACTTCTTCAGTCACTGGTATTCAAATGCCAAGCATTTTCTCATCTCTAATGACCATACAATGTTGCTGAAATATTGGCAAGTTCCACCACAGAATTTATACTGAGCAGGGATTGTGGCGGACATGGAACGCTGGAAGTGAAGAAAAGTGTTCCTTTCCTCTGTAAAGTGCAAACCCCCCGGCCGGGGCTGCGGGTGGGCACTGGGGCGAGCGTGTGCTGTGCCTGGTCCCGGCTCCGACTTGCTGAGGACTCCGGGAACCGCCAAGGCAGGCCGGAGCCGGGATCGGGTGGAGTGTGTGCTCTGGCGGCCGGGGGGTTAACGGGGTGGGCTGGGGACGGACTCGCAGCGGGGATGTACATCCCTGCTGCGATTTTGTCTGGCGAAAAAAAAAAAAAAAAAAAAAAGTGCAAACCCCTGTAAACATAAGTTTACACTTTAAACTAATTACTCAATGTGTTAATGATAACACACTCCTTACAGGGGTTGTCTATTACTTGCCTCTGCTTGACCCCTGTCCATGGACTGCGCTGTGTATGTAATGGTAGAGAAGCGTTTATGCGGTAAATCTACAATGTTCATTGATCTTTTTCTTATATAATTATAGTGTACTCTATGTACTCTTCAGATAATGTCCTATTACCGAGAGAAAGTACTCCTAGCACCACACTTTCCGGCTAATGGGTATTGATTGAACGCTGTACACTGGCAGCTGCAATTACTGACAACTCAGCTGACTAAGCGAAATGTCATTGTCAAACCTGAAAAGGATGACAAAGCCTCCTGCCCTCCAATATAAGGATGTGATTAAGGCAAGGAAATTGCATCCTGTGTGATAAATGTATCTATCCGATATATCAAGGTGATGTCTGGCGCATTTTGTATCTCCTCTTAGCCACACCTTCTTATTTTTATTTAAACTGTCTAGTGAGGCAGATGGTTAAAAAAAAATTGGTACCAAGCATACACATCCCTTGTTTGGCTTAATTTTTGCTTGGATTCTGGCACATTCTGCTTAGTAAAACTCCTTAATGTGTGTTACTGCTTAACCCCTTTAGGTCTGAGCCAATTTTCAGTTTTGCGCTTTTGTCTTTTCCTCCTTGTGTTTAAAAGACCATAGTGCTTGTATTTTTTTTACCTAGAGACCCACATGAGCCCTTTTTTTTTTTTGCGTTATTAATTGTACTTTTCAATGACAGACTTAATTTGTGCATAAAAAATGCTGTGAAACCAGGAAAAAAAAATGTGTGGTGCAACTGAAAATAAAACGCAATTTTTTTTACATGAACGGGGGAAGGAGCGGCGGTGGTTGTGTTTACGCTGTTCACCCTGATGTAAAACTGACATGTTACACATGTTCCCTAAGATGTTACGATTACAATGATATGCAACTTGCATTACTTTTATTTTATCTGACTGCTTTTAAAAAATTTAAATCTTTAAAAAGAGACTGAATGTTCCTTAATATTGCTCTATTACCATCATTGTAATGCTTGTATCCTTTGGTCTATGGGACTGTGTGAGGTGTCGTTTTTTGCACCATGATGTGTTCTTTCTATCGGTACCTTGCTTGCGTATATGTGACTTTTTGATCACTTTTTATTACAATTTTTCTGGACTTGATGCGACCAAAAATGCGCAATTTTGCACTTTGGAATTTTTTTGCGCTTACGACGTTTACCATACATAATCACTAGCGCTTACGACGTTTACCGTACATAATCACTAATGGTATCATTTAATAGCTCAGGCAATTATGCACACGGCGCTACCAAATATATTTAGTTTTTAGTTATTAGAGGATGGGATTTTTTAATAATAAAAAACTTTTTTTTTTAACATACACATTAATTAGAACTCTCCCTGGGAGACTTCTAATACAACTAAACTGATCTCCCATTGAGATCAGTGTAGTATGCATTATACAGCACCGATCTATCAGGTCTGCAGCAGACCAGATACATGGATTGCCGGGACGGGATCAGCGTCAGTCCAACGCTGAGCCCCAGCCGTCTCAGAAGAAGGGATCTTCCCTGCGTTATCACATCACAGAGGGGAGATGGCGCTCTGCATGGCTTTGTCTGACAGCTGCATTTAATTGTTCTTATAATTGGGCACGACCCCACTGTTAACCCCCCTAACGGCGCCATAACGTATGAGATACGTCATGGGTCATTAAGGGGTTAAAGGGAATGTGTCATCAGAAAATGATCGTTTGTTTAAATAATGTGTTTTTAATAAGTTTTTGTTGACTTTTTTCTAATTTTTAATTTTTCTGTCTGTATTATAAAATAATTTTGAATTCTTGCAGTTTTCATTCTCACCACTATGTGTAAAACTAAGCTGAGGCTTCCTGTTCTGTCTGTGGTGGTAAGAGGAGGCTGCTGTAAAGTAAACTGAACAGCACTAAAGTCCCCCAGTGTCTAGAACAGTCATGTCAAACTCTGGCCCGCAGACCATTATTTTTGGCCTGCCAGGCAATTCAGAGTTTGAATTACATCTGGCCCGCAATGGCTACTATAAACAAGACTATAGAGGAGGGCTGGCTACTATATGAGACTATGGGGAGAGCTGGCTACTGTATGAGACTACTGGGGAGGGATGGCTACTATATGAGACTACTGGGGAGGGATGGCTACTATATAAGAGACTTCAGGGGAGGGCTGGCTACTATATAAGAGACTATGGGGGGGTGGCTACTATATGGGACTACAGGGGAGGGCTGGCTACTATATAAGAGATTACAGGGGCTGGCTACTATATGAGACTACTGGGGAGGGCTGGTAACTATATAAGAGACTATGGGGCGGGCTTGCTACTATATAACAGACTATGGGGCAGGGCTGGCTACTGTATGAGACTATTGAGGAGGGCTGGCTACTGTATGAGACTATGGGGGTGGGTTGGCTACTATATGAGACTACAGGGGAGAGCTGGCTACTATAGGAGACTATTTGGGAGGGCTGGCTAGTATAAAGGACACTTGGGGGGCTGGCTACTATATAGGACACTTGGGGGGCTGGCTACTATACAGGACAAGTCACTTGGGTATATCAACCGGCACTCCAGCACTGTGATGGCGCGGTGCTCGTGGCAAACAATGAACCAAATAAATGAATAGGTCCCGGTACTCGCACTTGTAAATTGCTTCTTTAAGGTTTTATTTTAACATAAATGCAGAAACTGCACGCGTTGCGACCCTCCGGTCTTTCTCAACAGCATAAGTAAATGGTCATAGTTACAAGGCTGAATGATTGTGAAAGTGGTAAACAACCATTGGTTAAACTAAGATGATATATGAACCATAATTAAATGTGTGTTATTTCATACTCCCTGTTCAGACCGAGCGGTTCCAGGGTGCGTAGGGAGTAAATTCAGTAAGCTTCCCTCCGCCAATGGTTGTTTACCACTTTCACAATCATTCGGCCTCATTTATACCTTGTTTATTTACATTTCTCTTTTAGGCTCAAGAAAACAGGATAATTACTACTCTCATTGAAAAGGACTTCAAGTGCTCTGTTATATATTATTTTGATTTGCATATCCTATTTCCACATTATTTTTACATTGATTTCATTTCATTTCATCCAATTGGATTTTTTCAGCAATGAATGAGTTAACATAACATGTGTTTTGTAATGACGTCACCTAATTGTGGATCACATGCTTTTCTTTGTTATAAGCTTGTAACTATGACCATTTACTTTATGCTGTTGAGAAAGACCGGAGGGTCGCATCGCGTGCAGCGTCTGCATTTATGTTAAAATAAAACCTTAAAGAAGCAATTTACAAGAGCGAGTGCCGGGACCTATTCATTTATTTACTATACAGGACACTTGGGGGGCTGGCTACTATTTGGGCACTACTGGGAGGGCTGGCTACTATGTCGGGCAATTTTGTTTGGGTTGGCTACAACATGGGGCAATATTGGGGGGGTTGGCTATTACATGGGTTGGGGCTTAATCATATCATAGTAATTTATCATTTAATTCATCATAGTGCACAGTGCTGGGAGACGCACACCACTGATAATGCCAGGACCGCCGCATACGCGCTTCGATAATTATTAAGGTTGGCCCGCGACTTTGTCAAATTTTTTGTTATTTTGTCCCACTGTGTATTTGAGTTTGACACCACTGGTCTAGAACAACCACCAAGTGATAATGTCAGTGGTCATAGGGGTCAGTCGTGATGGAAAATCACAGCCAACTCTTTGTTCAGGGAGACATGAGCCACAGATTTTCAAACGTGGAAACCATGCCCCAATCCCGCCATGTTGTGGAGATTGATATAGTGGTACAGTGTCCACCATGTTGGGAACACTGTTGGGATGTTGGGATCGGTCTGAGTATTCTAGATTAGTCACACATTTACCTGCTTCAGGTGCCGGGTGTTCATTACCCTTTACAATGTCTTTTGAGAGTAAGAAATTCTTCTCCACTGTTTTCTCAGTTTTCGATGAAACTGTGCCTAGAAAAAATTAAATAAACAATGAATATACAGTATAAACCATTTACATATTTCATTCTTAATATACATGAGATTATATTGTATATTACTGAAAGTTAATATTACAGGTTAAATGAACAGAAACTCTCTTATTAATCATTAAAGCAATACTGTATTCCCCAACCCAGCTCCCAAAACCACTGGTACAATCCACTTGATGAGCGCAAGTCCTTCCCAGTCGTGTCTTTTAAAATGCTCCTGGTGCCTTGGTTAGGGTAAAAAAAACCTTAATCTGCAGCAGGTGAGTCAAACAAGTGTGGCCTAGAGCGTCTGTGCCCTAGGCCTGCAACGCCTCTCCTTTCTTCCTCCCCTCTCTCCTTAACATTAGGAACTCCCCTAGGCAGGATTTCTCCTATTCATCACTTGTCTTAACAGTGCACATGCCACACCTCATTGACTCGACTGCTGCAGATTGAAAGATTTTTTTTTATTTTAAAAGACACGACTGGGAATGATTTACTCTTATCAAATAGACTGTACCAATGGTTTGGGGGTTGGGGGGAGGGGTAATGAATACCATACTGCTTTAATCAAAGGGGTACTTGAAAATAAGAATTGTTATCAGAAAGTTACACAGATTTGTAAATTATTTCCAGTTTTAAAAAATCTCCAGTCTTCCATTACATATCAGCTGCTGTATGTCCTACAGGACATGGTGTATTCTTTCCAGTCTGACCTAGTGCTCTCTGCTGCCACCTCTATCCATGTCAGGAACTGTCCAAATCTTCATAGAAAACTTCTACTACTCTGGACAGTTCCTGACATGAACAGTGGTGGCAGCAGAGAGCACTGTGTCAGACTGAAAAGAATACAGCACTTCCTGCAGGACCTACCATACCACTTCCTGCAGTAAGGTTTGAAAACTACAGAATTTAGGCTTAACAACTGTGTAGAGAAGTCCTCATATAGAAAGGGGGTGACAGTATCACTTTAAGGGACAGCTTCTTTAACTGAGCTGCACATTTGTCAGTATATTCCTGAGGACTGTAGGATGTACTCAATAGTTAAAGTGGGTGTCCCATCAATAAATATCAAGTTCACTGCATAGATTGATATAAACTGTATTGTATATATTCGAAAGCTCGAAATTCAATTCAAACCAACCGCGAAGCTCGACTTTTCAATCGAATATCAAACATCATAAAAGTCAATGGGAGAAAAATGCTTATTTCTTGGAAACCTAAATTCGACCACTTGGAGGTCACTAAGTCCAAAATGACACCTCAGAAATTGAATCACACACTTCTGAAATGCAACTGGGACAGCAGGGGAAGCATGCCTGGGTGCATCTAACATGCCCAAGTCGTAGCATTATGCCACTATCACAGCCTCTCAACTATACACTCCAAACACAATATAACCTCTATATGAAGTGGAAAAAAATACAAGGAAACCTTTTCTCCTCTACATTAGCATGGCCACATTTTAAGCAAAAGAAACATTTTCATGCACCCCTTTAAATCACGTTGCCTATGACAACCACAGATGGCATAGGCATGGAGGAACTCAAACAGCACCCACTGCTATCTTGCCCCACTACAATTGGAATGTACCAGCAAATAGGTGGGAAAAAAAAGGTGTGACACAGTTTTTTATAAGTAGCACAGAGCGCCAAAACATGCCCCACTACAATTGGAATGTAACAGCAAACAAGTCAAAAAAAGTTGTGACACTGTTTTAATTTTTTTTTTTTTTTTTTTATAAGTAGTGAAGAGGGTCAAAACTTGCCCTGCTACAATTAGAATGTAACAGCAACGAGGTCTGGAGAACCTATGTTGGAGAAGTTTCAGCTGTCTGCTTGTCTGTCTAAGTAGATGATGAGCTGGTAGGCAGCCTATTCACTGTATGGACTGAGCTATATGCTGTCTTGTGGGAGCAAATAGATGAACTGAAGAATATTCTTCAAAGTTAGCAGCTGCCTGCCTGTGAGAATAAGTTGCAGATGTGCTGGTAGCCGGCCTATTCACAGGTATTCTGTAGATATATACTGTGCTGTGTATTGTAGTAGCCCTAAGAAGGGCTTTTGGGTTCTTGCCTGCCTACAATCAGCTAACTGTCCCTACTCCAGGATCTCTCCTTCACTACCTTCAAGATGGCCTCTGACAGCAGGAAAAGCCAAGTTCTTATAATTGGGAGGTCACATGAGTAAGCCAGCCAGCGATTGTAGATGCTGTTCTCGCGATGCCAGCATGCTCCTAGGGCCTGTCACCCCCCCCACACACACACACATAGTAATTGGCTAGAAATAGGTGCCAGGTGTGGGAGGACAAACACATTCTTACTGATACTCAATCCAAAATGAGTATTTTGAATAGTGTAGTATTTGATCGAATAGCTACTCGATAGAGTACTTCTTGCTCATCTCTAGGGATAGTGCTTACCAACCTACTGAGCTGAGTGCTGGAGGACACACATGCTCAGTTACTCTCCACACATCCAGGTCTCTGCAAGTAATCTCTGTTTACTGTGGAACAACCAACACATATAATGTAGAAAGAAAGGAGACTCTGTCGGAAGCACGGTGGGTTATGCTTGGTACTAGAGAATGGAGTCCAACTGTGCAGCATTTGAATACAGGTGGCTGAAGAAGTTGGATGCAGCCCTAGAGAGTCATGGAAAACATGGATACAGCCATAGGCTGTATTTATTTATTTTTTCCAGGACTCTATAGGGCTGCATCCAACTTCTTTAGCTCCCAGTAATAAAGTGCCGCATGCTCAGACTGTCTGTTATAAGGCTGCTGTAAAGTAATCTATACAGCACTACAGTGTAGGGTGAAAACAATAGATAGAGATTTAATATATGAAGCTCATAGCTGAGCCCCCCCCCCTCCCTGTGGAATGATCTCTTCAAAGGTCATAAATAGAGATGAGCGAACTGGGTTCGGGTTCGAGTCGATCTGAACCCGAACCTTCGGTATTTAATTAGCTGGGGCTGCTGAACTTGGATAAAGCTCTAAGGTTGTCTGGAAAACATGGATACAGCCAATGACTATATCCATGATTTCCACATAGCCTTAGGAATTTATCCAAGTTCAGCAGCCACCGCTAATCAAATGCCGAAAGTTCAGGTTCGGATCGACTCGAGCATGCTTGAGGTTCGCTCACCTCTAGTGATAAAGTAAGCTCTGTAATGTTTCCCATTTATGTGAATGGGACAGGTCCTGTCTATTGTTTTCTATCCATGGGGCTTGCTGTAAAACATATCACTAAGTGCCCCTAAAAAATTAACATGCAAGATGGCTGCCCCCCACAATAATCTACAAAAAATAATATAAAATTAGAGAATAGTAACAGACTACAAAGTATCTGGGTCTAAAAAAAAATGTAGGTACTACATTCATGAAACAAAATTTAGGTGCCATTTTTTTGACATCCTAAAGGCCTTTCCCATTTTTAATAAAACCCCTCACAGGTGGTCCTAGAAGATCCAGGAAGGAAGACATGTTGCAGTTGTGGCATCCTATTACAATACCACACTGGAAGGATCCATTACAAGTGTTTGTAAAGGCAACCGCATTGGTAGCTGCTTAATTTTATATACCTGTAGCAATGGCATTGAATGAAACACCTATACTGAATGACTAAGTGGCGGGTCCCAGTACATTTCAACATACTGTATATATACAATCAGCAACATACCTGCTACTGCTTCAAGATTTCCTCGTGGGTCTAGTGTTGTGTGTTGCAGAATGGCTCCTGCTCAAAGACACAAGATATTACAATTAGTGAGTGCAGCTTAAGTCTGTCTGAACCCGGTGGCTGAAGAAGTTACATAGTTAGTAAGGTTGATAAAAGACACATGTCCATCAAGTTCAACCAAGGAGGGGATGGTGAAGGGGAGGAATGATGGGTCTGTTCTATACATATGTGTTTATGTTATTTTGGTCTAAGAACTTGTCTAGCCCTATTTTGAAGCCCTCTACTGTTTTTGCTGTGACCAGATCCTGTGGTAGACTGTTCCACAGATTCACAGTTCTCATGGTAAAGAAGGCTTGTCTCCTCCGGAGATTGAACCTTTTTTTCTCCAGTCGGAGGCAGTGCCCCTTTGTCCTTTGAGGGGGTTTTACCTGGAACATCTTTTCCCCATATTTCTTGTAGGGGCCATTTATATATTTAAATAAATGAATGATATCTCCCCTTAAATGTCTCTTCTCGAGACTAAACAAATTTAATTCCCTTAATCTATCATTATAACTAACATGCTCCATTCCTCTTACTAGATTAGTTGCCGCCTTTGTAACTTTTCCAGCTCTAGGACGTCCTCTCTATAAATTGGTGCCCAGAACTGAACAGCATACTCCAGATGAGGCCGCACCAAAGCAGTAATATTATATCCCTGTCCCAAGAGTACATGCCTGTTATATACATGACAATATCTTGCTGGCCTTAGAAGCAGCTGATTGACATTGCAATCAGATTGAAGTTGGATGCAGTCAGTCTAGGGAGAATCTGTCCTATGTGATGTGACCCACTTTTGTAATGGAGAATACTGTGAAGACTGTGGATGTCATCCACACGTTCTTCCCTGTAGTTCAATTGGAAAAATGTCTCCTGGTTGATCTTGGTTTCTAAAGTTTGCATCCTGTGTCCTTTATTGAGGAGTAAGAGGGGTAGAGGAGCACTGGATGTATATTACACTGTAGAACCCCAAATGCACCTGCATTTGGCGCAACTGAAAAAAAGCTTAGGGAGTCCCTATCTGTTTGTGTAATGGGTGAGGAACTATAGGTGCTGCACTGGGGTGGGTGCCCCTCTCTTTATTCATTGTACCAAGTAAATCATATAAATAATAAAATGAGGAACATGGCATACCACTATTCATTTTCTGATCTGTCTTCACTTTGGACTTAGAAAGCAATATGAAAACCACCATTTTTTTCCTATTGTGCCATTTTTAAGGAATCTCATTAAAGGGGTTATCCAGTGTTAGAAAAATATGGCAAATTTCTTAAAGAGACAGCTCTTCAGTTCAAGTATGGCTAGGGGCTATCCAAGATCAGGAAAACATAGCCTCGTCCTTCAAGAAACAGCAACACGCTTGTCTCCAGTTTGGATGCAGGTTGCGCTGCTCATTTCTAATAAAATGAATGGATCTGAATTGCAAAACACATCTAAACCAGAGACAAGGGTGGTGCTGTTTTTGGAAGTAAGCAGCCTTGTCTTTCTAATTCTGGATAACCCCTTTAATTGCAAGCCATGCCTGAACTGGAGTCAAGAATAGAGCTGTCTCTTGAAGAAATTTGCCATATTTTTCTAACATTGGATAACCCCTTCAATCAGATTCCTAAAAATGGCACAATAGATAAAAATGGTGGTTTTCACATTGCTTTCTAAGTTCAAAATGATGACACCCAATGAGGAAACCTCACCCAAACTGGAAACAAGAGTGGGGCTGTCTCTGGAAGAAAGTGGCTATGTTTTTCTAATGCTGGATAACCCCTTTAACAATAGCTTTGTGACACATAGCTGATCAGGTGCAGAACATTTCCTACCTGTCTTCACCATACTGTGGTCTTTCAGGTCCTCATGAAGTGTCAGATTTCTTTCTGCATTGGAGGACACCGAAATCTTCTTCCCTGGGACTCTGGATTTTTCCACTTCGGATTCCCTCTCACTCCCTGAGTCTTCATGGTGGCTCGTCTTGTCGGTTATGTGAATCACCGTCTTACGACCAGAACTGACTGCAAGTAAATATAAATGACTTGTTACATATCAGAAATATAAGCATCCGTGCCCAAAGCAGAAAGGTCAGCAGTAATAATAACTGCTGTATCTTTGGATTGTCCACATAATATGACATATACAGAGCATTAAACCATATTAAAGCCATGTTCACAAGTCAGCATGATTTCTGAGGTGGGAATCATGTTTTTTCCATCGCATAAAGCACTATGTTTTTGATTGGGGGCCTTGTAAAAAAACACTTTTTTGCAAGATTCTTTCCCATCTGAAAGTCACCTCTTTGGTTCAGTCTGTAAGCAGCACTGGGTTTTCCCATTAAAATCAATGGAAGATCTTGTGTATATCTGGCAACATTTTGGTGCTGTAGAACCTGTAGTGCTGTATATTCCACATGTAAAATACATGTTGGATCATTCCCCCTCCTGGAGACTAACGATTTATTCCATACATGTAATTATCTATTCAGTCTCCTTCCCCCAGTTTTGAGCTGATGCTTTCTGCTGAAAAGAGAGAAAACTGTGTGTAAGCTGTTCTCTCTATCTCCCTATCCTCCCCCTCCCCTTCTGAAATGGCTGATGTGAACAGCGTCACAGGCTGGCTGTCTCTTCACTCTGTAGTGCCAGGAGGGTTTATCTAAGGTCAACTTGCTAGTGACCTCATTGTGATTTACCCTCCCAGCATTATACAGTGCAGTAACAGCCAGCCAGTGACTCTGTTTACAAGAGCCATCTAGGAAGGGAGGAGGGAGGAGGTCAGAGTGGAGGGGGAGGGGGAGATAACAGCCCACACACCGTTTTCTATGTCTTTAGCAGAAAGCAGCAACTCAGAACTGGGGAAAGAGGCTGTTAAGATAATAACATGTATGGAAAGAACTGTTAGTCCCCAGGTGAGGGGGATTAAACATGTATTTTACCCTTTAAATAGAGGCAGTTTTTGGCACTGTTTTTTGAGGTGGATTTTATCCACGTCCCAGAACAAGGTGTGTAAATTAGCAACTGGTGTAAACTGCCCACAACAACCAATTGCAGTTCTGTTTTCAGCTCTGGTAAAATGAGAGCTAAGCTGTGACTGGTGACTGTAGGCAGAGGGGTTTAGCTAGTGTTTTGTCTATCGGATGGCAGAATGGCCAGAGCATACGGCCATAAACTGCCAATGAGCATAAACACATAACTAAGGTCTTTCTGTATTCCAAAAACCACACTCATTAACCCCTTCATGACCCAGCCCAAAATATCACTGCACCAATTTTCATTTTTGCGCTTTTGTTTTTTCATCCTCCCTTTTAAGAGCTCTAGCGCTTTTATTTTTCTATCTACATGGCCATGTTTTTTTTCAGGAACAAGTGTACTTTGTAATGGCTCTTTTCATTCTACTATAAAACATGTATGATAGAACCCCCAAAATATTATTTATGGAAATAAAAATTGGTGAAATTAAAAAGAAATCCAATATTGTATAGGGGGGGGGGGGGGGTTCCTGTGTCTTTGTAATGCACTAAATGGTAAAAAAAAGACATGATACCATTATTTTATAGGTCAGTCCGAACACAACCATATGCAGGTTTACACAGTTTTTTTAATGTTTTATTTTTTCAATAAAACCTTTTTGTAATGCAATTAATTATTAGTAAAATGGCCTTGTTGTCACTCTTATTATGGTTTTAGTTTGTCGCCTATGGGGCTGTAAGGGGTGTCATTTTCTATATTTTCTATCAATACCATACAGATTTGTAATTTGCTACTATTTAAACATTTCAAGTCTTCCAATACTTATCAGCTGCTGTATATCCTGCAGGAAGTGATGACCCAGTGCTCTCTGCTGCCATCTATGTCCATGTCAGGAACTGTCCAGAGCGGTAGCAAATCCCCATAGAAAACCTCTCTGCCTTTGGACAGTTCCTGACATGGACAGAGGTAGCACCAGAGAAAAGCATACAATACTTCCTGTAGGACATAAAGCAGCTAAGTGCTGGAAGGTTTGAGATTCTTAAATAGAAGCAAATTACAAATCTGTATAACTTTCGGCCACCAGTTGATTTAAAAACATTTTTTTCCACCGGAGTTCCCCTTTAACAGTCAATGAGGAAACATAATAACATGCCAGTGGTCCAGGTGCTGAGAACCCAACAGACAGTTGAAATAAGTGGAAAGATTCCATCAACTGAGTGCTGTGCCAGTTCATCCCTGCTTTGGTACTATTTGGAAAGCCTAGCACGTTGTGTACGGATCTCTAGAAATTGTCACAGACGTTCTATAAATCAAAGTGGCCCCACCCTCATCTCTGTATCTTCATCAGATATGATGATCAATAGATATAACTTGCAGACTAAGGGCCCTATTACATGGAAAAATTATTGTGTGGAAATCATTATATCATTAGAATTTAAAGAGTCACTGTCGTATTTTTTTTTTTTGCAGAAATCAATAGTCCAGGCGATTTTAAGAAACTTTGTAATTGGGTTTATTAGCCAAATCTGCCATTATCTGCATGTAAAAAGCCTTTTCCCAGGTCCCCCCCTCCTTCCTCTTTTTCATCCACTCTGAAAAATCTGAAAATTGTGACTTGTTGCAGGAGACGTCCCCTGTCTGTTCTAGGGAGAGGGGAGGGGGGAGGAGGAAGGAGGGAGTTAGCCGGCAGCAGAAAGCAGATAACAGAGGATTACAGGCACGGAGCTGGGTGACAGCTGTAATCAGAGCTCAGACAGGTCACTGGTGATGTTCCCAAGAGATATCAGGTGAGGGATTTGTAGATTAACTCTTTGTTGTCCTGTTTTGGTCTTTTCTTTAGCTCTCTCCATAGGAGAACAATGAAGACAGGGGGGAGAGCTTCAAACTGCTTTTTCATGATAAAAATGCATTTTTCGGATAATAAACCCAATTACAAAGTTTCTTAAAATCGCCTGGACTATTGATTTCTGCAAAAAAAAAATTCACGACAGTGACACTTTAAGTGATAATGCTTCCGTGTGTATGCAGGCAACAATCTAAAGACTAATGAAAATTCATTCATATATCGATATATCTTTTTCAGCTGGCCATAAAATCGTCATTAATCATTGGCTAATCTTTGCATATCTTTTGGTGTATGTACACATTGTTTGTTTGTTATTATAATCATTCATTTACTAGAGTATACAAACTATTGTAATTACCATTGTAACTAACGACAATCGTTTCGTGTATTATGGTTAAAGATTTCAGGTCATTCACAAAAGAGCTCGTTTGCAATTGTTTATTGTTAGGGTGGGTTCACACTACAGAATCCGCACAGGTAAGTTCCAGCGGATTCCGTCACCCGTTCCTTTTTGCGGCGGTGCGCATTTCCGCCGGTTCCATAGACACAATTCTATGGCCTGCCAGATTCCGCATTCCACCGAAAGAAGTGACATGTCAATACTTTCGGTGGAACACGGAATTGGCCTGGCCATAGAATGGGGTCTATGGCACGGGCGGAGAGGCGCGCGCCACCGCGAACAGGTATGGGTGATGGAATCCGCCGGAATTTATCCGCACAGATTCTGTAGTGTCAACTCACCCTTAATTGGAGAAAAATAAAAAATCACTTTGTCTAACAGGCCCCTTACTCACTGACTAGAGATGAGTGAACCTCGAGCATGCTCTGGCTTGTCCAAACCTAAACGCTCTGCCTTTGATTAGCAGTGGGTGAAGAAGTTGGATGCAGCCATAAGGCTGCCTGGAAAAGATGGATACAGCTATAAGCCATAGGCTGTACAGTTGTGGCCAAAAGTTTTGAGAATGATACAAATATTAATTTTTACAAAGTCTACTGCTTCAGTTTTTAAAATGGAAATTTGCATATACTACAGAATGTTATAAAGAGTGACCAGCTTAACAGCAATTACTTGCAAAGTCAATATTTGCCTAGAAAATGATCTTTATCCCCCAAAACACATTTCAACATCATTGCAGCCCTGCCTTAAAAAGACCAGCTAACATCGTTTCAGTGATTGCTCCATTAACAGAGGTGTGGGTGTTGATGAGGACAGGGCTGGAGATCAATCTGTCATAATTAAGTAAGAATGACACCACTGGACACTTTAAAAGGAGGCTGGTGCTTGGCATCATTGTTTCTCTTCTGTTAACCATGGTTATCTGTAAAGAAACACGTGCAGTCATCATTGCTCTGCACAAAATTGGCCTAACAGGGAAGAGTATCGCAGCTAGAAAGATTGAACCTCAGTCAACAATCTATCGCATCATCAAGAACTTCAAGGAGAGAGGTTCCATTGTTGCCAAAAAGGCTCCAGGGCGCCCTAGAAAGACCATCAAGCGCCAGGACCATCTCTTAAAAGTGTTTCAGCTGCGGGATTGGGTTACCAGCAGTGCAGAGCTTGCTCAGGAATGGCAGCAGGCAGGTGTGAGTGCATCTGCATGCACTGTGAGGCAGAGACTCTTGGAGCAAGGCCTGGTCTCAAGGAGGGCAGCAAAGAAGCCACTTCTCTCCAGAAAAAACATCAGGGACAGACTGATATTCTGGAAAAGGTACAGGGGGTGGACTGCTGACGACTGGGGTATCATTTTCTCTGATGAATCCCCTTTCTGATTGTTTGGGACATCCGGAAAACAGCTTATTTGGAGAAGACGAGGTGAGCACTACCACCAGTCTTGTCTCATGCCAACTGTAAAGCATCCTGAAACCATTCATGTGTGGGGTTGCTTCTCAGCCAAGGGAATTGCCTCTCTCACAGTCTTGCCTAAAAACACAGCCATGAATAAAGAATGGTGCCAGAATGTCCTCCAAGAGCAACTTCTCCCAACCGTTCAAGAGCAGTTTGGCGATCAACAATGCCTTTTCCAGCATGATGGGAGCACCTTGCCATAAAGCAAAGGTGATAACTAAATGGCTCAGGGAACAAAACAGAGATTTTGGGGCCATAGCCTGGAAACTCCCCATATCTAAATCCCATTGAGAACTTGTGGTCAATCATCAAGAGACGGGTGGACAAACAAAAACCAACAAATTCTGACAAAATGCAAGCATTGATTGTGCAAGAATGGACTGCTATCAGTCAGGATTTGGTAAAGAGCATGCCAGGGAGAATTGCAGAGGTCCTGAAGAAGAAGGCTCAACACTGCAAATATTGACTTGCTGCATAAACTCATTCTGTCAATATAAGCTTTTGTTACTCATAATGTGATTGCAATTATATTTCTGTATGTGATAAAAACATCTGACAAACACACATAAAAACCAGAGGGCAGCAGATCATGTGAAAATATAATATTTGTGTCATTCTCAAAACTTTTGGCCATGACTGTATATACCAGGACTCCCTACGGCTGCATCAAACTTCTTCAGCCACCGCTAATCAGTTCTTGAGGTTTGGTCATCTCTATCACTGACAGTTGCCAGATGTCAGAACAGAAGCATGACATATAAGGACCTGCTCTGGTAGGTATATATTATATACAAGGTATGGCAGAAGCTGTAATAGGCTAAACCCTACGGAGCTAGGGATAGATGGGGAAGAAAACAGGTCTCCTCATTGTAAATACACGTCATTTATGTAATAACACAGAACATATAAGAAGCCCATGTTTACCGCAAAGCAGGAATTACAATGGCTGCTTTCTATTCTTGTTTACTTAATCCCCACATAACCTAAATAGATGTGATCCCTTAGATCATGACTTCATATTGTGCAGAATGACTCACAGTTCTGGCAGAAAGCTTCATCCGAGCCATCGGGGCACTGCACCACTCTGTCACAGGCCAGGGTGATATCTATACAGCAGCCATCGTCACATAGAAACTGGTAACGGGAACAAGCTCCGCTACATGATGTGGCTGCTGGGAAAGTAGAGGAAACAGGATGACACAAATTACACGACATTGGAAGAAATATGTATGTAACTTTCCACCCAACCCCAATATTTAAAGACTTTAAAGGGATATTTCCATCTTAGCTAGTTATCCCCTATCCATAGAGATCCTGAGGATGGAAATGCAACCTCCCCGCAGTGAACAGAGCATTCAGCTCGGAAGAGTTCAGCAGCCACATGGAGAATGAATGGAGAGCTAGCCACAGTCGTTGTGTAGGAGCTCAGTACATTTTGTCCCCATCCCTGGGACCAACAATCAACTAACAAGCTCAGATGGGAATACCCCCTTTAAAAGAGATTTTTAAGTGAAAACATGTGGATAGGTCATCAATATCTGACTGGTGGAGTGCCAACACCCCAGAGCCACAGCACTCATATTACACAGTGAATAAAGCCGGAAGCAGACAGCGCTGGACATTGTTTAGTGGTTGTGCTGGGTTACTGCAGCTCAGATGCCACTGAAGTGAATGGGAGATGAGCTACAGTTACTCAGCGCTGGCTTTTTAAAAAATATATCTCTGGAATCAGATTCCTGTAGAGCTTTTCATTCACTTATCTAATGCAATGATACAATTTATTCAGATATCAGTCAACGAAAATGCTAAAGGATTATCTTGTCTTACTCAAATACAGATTTTTTACAGCCAGAGACAAACATACATTCAATATAATGCATTTAAAAGACTCCCTTCACATATAGCTGGCAAGGTCCTGCACAATAATATAATGCATAACCACATACACAAATGAAATAGGTGTCACAGTGCAGGTAATAACAATATAGTAGCTCAATATGGTATCAACATAGACCTATATGATATAATGGATACAACCTTACCAAACAAATATTACATGCACAAGTAGGAAGAGGACCCCTGATGAAGTCAGTCATGCACTGAAAGAGCGCGTGATACAGGGTTGTGCCAGAACCGCTTCTCCTTCTACGTGTGCATCCAATATTTGTTTGGTGAGGTTGTATCCATTATATCATATAGGTCTATGATTATACCATATTGAGTTACTATATTGTAATTAACTGCACTGTGACACCTTATTCATATGTAGAAAGCGTAACCAGACGGTTACTGGACCAAGGGAAAGAGACCCATGCCACTTGGGTTAGCGCAGGAGTACTGAGATGTGTGCACAACCGTATACACCAGCTTTGTATATCCACGATACGTGTAATCCAGCCACGAAAGGTGTATTGAACCAATTACTTTTATTTGAAACACGTTTCGGCCTTAATAAATATTATGAGGGCCTTTCTGATGCTTGAGAAAGGCCCTTATAATATTTATTAAGGCCGAAACGCGTTGCAAATAAAAGTAATTGGTTCATTACACCTTTCGTGGCTGGATTACATGTATCGTGGATATACGAAGCTGGTGTATAGGGCTGTGCACACATCTCAGTACTCCTGCGCTAACCCAAGTGGCACGGGTCTCTTTCCCTTGGTCCAGTAACCGTCTGGTTATGCTTTCTGCATATTTCTCTCCCACCCCTGGTGGTGATGCCCCGGAACAGCTGCGGAGTACTACTTTACATGCTATCAATAGAGTTGTGCCTAGCCTTGCACAACTCCGCCAGTTGAGTGGTTTCCTGTAGCTATCTACTACCATACACCTGACCTCCACCTATTGCACAAGGAAGTGCCCCCGCCCTCTCCCTTTTTCTTATTCATTTGCATATGTGGTTATGCATTACATTATTGTGCAGGACCTTTCCAGCTCTATGTTACACTATTGATTATACATGTGGACGGAGGCTTTTTAATGCATTAAATTACATGTATGTATGTCTCTGGCTATGAGGTGGGGGTGGACTTTTTTCCCCCTTCCTGTTTTTACCTTATGTAGACAGAATCTGCATTTTCTCAATAAAAAAAAATATCTTTTATACCTATTTGATGTGCACACTTTATATATTTCTCTGTTTTTATTTCTTTTATTGTTATTACTGACACAATGCTCTCTGCTGCCACCTCTGTCCATGTCAGGAACTGTCCAGAACAGTAGCAAATACCCATAGAAAACCTCTCTGGACAGTTCCTGGCATGGATAGAGGTGTTTAGCAAAGAGCACTTTGTCAGACTGGAAAGAATACACCACTTCTTGCAGGACATATAGCAGCTGATAAGTACTGGAACACTGAAGATTTTTCAATAAAAGTAAGTTACAAATCTATATGACTTTATACCACCAGTTGATTTAAAAAAATTAGATGAAGTTCTACTTTAAGTAAAGTAAAAACAACAGAAAACAATGTTGATGTTGCAGACTTTTTGTACATTTTCCCACCTAACTTCAGTGGGGAAGTCTAAATCTGCAGTGGAATGTATTGTGGATCTTGCAGAAGATTGACATGTAAATTCCTAATATATTAAGCATGGAACTTTCCAATACATGGTGCCATTATTTTTGGCCCGCCACACTTTTCCATTGCTGTGTTAAATCTGGCCCACCTGACATTGCAGCAGATTATAAAATGGGTGGTCCAGACGGCCGCCAGACCGCCCATATAATCTCGTAGGCTGCAGGCTACTATAAAAGAGACTATTTTAGGGACTGGCTTCTATATAAGACACTATTGGGGAGGGCTGGCCACTATATAAAACTATTAGGGAGGGCTGGCTACTATATAAGAGACTATTTTAGGGACTGGCTTCTACATAAGTGACTATTCGGAGGGCTAGCTACTATATAAGAGACTATGGGAGAGGGCTGGCCACTATATAAGAGACTATTTGGAGGGCTGGCTACTATATTGGACACTATTGGAAGGGCTGGCTACTATATAAGACACTATTGGGAGAGTTGGCTACTATGTAAGACACTATTGGTAGGGGGCTACTATATAAGACACTATTCGGAGGGCTGGCTACTATATAAGACACTATTGGGGGCTGGCTACTATATAAGACACTATTGGGAGGGTTGGTTACTATGTAAGACACTACTGGGGGCTGGCTACTATATAAGACACTATTGGGAGGGTTGGCTACTATGTAAGACACTATTGGGAGGGCTGACTACTATATAAGACACTATTGGGGTCTGGCTACTATATGGGACCCTATTAGGGGTCTGGCTACTATATTAGGCACTATAAGGTGTGCTGGCTACTATATGGGTCACTATTCGGAGGGCTTGCTACTATGTGGGGCTCTAATAGTAGGCCTGGCTAGTATGTGGGGCACTATTAGGGGAGGGGGGCTACTACATGGGGCACAATTATGGGATTACCTACTGCTTGAGAGATATAATGGGTAACTACCATGTGGGGACAATTACTTTAGGATCGGCAGTGCCAGGAACGCCACATGCACTTTTCATCAAATATTATGGTTGGCCCGCGACTTTGTCCAATTTTTTAATTTTGGCCCACTGTGTGTTTGACACCCCTGCACTAGACCAATGCTTTTAGAGCACAGTGGTGTCCTGTAACCTAGACAAAAATGGGAAGGAAAGAGCAGCATATCAGGAGAAGGAGACAAGTTTGCTAAATAAATGTAGCTGCAAATATATTTAACTTGATGAGTTCTTCAAGTATAACTATATTGGCTGAGATAGGAATACTTCTTAATGTTTTTTAAAGTGTTTTGCCACAACAAATGCTATTATGAGATAAAAGAGCAATTTATTGGGACAAAAATGGCACAGAAAACTTGTAACCTTTCTTTTGAGCCATAAATGGAAAAAAAACCTTTCCCCTAATCTCACAGCCGTAAAATTATAGTTGTAAAATTTTACCTAATGTTAAGTACCAGTCATTTTTCTAATGAGATCAACAACACTCAATAACGCAAAAACTGCCAGGCTTCAAGAAACTGCTCAAATGCTGTGTGTAAGCATAAGTGAGCATGGGTCGGCTTCTCCTATCTTATGTATGCTTGGTCCTGATGCATAAGTAAGATTAAAGCAAATGTACCAAATAGCTAACTAAAAAAATTTTTTTACATCACTTGGTCGGGGCTGGTGTGGAGGTCCTAATGATGCGCTCTATTCTTCAAATCGTCGTCAGTTTCCCGCCATCTGTACCAGTTTTGTGACATGCAAATCGGACAGTTCTATGCACTGGAGGCGGGCCTGGTGCCCCCAGTACACTGTTATCTCCTCTACCCGGTGATGCAGCCAGACTTGATTCTGAAAGAGGCATATTACAGAAGAAGGGGATAGTGGTGTACTAGGGGTACTGGGCCCGCCTCCACTGCATAGAATGGCTCGATTTGCATTTCACAAACCGGCCCAGATGGTGGGGACCAGATGGCCATTTGGAAAATGGAACACGCCATCGGGACCTCTGCGTCGGCACCAAGCAGGTGATTTAAAAAAAAAAAGGTAAGAAGGTGAAAAACATCATTTATTTTTTAATGACAATAACTAAATAAATAATTCGTTAATTATCTCTGCAATCTGCTCATCTGCCTGCTGCCTTTTTAATGACTGTCACACTGTGCCGCTCCTCCCAGGGTGCTGGGAAAAGCTGGATCCAATCCTGGGAAACTGTACATTTGCTCATTTCTACTTATAATCATACATACAAAAGGTGTGTGTGGCTTGTGAAGTTCCTGTTTTAACCACTAGATGGCAGTTTCTTCAAAAGAGAGAGAAGATGGCATAGCATGACTCACTAGATTAGGTGGAGATAGAAGTGATCATACAATGCACTGGCCATCTGACCACATCACCTGGTCTGGTGATAAAAGTGACTTCATTGTGCTCTTTATGCAGCCTCAAGCTTTAAATCATAGGTTGTTATTTTCCTCAATACTCTGCAAGAACAAACCTGACTTATGATGTTCCTCGGGGAGGACACTGACAGACACATTGTCCGAGCTCTTCTGTCCAGATGTATCAGTTACCGTCAGCTGCAAGGTATACACTCCTTCCTGCAAATGGGAAAGCCTCAGCGTCCCTGGTTGGGGAACCTAGAAAGATACCCTGTGTTAGCTCTCATCCATTTTCAGTCAACACTAATAAGAGAATGATAAGAAATAGTATATAACACAGAATAGGATAAAATAGTACAAGGATATTTTATTCATGTCAATATTGACATCCATATTTGTTATAGTCACATGCGACTTTAAACAACCAAGACCAGATACACAGCTTTAAAGGGGAACCCTGGAAATTAGTTTTTTCTTTTAAAACATGTGACGTCAGATAGATTTGTAATTTACTTCTATTTAAAATATCATTAACTGTCCAGAGCAGTACAGGTTTTCTATAGGGATTTGCTACTGCTCTGGACAGTTCCTGACATGGACAGAGGTGGCAGCAGAGATCACTGTGTCAGACTGGAAAGAATACGCCACTTCCTGCAGCGACATACAGCAGCTGATAAGTACTGGAAGACTCCAGATTTCTTTTAAAAAAATAGAAATAAAGTATAAATCTGTATAATTTTATGAAAACAGTTCATTTGAAATAGTTTTTTGTTAAAGTACCCCTTTAAAAATGTACTGTAGATACAATACAGAAGGAATAAGACACAGCACAGTGGTCAATACTGTAAATTAATTGTGCATATGTTTCTAGCATTTGTCATGCCATCAGGGGCCTGGTCACACACATAGCCAAAGCCTATATCATCACTTATTTAGCTGACAGTCTTAATGGGGCCCATATAAATTAAATATGGTGAAAGGAACAAGCCCTGTGACAGTGAAAATATTAGGAGCTCCACACAATCACGTAAGGCCTGACTTTGGTCAATAATCTACCTACCTAATGGGAGAAACTACCTAGTCCTGGTCAGAATCTCTCCCACTATCTGGGGGAAATTACCTACTGGGCAACCTACTTACTTGGAGGACCTAAATACCTGGGGAACCTGCCTTAATAATGGGGGAAACTAGCTACCTAATGGGGACCTACCTACCTGCATACTGGGGGAATATACCTAATGGGGGAACCTACCTAACTAGTGTGAGAGTGACATACCTACTTTAAAGAGGACCTAACTACCTAACCGGGAGGAGGATCTACTTACCTACAAATATCTTTGTATACCCTAGTGATTCCTCTTTATCTTTCCATTCTGTAGATCTAGCCCATGTGCAGGTGTCTCTACCCATTGTACAGGTGTACAGGTGTCTCTATTTATTGTATAGGCGTCTATTAGAGATGAGCGAACCTTGAGCATGCTCGAGATCATCCGAACCCGAGCGTTCTGCATTTGATTAGCGGTGGCTGCTGAAGTTGGATAAAGCCCTAAGGGTCCTATTACACTGAGCGATTTTTAACGATTAACGGCTAACGATAAACGATCGCAAACGAGATTGTTTATCGTTAACCGGAAATCGTTCACCATATTACACAGAACGATAATCGTTAGTTACGATCGTTATTGCAATCATAACTATGATCGTTTACTCCTTCTGATCCCAGAAAAACAATGAACAATGTGCAATTACACTGACGGATTAGTAAAAAACAAATGCGGAACTTTAGTGAACGAACGTGGAATTACAGAGAACGATTAGCGAACGATTAACGATAATTTTAGGTTCGGATCTATATCAACATCAACGACATACAAACGATTGTTCGATCGTTGCCTGCAATTACACAGAACGATTATTGTTTAAATTCGAACGATTTTTCGCACGATAATCGTTCCGTGTAATAGGGCCCTAAGGCTATGTAGAAAACATGGATATAGTCATTGGCTGTATCCATGTTTTCCAGACAACCTTGGAGCTTTATCCAACTTCAACAGCCCCCGCTAATCAAATGCTGAACGCTGGGGTTCGAATGAACTCGAGCATGCTCGAGGTTCGCTCATCTCTAGTGTCTATCCATTGTACAGGTATACAGGTGTCTCTACCCAATCTACAGGTGTCTATACGGTGTACAGGTGTCTCTATCCATTGTACAGGTGTCTATAACCATTGTACATGCATATGGGTGTTTCTATTTATTGTACAGGTGTCTATCTATTATACAGGTGTATAGGTGTCTCTATTTATTGTACAGGTGTACAAGTGTCTATAACCATTGTACATGTATATGGGTGTTTCTATCTATTGTACAGGTATACAGGTGTGTCTATCCATTGTACAGGTGTACAGGTGTCTCTATCCATTGTACAGGTGTACAAGTGTCTATAACCATTGTACATGTATATGGGTGTTTCTATCTATTGTACAGGGGTCTCTATCTATTGTACAGGTTTACTATCCATTGAACAATTTACCCAACTACTTTCTATGGTACCAGGTTCACTCAGTGTTCCGAAAAGTAATTCCCAAATGAAGTAAAGGCATCTATCCTACCGGTAATAGACTATCGATTTTTGCCGATATATATATATAGACACATACACTATTAGCTTTTTAGCGTAATTGGTTCTAATAAAAAGTCATAAAAATGGGATTTGTAGTTTGCCTCAGTCATTGTCACATATAACGTGTATAACCTTAGGCCAATGGGGGACCTATGACCGTTTTTTGTTGGATTGTGTGTTTTTTTCCCATTTGTATTTTATGTACATTCATAACTTTTTATTTTTATAAACTTATATTTGTAGATACATATTTTTACATGATATGTAAAAGCAGAGGCTTTAAAAGGGGTATTCTACTCAAATATAACTTTTCATATGTTGCTGCCCATGGTGAGACTTACAATTCCTTTCATACTTATTATTATCTATTAAGTCTACTTCTCCCAGTTCTGAGCTGCTGCTTTCTACTAAAGAAACAAAAAAACAGTTCTCTCCATTCCCTCCTCCCTTCTGAGATGGTTGATGTGAAAAAAAAGTCCCTATTTGCAGCATTTCTGTAATGCCGGGAAGGAAAACAGTGAGTTCATCAGTAACTTGACCTCAGATTAACCCTCCAGGCATTAGAAAGAAGCTACAAAGTTGCAGATACAGCCTGCCAGGGACTTGTTTTCATCACCCGTCTCAGAAGGTAGGGGGGAGGTGGGGAAGACGGAGTGAAAAGCTCACACACAGGGGGAGATTTATGAAAGGCTGTAAATATACACCTGGTGTAAACTGCCCACAGCAACCAATCACAGCTCAGCTTTCAGCTCTGGTAAAATATAAGAGGAGCTGTGATTGGTTGCTGTGGGCAGTTTACACCAGGTGTATATTTACACCCTTTTATAAATCTCCCCCACAGTGTTTTGTGTCTTCAGTTGAAAACAGCAGCTCAGAACTAGGAGAAGAAGACTAAATAGACAATAGTAGTATAGAAATTGTTAGTCTCACCATGGCAGCAACATATGAAATTAAAATAAAAATAATATGTAGGCTCTCTAGGAGTAAATCTTATATGGCTGGTTTTATGAGGACAACTAGATTACAGAGAGATGTTTATCATGAAAAATATCGTGTTTTTATCTTTTTTAAAACATTTTAAATTCATACATTGGTAAAATTCATGATCATACAAAATAAATGAAAATAAATCCAAAAGAACAAAAAACAAAACAGTCAAATAAATGATTCATGGAGAGTGAATATTACAATTCAAAATCAAAAATAAGAAATAGATGAAAATAAAAATAAAAATCTAATGCTCTATATTATGGTTTACTGAAATTAGAGTGTCAGCGCAGGGCCCTTGCGCTGTCTGTTTTAATAGTTGAGATCGTTGTTTACATATGCGGTAAGTCTCTTTGAGATATTTTAAGCTCTCTAGCCCCTTGTCTTGTACTGATTCCGAACCATGTAACAGTATCGTAGTACAGCTGTATTGTTTAAAGTAGTGGCAATTGCAATATAGCGATATAGATAGTAACAGTTGTAATATAGTAGTATGTTTAAATAGTGATGTTTGCAACGTTTTAGTTCAATAAATCCCACTTTATGTGCATCTGTATATAGACTGCATTGGTGGATAATCCACCTCTCACCCGATATCTTGTAGTCGATAGCCGTGTAAGAGATGAATCAGTCGGACTTCAGATTGTGTGGTTGTCCGGTCTCTGTTGTTCTCACTTGCCGGCGTGTACAGAATCTATCTATCCGGAGGCTGTCACTATGTCCGCATGGTATGGAGCGCGCGCTCATTTGAATCTCTGATAACGGTCCTGGTGAGTACAGGATAGAGGCTACGAGAGTAGTTAGATATAAATCAAAATGTCTTTATCGGTTGAGTTATCCTTATCAGACGCGTTTCTGGAGTATGCTCACTCCTTTCCTCAGTGAAAATGGATAACTGTCATTTGTCATTTGACAGTTATCCATTTTCACTGAGGTCCGGAATCAGTACAAGACAAGGGGCTAGAGAGCTTAAAATATCTCAAAGAGACTTACCGCATATGTAAACAACGATCTCAACTATTAAAACAGACAGCGCTGACACTCTAATTTCAGTAAACCATAATATAGAGCATTAGATTTTTATTTTTATTTGTATTTTATTTTCATCTATTTCTTATTTTTGATTTTGAATTGTAATATTCACTCTACATGAATTGAATCATTTATTTGACTGTTTTGTTTTTTGTTCTTTTGGATTTATTTTGATTTATTTTGTATGATCATGAATTTTACCAATGTATGAATTTTAAAATGTTTTAAAAAAGATAAAAACATGATATTTTTCACGATAAACATCTCTCTGTAATCTAGTTGTCCTCATAAAACCAGCCATATAAGATTTACTCCTAGAGAGCCTACATATTATTTTTATTTTTATTTTCTGTGTTATTCTTGGGCGCCGGAATAGTAGCGCACTCGGAGTACATATCCTACATCTCCCAATATCCATAGTAGGGTGGAGTAAACATACATTGTTTGCTTTTCCAAACATATGAAATTATTTTTCAGTGTAATAACCCTTTAAACCCACCCTACACATTTACAAAAGCATGGGTTTAAAGAAGCACTGCAGATTTTTTCCTTTTTTTTCTTGTATCGTGCAGCAACGTCCATTAATAGATAATAAAGTAGAGGCTCTTGTGTATATATCTAGGTCAGCTAATGTGGTATGTGTATGATGTTATCCTGTAGTCCACGGGAAGTTAGCTGATACAAAACAGACCACTTCCTCTTACACATTAAGTCTTCTCATATTTAGTGGTCTGAGTAGTGGTCATGACTCGGCTGCATTAACCCCTTAAAGGTATATACCACTAAAAAACATATTTACACCATTATATTCTTAACATCCCAGGGTAGAGACCAGCAGCCGGACCAATGCGTTTATATGTTGTGGGCGGGATAAATGGTAACGGTAGGAATTATGCTAGAGAAGCACACTGAAATACTATATGTGGCCGCATTTTCTCCAAGGCAAAGTATTGTATCTCATAACATTTACAGACAACCTTCCCGGACAGAAAACAAGGAACCATGGTTACAAATCCACTCTGATCTTTATGGTTCATCAGTCTTGGACCATTTCATCTGTAGCTTCTTTGTTCAGGTGTGTAATGCAATGGAAACTGGATATTCTGATGGCTGCACATTTGTTAGTTCTGGACACAGATGCAGCGTTTGAGGATGCAAAGAAACATGGATAAATCGGCTGGAATATTAGTACATGTAACAATAACACAGGCTTTACTATATATTTAGATGGTAACTGACGTATGTTCTCAAAATGCATCACTATCACCATATAAACTATAAGAAGAATGATAACTGACGCTAGAGTAACTCTAAGAAAACTAAAGATGTCTAATATAATCCAAACCATCATACCTTCATTTCTACTAAAGGGTCCCCTCGAAGCAGAGTCCACTCATATCGAATAATGGCATGGTCATCACTGCTTTCACGTCCATCCAAGACAACCCAATCGACCGGCAGCTGAAGTACAATGTCTTGTCCTGCATTGCTGTTTGGTGGTTTGTCAGCATCTGTAAGGAGAACATTAACATTGTTTAAAGGGGCACTCTGGAGAAAAAAACGTTTTTAAATCAACTGGTGTACTTATCAGCTGCTGTATGTCCTGCAGGAAATGGTGTATTCTTTCCAGTTTGACACAGTGCTCACTGCTGCCACCTCTGTCCATGTCAGGAATTGTGCAGAACAGTAGTAAATCCCCATAGATAACCTCTCCTGCTCTGAACAGTTTCTGACATGAACAGAGGGGGCAGCAGAGAGCACTGTGTCAGACTGCAAAGAATACACCACTTCCTGCAGGACATACAGCAGCTGATAAGTACTGGGAGACTGGAGATTTTTTAAACAGAAGTCAATTACAAATCTATATAACTTTCTCACACCAACTGATTTGTAAGAAAAATAATTTTGCCGGAGTACCTCTTTAAAGCAATACAAGCATTGGTCCTTGTGATTCAACTGTATTAAAATGTATTCAATATGTAACAACTCAGTAAATCTTCACTATCAAGTTCTGTTAATACTAAAAACATATTCTAAACATATTGTGTATTGTACAGCACACAGATAGTATACAGTGGTGCGCTGTGTATGGGGTACATCACCATCTGCTATGCCATCTGCTGAATCTCAGGAAGTGAATGTTCCTTTCGGAGATCTCCTGACTGCACTATTATATGCTGAATGGAGATATTGTTTTCCAGTATTGTACACATCCATTACATAGCACTGATCTCATGTCTCATGGATCATAAAATATTTGTACTTCCAGTGTTACCTATGAGAGACACTGGAAAAGGAGCAGAGAATCAAGTAATGTGTCAATCTCAAAATCAGATACTTGAGTCTGCCACTTTCCTGGGTTATTTAACAAATATTTTATTTGTTCTTATGTCATTTTGTGTAAAAAATAAAATTCTATGTATGTAAAGGGGAATCTGTAACTGCTCATACTCTAATGTCATTCGTCCAACGATCTATACATCCCAAATGGTGCATTTACACAGGGAGATTTATCTGACAGACTTTTGAAGCCAAAGCCAGGAATGGATTTGAAAAGAGGAGAAATCTCAGTCTTTCCTTTATGACCTGTTCTCTGTTTATAGTCTGTTCCTGGCTTTGGCTTCAAAAATCTATCAGATAAATCCCTCTGTCTAAACACACCATTACTCCCAAGAGTAACGCACCTACACTGCCTACAAGCTTATATGCCTAAATAATTGGGATGGGATTTTTAAATGGGCACTTCCCACCTATGTGATTCCTAATATATTTCTAATACACTTGATTTACCAAAAATGACTTCTTACCCTAAACAAAAAAAAAACAACTTTAAAATGTTACCCTAGATGTCTCCCTTCTCAGCAATCTGCTGTCCACTGCTTGTTGTTAGCAGAAATGGGTGTCTTCTAACACTAGCGACAGGAGTGGGCGGGGCTTAGCATGTGTTATGTCCCAGAAAGAATAAGAGAAAGTCTTAGAAAGCCTAGGCTGAGTCAGTCTGCTGCTGCACATTTAAAAAAGTTTCAGAGCTCCCGGCATCATAATGTCTAAATGGAATGCTTAAGTAAGAGTACCACCTTAACTTAGGTAGCTTGACAGTAAGGTTTTATTCCCACATTCCGTGCACGGTCTGTAAATACGGATAATGTGCTACGAAATGGAGTAAGAAGCTCCTGGTATCATAATGAATGATGATGCTGGTAGCTCCTTACTCCATGCCACAGCGCATCATTCATATATCTGGACTGTATATGAAATGTGGGAATAAGGCCTTACTGTCAAGTTACCCTTGTATTGTTGAATAAGTTAGTACTCTTAAGTTAGCATTCCATCCAGAGACTGTGGTCTTATACTTTGTTAAAGTTATAGATGGCAAAGCCCCAGGGTGTCACTACTGAATGATTAGTTATAGATGGTAATGCCCCAGGTGACACTACTGAATGATAGGAGTTATAGATGGTAATGCCCCAGGTGACACTACTGAATGATAAGAGTTATAGATGGTAATGCCCCGGGTGTCAGTACTGAATCATAGGAGTTATAGGTGGCAATACCCAGGTGACACTACTGAATAAGAGTTATAGATGGCAATGCCCCGGGTGATACTACTAAATGATAGGAGTTATAGAGGGCAATGCCCAGGGTGACACTACTGAATCATAGGAGTTATAGATGGTAATGCCCCGGGTGATACTACTAAATGATAGGAGTTATAGATGGTAATGCCCCGGGTGATACTACTAAATGATAGGAGTTATAGATGGCAATGCCGCAGGTGACACTACTGAATGATAAGAGTTATAGATGGCAATGTCCCGGGTGATACTGCTAAATGATAGGAGTTATAGAGGGCAATGCCCAGGGTGATACTACTAAATGATAGGAGTTATAGATGGCAATGCCCAGGTGACACTACTGAATGATAGGAGTTATAGATGGTAATGCCCCAGGTGACACTACTGAATGATAAGAGTTATAGATGGCAATGCCCCAGGTGACACTACTGTATAATAAGAGTTATAGATGGTAATGCCCCGGGTGTCAGTACTGAATCATAGGAGTTATAGGTGGCAATACCCAGGTGACACTACTGAATGATAAAAGTTATAGATGGCAATGCCCAGGGTGACACTGCTAAATGATAGGAGTTACAGATGGCAATGCCGCAGGTGACACTACTGAATGATAGGAGTTATAGATGGTAATGCCCCAGGTGACACTACTGAATGATAGGAGTTATAGATGGTAATGCCCCAGGTGACACTACTGTATAATAAGAGTTATAGATGGCAATGCCCCAGGTGACACTACTGAATGATAGGAGTCATAGATGGCAATGCCCCGGGTGACACTACTGAATGATAGGAGTTATAGATGGCAATGCCCCGGGCGACACTACTGAATGATAAGAGTTATAGGTGGCAATGCCCAGGGTGACACTGCTAAATGATAAGAGTTATAGATGGTAATGCCCCAGGTGACACTACTGAGTGATAGGAGTTATAGATGGCAATTCCCTGGGTGACACTACTGTATAATAAGAGTTATAGATGGCAATGCCCCGGGTGTCACTACTGAATGATAAGAGTTATAGATGGCAATTCCCTGGGTGACACTACTGAATGATAGGAGTTATAGATGGCAATTCCCTGGGTGACACTACTGAATGATATGAGTTATAGATGGCAATGCCCCGGGTGTCACTACTGAATGATAAGAGTTATAGGTGGCAATGTCCTGGGTGACACTACTGAATAATAAGAGTTATAGATGGCAATGCCCCGGGTGACACTACTAAATGATAAGAGTTATAGAAAGCAATGCTCTGGGTGACACTACTGTGTGATAAGAATTATAGATGGCAATGCCCCAGGTGACACTACTGAATAAGAGTTATAGATGGCAATGCCCCGGGTGACACTACTGAATGATAAGAGTTATAGATGGCAATGCCCCGGGTGACACTACTGAATGATAGGAGTTATAGATGGCAATGCCCCGGGTGACACTACTGAATGATAGGAGTTATAGATGGCAATGCCCCGGGTGACACTACTGAATGATAAGAGTTATAGGTGGCAATGCCCAGGGTGACACTGCTGAATGATAGGAGTTATAGATGGCAATGCCACGGGTGACACTACTGAATGATTGGAGTAATAGATGGCAATGCCCCGGGTGACACTACTGAATGATAGGAGTTATAGATGGCAATGCCCCGGGTGACACTACTGAATGATAGGAGTTATAGATGGCAATGCCCCGGGTGACACTACTGAATGATAAGAGTTATAGGTGGCAATGCCCAGGGTGACACTGCTGAATGATAGGAGTTATAGATGGCAATGCCACGGGTGACACTACTGAATGATTGGAGTTATAGATGGCAATGCCCCGGGTGACACTACTGAATGATAGGAGTTATAGATGGCAATGCCCCGGGTGACACTACTGAATGATAGGAGTTATAGATGGCAATGCCCCGGGTGACACTACTGAATGATAAGAGTTATAGGTGGCAATGCCCAGGGTGACACTGCTGAATGATAGGAGTTATAGATGGCAATGCCACGGGTGACACTACTGAATGATTGGAGTTATAGATGGCAATGCCCCGGGTGACACTACTTAATGATAGGAGTTATAGATGGCAATGCCCCGGGTGTCACTACTGAATGATAGGAGTTATAGATTGCAATGCCCCGGGTGACACTACTGAATGATAAGAGTTATAGATGGCAATGCCCCGGGTGTCACTACTGAATGATAGGAGTTATAGATGGCAATGCCCCGGGTGTCACTACTGAATGATAGGAGTTATAGATGGCAATGCCCTGGGTGACACTACTGAATCATAGGAGTTATAGATGGTAATGCCCTGGGTGACACTACTGAATCGTAGGAGTTATAGATGGCAATGCCCCGGGTGACACTACTGAATGATAAGAGTTATAGATGGCAATGCCCCGGGTGACACTACTGAATGATAAGAGTTATAGATGGCAATGCCCCGGGTGACACTACTGAATGATAAGAGTTATAGGTGGCAATGCCACGGGTGACACTACTGAATGATTGGAGTTATAGATGGCAATGCCCCGGGTGACACTACTGAATGATAAGAGTTATAGATGGCAATGCATCAGGTGACACTACTGAATGATAGGAGTTATAGATGGCAATGCCCAGGTGACACTACTGTATGATAGGAGTTATAGATGGCAATGCCCAGGGTGTCCCTACTGAATGATAGGAGTTATAGATGGCAATGCCCAGGGTGTCCCTACTGAATGATAGGAGTTATAGATGGCAATGCCCAGGGTGTCCCTACTGAATGATAGGAGTTATATTTGGCAATGCCCTGGGTGACACTACTGAATCATGGGAGTTATAGATGGTAATGCCCTGGGTGACACTACTGAATCGTAGGAGTTATAGATGGCAATGCCCCGGGTGACACTACTGAATGATAAGAGTTATAGATGGCAATGCCCTGGGTGACACTACTGAATGATAAGAGTTATAGGTGGCAATGCCCAGGGTGACACTGCTGAATGATAGGAGTTATAGATGGCAATGCCCCGGGTGATACTACTGAATGATAGGAGTTATAGATGGTAATGCCCCAGGTGACACTACTGTATGATAGGAGTTATAGATGGCAATGCCCAGGGTGATACTACTGAATGATAGGAGTTATGTAGGGCAATGCCCAGGTGACACTACTGTATGATAGGAGTTATAGAGGGCAATGCCACAGGTGACACTACTGAATGATAGGAGTTATAGATGGTATTGCCACAGGTGACACTAGTGAATGATTAGTTATAGATGGCAATGCCCCGTGAGACACTACTGAATGATGAGTTAAAGATCTTAATGCCCCGGGTGACACTACTATCTCTATAGTAGACCTTACCCATGCTGCTGGTGACAGTGCGCAGAGATGCCCAGGAAGCATTGCGGCCTGTGAGGGTGAAGCTGGCATAGTCCCTGTGAGGGGAGAACTGGCAGACATTGTGTCCGTGGTGACTGCAGTCAAAAAGGAAGCAGCTGAGTCCCCGACCCGACCTCTCCACCACAGCGGCGGAGCAGCGGGGCAGGGTGCAGCACTCCTCCAGGCACTGCCGCCAGCTGGACACCTCCGCCGGAGCCTGCAGGAAGGTGGCCCCGGCCTCCAGAGAGTCCTTGGTGCGGATGATATAGTCCTCCTGCCGGCTGAAGTTACACAGATCCTCCCCGGAGTCCCCGGAGGGCCGCACCGCCACTTCCTGCAGCTGCTGCCGCATCGCCGTCTCCTCGTCCTCCCGTCCACTCTGCCGGTGCCGGTGCCCGGTGTCCTGCGGCCAGTCCTCCGCCTCCCCCGGCCTCTGCTGCTGCAGCTGCTTGCGGAATTCCTCCAGAAGCTCCTCCACCCCGGAGATCTGAGTGCGGAGATCGGTCAGCTGCGGGGCCGGAGAGCCGGGGGAGACCCTGCGGCAGCTCCCGGGATCCCCGCACAGAAGCAGCAGGGAGAGGCAAGAGAGCGCCGGCCCCACCGCGGGGATGTGATGAGAGGGGAAGGGGTACAGCATGGCGGCGGCTCCTCCGGTACCGAGCGGTCACTATACGGAGCCTGACCGTGACATATTGCCGGGACCGAGCTAAGGCCGGAGCATGATCAGCGCCCCCTCCTCCTGCGGTCTCCTCCAGGCCAGGTGTATGAGGGGAGGCGGCCGTGATCAGCACCAAGGAGGAGGGACAGCGCCAACCCCCGCCATCCCTGTGACATCACCTCCATCCATCCTGTGCCTGCCATACTGCCATCCCAGTGACATCCCCTCCATCCATCCTGTGCCTGCCATCCCTGTGACATCCCCTCCATCCATCCTGTGCCTGCCATACTGCCATCCCTGTGACATCCCCTCCATCCATCCTGTGCCTGCCATACTGCCATCTCAGTGACATCCCCTCCATCCATCCTGTGCCTGCCACACTGCCATCCCAGTGACATCACCTCCATCCATCCTGTGCCTGCCATACTGCCATCTCAGTGACATCCCCTCCATCCATCCTGTGCCTGCCATACTGCCATCCCAGTGACATCCCCTCCATCCATCCTGTGCCTGCCATACTGCCATCCCAGTGACATCACCTCCATCCATCCTGTGCCTGCCATACTGCCATCCCAGTGACATCACCTCCATCCTGTGCCTGCCACACTGCCATCCCAGTGACATCACCTCCATCCACCCTGTGCCTGCCACACTGATCCTGACATCACCTCCATCCATCCTGTGCCTGCCACACCGCCATCCCAGTCACATCATTTCCATCCATCCTGTGCCTGCCATACTGCCATCCCTGTGACATCACCTCCATCCATCCTGTGCCTGCCACATCGCCATCCCAGTGACATCCCCTCCATCCATCCTGTGCCTGCCATACTGCCATCCCAGTGACATCACCTCCATCCTGTGCCTGCCACACTGCCATCCCAGTGACATCCCCTCAATCCATCCTGTGCCTGCCATACAGCCATCCCAGTGACATCACCTCCATCCTGTGCCTGCCACACTGCCATCCCAGTGACATCACCTCCATCCATCCTGTGCCTGCCATACTGACATCCTAGTGACATCACCTCCATCCTGTGCCTGCCATACTGCCATCCCAGTGACATCACCTCCATCCTGTGCCTGCCACACTGCCATCCCTGTGACATTACCTCCATCCATCCTGTGCCTGCCGCACTGCCATCCCAGTGACATCACCTCCATCCTGTGCCTGCCACACTGCCATCCCTGTGACATCACCTCCATCCATCCTGTGCCTGCCATACTGCCATCCCAGTGACATCCCCTCCATCCATCCTGTGCCTGCCATACTGCCATCCCAGTGACATCACCTCCATCCTGTGCCTGCCACACTGCCATCCCAGTGACATCCCCTCCATCCATCTTGTGCCTGCCATACTGCCATCCCAGTGATATCACCTCCATCCTGTGCCTGCCACACTGCCATCCCAGTGACATCCCTCCATCTATCCTGTGCCTGCCATACTGACATCCTAGTGACATCACCTCCATCCTGTGCCTGCCATACTGCCATCCCAGTGACATCACCTCCATCCTGTGCCTGCCACACTGCCATCCCTGTGACATCACCTCCATCCATCCTGTGCCTGCCGCACTGCCATCCCAGTGACATCACCTCCATCCTGTGCCTGCCACACTGCCATCCCTGTGACATCACCTCCATCCATCCTGTGCCTGCCATACTGCCATCCCAGTGACATCACCTCCATCCATCCTGTGCCTGCCACACCGCCATCCCAGTGACATCATTTCCATCCATTCTGTGCCTGCCATACTGCCATCCCTGTGACATCACCTCCATCCATCCTGTGCCTGCCAAATCGCCATCCCAGTGACATCCCCTCCATCCATCCTGTGCCTGCCATACTGCCATCCCAGTGACATCACCTCCATCCTGTGCCTGCCACACTGCCATCCCAGTGACATCCCCTCCATCCATCCTGTGCCTGCCATACTGCCATCCCAGTGACATCACCTCCATCCTGTGCCTGCCACACTGCCATCCCAGTGACATCACCTCCATCCATCCTGTGCCTGCCATACTGACATCCTAGTGACATCACCTCCATCCTGTGCCTGCCATACTGCCATCCCAGTGACATCACCTCCATCCTGTGCCTGCCACACTGCCATCCCTGTGACATTACCTCCATCCATCCTGTGCCTGCCGCACTGCCATCCCAGTGACATCACCTCCATCCGGTGCCTGCCACACTGCCATCCCTGTGACATCACCTCCATCCATCCTGTGCCTGCCATACTGCCATCCCAGTGACATCCCCTCCATCCATCCTGTGCCTGCCATACTGCCATCCCAGTGACATCACCTCCATCCTGTGCCTGCCACACTGCCATCCCAGTGACATCCCCTCCATCCATCCTGTGCCTGCCATACTGCCATCCCAGTGACATCACCTCCATCCTGTGCCTGCCACACTGCCATCCCAGTGACATCACCTCCATCTATCCTGTGCCTGCCATACTGACATCCTAGTGACATCACCTCAATCCTGTGCCTGCCATACTGCCATCCCAGTGACATCACCTCCATCCTGTGCCTGCCACACTGCCATCCCTGTGACATCACCTTCATCCATCCTGTGCCTGCCGCACTGCCATCCCAGTGACATCACCTCCATCCTGTGCCTGCCACACTGCCATCCCTGTGACATCACCTCCATCCATCCTGTGCCTGCCATACTGCCATCCCAGTGACATCCCCTCCATCCATCCTGTGCCTGCCATACTGCCATCCCAGTGACATCACCTCCATCCTGTGCCTGCCACACTGCCATCCCAGTGACATCACCTCCATCTATCCTGTGCCTGCCATACTGCCATCCCAGTGACATCACCTCCATTCTGTGCCTGCCACACTGCCATCCCTGTGACATCACCTCCATCCATCCTGTGCCTGCCGCACTGCCATCCCAGTGACATCACCTCCATCCATCCTGTGCCTGCCATACTGCCATCCCAGTGACATCACCTCCATCCATCCTGTGCCTGCCACACCGCCATCCCAGTGACATCACCTCCATCCTGTGCCTGCCATACTGCCATCCCAGTGACATCACCTCCATCCTGTGCCTGCCACACTGACATCCCTGTGACATCACCTCCATCCATCCTGTGCCTGCCGCACTGCCATCCCAGTGACATCACCTCCATCCTGTGCCTGCCACACTGCCATCCCTGTGACATCACCTCCATCCATCCTGTGCCTGCCATACTGCCATCCCAGTGACATCCCCTCCATCCATCCTGTGCCTGCCATACTGCCATCCCAGTGACATCACCTCCATCCTGTGCCTGCCACACTGCCATCCCAGTGACATCCCCTCCATCCATCCTGTGCCTGCCATACTGCCATCCCAGTGACATCACCTCCATCCTTTGCCTGCCACACTGCCATCCCAGTGACATCACCTCCATCCATCCTGTGCCTGCCATACTGACATCCTAGTGACATCACCTCCATCCTGTCCCTGCCATACTGCCATCCCAGTGACATCACCTCCATCCTGTGCCTGCCACACTGCCATCCCTGTGACATCACCTCCATCAATCCTGTGCCTGCCATACTGACATCCTAGTGACATCACCTCCATCCTGTCCCTGCCGCACTGCCATCCCAGTGACATCACCTCCATCCTGTGCCTGCCACACTGCCATCCCTGTGACATCACCTCCATCCATCCTGTGCCTGCCACACCGCTATCCCAGGGACATCACATCCATCCATCCTGTGCCTGCCATACTGCCATCCCACTGACATCACCTCCATCCTGTGCCTGCCATACTGCCATCCCAGTGACATCACCTCCATCCATCCTGTGCCTGCCATACTGCCAACCCTGTGATATCACCTGCATCCATCCTGTGCCTGCCATACTGCCATCTCAGTGACATCACCTCCATCCATCCTGTGCCTGCCATACTGCCATCTCAGTGACATCACCTCCATCCATCCTGTGCCTGCCACACCGCCTATTCCACACTCATCTTGACAGCACCTCCATCCATCCTGTGCCTGCCATACTGCCATCCCTGTGACAACACCTCCATGCATCTTGTGCCTGCCATACTGCCATCCCTGTGACATCACCTCTATCCATCCTGTGCCTGCCACACCGCCATGCCAGTGACATCACCTCCATCCACCCTGTGCCTGCCACACTGATCCTGACATCACCTCCATCCATCCTGTGCCTGCCTCACCGCCATCCCAGTGACATCACCTCCATCCCAGTGACATCACCTCCATCCATCCTGTGCCTGCCACACCGCCATCCCAGTGACATCACCTCCATCCATCCTGTGCCTGCCACACTGATCCTGAAATCACCTCCATCCTGTGCCTGCCATCCCAGTGACATCACCTCCATCCATCCTGTGCCTGCCATCCCGCCATCCCAGTAACATCAACTCCATCCATCCTGTGCCTGCCACACTGATCCTGACAGCACCTCCATCCCAGTGACATCACCTCCATCCATCCTGTGCCTGCCATATTGTCATCCCAGTGACATCACCTCCATCCATCCTGTGCCTGCCACACTGATCCTGACAGCACCTCCATCTCAGTGACATCACCTCCATCCATCCTGTGCCTGCCATACTGCCATCCCAGTGACATCACCTCCATCCTGTGCCTGCCATACTGCCATCCCAGTGACATCACCTCCATCCATCCTGTGCCTGACATGCTGCCAACCCTGTGACATCACCTCCATCCATCCTGTGCCTGCCATACTGCCATCTCAGTGACATCACCTCCATCCATC
Organism: Dendropsophus ebraccatus; assembly: GCF_027789765.1. Taxonomy (NCBI): domain Eukaryota; kingdom Metazoa; phylum Chordata; class Amphibia; order Anura; family Hylidae; genus Dendropsophus; species Dendropsophus ebraccatus. The sequence goes on from NC_091459.1 coordinate 57,934,214, forward strand.
CTGTGCCTGCCACACCGTCATCACCGCCATCCCACACTCATCCTGACAGCACCTCCATCCATCCTGTACCTGCCATACTGCCATCCCTGTGACATCACCTCCATCCATCCTGTGCCTGCTATACTGCCATCCCTGTGACATCACCTCCATCCATCCTGTGCCTGCCACACTGATCCTGACATCACTTCTATCCATCCTGTGTCTGCCATACTGCCATTCCAGTGACATCACCTCCATCCATCCTGTGCCTGCCATACTGCCATCCCAGTGATATCACCTCCATCCTGTGCCTGCCATACTGCCATCCTAGTGACATCACCTCCATCCACCCTGTGCCTGCCACACTGATCCTGACAGCACCTCATCCATCCTGAGCCTGCCACACCGCCATCCCAGTGACATCACCTCCAACCCTGTGACATCACTTCCATCCATCCTGTGCCTGCCACACTGATCCTGACAGTACCTCCATCCCAGTGACATCACCTCTATCCATCCTGTGTCTGCCATACTGCCATTCCAGTGACATCACCTCCATCCTGTGCCTGCCATACTGCAATTCCAGTGACATTACCTCCATCCTGTGCCTCCCATACTGCCATCCTAGTGACATCACCTCCATCCACCCTGTGCCTGCCACACTGATCCTGACAGCACCTCCATCCATCCTGTGCCTGCCACACCGCCATCCCAGTGACATCACCTCCGTCCATCCTGTGCCTGCTATACTGCCATCCCAGTGACATCACCTCCATCCATCCTGTGCCTGCCATACTGCCATCCCTGTGACATCACCTCCATCCATCCTGTGCCTGCCACACTGATCCTGACAGCACCTCCATCCCTGTGACATCACCTCCATCCATCCTGTGCCTGCCACACTGATCCTGACAGTACCTCCATCCCAGTGACATCACCTCTATCCATCCTGTGTCTGCCATACTGCCATTCCAGTGACATCACCTCCATCCATGCTGTGCCTGCGATACTGCCATCCCAGTGACATCACCTCCATCCTGTGCCTGCCATACTCCCATCCCAGTGACATCACCTCCATCCACCCTGTGCCTGCCACACTGATCCTGTCAGCACCTCCATCCATCCTGTGCCTGCCACACCGCCATCCCAGTGACATCACCTCCATCCATTGTGTGCCTGCCATACTGCCATCCCAGTGACATCACCTCCATCCATCCTGTGCCTGCCACTCCGCCATCCCAGTGACATCACCTCCATCCATCCTGTGCCTGCCACACCGCCATCCCAGTGACATCCCCTCCATCCATCCTGTGCCTGCCACACTGATCCTGACATCACCTCCATCCCTGTGACATCACCTCCATCCATCCTGTACCTGCCACACTCATCCTGACATCACCTCCATCCTGTGCCTGCCACACTCATTCTGACAGACTCTTCATCCCTGTGACATCACCGCCATCCCTGTGACATCACCTCCATCTTGTGCCTGCCACACTCATCCTTCCATCACTTCCATCCTGTACCTGACACACTCATCCAGACATCACCTCCATCCTGTACCTGCCATACTTATTCAGACATTAACTCCATCCTGTACCTGCCACACTCATCCAGACATCACCTCCATCCTGTGCCTGCCATACTTATTCAGACATTAACTCCATCCTGTGCCTGCCACACTCATCCTGACATCACTGAGCACTAATACACTGCAGCCAAAAGTTCCATCACAGCAGGGCCCTGGCTATCAGATTCTCACCTGTGGGTAGCACACAGCACTAAAGCAGCCAGTTAATAGGGCACCTTCACATTAGCTGAATATGGTGCATTAGGGACAGATTCGGCCTCATTCACACATTCTCTGGCAGAGATAGAGGATTTTTCACCGTAGGGCCAACATGACTGTAATACGAGGTCTGACAACTGTTGTGGAGTAGTTGCAGAGTAGACAGCTAGCAGACAGACATGTTATTCTTAAAGGGGTTATCAGTGACATCACCTCCATCCATCCTGTGCCTGCCACACCGCTATCCCAGGGACATCACATCCATCCATCCTGTGCCTGCCATACTGCCATCCCACTGACATCACCTCCATCCTGTGCCTGCCATACTGCCATCCCAGTGACATCACCTCCATCCATCCTGTGCCTGCCATACTGCCAACCCTGTGATATCACCTGCATCCATCCTGTGCCTGCCATACTGCCATCTCAGTGACATCACCTCCATCCATCCTGTGCCTGCCATACTGCCATCTCAGTGACATCACCTCCATCCATCCTGTGCCTGCCACACCGCCTATTCCACACTCATCTTGACAGCACCTCCATCCATCCTGTGCCTGCCATACTGCCATCCCTGTGACATCACCTCCATCCATCCTGTGCCTGCCATACTGCCATCCCTGTGACATCACCTCTATCCATCCTGTGCCTGCCACACCGCCATGCCAGTGACATCACCTCCATCCACCCTGTGCCTGCCACACTGATCCTGACATCACCTCCATCCATCCTGTGCCTGCCTCACCGCCATCCCAGTGACATCACCTCCATCCATCCTGTGCCTGCCATACTGCCATCCCAGTGACATCACCTCCATCCATCCTGTGCCTGCCACACCGCCATCCCATTGACATCACCTCCATCCATCCTGTGCCTGCCACACTGATCCTGAAATCACCTCCATCCTGTGCCTGCCATCCCAGTGACATCACCTCCATCCATCCAGTGCCTGCCATACCGCCATCAAAGTAACATCAACTCCATCCATCCTGTGCCTGCCACACTGATCCTGACAGCACCTCCATCCCAGTGACATCACCTTCATCCATCCTGTGCCTGCCATACTGTCATCCCAGTGACATCACCTCCATCCATCCTGTGCCTGCCACACTGATCCTGACAGCACCTCCATCTCAGTGACATCACCTCCATCCATCCTGTGCCTGCCATACTGCCATCCCAGTGACATCACCTCCATCCTGTGCCTGCCATACTGCCATCCCAGTGACATCACCTCCATCCATCCTGTGCCTGACATACTGCCAACCCTGTGACATCACCTCCATCCATCCTGTGCCTGCCATACTGCCATCTCAGTGACATCACCTCCATCCATCCTGTGCCTGCCACACCGTCATCACCGCCATCCCACACTCATCCTGACAGCACCTCCATCCATCCTGTGCCTGCCATACTGCCATCCCTGTGACATCACCTCCATCCATCCTGTGCCTGCCATACTGCCATCCCTGTGACATCACCTCCATCCATCCTGTGCCTGCCACACTGATCCTGACATCACCTCTATCCATCCTGTGTCTGCCATACTGCCATTCCAGTGACATCACCTCCATCCATCCTGTGCCTGCCATACTGCCATCCCAGTGATATCACCTCCATCCTGTGCCTGCCATACTGCCATCCTAGTGACATCACCTCCATCCACCCTGTGCCTGCCACACTGATCCTGACAGCACCTTCATCCATCCTGAGCCTGCCACACCGCCATCCCAGTGACATCACCTCCATCCCTGTGACATCACTTCCATCCATCCTGTGCCTGCCACACTGATCCTGACAGTACCTCCATCCCAGTGACATCACCTCTATCCATCCTGTGTCTGCCATACTGCCATTCCAGTGACATCACCTCCATCCTGTGCCTGCCATACTGCAATTCCAGTGACATTACCTCCATCCTGTGCCTGCCATACTGCCATCCTAGTGACATCACCTCCATCCACCCTGTGCCTGTCACACTGATCCTGACAGCACCGCCATCCCAGTGACATCACCTCCGTCCATCCTGTGCCTGCTATACTGCCATCCCAGTGACATCACCTCCATCCATCCTGTGCCTGCCACACCGCCATGCCAGTGACATCACCTCCATCCACCCTGTGCCTGCCACACTGATCCTGACATCACCTCCATCCATCCTGTGCCTGCCTCACCGCCATCCCAGTGACATCACCTCCATCCATCCTGTGCCTGCCATACTGCCATCCCAGTGACATCACCTCCATCCATCCTGTGCCTGCCACACCGCCATCCCAGTGACATCCCCTCCATCCATCCTGTGCCTGCCACACTGATCCTGACATCACCTCCATCCCTGTGACATCACCTCCATCCATCCTGTACCTGCCACACTCATCCTGACATCACCTCCATCCTGTGCCTGCCACACTCATTCTGACAGACTCTTCATCCTTGTGACATCACCGCCATCCCTGTGACATCACCTCCATCTTGTGCCTGCCACACTCATCCTTCCATCACTTCCATCCTGTACCTGACACACTCATCCTTCCATCACCTCCATCCTGTACCTGACACACTCATCCAGACATCACCTCCATCCTGTACCTGCCATACTTATTCAGACATTAACTCCATCCTGTACCTGCCACACTCATCCAGACATCACCTCCATCCTGTGCCTGCCATACTTATTCAGACATTAACTCCATCCTGTGCCTGCCACACTCATCCTGACATCACTGAGCACTAATACACTGCAGCCAAAAGTTCCATCACAGCAGGGCCCTGGCTATCAGAGTCTCACCTGTGGGTAGCACACAGCACTAAAGCAGCCAGTTAATAAGGCACCTTCACATTAGCTGAATATGGTGCATTAGGGACAGATTCGGCCTCATTCACACGTTCTCTGGCAGAGATAGAGGATTTTTCACTGTAGGGCCAACATGGCTGTAATACGAGGTCTGACAACTGTTGTGGAGTAGTTGCAGAGTAGACAGCTAGCAGACAGACATGTTATTCTTAAAGGGGTTATCCAGCGCCACAAAAACATGGCCACTTTCCTCCAGAGACAGCCCCACTCTTGTCTCCAGCTTGGGTGGGGTTTTGCTGCTCAGTTCCATTGAAGTGAATGGAGCTTAATTGCAAACCACACCTGAACTGGAGACAAGAGTTGTGTTGTATCTGAAAGAAAGTGGCCATGTATTTTCTAGCACTGGATAACCCCTTTAAAGAAGACGAGTCAAGTCACTGGATCTGTATGAACTTTATGTTAAAGGTATTTAGCCTATAAGCACTGATGGCCATTTAAGACATAAAAGCAAATGTACTGAACCAGTACTGAATTTTTTTTTTGCCGTACCCACCACACTAAGGGTACTGAGAAAAGCCGGGTACCAGTAGTTCCGGAGTCTCAACTTTGGCACTCTTGAACTGGGCGCTATCAGGCTGGTATTGTTAGGCTGGGGAGGGCCAAAAAGATGTCCTTTCCCACCCTGGTACTACTAGGCTGCCGCTGTTTGGTTTTAAAACCTAGCTGGTTATGGAAATAGGGGAAACCCTATATATATATATATATATATATATATATATATATATATATATAAAAAAAATATATATATATATATATATATATATATTTTTTTTTTTTTATTTATTTTTTTTTTTTTTTGTTTATTGAAAAAAAAAATGTATAGGGTTCCCTCTATTTCCATAACAAGCCAGATTTAAATACCAAACAGCAGCGCCCTTGTAGTACCATGGCAGGAAGGGCCATTTTTTGGGTCCCTTCCCAGCCTAAAAATACCAGCCAGACGGCCCTGGGCGTATCAGGACGTCTTAGAGCGCGTTTCATAGGAGATGGGGGCCGGCTGTATTGAGCAGCCCGGCCCTCACCGTAAATGACAGGCTGCAGCGTGTCATTAACCCCTTAAACGCCACGACCGCAGTGTTTGGCTGGGTTCACACGCTGTAACTGTGCGGCTGTATTTTTTATGCGGCTGTAAATGTGCGGGTGAAACTCCGGCCGTGGGAAAAAATAGACATGCGGCTCAAAACATACGGTCATTTACTTGGAAATCTGGTTCAACTAAAAATAACAAATAAAATGTTAAGAAAGTGATGCAAACACCTCTGGATGCATCTGGGAAAGCAGGGAACACAGTTTACATGAATCGCTATTACCGGGGTTTGCGATCCTCTGCACTATAGCCGATGTGTCTCATGGTTAATATATTGAATTAATAAAACACATTTTCTGTCTAATAAAGTCCCTTTTATTGTTCAATAATTAAATGTAAACGATTCCATCATTTTGCAATTAAATATACTGTTAAAATAAATATATATATAAATAAATGTATATTTATATATATATTTATTTTTTGACAGTATATTTAATTGCACAATGATGGATTCGTTAGAATTAAATTATTGACCAACGAAACTGAATTTATTTAAACGAAAATGTGTTTTCTTAATTAAATATTAATTAGTACAGGAAACTCCATAAGCCGGTAATTCATATGCCGGCAATAGAGCATTCTGTACTAATCATCACTTTACTTTAATGAAAACATCAAATGTTTCTTCTAATTATGTTATCACAATAGCATTATTAGAAGAAACATTTAGAATTATATGTGCGCTCAGCTGATTGGCTGTTCGGCTCAGCGCACATATAATGAGCCGGTCCGCAGTACAGTGACTTCATTGTGCTGCGGACCAGCGAAGGGGCAACATCGGGGTGAGTATAGAGCTCTCCCCACCCCCTCCCCAGCACTGCACCCCTCCCAGCAAGGAAGGGGGGTCACTTAACCCCTTCCTTGCTGGGATGGGTGCAGTCTGACATCAGTCTGGCCCCCAGGGGGTTAAGGGGGATGCAATACATCCTCCCTTAACCCCTTGGGGGTCAGACTGTAAGCAGCGATCTGTAAAGATGCTGCATACTGTAAGGTGCACAACACCGCTCACAATGATGGGTGTTGTGCTCCTGTTTGTGTGTTTTTTGTGTGTTTCTCCCTTTTTGTTTTTCAGATATCGGTATCCTGGGGATTACGTCGGATTCCATGGACTACGTCGATGACCAGCGTTTTTTTAATGTTTTTTTTAATAAAATGGTCAATGAGGGGTGTGGGGGTGTTTTTATTTGAATAAAAAAATTTGTAAACTTGTGTCTTGTCTTTATTTCTTTACTTTATAGACTTAGTAGTGGAAGCCGTCTAATAGACGGAATCCATTACTAAGTCGGGGCCTAGTGTTAGCCGGTATAAAATGGCTAACACTAACCCCCCATTATTACCCCAGTACCCAATGCCACCAGGGGTACTGGGAAGAGCCGGGTGCCAGTGGTCCCGGAGCGTCAAAATTGGCGCTCCTGGACCGGGCGGCAGCAGGCTGGTAAGATTTAGGCTGGGGAGGGCCTAAACCAATGGCTCTTCCCACCCTGGTGTTACCAGGCTGCTGTCGTTTGGTTTTTAACCCGGCTGGTTATAAAAATAGGGGGGACCCTATGCGTTTTTTTTTAATTATTTATTTATTTAAAAAAAAACCCCGCATAGGGTCCCCCCTATTTTTATAACCAGCCGGGTTAAAAACCAAGCGACAGCAGCCTGGTAACACCAGGGTGGGAAGAGCCATTGGTTTAGGCCCTCCCCAGCCTAAATCTTACCAGCCTGCTGCCGCCCGGTCCAGGAGCGCCAATTTTGACGCTCCGGGACCACTGGCACCCGGCTCTTCCCAGTACCCCTGGTGGCATTGGGTACTGGGGTAATAATGGGGGGTTAGTGTTAGCCATTTTATACCGGCTAACACTAGGCCCCGACTTAGTAATGGATTCCGTCTATTAGACGGCTTCCACTACTAAGTCTATAAAGTAAAGAAATAAAGACAAGACACAAGTTTACAAATTTTTTTATTCAAATAAAAACACCCCCACACCCCTCATTGACCATTTTATTAAAAAAAAACATTAAAAAAACGCTGGTCATCGACGTAGTCCACGGAATCCGACGTAATCCCCAGGATACCGATATCTGAAAAACAAAAAGGGAGAAACACACAAAAACACACAAACAGGAGCACAACACCCATCATTGTGAGCGGTGTTGTGCTCCTTACAGTATGCAGCATCTTTACAGATCGCTGCTTACAGTCTGGCCCCCAAGGGGTTAAGGGAGGATGTATTGCATCCCCCTTAACCCCTTGGGGGCCAGACTGATGTCAGACTGCACCCATCCCAGCAAGGAAGGGGTTAAGTGACCCCCCTTCCTTGCTGGGAGGGGTGCAGTGCAGGGGAGGGGGTGGGGAGAGCTCTATACTCACCCCGATGTTGCCCCTTCGCTGGTCCGCAGCACAATGAAGTCACTGTACTGCGGACCGGCTCATTATATGTGCGCTCAGCCGAACAGCCAATCAGCTGAGCGCACATATAATTCTAAATGTTTCTTCTAATAATGCTATTGTGATAACATAATTAGAAGAAACATTTGATGTTTTCATTAAAGTAAAGTGATGATTAGTACAGAATGCTCTATTACCGGCAATATGAATTAACGGCTTATGGAGCTTCCTGTACTAATTAATATTTAATTAAAAAAACACATTTTCGTTGAAATAAATTCAGTTTCGTTGGTCAATAATTTATTTCTAACGAATCCATCATTGTGCAATTCAATATACTGTCAAAAAATAAATATATAGATAAATATACATTTATTTATATATCTATTTTTTTTAACAGTATATTTAATTGCAAAATGATGGATTCGTTAGAAATAAATTATTGATCAACGAAAGTGTCTTGATTACAAAGAAAATGTGTTTGATTAATTTAATATATTAACTATTAGAGGCATCGGCATTCGGCATCATTGCCGGCTATTTTTGAAGTACTCCGTACGGACCGCCTGTCAATCCACGGCCGCATATTCAGCCGCAAACAATGGTCTTGTTCATTTTTTACGGGTCCGTTTACGATAGGGCCGTAGATTCATACATAGTGTGCACTGTGCAGCCGCATATCCTATACTTCCAAGCATACACACGAACCACCAAAAATACCGCCGCACAATTACAGCCGCAAATACAGCCGCACTCTTACAACGTGTGAACCGAGCCTTTAAGTGTAAGTGACAGGGGCAGTCACTTACCGATCGGGACCCCCGCAGTGTAACTGCGGGGGTCTCGATTCGCTGTATCGGACCGCCTATTTCCTTCCTCCGAACGGTTTGATCGGCTTTCTGCAGAACGCCTATTACACTGAACAACGCTGCCTATGGCATAGCATTGTACAGTGTATGTAATGGAATAATTGTATGTAAAAGTCCCCCAAGGGGACTTAAAATGTGTATAAAAAAAAGAAGTAAAAAAGTTTTTATAAGTATCCCAAAGACCCTTCCCAATAAAAGTTAAAATCGCCCCCTTTTCCATTATATAAATAAAACATAAAAATAAACATATAATATACCGTAGCATGCGAAATTGTCCTATCTATTAAAATATAACAATCATCAACGGCGTAGACGAAAAGAGGGAAAATAGCGACAGGGTTACTGATTTTTTTGTTACATTATATATAAAAAAAAATTATCAAAACGTTCGATCTTCACAATAAAATTTAATTTAATAAAAACTAAATATCATGGCGGAAAAAAAGACACCCCATACAGCCCTGTAGGTGAAAAACTAAAACCGTTAGAAGCTTCACAATAGGCCCATTTTATTAATTATTGCAAAAAAAAAAAAAAAAGAATTTCATAAAAAAATATATAGAACATCAGAGAATCTGTGTAAACCTGCAATGTGGTTGTGTTCAGACTGACCTATAGAATAATGGTATCATGTCACTTTTACCATATATTGCATTACGTAGACACAGGAACCCCCCAAACGTGACCATATTGCATTCTATTTTACGATATTACCAATTTATATCTTCATAAATAATATTTTTGGTATATATGCAAAAAAGAAATTGTGGCACTCACCCCAAAAAGCAGTTTTAAAAGCCTTTATTGCAGAGCGGCTCGGTGAAGAGGCTGACAAGTGACTGGGCTACAGCCGATTTACTGCTTTTTGGGGCGAGTGCCACAATTTCTTTTTTGCGTATATACCGGACACTTGTACTCGTTGTTGAGCAACACTCCCCTGCAGCACGGAGGTTATCATATAGCGGTTGGTATGAATACTGTCTGCCAAACAAAGGACTAAGTGGTGCCGGAAGTTGTTTCCCCTTGATTGGACACGAATAATATATTTGGGGTTCCATCATACATGTTATGGTAGAATGAAAGATGCCATTACAAAGTACAACTACTCCTGTAAAAAACAAGCCCTGTAGATAGAAAACTGAAAGTGCTAGAGCTCCTAGAAGGGGAGGAAAAAACGAAAACACAAAAATGAAGATTTGCGCAGTCTACTGGGTCATTTTGGGCTTGGTCCTCAAAGGGTTAAACTTTCAGCAATAAATACAAGTGACTAATAAGTAGAAACTAGAGAATCCAGAGAAGCTGGGCAAAAAAAACAAACAAAAAAAACAAAAACTTTGGTCTTTGCCCCCTATCTGGACAAACAGAAAGAAAAGAATAATTATTTTTCACTGGGTGTTAAGCCTTCTGAAGGCCTTAGTCTTGAAAGGGTTAAAGGGGTTGTCCTTTTTCTTTTAAATCAACTTGTGTCAGAAAGTTAAATAGATTTGTAATTTACTTCTATTAAAAAAATATCAAGTCTTCCCATACTTATTAGCTAATATATGTCATGCAGGAATGTTGTTTTATTTTCAGTCTAACACAGTGCTCTCTGCTGCCACCACTGTCCAAGACAGGAACTGTCCAGAGCAGAAGAGGTTTTCTATGGGGATTCATAGAAAACCGAGAGAGTTCCTGTCTCGGTCAGAGATGTCAGCAGAGAGCACCGTGTCAGACTGAAAATAAACAAACACTTACTGCATCAGAAAAGGTCAGGATAGAAGCGATAAGATTTAGTGTGAATAGGGAAGGAGAACTGAGGAATTTGTATAAAATCCTTTCCTGGTTACAATCCAACCAAATGAGTGGAGAAAATTCTGGGACAAGGCAAACCTCTTTATTCTGAGATAATCCCTTTACATCCCCATCCAGAGGGGCCAATGGACACCAGACTGCTTCTCCACTTCCTACCTGCAGCCAGATGGTTTATTACTCATCTTATTTATTTCTATAAGATCACCCTGTATATTATTTATATCTAGAGAACAAGTGTAAAGTACAAGCTTTGTAAGGAGCCATAATACAGCCCTTTAGCCATCTGTAGCTCCATACTGTACTTCACAGCACAACTGGAGATGCCAAGGAAAAGAAGAGTCCTCCAACCATATATGTCTCTTCCTTACAGATACCACATTCATTAGACTATACAATATGATGGTGGGTGTAGTGCTGTGTGTTTCTCTGAGAGTGTATCACACATGAGAGGCTTTGATACAGCAAATCAACTAAGTGTATCATAAAAAGAGGCCTGAAATTTTCTTGGGCTTCCCCATAAATATAAAATGGCAGGTTCAAACTGCTTTGAACACATTAATGTGGCCTGGGGCCACAAACAAAAGGGAGAGCGGCAGGACGAGCATGAGTGCCACCACCGGAGAGCGGGTGAGGACCTGTGCATTGCCCTGGTACTACTACTCCACTTATCTACAATATTACTGCTACTACTCCCCTCAGCCACTATACCTCTACTACACCCCTTATCTACTATAATGTGACTACTACTACACCCCTCATCTATTATACCTCTACCTACAAGGATGCACAGAGTGGGCTTGTCTACTATATGTTGGGCACATTGGGGGCTCTTCTATGTGGGGACAATGTTACTGTATGAAGCAATACAGTTGCTGCCTCAAACACCAAATTCCCGTTTATTTAGCAAAAAATAAGATGCTAGTCTTGCTAAATGTCCCCCACAGTGTACACTACTCAGGTGACACTTTAGCCATGTATATGCTTGATGCTTTTGCTTTTAACTAAAGATGTATGTCTTCCTGACAAACGTAATTTAAATAAAAAAAAGGCACTTGTGCATAGTGCACAAAAAAGCAGAGGCATAAATCACTGAGAATCTTACATCTGGGGGCTACTTAATATGGTGGCGTTGGTAGTCTCCGTACAGGAGCCATCCTTTTTTTTTTTTTAGGCCTGGCTAGTCATGTGTTTTGAGACTCATAATTGAGGCTCTGCGGACCTTTTTGCATATTGATGTTTCCCTGGGGGCAATGCACCTAGGATTTCATTCTATTGAGTGCTTGAACCAGCAGCCGAGAGGGTCTTCTTTGGCTGGTCTCTCAGATCAGTGATCTGTTTGCAGTATTGGTCTACTAGTAGAGATGAGCGAACCGGCTTCGGGTCGATCCGAACGTTCGGTATTTGATTAGCTGGGGCTGCTGAACTTGGATAACGCTCTAAGGTTGTCTGGAAAACATGGAAACACCTAATGACTATATCCACAATTTCCACATAGCCTAAGGGCTTTATCCAAGTTCAGCAGCCACCGCTAATCAAATGCCGAACGATCAGGTTCGGATGGACTCATCTCTATCTACTAGGCATTGCTCCCACCTAGCCAGAATCCTGCTTCACACTGTTGAGGAGCAACAGCTGTCTGAGGATGGTTACTTAGCCTTGGTATCTCCCTGGTTATATCATCTACTTGAGTTGGATATTGACTGAAGGGGCCACTTAATATGGTGGGTTTTGGTGGTGTCCAAAATTCTGAGACTTTTGCTCAGTGTGAATGGGTCCAAGTAAGCAAGAGGCCCAAAATTTATCCACAAATGTGTGCAAAAGTAGTAAAATATCACAAAAAGATCAATCCCCCCCCCCCCCCCCCCGAGTATGGAAGGGTGAGGTAATTTTTATTTTTCATAAAATTGGCAGAATAACACTTTAGACCAGTTTCACACAGACCACATCACAGCGAATTTCACCATACAAGTTTAACAGCAAAGTCTGCTGCAATACTGTGTCCTGTCATTTCCTATGGCTCTACATTCCTGCAGAAATTGAATGGAGCCCCTGCCCAGTTAACCCACCACTAAAAATGTTACCTGGCCAAACTCCTGCTTTCTTTTCTGGCTCCCAGGTCTCTGATGTCCCACTCAGCCAATCAGTGCTCTGTCCCCTCGCAGCTGCGGAACTTCGCAGCATGGAATCCGCTGCAATATTGTATGTGGAAACAGGCCACAATGTGATTGGGTTTACAGACACTTATACAAAAACCACAAAACACAAAAATGCAACAGCTCACCGCAACAGCAAGATACAGACCCACCATAGACATGAAAATAATTAAAAGCAGCCCCCCCCAACTGCCCAAACAATTCCCACAAAAATAATGAGTCTCTTGGTTACTATTTGCAAACAGCGTAAACTGCCTCACCACGATAAGGTGGACTCATATCGAGGCAGACCCTACACTGTATGTACACTATGGCCTCTCCATGGTGTATAATACGCCTATGCTCTGGGCATGCAAGATCCGTCTAATACCTGCAAAAATAATTGCATCACCTGGGTGAGACAGGTGGAGTGCACGACCCAATAGAGGCAGCCACTCCCCCAACTGGAAAACAGAAAGAAAAGGAAAAAATTGGTCAGCTCTCCTAGAACACTGTTCACACTAGGCAGGAGCACGTTGCCATGGCTGAAATTGCAAACACACAAAAACACAGAAAAATGCAACAGCTCACCGCAACAGCAAGATACAGACCCACCATAGACATGAAAATAATTAAAAGCAGCCCCCCCCCAACTGCCCAAACAATTCCCACAAAAATAATGAGTCTCTTGGTTACTATTTGCAAACAGCGTAAACTGCCTCACCACGATAAGGTGGACTCATATCGAGGCAGACCCTACACTGTATCTTGCTGTTGCGGTGAGCTGTCGCATTTTTCTGTGTTTTTGTGTGTTTGCAATTTCAGCCATGGCAACGTGCTCCTGCCTAGTGTGAACAGTGTTCTAGGAGAGCTGACCAATTTTTTCCTTTTTTTTTCTGTTTTTCAGTTGGAGGAGTGGCTGCCTCTATTGGGTCGTGCACTCCACCTGTCTCACCCAGGTGATGCAATTATTTTTGCAGGTATTAGACGGATCTTGCATGCCCAGAGCATAGGCGTATTATACGCCATGGAGAGGCCATAGTGTACATACAGTGTAGGGTCTGCCTCGATATGAGTCCACCTTATTGTGGTGAGGCAGTTTACACTGTTTGCAAATAGTAACCAAGAGACTCATTATTTTTGTGGGAATTTTTTGGGCAGTTGGGGGGCTGCTTTTAATTATTTTCATGTCTATGGTGGGTCTGTATCTTGCTGTTGCGGTGAGCTGTTGCATTTTTCTGTGTTTTTGTGTGTTTGCAATTTCAGCCATGGCAACTTGCTCCTGCCTAGTGTGAACAGTGTTCTAGGAGAGCTGACCAATTTTTTCGTTTTTTTTCTGTTTTACAGACACTTATACTGATGGCTTATGATACATGGGCTCAGTCCGGTACCATTTAATTGAATGGAGCAGACCTACAGTACCCGGCATAGCTACATGTATGAAAATTCCACCATGTTTGGTAAAATAAATAGGAAAGGGAAATGCTCCAATAACTACATATCTGATGATTAGAGGCCTTTTAGAGATGAGAGAGACTCCTGCAATTTTGAGTCTGATCATTCTGCATTTGATTACGCATGGCTGAAGAAGTTTGATGCAGCCATTGGGAGTCCAGGAAAACTTGGACAAAGCCATAGTGTAGCCGCTGTTAATCAAAAGCTGAACACTTTGATTTTGGATGGACCCAAACATGCTCAAGATTCGCTCAACTCTACTCCTGTGCAGAATAAGTCACATTGGTAATAAAGATCCATGTAATGGCCTCAAAGCAAACATCACATCTTATTATTTCTGGAAACCACGTATGACACTTTGTTTTGCTACCAAAAGCAAAGAAATGGCGCTGATGAAGCATAAGGGGGAAAAAAAAAACACTAGCCATAAAATACTAAACACGTAACTTTCGGTTCCGGCGCGTATCGGATGGCAGCAGTGTGAGTGAGCTCCTCCACCCTCCGCTCATAATATCGCTCCCCGCTCTGACTTCTGACATTACCGGCCCTGCCGGACCACATCTCTGACTTCTCTAAGTGCCGAGGAGTCAGAAGCACCACTTCATTAAGCTGGGAACCAGTTATACACCTCCCCATAAGCCCTCCTTCATTTAACTCACAGCTCTGTCACAGGGACACCTAAGATGGCGCCGACACGAGGTGCTGCTGCTGAGGCACACACAGAGGAAACACATACCTCACAAACCCCAGTGCCGGACCTCTGTGACACCATAATACCAGGACTAAATATGTCTTGCAAGGCACTGGCAATTCAAGTGTCCAAGATGATATTAAATGACATAAAATTCTCTCTTGAGGCCACTATAGTTTCCTTCCTAACAACCATACAGGGAGATATAGCAACGCATACCTCACAGATTACTGAACTTCAGGAGAGAGTCAGCCTGTTAGAAGATGAAATACATTCTACAAAAATAAAACTACAACAGAATATGAATGTCACAGCTTCATTGCAAACAAAGACTGATGATCTAGAGAACCGCTCTAGGCGCAACAATTTAAGTATTATAGGTTTACCTGAATCCATTCCAGCCATGCAATTACATGCTATATGTTCTCTAGAAATTCCTCAAGCCTTGGGTATCCCAGGTCACATTACTGTGGAAAGAGCTCACCGTGTGGGACCCCCACCAGCGAAACAAAAGCAAGATGCAAATAAAAAAAGAGCAGAAATCCAGACAAGTGATTGTCAAGTATCTGAATTATAATGATAAAAACAACATTTTACAAAGCTTAAAAAATCTACAGTTGATGTTGCAATTCGTGGCCACAAAATCCTCATGTTTAATGACTACTCCGCAGCAGTGGTTCAAAAACGTAAAGCTTTCGCACATTTGCTCGACATTGGTAAAAAATCAAATACGATTTGCTCTTCTTTATCCTGCCATACTGAAAGTTTTCAAATCGGATGGTTCAGCCTCTCTTTACAGTTCTCCTGAGGAAGCCATTTTTTCCCTTAAAGATGTTAATGGTCTTACTCCACCTATTCAAGACAAGCACAAGAGACGACGTACTATTGACACGGTAGAAAAAATGGAATGATTATGAACTCCGTCTCTATTCTGTTGGACGCTATGCTGCTCATTAAAACTGAGTATTGTTTCTCTATTTAGCCCTATATATGTTGACTAAATACTATATTAGGGACACCTTGTTACTACTTTATTATTTTCTTTAGTCTAGGTAGTAATGCATTTGGTGGTGTGTGTCTGTGTGTAAGTATGTATTTATGTATGTATATATGTATATGTGTGTGTGCATATATATGTATGTATATGTATAATTCCACCTTGTATGGTTTTAGGTTTAAGTACAACTTCTTTAAGTACTAATATTATATACTGGCTCTTCCTTTTATTTATTTGCTTCCCTGTGACAACTCACACATTTCTCAGGAGGGTAGGGATGTGTATGTCTTTAATTTTAATATATACTCATTTAGTGGAGCGGAGGTTGATGTGACCTCTCCACCAGTTATTTCTTTCTCTTTATTTCTTCTCCATAATGCGGAGTTTGCGAATGCTCCGAACATTGGACAATACGAAAAAAGTGAAGTCCACATCTCACTTTATTCGCTTAGTTTATATTGTTAACTGTTTTATTCTTAGGTATATCACCTTTAGTTTGTCTGAAAATGCTACATGCTATCCTCTTTTTCTGCCTGAAAGGGTTACCCACTATGTTATTGTGCTTCCAGGGTCTCTTCTTAACACCTCCTCTTCTATTAATATTGTATGAAATTAATCACTTGGAATGTTAAGGGACTACGTTCCCCATCTATGAGGACTTCTATACTTAAACATCTTAAGAGACTTAGGGCCGATATAGTATTATTGCAAGAAACACATTTAACTGAATCGGATTATTTCAGACTCAAATGTTTTTGGGTGGGTGCTGTTTATGGTTCACCAGCTATTAACCGTAAAGGCGGGGTAGTTATTCTTACACATAAAAATTTAGCCTGTACGGTATTATCTCAATATCAAGATGATGAAGGCAGGATATGTCATCTTCTTATTGACACTCCAGCGGGCAAATATAGCATATATAACGTTTATGGTCCCAACACTCAGAGACCTGATTTTTTTTAAAAATTGGAAAACCTCATTCTGCAAGATGACAATCTTAAAATAGTTGGTGGAGACCTAAATACTGTTCTTAATACAACTGAAGATAGAAAAAGAACTAAGACCCCTACTGTATATACTTCATCAGATAATATTTTATCCAACTTCCTTAATGCTACCTCCCTATCTGATTCTTGGCGTCATCTACACCCAGATGGTAGAGAATACTCTTTTTACTCTCACTCCCAAACGGCCTGGTCAAGAATAGACTACTGTTTAGTGTCACCGGACTCTCTTGGCAGAGTAGAAGACTCTGAAATTCATGATATAGTCATTTCGGATCACTCCCCTGTTAGTTTACAATTAAGAGATATTTTTCAGAAGGGATCCGATATTATTTGGAGATTTCCTTCTCATTTAGCTAATGATGAATCATTTATCAAACTTAAAAAAATGGTGGTCAGACTTTTATTCTAACAATGCTGAACATACACAATCCCCAATACTTTTCTGGGAGACTGCAAAAGCAGTTCTAAGGGGCCAAATAATTTCTTATGTGGTTGCCCAGAAACGTGAAGCACGTAAAAACTATCTTCAACTTTCCCAAGATCAGCGCTCTACATACACTCTTTTCCGGTCTTCCCCTACAGATGACAATAAATCTAAATGGACAGCAGCTAGACAAGCTTTCGAAATTGCACAGGAAAAACTCAATGCTATATATAGAGATCAATACATATCCCGTTTAGATTTAGCTCTCAAAGATACAGCGGGTAATATACAAAAAGATCCTAAAGTCATATCACAACTTTTACAACAATTTTACCGCTCACTATATTCCAAAGATAGGCTTTGGAAGAACTGCTGGTAAGATAGCTGCTGGTAAGAACTTTCTAGAGTCATTAACTCTACCTTCTCTTGATACACCTTCTCTTGATTCTCTCAACGCCCCAGTCACATTGGAGGAAATTACTGCCACTATCTCTACACTTAAAAATAAAGCTCCAGGCCCTGATGGCTATAGTGCGGAATTTTAGATAGTGCTGCCTCCGATTAGCTAATTAGCGGGCATGGAGATCAGACCGTGCCCGCTAATAGCGGCGGTCCCGGGCTACACGCGGCACCCGGGACAGTGGCACTTCAAAGCGGGGGCGCCGCGCGGCCCCGCTTTGAAGTGCTAATGAGGACATATGACGTACGGGTACGTCATATGTCCTTAAGAGGTTAAAGACACCATTGCCACATGGAAGGCGATACGAAAATTATATGGTTTACCCTTTTGCCTATCGAAAAGATTTCCTCTGTGGCATTCACCACTTTACCCACCTGACTCAGACAAATTGGACTACTCAGAGTGGCAGAGTGCACATGTTTCTTCTGTTGGGGATCTGCTGGATACTAATTCCAGCGCTTTCTTATCATGGGATATCATCAGAACACGATTTAAATTGTCTTCATTTCATTTACCTCAATACGATTCTATAATTGAATTTCTTACTTCCAGAGTACGGGACATAGCAGAAGCAGAAAGTGATATAGAATTTGATAATCTATTCCCAACACCACCGGTTCATAATTCTTTATCACATACATATGGAGAACTTAGATCACGCTCTCAAAAGAATTTATCTAGACAAATTTTTTTCAAAAAATGGTCCTCCGTAATTTTTCAGAGGATCTGACCCAACAAATATTGAGAGGATCTCAACCAGTGCATTCTGTTACTCCTAATGTGGTTCTACGTGAAATACATTTCCGCTTTATACACAAGGCTATATATGCCTTTAATATTCCTTTTTCCAACTCCCACACTTCTCACATAAACAGTTACCCGAAATGTTCACTTCCTAAAGCAGACTTGTTTCATCGTGCCTGGGCCTGCACGCATGTGCAGGAATTTTGGGACTCTGTGCGGCTCTATCTTTTGTCCACTTGGGGCCATGCCATACCACTTCTCCCTCTTAGTTATCTTTTTCATTTTATTGATATAGACTCTACTACTCCGTCTCCTAAATTACTTACTTCTAAAGGAATTCATTTAACTCTATTAGTTTCCCTGAAATGTTTATTAAGACACTGGATACTGGATACTCTACCAGACATTTCTGAGGTAATCTCCGCTCTGAAGGAGATCTTTCATTGGGAACTTTTGGATGTATTGCGCACCAAAGAAAAATCAACAAAAACATTTATGTCCAAATGGACACAATTTCTAATTCATGATTTAACTATAGAAGAGAGAGACTCTGTCATTAATCAATTTAAGGACACTGATTGGTATTGCATGGCCGCCCAAAAGGGAACTCTGGGAGCACTCCAAATATCTTAAGCTTTTCCCTTTCTCTGCTAAAGACAATTCTCTCCATTCTATTGGTAGCATATTTGAATATCTGACATCTATACCGTGTTTTAAGGTGATATTATAAATTACTGTTTTTCTACTTATGTTTTTGGTAAGACTATGTTGTATTGTATATGATAATATATCTTTTAAGGTTATTACAAAGGCTCATTGTATCTGTATGATATTGTAAACATACAATCCTTTGTTGCCTGTGAGCGACTTTCTTTTTGAATATGTAATGAATTTTCAATATGTATGTTCAAATATTACATAAGCCACTAATAAAATAGTTAAAAAAAAAATAAAAAAATAAAAAATACTAAACACAAAATTTTTAAAGCAATAATTTATTTTGCACTAGCTAAAATATGATAATAAACAGTTAGTGTATCAGAGGTATGACTTTCAGTAAGTTTTATAGTGGCACTTTTAGGCTGTAGCACCTCAAATTACATAGAGGTTCCATACATTGAAAGAAAGTGTTAACATAGTGAAGAAATGGTGAATCAAAGAAAAAAAATACATTTCAGAGTGTGTACAAAGCAAAATACATATAGACTATGTAATGACTGAAACAAAGAAGAAAATGGTCAAATTGCAAGTCCAAAGGCACTGACTATACAGTACATAGTCTTGTTCTCCCATCTTACAGTACAGCTTCCTACAAAGAAACAAAAAGGAGTGTAAGCTATAATGATACAGTTTCACCTGACAGAACGGTATTGTCTGGCTGACCTGAAGGAGAAGTCTCGTGTTTTCTAAAAGCCGTCAGCCTGCAGGGGGAGGGGGGAAATTTATTTCAAGTAACAACTTACCTCTCCCCGTGTCCGGCTGATGGACTGGCTGCTCAGCCAGTCAGTGACTGATTAGCTGAGAGGCCAGTGCGTCAGCGGGACAGGCATCAAACCTCCCCAAGAAGTCATCACAACTCTGAGGAAAATGACTTCCGTCGAGGGTCCCGTGGCGGCTCCAGCATCTCAATGCAGGCACTGGGGGAGGTAAATTGTTAATTGAAATCAATTTCCCCCCTGCTGGCTTTAAAAAAAAAAAAAACACCAGGCTTCTCCTTTAAAGAGAATTTAGATTTTAGTTTCTGGTCCTCCTTGCGGTATTGTCAGATATATATGACATGTAATGGGTGGGCACTTCTATTCCCCTCACACATGGTTTACATCCTTGACATAGTTTTACTTTGATTTCCCCCACCAGGACTATTGCCGGACATGTTATAATCCATTGTTATGTATTTAATCTGTTTCATGCTACAGAAAACTTGCATTTTAAATGTATGCTAGAACGCCTAGTTTGAGTTCTTTGGTTATTCTTCGAGTTCATTTACCCGCAGATATGTTTTTTGGACAATGAACTGTAAAAAACTGTTGGCTACTTCAGCTATAAACTTCCAACGTATACATCCTTTTAATCCAGACATGTATCGCTTTATATAGCTATCCTGGAGATACATCTGTGTACTTGTTCCTATCTGTATTGTAGCCATGAAAATGCAATAAAATAGGTTTGAAAAAAAAAATAAAAAAATGAATATTTATAGAAAACCATAGTCACTGAGTGCAGCTACACAGAAGAATGTTTCTTTCCCAAGCAGGGCCAGGACAAGGTATTTTGGTGCCATAGGGCCGATTACATGCTTGATCACTATAGTAAACAAGGGCTGTATATAGTGTTAGCGATGTCCGTGCAGCCCTTGCTATAAAAGTGAAGTTTATACATTACCTGTTCATGCTCAACATCAACAGCCCCCCCCTTACAATAAAATTGCGCCTCTGCACCCTTGGCAGCCACCTGCTCTGCCTGCCCCTTATCCCAGCCCTGCTACCAAGAGGATTTAGAAGACTAAGCTGTTTGCTAGCAAAATGTATAAATAATATCTACCACATGCTAGAGAATTTCCGATTTTTACAGCCCTTCCCTGACCGCTTTTCCATGTAAATATGGGTAATGCTTCAGGTTTATTCATTGGATATTATTCAGTACTAAGCAGGTGCTTATATAGGGGTTATCCAGAATTTCTAAAAAAAAAAGTTATTCTTGCCAAAACAGCACCACCCCTGTCCCTCAGGTTGTGTGTGGTATTACAATTCAGTCCCATTTACTTCAATAGAACTTAGGCTGCATTCCCACGTTCCGTGATGCTGACGGATCCCCCCCCCCCCCGCGCCCGGACAGCATCTGTAATTAGATGCTGGGAGCGGGGGAGACTGTATTCATAAGCGCCGCGCTGTAATGAATCAGCCGCGCGGTGCTGTTACTACAGTGTGGCGCTTATGAATACAGGGGGACTCTGGTACATGCATTCCATGTCCGTGATCCGTCAGGATCACGGAACGTGGGAATGCAGCCTTAGTTGCAAATCCCCACACCCAACCTAACAGGAGTGGTGCTGTAGTAATGGTGCATTTACACAGAGATTTAACTAACAAATTTTTTTAAGCCAAAGCCACAAATGGATTTTAAAGAGGATAGATCCAAGTCTTTCCTTTATGACCTGTTCTGTGTTTACAGTCTGTTCCTGGCTTTGGCTTCAAAGATCTCTCAGATAAATCTCTCTGTAAAAGCACCATTACTGTGCAGACACTGCATAAATTGGGCTGCTAAGAAATTCAAGAATTGTGGTCACTATTCTCAGCTATGAGCTATAAAAACTGAATGAAGCAAAAGAGGAGAACTAAAAGACACAGCACTGTGCCATAATTCAGTATCAGCCTAGTGTAAGATATTTGGAGGGTACCATTAGGTTATCAGCCGTATCTCCATAAACCTTCTAATGGTCACTGATAAAAGTGAGCAAGTATCAAGCATACCGTCCGTAGTGTTATCCCAAAAACAGGAACTGGCTGTATGAAGACCCGCACCGTTCTTCTGCATGATCACACAGGTAACTGGATGAAATATGGAAAGTAAAGATTATATGGGGAAAATCTTTGTAAGAAAACATTTGTGAACATAATTCTCTTCCTGGTCTCTTTCATATGCGAGGTACATTATAAAACTAGAGGGAAACAGGCTGTAAAGAGGTTTCTAGCATGACAGAATTCATATCAATGGGCTCAGGCATAGCAAT
This sequence comes from Dendropsophus ebraccatus, assembly GCF_027789765.1. NCBI lineage: Eukaryota > Metazoa > Chordata > Amphibia > Anura > Hylidae > Dendropsophus > Dendropsophus ebraccatus. The sequence continues at coordinate 57,956,603 of NC_091459.1, forward strand.
GAAAAGAGAAAAGCTAAACCTGCCCTAGTCAGTGACTGCCTGAGGAGGTGCTTCTCAGGTATCAAGGTATCTCAGGCACCCAGCCTGGACACCATTGGGGCAAATGCAAGGGAAAGAATGGGGGCAGGAGAATAAACATTGTTTTTTTAAATTTAATGCCAACCCCTTTAAAACAGAACATGTAGCCAACACATAATTCAAAAAGATAGTTTTATCTTTAAAAGGGGATCTCCAGATTTTTTCAGGGCTGGTGTACCCTGTACTCCGCTCTGGTCCCATGGTCCCTAGCCTAGAAAGGGGACTTGGAACACAATGTTCCAGGCCCGCTCAGCCAGTCAGTGGCTGTAGCGGTGTTCCTGCTCTGCTTGGTTGAGCGGGCCTGGAACCTCCCTTGCTTTCGTTTCATGTCATCAGTGGACAGTGTCACCTAGGCGGGGCTTCACACCAGTTGGGCCCCCTCCTCTCACCTAGATGACACTGTCCACCGATGAAATGAAGTGATTTTAGGATAGCAAGAAGACACAGACAAGTTTTATATAGGTATATATCGAATATGCAGCATCTGAGCTTGTGGATGGTGCGGAGAACCGTACATAGAGTAAAAGGATGACAGTATCCCTTTAAATAATTTCAAAACAATCCAGATAGTAAGGCGCCATCAGCAAATTAATATCCACAATGACTATCTGACTCCTGGGATTTTGCCACATACCAATGTACTTGAATGGCTTCCCCAGTTTAGTGAGTTGGCTGAGAGTTTGCTCCACGACATTGGTGGTCCACTGGTTGACTTTGTTGTGTTGATAAGCATTTCCACCGATGGCACTTTCTATGGACTGAATACAAAGAACATCCCAATATTAAAAAATGTTGAAAAATACAGAAAACCACACAACCCAAAATTTATTTAAAAGGGGTAGTGCGGTGAAAAGCATTTCCCCTCATTCCCTCCCCACATGCAAAGTTATATAACTTCATAATATACATTGGTAGCCAATTCCAGGTCCTTACCCCATTTTCCCTGGTCCCGCTGGCCACCAAAAGTGGCTTACTTCCGGGTTCGTCAGGACCATCTTACAGCCCCGGGCGCCATCTGGGGGTCGTCACGTAGGCCGGCACTTCATGATCTGGGGCGTTCCTTGGGCTCCCAGGCACTCCCTCCCTACTTGGCACGCCTCTCCTACCTCCCCAAGCTCTGCAATTGGGTCCTGCTTCACTCTGCCCCTCTCTCTGTACAGCTGTCAGTACTATTAGAACTGCAAGTCCCAGCGCACCCGATGGTGATGGTCATACACACTGGCCTGATATGTGTATCACCATCGGGTGCGCTGGGACTTGCAGTTCTAACAGTACTGAGAGCTCTACAGAGAGCAACAAAGTAAAGCAGGTCATACACATACAGTCATGTACCTCCCCGCAACCCCCCCCCCATGAACGACCGCCCTGACTCCCATCCGCCCCGCTTGGGTTATACAGTGATGTGCGATCGCTCACCCGATGTATACAGTCATGTACGCCCCCCCCCTGTATACAATCCGCTATCTACATCTGTCACCTCCCACCCGGCGACCGGGTGACAGTGCCACAGAGTCGCCATCTACCTCCCGTTTCCTGTAACCCTGCCACCACCATCGACGCTCCCCCCCCAGCGAGACTCACAGCTGACAGTGCCGCACAGTGGCCATTATGAGTTCATTGAGTCCGGCAGCTGTGCGGCACTGTCAGCTGTGAGCCGCGCTGGGGGGGGAAGCGTCGATGGTGGTGGCGGTGCCGGCACAGGAGGTAGATGGCGACTCTGCGGCACTGTCACCCATCTGCCGGTGGGAAGTGACAGATGTCGTTGGCGGTGCATGCAGGGGGAACAGGATTGTATACGGGGGGTGGGGGGTCTGGGCGTACATGACTGTATACATCAGGTGTGGGCAATCGCACATCACTGTATAACCCAAGCGCGGCGGATGAGAGTCGGGGCGGTCGAACATGACTGTATACAAGGGGGGGGGGGTGGGGTGCGGGGAGGTACAGGACTATGTGTATGACCTGCTTTACCCTGTTGCTCTCTGTACAGCTGTGAGTACTGTTAGAACTGCAAGTCCCAGCAGACCCGATGGTCATACACACTGGCCAGATATGTGTATCACCATCGGGTGCACTGGGACTTGCAGTTCTAATAGTACTGACAGCTGTACAGAGAGAGAGGCAGAGTGAAGCAGAGCTTGGGGAGGTAGGAAAGGCGTGCCAAGCAGGGAGGGAACGCCCCAGATCATGACGTGCCGGCCTACATGTCGACCCCCAGATGGCGCCCGGGGCTGTAAGATGGTCCTGACAAACCCGGAAGTAAGCCTGGAATCGGCTACCAATGTATATTATGAAGTTATATAACTTTGCATGTGGGAAGGGAATGAGGGGAAATGCTTTTCACCGCACTACCCCTTTAAAGGGGACCTGTCACTGGGCTTTAGGTGGTTAAACAAACGGCATGGTTGTATAGGGTTTCTCAGTCTGTTTCATGCATAGCTTTGCATCCAGAAGGAAGACCCCCTGGGCTTTTGGAGCTCAATTCCATAATAAAAAGGCAGCTCTTTCTGCACTGGAGGGCTCAATCTGTTAAAGCAAGATATGCATGAAATCAGAGAAGCCCTATACAACTGTGCACTTTACCACTTAAAACCCTGTGACAAGTCAACAAGAAGGTTTATACAAGTCAATGTACAGCATATCTGCAGAATTCCACTGACTGGTGAGAACTGACCTCTTTAATGATGTTGCTCACTTCATCTACAACAAATGAAGACTGAAAAAGAAAAAAAACAAAAACAAATTACACAATACACCTTTACATGGGATCTTATACGGTGATCAAAACCAGATTATGTAACATGTCACATTCTTTGAATGTGTGAATGTGGCCTAAGAGTGGATTCCAAAAGGAATGTGAAATATATGGGAATACTTTTGGCTTTGCCTCAAAAACAGCAGTGGCTGTTCTTTAAAAAATTGCTGTATATGATGGCAGCTTTAAAGGCAGCCTGTTACCCCGAGCAGCTCCCCCGAACCCACCCCACCTCCCAGACAGGGTCCTGCATACATACCCGCTCCTGCATGTCCCTCTGTGGCTCGTCTGTGGAGACCACAGGGAGACCACAGAAGCTATAACTGATGTAAAACAGGAGAAAACTGCAGACAATCCCAAACAATGCAGAGAACTACAGGTATTCTTGTTCAGGAGCAGTTAGTGTAGCATACAATGCCAGTGAACCACGTTCTGGGACCTCTTGTCCCATTTCCCACCAGGTTACAAAGCAATTATTACATCTATGATGAATTGCTGCCCTACTTCAGGGCAGGTGCACAGTACTTAGCAGATCTACTAGTGTCTGTGCCTCTTTCCATGGAATCCTATGCTGAAAAAAACACTGCACCTGATGCCCTATAACTGTTGGTAATAACTTTTTCACAAGCCACTGAAGTGCTGACAGATGGACAGACGTGTGATAAACTTAATATATGTAAAGAATATTACTATATGTGAAAGACTTGTACGCTCCTGATAAGTTACCCGGAGGCAGCTACTGGGGCACAGCAATGGGTCCCCATTGGAATAAGCCCACAATTGTATTTAGCCACAGGTAACCGGGGACTTCCTCCGAGCTGGTGGCTCATAGTGGGAGTGAGCCAGACTGCTGCAACCTCCCCAGCACACCAGGTATTACTGTTATTACAAGGCAAGGTGGCAGCCAAAGCCACATGTCCAGTGACGGTCCCGGTCACTGTCTTTCTTTATACAACTTTTTGTAGGTATTAACCACTAAACCCCCTGAAGCTTTAACCTGCAGTAAAGATATCACTGCAAATCTCTAACCCAGCGGTTCCCAGCCAGGGTACCGTGACACACCGGGGCGCCAGGACTACCCGCTAGGGGTGCTGCAGGATCCCGGTGGGAATTGTGACACTGACTTAAGTATCCCTAGAAGCTGTGCGGCCGCATGCAAGCATACACTGATCACTTTGATGTTCCACCTGCCCACTTGGTGAGCGGGCGGAACTTTTAAATGAACAGAATGTAAGAGCAGGAACTGTCAAGGCCCTATTACACAAAACGATTATCGTCCGTATTCGGCTGCTAATTGTCTCGTGTAATAGAAGACAAGGAGCAGCCAACATGAACAATGTCTGTCAACATGTTGGAAGACAACCTAGATAGCAGCGATATGCTGCCCCCGCTCCACGGGATAGAGGCGGCGGCAGTAGACCACTGTTATTTGCTCCCCCCATCCCGAATCCCCCCCCCCCCCCGCAGTTCCCTCTGCACTCACCCAGCAGCAAGTGGGGAACAAGGAGCAAGCGACCACTCACATCGTTCATTTGCTCCTCTCCCTTGCCCCGTATAATAGGGGCTTAAGCGTCCTGGTTCTACATTCAATCCCATAGGCCACCAGCACGTCATGCCTGCAGCCTATGAGACGTGGTCTCTCCAGAAGGAGTGGTGATGTCACGTCATCATGCCTGCAAGAGGATCCATCCCTGCGGTTCACAGGATGGAGCTCATAGAGAAGAGCTGTTCCCTGCATCCACACAGCCTGGATTAGGCGAGTAGGATGTTTTTTTATTATTTTGGTGCACAGCAGGTGGGGGGGCATTATTACTATGGAAGCCACAGTGGAGGGGGGCATTTAATACTGTGGGGGACAGCATGGGGGCATAAATTATGAAGGGCACAGTATGGGATATTTTATTACTATGGAAGGGACAACAGTTGGCATTTTTATTATGAGGCAAAACAAGGATATTATTACTATATAGAGGGCACAGCAGGGGTGTTATTACCATGCAGAGGGCACAGCAGGGGTGTTATTACCATGCAGAGGGCACAGCAGGGGTGTTATTACCATGCAGAGGGCACAGCAGGGGTGTTATTACCATGCAGAGGGCACAGCAGGGGTGTTATTACTATGAAGGGCATTACTACTATATGTACTATATGGGGCATTATTAGTATAAGGGGGCATTATTACTATGTGGGAGCACAGCAGGGGGCATTATTATTGAATGTGGAGCACAACAGGGGTCATTATTAGTATATGAGGGAACAGCAGGGGTCATTATTACTATATTGGGGCACAGCATGGATTACTACTACTATATGGAGCAACCTACATACCTACTCGCTTTACTGTGCATGACACCAAGCAGTTAATACAGTTTAGGAGCCTATAGGAGGGAGAAAGGGAAGAAAGTTGCTAGAAATGTGTGGAGCCTAAAATGTCTGTCTGGCAGGCTCTGCCAAGAGATGAATTGTAGCTGGAAGAAATTGTCATGGAGGTCTGGGTCAGATGGAGAGGGAAAGGGAAAGTTATCGGATCAAAGAAGCAGTTACCTGTGAGTCACTGAATGGCGGTTTTTATATTGTGTAGAACATTATTTTGTTGGGGTGCCCCAAGCTAATTTTTTTTTCTAAGGGGTGCCCTTAGGTGGAAAAGGTTAGGAAGCACTGCTTTAACCAAACACTATTCTACCTTTTCATCTGTGCTGGGTATAAGCGATCATTTGGGAACACATTTGGCTTCTACCAAAGAACACAAAGAAAACACAGGGTTTTAACATGTGCAATATGTACTCTGCTAAAACCAAGGGGAAATGATTCAGATTTTAAAGGGGTTACAGGGTATTAGAAAAACATGCCCCCTTTTCTCCAGAGACAGTACCAATCTTGTCTCCAGTTTAGTTGTGGTTTGCAATTAAGATCCATTCACTTTAATGGAATAGAGTTGCAAAACCTGCACCCAAACTGGAGACAAGAGTGGTGCTGTCTCCAGAAGAAAATGGCAATGTTTTTCTCACGCTGGATAAACCCATTAAAGGGGTACTCCAGCTAAAGGTAAAAATAATAAATCAGCTGTAGAGGCATATAGCATTTCTTACCTGTCTGACCAAGTTCTGAAACTACCAAAAATCCATTTGTTTGGGAGTCTTAGTTCTGTATTTTCTGGTTCTACTTCCTGGTTGAGCAGATGCTCAGTACTACAGGTTCCAGAATGCAATGCTTTCCCTCAGCTGTTCATCACAGTCCTCCACCCTGCACATTCCCGCCCAAAGCTGCTGCAGAACATCTAGGCTGTGTTCACACATCGCAGTTTCATTGTGTTACTGAATTATTTAAGTGCAGTACTTTATCGTTTGTAGTACTACATCACTTCATTGTGTTCTTGCCCACTCAGCGCACTGTATTCTCTACCTGTAACGCCGATATTGGAATAATTATCTTTCTGATTTTTTCTTTTCATCTCCCCGTACATATTATGATAGAGCATGTTTTGTATTTCAACTTGAGACCCACAATAAGGACTTTATCCGATATTATTTTACACCAGATATACTGTGTATGCTGTGATCCTCTGTACCATTTAGCATCATTTAATTGTGTTACTGCATCATTCGTGTGAATACGCTGCAGTACTGCAGTGAGACACCAATTTGTACTAATTTCACTGCAGACTTTTGCACATTTAGCTCCACCATCAGGTACGCTCTTTATAAAATTACACATGAATCGAGCGGGGTGGGCACAGGGAAGCAGATGCCGCGGTCACTTTTTTGAATGGTTACAGGGCCGGCCTGCCTCCAGTGCTTTAACCAAGCCCGGTAACCATGAATAGAAAACTACTGGGAGCAAAAAGATAACCATCAAAAAAGTTCCTGCTTATTTTACTTCAGAACTATTGAAAAACTAAAAGAAAGATTTCAATGTACTGTCTTCATCCCACAAGACAAATCCCAAGCACTCTGATGCTCTCATGTTTATTATGACTGTAACCCTTGAATGCTGTTTCTGCATGCCATGTGATAGACTCCTTGCAGCTGCATTATTGGCCGTTTAGCAGGCGTCACAGCTCTGTAAGGCAGCTCCATTATCTCCATAGTAACTGTAAACAAAGCACACGGCCTGCAAATGTAGCCATGGAGTAACAATGCACAGCGCAGGGCTGGGTGCAAACCAGGAGTTAGTCACTTGTCTGATCTAACATGAGAGTATCACCATTAACAACCAGTTTCCATCAGGGTTCTGATTGCTAGAGTACAGGACTGTACAAAGAGCTGCTGTGGCCATGTCCTCTAACCCATGACTAGTAGGCTTTAATAGGACAAGCTAAGACTAGGTGGAGAGAGAAATAGAGTTGAGTAAACTTCAAGCGTACTTGAGTTCATCTGAACTGGAGCGTGCGGCATTTGATTAGCGGTGGCTGCTAAAGTTGAATAAAGCTCTTAGGGTATGTTCACACTGAGTAAAACAGGCGTCTCAGTGTGAACCACGCCTGTTTCAGTGTGTCATAGCCCATCTATGTGGGGGCGCACGCTCCCCCGTTGCCACCGCTCTTAGCTCAAAGAAGTGACATGTGACTTCTTTGAGTGTAGAGAGGCAGCTGCGGAGGAGCATGCGCTCTTCCATAGACGGGCTATGGGACACTAAGACAGACGGGATTCCTGTTTTACTCAGTGTGAACATATCCTAAGGCTGCATGGAAAACATGGATACAGGCCTATGGTGTATCTGTGTTTTTCAGGAAGCCTTAGGGCTCAATGCCATTCAATAGAAGCCATGTTGTGGAATGATTCAATATGATGTTGGGAACGGGGAAATAGCCACAAAGACAAACACTTTCCTCGCTCCCAGCATCATATTGATACATCACTCCGGTCGGGGATACATTCCACTTCATAGCTTCCCTGTCTGTAGGTTCCATATTTCACAGAACGTGAGAATAAGCACTTAGGGCTGCTTCCAACGCTAACCAAATATCGCACACTCCAGTTCGAATAAGAACAAAAAAAAAAAAAAAAAAACTTTTGCTGAAAAAAAATAATTAAAAAGAAGTGCAAATTGCACTCTGTACGCTCAAAGATGTGCCATTAGAGTCGGCGGGGGGGGGGGGGGGGGGGGGGGGGGGGGGGGGGGGGGGGGGGGTTTGGGTTGTTCTCTCCCTGTGGTGGGGCAATTGTCGTCTGCCTCATAGGGGTTTTTGCCTTCCCTGGATCAACACAGTGGGGTTTCCCTAGGTTGAACCTGATGGACTCTTGTCTTCTTTCAACCTTATTTACTATGTTACTATAAAAATACGTATATTACACCAAGCAATCTTCCTACAGAAGAAACATCCGAGCCAACTCACCAATTTTTATAAATAAGTAAAGTTTATTGGGACAATTATTTAGAAAAACATGATTGTAAGCAACAATTTCATAAAATATTCTTGATACAAAGAGGAGGACAACACAAAACTGACAACACAACAAAAGGAAAGGGAAGCCACACTGTTCATGACGAAGGGCGTACCGAAACGTGCGTTGGGGCGTCCATGTGGGTAAGGGAGCTGCACGGCTCATATGCATGATGTTTTTACTTCCTGTTATTTTTTGGATTCTTTCCTTCTGAGGTGATTATTAGCTGATACTTAAAGGGAACCTGTCACCCCCCGTGCCGGGGTGACAGGCTCCCGACCCCCCGTTAGAGCCCCATATACTTACCTAAGCCCGGCGCGCGCGCTGAGAGATGAGTCCAACACCCATAGAGAATGACAGGAGAGTCCAGCGCTCCATCATTCTCTATGGGTGTTGGACTCATCTCTCAGCGCGCGCGCCGGGCTGCAGCGCCTGAGATCTTCATCACCCGACCACCTACAGAAGCGGGACCCGGCGGGATTAGGTAAGTATATGGGGCTCTAACGGGGGGTCGGGAGCCTGTCACCCCGGCACGGGGGGTGACAGGTTCCCTTTAAGCACTCCGCACTTTACTTTTCTATTTTTTTCACCTCAAGAAACCAAACTATACAACCATTGTCTTACCTTTCTATGCATGCTTTGCATTTGTTATCTTTGTCTATTGCATGATGCATACAGCACTTTGTGATATATATGATTCACTGGTCAAAGCATGTTTTCTGTTTTTCCAATATACTCATGCATGAACCATGTGGCTTCCCTTTCCTTTTGTTGTGTTGTCAGTTTTGTGTTGTCCTCCTCTTTGTATAAAGAATATTTTATGAAGTTGTTGCTTACAATCATGTTTATTGTCCCAATAAACTTTATAAATTATTTATAAAAATTGGTGAGTTGGCTCAGATGTTTCTTCTGTAGGATTGCTTGGTGTAAAATACTCCAGTTCGAGCATACCCAACTCTAGTGAGAAACCAATAAGGATTAAATGAGAAGTCTGTCCATTTGCAAAATCTCACAACCGCAAGGGGAGAACATAATAATCACTACTTACCTCTGAAGCGCAGTTCACAGGCTCCGGTACCCCCGCTGGAAGGCATTTGAGCCCCGAGCTCTGATGACATCTCAAAATGGCTGTCCCAGCTGATGGACTGCACCACCAGCCAATCAGCAACTGCAGCGATGTGCCGCCCTTATCACTGACTGGCTGAGCAGGCAGTTCATCAACTGGGTCATGACATCAGCTGTGCAGGATATCACAAAGGCCAGCGGGGTTAAGAGTGGCGATCCAGCACTGGAGAGGGGAGTTGCGACTTTGTTATGTTTCTCCCTCCCAGATGAAAATTTTTTAATATTACTGGACTCCTCCTTTAGGTATAATAGATGCACTCCTATGTAATCTCCTAAATTACTGCACCCAATAATCATGGTGATCTGTATATACTGTGCACATGGGATCTCTATGTTATAGACTTTGCACTTGTGATCTCTATGTCCTGGTGATCTGTATAGACTATGCATAGGGCACATGGAATCTCTGTGTCCTGGTGATCTGTATGGGCTGTGCACGGGGCACATGGGATCTCTGTGTTATAGACTATGCACAGGGCAGGGCTGCAGGACCAGCAGGGACATTACCCTGTGACATGAATTGCCAACCTGCGGTATGCTGCGCTGGCAGTAGTCCGCTCGATTCCTGCCGTAAAGCAGGGCGCCCAGCTGTCGCACAGTTCGGGACTGTCACAGGGTCACACAAAGCCCCTGCAGCCACTGACTACGATGCTACAGAGCCGCCAGTGGGTTCCCATACATTACCCACCCCGGCAGGGCACAGCACACGCCCCGCACTGCCGCCACATGTAACACAGGGTCTTGCCAGGAGGCCGCAGCCCGCAATATGACATAACGCTCCCGGGGGAAGTGCTGGACACGCTGCCGCCTTACACTCACCCCTGCCCCGCCGGGACCAGGAGAGCAGCGCCCGGGCCACACTCACCTCCTCCGCTGTCTGAAACTCGTCCATGCCGCCAGCACTCCGGTCTCCCGGCACCCGCACTCACCGGCAGCTGAGACCACACTACCCCGCCTACCGCCGGTTGCCACAGACGCGCAACAAGGCCACGCCCTAAGAGACTGTCCTGTCACGTGACGGCCCCTCCCTCTCTCCCCTGCTGCGGCATCCTGGAGGGAGGGGCTGGGGATGAGTGGCGGATTAGCCGCATTATACCGTGTGTGACTGGGACTTCTCCTCAGATGTCCGCTGTTATCGGCTCTGCAATATAACACCGACAACTGGCGCCGAAAACAAAGAGGAGATTGCTCCCAGAATGCAGTGCTGCCTATGCTAACTGACCAATAGGAGGGCTGAATCATTTGCCCCGCCCCTAAACCTGTACCCTGTACCCTGTACGCATGCGTAGATGCATGTAGCCGATGCGTTGTTCTCTCACAGCAGTTGCTCCTTTTTTGTTTCGTTTGAAACCCGATTTAGATTTTGTGTGAGAGAAAATACTCCCAGGTGTTACCATGTGAGGATATGTGCACACTGAGGAAAAGGCGAGGAATTAGGTGAGGAATTGAAGAGGAATTTCAGCTTAAAATTCCTCCTGTAAAATATGTACAGAGTAAAGTCCCATTGTGTTCAATGGGTTTTCTGCTCTGTCGTTCACACTGCAGAATTTTCTGCTGTAGATCTGCTAGCGCAATGCTTCTCAAACTTTTTCTACTGGAGCCTCACCTAGCAGACCAACGCAATGTCTGGGCCTCACCATAATGACCGAGAGGGTGCCTGGGCCTCACTATCTGTGGTGAAAGGCCATTTACATAGTTAATACGGTTGAAAAAAGACATGTCCATCAAGTTCAACCACGGAGGGGATGGATACAGGGAAGGGGGAGGGGTGATAGGTTCTATACATATGCATTTATATTATTTTGGTCTTAGAACTTGTCTAGCCCTGTTTTGAAGCCCTCTACTGTTGTTGCTGTGACCAGATCCTGTGGTAGACCGTTCCACAGATTCACAGTTCTCATGGTAAAGAAGGCTTGTCGCCTCTAGAGATTGAACTTTTTTTTCTCCAGGCAGAGGCAGTGCCCTCTTGTCCTTTGAGGGGGTTTTACCTGGAACATCTTTTCCCCATATCTCTTGTAGGGGCCATTTATATATTTAAATAAATTAATCATATCTCCCCTTAAACGTCTCTTCTCCAGACTGAACAAATGTAATTCTTTTAATCTCTCCTCATAACTAAGATGCTCCATTCCCCTTATTAGTTTAGTTGCCCGTCTTTGTGCCCTCTCCAGCTCTAGAACATCCTTTTTATGAATCGGGTTCCAAAAATGGACGGCATACTCCAGATGAGGCCGCACCAAGGCTTTATAGAGCGGTAATAATATATCCCTGTCCCATGAGTCCATGCCTGTTTTAATGCATGACAATATCCTGCTGGCCTTAGAAGCAGCTGCCTGACATTGTGTGCTGTTCTGTAGTCTATTATCTACAAGTACACCCAGATCCTTCTCCATCAGTGACTCTCCCAGAGTAAGTCCCCCCAGGACATATGATGCATGTGGGTTATTAGTACCCAGGTGCATAACTTTACATTTATCCACATTGAACCTCATTTGGCAAGTGGATGCCCAAACACTCAGTGTGTCTAAGTCATCCTGTTACATCTGCACATCCTCCATAGACTGTACTGTACTACAAAGCTTGGTGTCATCTGCAAAGATAGAAACATTGCTGTTAATTCCATTCTCAATATCATTAACCCCTTAACGACATCGGGCGTAAACTTACGCCCTCGCAGCCTGGTACTTAAAGGGAACCATTCACCCCGTGGCCCCCGTTAGAAACAGACATACAGTGACATAAAGGTCAATATACTTACCATATCGCTCCCGGTCCCGTCCCGGATCCCGTTGTTGACACGGAGAAATCGCCGATTCTTCTTCTCGCGCCCATTATGGTAATGAGCGCCGCCGGCCCGAAGTCCTGCCTTCTCCCTGCCTCCGACACTTGATTGACGCCGGATCTTCTTCCTCCTCGTCTTCTATCTTCTCGCCGGATCCCGCGCAGGCGCCGTGACAGTCGTTTTCGGCGCATGCGCAGTTCACAATTGAAGCCGCTCCGCAGCTTCACTGTTTACTGCGCGTGCGCCGATTGGCTCGAACACGTATCCTGTTTACCGCGCAGGCGCAGAAGAGGTGACGAGACCATCGCAACGGCGCCTGCGCGGGAATTCGGCAGAAGACTGAAGACTGAAGACGTCAATCAAGTTCCAGGAGGCGTGGATGGGCGGCGACGAGAAGAGGACCTCATGAATAAGTTGGACTCGTCCGTCGTTTCCTATGGACGTTGGACTCATCTCAGCTCATTACCATAATGGGCGGGAGAAGAAGAATCGGCGATTTCTCCGTGTCAACAACGGGATCCGGGACGGGACCGGGAGCGATGTGGTAAGTATATTGACCTTTATGTCACTGTATGTCTGTTTCTAACGGGGGCCACGGGGTGAATGGTTCCCTTTAACGCACCAGGGCGTAAATTTACGCCCGATGTTTACCCGACCGCTGCGTGTAAACACGCGGCGATCGGGTAATGATGGCTGCTGTTACTAACAGCAGACCACCGTAGCTTGCCGGCACGGGGGGGTGATTAACCCCTCCGTGCCGACGATCGCTGTAATTGGCTGATTTATCCAAATCAGCCAACTACAGTGATTTTCCGGTTCCCGGGTCATCGGTGACCCGGGGACCCGGAATTTAATGATGATTGGTGCTGTCCGAGACAGCACCAATCATCATTAGTGTGTATACTAGAGGGGGCCATGGTGCCACCCCCCAGATCGCTGCTATTGGCCGGCCAAGCCCGGCCGGCCAATAGCGGCGATCAAAGTAAAAATAAATATTTTTACTTTGATCTGCACGCCTCAGTCGGTTACCTGAGGTGAGCAGAGCAGGTGTGTGTGGTGTGTAGTGCACCATACTCACCTGATCGTAGCGTCCGGTGCGGCGAATCGGCGATTCCGTGGCGTCCGCGTTCGTTCGGCGTCGGCTTCTTTCCACGTCATCGTTCGGCTTCTTCGTTCGGGTCTTGTCGCGTTTTTTCCGGAGATCTTCGGCTATTTCCGTCAGGTACGTAGTACTGCCCCCTAGCGGCTGGTTAGTGTATATCATACACTAATCAGTGGCTTTGGGGTGAAGAAATAGCATTTTTTTTTTTTTTCCCCTCCATTTTTTTTTTTTTTTTTTTTTTTTTTGCGTCCTTTCGCCGCTGAGTGCCGATCAGCTTTGCACGTAAGTGCGCCGCTGATCAGCAACTCCGCTTTTTTGGCGTAGGGGTTTTTTTTCCCCCCTTTTCACCCTTTTTTTTCTATATCCTACTGCCACTGTTTGCTGAAAAGTACCGCACATAAGTGCGACATTTATCAGCAACTCTTTTTTTGGCGTAGGTTCCCCCCCCCCCCTTACTGTGAAAAACACGTAAAACACAAAACACTACACTACACTACCACACATTACATTACAATACATCTAATAAAGCTTTACACTACACCACTACACCACATTACATTTACATACCCCCCTACCCCAATCCCCGTATAAAAATGTCACAGAAACGATTTTCAGTGGAAGAGGCGTACGCACTTATCGCCTCTGACACCGAAACAGCCAGTGAGGATGAATGGGGGGATCCTTCATTCCTCCATTCATCCTCATCATCATCATCCAGTGATGATGATTATCCACCACGGCGTCCAAGGAGAACGCCTCGGGCTGCCCCCCGTCAATCCATCCCATCCCCTGCCCCCCAGACAAGTCATCCCATCCCGCCCCCTGCCCCCCAGACACGTCATCCTATCCCACCCCCCGTCCCCCAGACAGGTGACCCAATCCCGCCCACTGTCCCCCAGACAGGTGACCCCATCTGGACCCCAGACCCCCAAAATCATCAGCCCTGGATTCCTGGCTTTACGGCAACGGCGGGAATCCAGGTTAACCCCACAGGTCTCAGAGAAATAGACTTTTTCAAACTCTATTTCTCTGGTGACCTTGTAAATTTGATGGTGGCGCAAACAAACCTGTACGCGCACCAATTCCTGGCCCAGAACCCCTCCTCTTCTTTTGCTAGGCCCATGGCGTGGACCCCTACTGATGCAGCCGAAATGACTAAATTTTGGGGGCTCCTGCTGCACATGGGCCTAGTAAAAAAACCCACAATGCGGCAATACTGGAGTGGGGATATTATATATAATACCCCACTTTACAGAATGGCCATGGGACGGGTACGATTCGAAACCCTCCTAAAATTCTTGCATTACAATGACAATGCAAGGTGCCCCCCACGAGATGACCCCTCATATGACCGACTGTACAAAGTACGGCCGGTCATAGAGCACTTCTCAGCCAAATTTACTGAGATGTATATCCCAGAGAAATACATCTCAGTAGATGAGTCCCTCCTGAGCTTCAAAGGAAGACTCCATTTCCGCCAGTACCTTCCCAATAAAAGATCGCGGTATGGCGTGAAATTCTACAAACTCTGTGAGAGTACCTCAGGGTACACTTACAGATTTAGAGTGTATGAGGGTAGGGACACCCAAATCCAGCCCCCAGAATGCCCCCCCATCCTCGGAGTTAGTGGGAAGATCGTTTGGGAGCTGATCTTCCCACTGCTGGATAAAGGTTATCACCTGTTTGTTGATAACTTTTATACCAGCATCCCCCTGTTTCGGTCACTCGCTGCCCGAGCTACAGTAGCTTGCGGCACGATCCGAAAAAACCAAAGAGGCCTCCCAAGTCACCCTGTTAGAGAAACGATGAGAAGGGGTGCGTGCAAGGCCTATTCCTGTGAAAACATGTTGTTGGTCAGATATAAGGACAAGCGCGATGTCCTTATTCTGACCACAATTCACAGGAATAGCACCACCCCTGTCACTGTACGTGGTACCACGAACGTGGTGAACAAACCTGATTGTATTCTAGAGTACAATCAGTATATGGGAGGAGTTGATCTCTCAGATCAAGTCCTCAAGCCATATAACGCCACGCGAAAAACCAGAACGTGGTACAAAAAGGTGGCCGTACATCTGGTACAAACAGCGATGTACAACGCTTTTGTGTTGTACCGATGTGCCGGCCACCAGGGGAAATTCCTTGATTTCCAGGAAGCAGTAATCAAAGCCCTGATATTCTGCAGCCACGGAGCGGGCCCCAGCGCTTCTGGATATGAAGGACCCCGTATCGTAGAGGGACAACATTTTCCAGGTGAAGTCCCCCACACTGGAAAAAAGGGGAGATCCCAAAAGAAGTGCAGAGTGTGCCACAAAAGGGGGATCAGGAAGGACACCATTTACCAGTGTGACACCTGTCCTGATCACCCCGGCCTCTGCATAAAGGATTGCTTCAAGGCGTACCACACGTCATTGGAGTTCTAAATTTTCAATATTCTGTCCCTTATTCTTATTTCAGGGGTCACGTTGATCCAGGGATTAGTCTGATTGCCATTATGGAGTCGGGAAGGAATTTTTCCCCTGTGATGAGGCTACTGTTTTCTGCCTCACGAGGGTTTTTTGCCTTCCTCTGGATCAACACAGGTTGAATTTGATGGACTCCTGTCCTTTTCAACCTTATAAACTTCTAATTGGCCCAATACCCCCAAATTAATTAAAATTGTTCCTTTTCCCCAACTAAATAGGCATGGCCCCCATTCCCATTAGAGGATGCCATGGTGCAATTAGAAAGCCCCTGTGCGGCCAGGACAGTACAAACCCCCCACAAGTGACCCCATTCTGGAAACTACACCCCATAAGGAATCTAACAAGGGGGGCAGCGGGGATATGCCCCCCTGGTGACGGGCACATTTGTGCTGTGAAAGTGAAAAAAATAGTATTTTTCATCTTCACAGCACATGTTCTACATATGTGCTCGTCACCAGTGAATCATTGACCTAGACTTGATTTTTTCATTTTCACAAGGGGTTAAAAGAGAAGAAACAAAACAAAACGCGTAGAGAAATTTCCCCCGTGTACGGAAATACCCCACATGTGGACTTAAGGCACTATGCAGCCGCAAGACGGGCCTCCAAAGGGAAGGAGCGCCATTTAGCTTTTTGGGGCTGGATTTCGGTAGAATGGATTTCAAAGGCCATGTTGCATTTAAAAAGTCCCTGTTCTGCCAAGCCAGTGAAAACCCCCCACAAGTGACCCCATTATGGAAACTACACCCCTCAGGGAATGTAACAAGGGGTGTAGTGAGCATATGGACCCCACTGGTGACGGGTACAAATGTGGAACAATGTGGCTTGAAAATGAAATATTACATTTTTTACACTATAATGTTGGTCTAGCCTTGAATTTTTCATTTTCACAAGGGGTTAAAAGAGAAAAAAAGCCACAAAATGTGTAGAGCAATTTCCCCTGAGTCCGTAAATACCCCACATGTGGACATAAAGCGCCATGTGGGTGCAGGGCAAGCCTCCGAAGGGAAGGAGCGCCATTTGGATTTTGGAGGTTGGATTTGGCTAGAACAGATGATGAATGCCATGTCGCATTTATAGAGCCCTTGTGCTGCCAAAACACTGGAAACCCCCCACAAGTGACCCCATTCTGGAAACTACACCCCTCAAGGAATCTAACAAGGGGTGCAGTGAGGATATGTACCGCTGGATGACGGGCACATATGTGCCGTGAAAGTGAAAAAATGAAAATTTTCAATTTCACGTCACATTTTTCTACATTTGTGCCCGTCACCAGTGGGGTCCATATGCTCACTGCCCCCCTTGTTAGATTCCTTGAGGGGTGTAGTTTCCAGAATGGGGTCACTTGTGGGGGGTTTCCAGTGTTTTGGCAGCACGAGGGCTCTGTAAATGCGACATGGCCCTTGAAATCCATTCCAGTGAAATCTAGCTTCCAAAAGCCAATTGGCGCTCCTTCCCTTTGGAGGCTCGTGCTGCGCCCCCTTGGCACTTTATCGCCACATGTGGGGTATTTCCGTACTCGGGAGAAACTGCACTACATGTTTTGTGTCTTTTTTTTCCTCTTATCCCTTTGTGAAAATGAAAAATTGAAGGCTAGAACAACATTTTAGTGTAAAAAATAAATTTTTCTTTTTTCACGCCATATTGTTCGGAAAATCTGTGAAGCACCTGTGGGGTCCAAATGCTCACCGCACCCCTTGTTACATTCCTTGAGGGGTGTAGTTTTCTAAATGGTGTCCCTTTAGGGGTGTTTTTTAGGTTTTGGCACCCCAGAGCCTCTGCCAACCTGAAGTGGTACAGTCAGAAATGACCAAATATAACGGAGCCATTGAAATGCACTAGGCGCTCCCTTATATCTGAGGCTTGTGGTTGCGTCAAATAGCGCAATAGGGCCACATATGGGGTATTTCTATAAACTGCAGAAACGGGGCAATCAATATTGGGGTGCATTTCTCTGGTAATAGGTTTATAAATATGAAAAATATTGGATTACAATAAAATCTCTGCACGGAAAATTAAAATTTTCAAATTTCTTACACACTTAGCTTTTATTTCTGTGACTCCCCTAAAGGGTTAAAACACTTTCTAGATATGCTTTTGCAGAGTGTGGGGGGTGCAGTTTCTGAAATGGGGTGCTTTGTGGGGCTTTCTAACATACAGGCCCCTCAAATACACTTTAAACCTGAACAGGTCCCTAAAAATATCTGATTTTGAAATTTTACTGAAAATTTGGAAATTTGCTGCTTATGTTTTAAGCTTTCTATTGTCTAAAAAAAATGAAAGATCGTTTAATAAATGCTGCCAACATAAAGTAGACATGTTGCTAATGCTATTTAATATATAATTTATGTGGTATAACCACTTTCTGTATACGCAAAAAAGTTTCAAAGTTGGAAAAATGAATTTTTTTACAATTTTTCACGTTATTTGGGGTTTTTTCATAAAGATTTGTTATGATTATCGACTCCAATTTACCAGAAATGTAAAGTACAATATGTCACGAGAAAACAATCTCAGAATCAGCCGGATAGGTAAAAGCATCCCGAAGTTATTAATGAATAAAGTGACACTGGTCATATTCATAAAATTTGTCTCTGTCATTAAGGCCATTTCAGGCTCTGTCCTTAAGGGGTTAATAAACAAGTTAAACAGAAGAGGGCCCAGTACTGACCCTTGGGGTACACCACTTATTACCGGGGACCATTCGGAGTAGGAATCATTGACCACCACTCTCTGGGTACGATTATTAAGCCAGTTTTCAATCCAGTTACACATTAAATTTTCCAAACCGATAAACTTTAACTTACCCATCAGACGCCCATGAGAAACTGTGTCAAACGCTTTTGCAAAATCCAGGTACACGATATCCACAGCCACGCCGCCATCCAGGCTTCTACTTACCTCTTCATAGAAACATATTAGGTTGGTTTGACAGCTTCTGTCCTTAGTAAAACCATGCTGGTTATCACTTATAATACTATTAGCCACTACATATTCCTGGATGTAGTCCCTTATAAGCCCCTCAAATAGTTTCCCCACAATAGACGTTAAGCTTACGGGTCTATAGTTACCTGGGGAAGTTCGAGAGCCCTTTTTGAAGATCGGCATTACATTTGCCTTACGCCAGTCCCTCGGCACAATACCAGTAAGCAAAGAATCACGGAATATTTCATACAAGGGTAGAAAAATTACAGAACTGAGTTCCCTAAGAACTCTGGGGTGCAATCCATCAGGCCCTGGAGCTTTGGTTACATTGAGTTTGTTTAATTTATCTTGGACCATATCTATAGTAAACCAGTTCAGTACATTACATGTGTTAGCAGCACTGGCCCCACCCACCACAGCTCCATCCTCTTTTGTATATACAGAACTGAAGAACCCATTAAGTAACTCAGCTTTCTCCTGATCCCCAGTTATTAATTCCCCTTCACCATTATTTAGGGGTCCTACATGCTCTGACCTTGGTTTTTTTGCATTAATATATTTGAAGAATTTTGGGGGGTTTCTTTTGCTTTCTATAGCTACCTGCCTTTCATTTGCTGCTTTTATTACATTTTTACAGGTTTTGTTGACTTCTTTGTAATGTTTAAAAGCTAAAAATAATGCTAGGGCTAGCTTTTACCCATCTCCCATACTAGATACTAATAAATTAAATGGCGGCCATCCACTAAATTTCAACAGGGTCGATTTACACAGAAAGATTATCTGCCAAAGATTTGAAGCCAAAGCCAGAAACAGACTATAAACAAAGATCAGGTCATAAAGGAAAGCCTTAGATTTCTCCCCTTTTAAAATCCATTCCTGGCTTTGGCTTCAAATCTTTGGCAGATAATCTGTCAAATAATCTTTCTGTGTAAATTGACAATTAAAGTGAACATTTACCAAACAGCGCGTAGGATGAAAGCAAGAAAATTACTTTAATTCTCATTGGGGACATAACTAGAACGGCATCAGAATTATCTCCAATGTCATTACCGATGATTGGCGGCTACAGATAACAGCTGGCACCTGCTGCGTATGACACAGGCCCCACTCATACTTCCCCCACTTGAATCATGCCATACATGTACAGCAAGGATTGGGAAGGGGTTTAAGGCCAGCATGCATGCTTAGTGGGCAGTACTGGGGTCCTGGGTTCAAATCCCACCAAGGTTAAAGGGGTTATCCAGCGCTACAAAAACATGGCCACTTTCCCCCTACTGATGTCTCCAGTTTGGGTGGGGTTTTGAAACTCAGTTCCATTGAAGTAAATGGAGCTTAATTGCAAATCACACCTGAACTGGAGACAACAGTAGGGGGAAAAGTGGCCATGTTTTTGTAGCGCTGGATAACCCCCTTAATATCTGCAAAGAGATTGTATCTCTCTGTGTTTGCATGAGTTTTCTCCAGGGACTCTGGCTTCCTCCCACACCTAAAACACACAGATAGGTCAGTTTAGATTGTGAGCCCTAATTGGGAAAGGGGCCAAAATTGACAAACTATGTAAAATGCTGCTGTTGTTGCTATACAAATACAATCATTATTAAATCATGCTGAAGTAAGGGGTTAAACTGACCAGTGCATTGGTTTATGTTTTTGAGTACAAATAATCTTTTGTGGGGTGCATACATCATGCCAAGTAGGGGGCCTGGGGAACTAGAAGGCTTAAATATTTGCTAATCCAACCTGTGTGACTGGGACTTTACAAATATTTTGAAGGGGTATTCCAGTCAGGTAAAATACATGTGGAATCATCCCTCCTCCTGGAGACTAACAATTACCTCCATACATGGCATTATCTTATCTGTCTCTTTCCCCCAGTTATGAGCTTCTGCTTTCTGCTGAAGACACAGAAAACTGTCTGAGCTTCTCTTTCCATCTCTTCCCCCCTCTCGTCCAAGACGGCTCATGTAAACAGTTGTCCCTGGCCATCTGTCTCTGCACTCTGTAATGCGGGAGGGTTAATCTGAGGTCATGTTGCTGGTGACCTCACTGTGATAGGATAGGAACACTGTTTGCAAGAGCCGCCTCGGACAGCAGAAGGAGGGGCGGAGAGACCAGCTCACACACAGTTTTCTTTGTCTTCAGCAGAAAACAGCAGCTCAGAACTGGGGGGAGGAGAACGAATAGATAATAACAAGTATTGAATGAATTGGTGGAGAGGGATAATTTAACATACATTTTATCTAACATGAGAACCCCTTTAAGGCCTCTGCCAGTCCTCTGCATAGAACAGTCAGCAGATTTTAGGGTTCATAACTTTTGGCAGATTCACTTAAAAGTTTTGCATACCTTTTCATTCAGACATAGTAAAAGATGCCCAGACAAAATGGCAGTGACTGCAATAGATGTCATCTGCAGAACTTATGCACCACTAAACATGATGGAAGTTCACCAATCAGAAAGAGCTAAAGAAGAAATAAAAAGACATGGAAGTACATAGTGTAGTGAGTCACAATGCGCCTCACTGCTCACTGAAGGTATATGATAGGGGAGGAATCCTTCTCGTATATATCCTCGGGATATCCCTTATAGATGGTACTGTCTCTAATATTAAAAACATTATGCGGGCGTGGCCTGAGCGCGATGTAGGCAGCAGCACGGACCCTGAGCTCCCGTACCCGATCTCCTGAATAGAGCTATCCCTGTGACTACATAGTGCCAAAAGCTACCCAGGTGACGGTGAGCAGTGCCAGCAACCCCCTGAGCCACTTATCGAGCGGTATGGGGGTCACTCAGAAGCGGGGGACCAAAGAGAAAGGCGGAGGGTCTGCTACACCACGAGGCCAAGATGGCGCCGCGGCCGGGCAGCGCATGAAAGACGCGGCACCCAAACTCACCCGCACTGACGAGTGGGCGGAAGATGACCCGCCGGGAGAGGAGTGCCTGATGCAGGTAAAGGGCGGGATGACAGAGAGGAAGGTGAGCAGAGTCGGCGGGAGCGGCGCCATCACAGACATGGGAGGCTACAACAGCAACACAGCTTCCTCCACCTGCCGATAACCCCACTATCAGAGATGTATATGCTGCATTGGCGCAGGTCAGCGCCTCACTACATAATCATATAGGGGGATTGAGAGAGGATGTAAATCTTGTGCGCCAAGACATGAGAAAAGTGAAGGAGCGTATCAATGAGGTGGAGGGACGTGTGAGTGAGTTGGAGGATCAATCTCAGCCGGTAAAACGTGACCTCAAAAGAGTGGTGCATAATGTGACCTTGCTCATCAATAAGTCTGACGACTTGGGAAACAGACTGAGACGTAATAACTTACGCCTGATAGGTGTCCCTGAAAAGGCGGGGGGAAGGGATGCTGTCACCTATTTTGAAACCTGGATAAAGGAAAAGATTGGGGCTGATAACCTCTCCCATGTCTTTGCTATAGAAAGGGCACATAGAGTCCCATCCCGGCCTCCCCCGCCAGGGAGCCCTCCACGTCCTATGCTGATGCGCATACTTCATTTCCGAGACAGGGATACCATATTGCGGTTAGCCAGAGACCATGCTGATCTCACCATTGATGCAGCAAAAATTTCTATTTATCCAGACTTTTCAGCGGAGGTCCAGAAACGCAGGGCGCAATTTATTGATATACGACGACGCCTGAGAGTCTTACAGGTCCCTTACTCTACCATTTATCCTGCGAAGCTCAGAGTGGTTGCGCTGGGCACTACCCACATTTTTGAAACACCCAGGCAGAACACTGGATGACTTTCTGGAATTCTTGCATCTCCTTGAAAGCTAGATATTGTTGTCTCCTGTTGAGACGCGTTTATACCAAAGTTTAAGACGTTTGCCTGACCTAAGTGGTCATGAGACCTTGCCACGGGGACACATTCAGCCTGCTTAAGATCTATTGCTAGTGGTGCGGAAGGCGGGAATATAATGTTATATACATCTTTCAACTGTCTGCGCTGCAGCGGGCTCGGCGTTTTTCTAATGCCTCACTGGTTTCCCTATGATGGGAATCATGTCTATATTGTTTATTCTTGTTTATCAGTTTGGTTATCGTTACTATGTTTTTTCTTTTGTGCTTCTGCTAACTCCTTATGCCATGTGGGAGGGGCACTCTGCAACATTATGAGGGAATGGTACTCATGGCTGTGGCTAAGGGGGCAGTGAATATAGTGGCCTGGAATATTAGAGGGGCGAGAGATGCAACTAAAAGATGCGCTGTCTTCTCATAACTTCAACAGTTTCAACCGACTGTTGTCTGTCTCTCGGAAACCCACTTGCCAGAGATGATACTCAGTTACTACAGAAATCATGGGTCCAAAATGCATTTCACTCTACATATTCCACCCACGCTAGGGGAGTAAGCATCCTTGTACATAGATGTATTCCATTTGTCTGTCATGCCTCTACCATTGACAGTGGGGGTCGATATGTCTGTCTACATTGTGACATGTATGGGGTTTCCATGATCCTAGTGGCACTCTATATACCACCCCCATATAGTGCTGAAGTCCTAAAGAAGGTCGTAGCCTATATTACGACACTGCCTGATTTACCTGTACTCATTATTGGGGATTATAACAATGTTCTCTCACCACAGATAGATCGATTCCCTCAGGGGGACACACGACCGGGTGGGCGGTCCACGGCCCTGTCGCGTCTACTGGAGGAATGCGGCCTGAGCGATTTATGGAGACTCCGCCATCCTACTACACAACAATATTCCTGTTACTCCGGCTCGCACCGCACCCTCTCCCCGATCGACATGGCGGTCGGCACACCCTTCCTGCTGTCCTACATCGTGGACATTCAATACCTACCCAGAAGTATCTCTGACCATTCCCCAATACAGGTTAGTCTGTCCCTGAGCTATGGGAAATGTGGACTCCCTATGCCCTGGAGACTTCCTCCGTTTTGGATGCAGTTGGTGGATGTAGATCCCTCTATTGATATAGCCATTACTGAATTTTTCCGAGCAAACGATGGATCCGCCTCAGTTCTCTGGGTTTGGGAGGCTATGAAGGCTTTTATCAGGGGGGTCTATATCCAAAAAATTAGCGCCTATAAGACTAAGAACAGACGACTGACTGAAGCTCTTAGGGACCAGGTGCAACGCACAGAAACCGCTACAGTGACAGACCCGACGGCCCTAAACAGGACAAGGTGGGAGGAGGCTCAAAAATTGTATAGCGACCACCTATTGAAGGTGGCGGAAGATAAGCGTTTTTTTCAAAAGCAGCGGTTCTTCCAGGAGGGAGAGAGTGCGGGGCATCTATTGGCCACCATTGTTAAATCACAGGAGGGTCCCAACCACATAGTAGAGTTAAAAGATGAAGGGGGTAGACTGGTGACGACAGATGACGGCATTTTAGATGTCCTCTTTTCTTATTACGCTACCATTTACACCTCGACCTTGACTGCATCGGACACTGAGATTGAGCACTATCTAAGTTCTGTCACACTACCACGACTGACACCCGCACAAAGGGATCTATTGGATGAGCCCCTGACGGTCGAGGAACTGGAATATGCCCTTCAGTCCTTCTCTAATTTTACAAAAAACATCAGTCTGTTCTTCTTCCTCGACTATTGGAGGTCTATCAAGAATCCTTGCGGGAGGGGTCACTGCCTCCCTCTATGAGGGAGGCAACCATTGTTGTCATACATAAACCTGGCAAGGATCCCACAGAACCGGGCTCTTACAGGCCGATCTCTTTGTTGACAAATGACGTCAAGCTCTTGGCTCGGGCCCTGGCGAACAGATTATCACAAGTGATTACATCCCTGATACATAGTGATCAATCAGGGTTTATGCCAGATAGATCAACGGCCCTTAACCTACGTAGGCTCCAAATGAACATTCAACTGGGGGCGGGGGATGAGGTCTGCCCGGCGGTGGTCTCACTCGACGCTGCGAAGGCTTTCGATAGCGTCGAGTGGGCTTTCCTATGGGCCGTCATGAGAAAGATGGGAATTGGGCCCAAATTCCTTGAGTGGGTACAGTTGTTATATAAGCAGCCACAGGCAAGGGTCCGGGCCAATGGGGGACTGTCTGGGGGGTTCGCATTGGGGAGGGGCACTAGGCAGGGTTGTCCCCTGTCGCCCCTCCTTTTTGCGATCACCATTGAACCGTTGGCATGTCTGCTACGCTCCTCAACAGCCTTCCATGGTTTCCCTAGGGGAAATATGGAGGAACGTGTCTCGCTATACGCAGACGACATGCTTCTGTATGTGGGAAATGTAGTTGCCTCTTTACCTAGCATCATGACTCTGATAGAGGACTTTGGAAAGCGCTCAGGGCTGTCCATTAATTGGGCAAAGTCGGTTGTCATGCCTCTCACACCCCTCCCAGAAAACATGTCTGTATCATCTACCAATTTGCAAATAGTCAGTGAGTTGAAATACCTAGGAATCATAATTACCCCGCGAGTTGAGGGTTTTGTTAACAAAAATCTCCTCCCCCTATTAGCCAAATTCATAACAAAGGTAGACTCCTGTTGTAGATTGCCGCTGTCAGTTGTAGGGCGCGGCCATCTACTAAAAATTATTCTAATGCCCCAGGTACTGTATATTATACACAATTCACCGGTATGGTTGCCTTTGCGCCCTTTTAATAAGATACAGGGTATATTTCGTGACCTGGTCTGGCGTAAAGGCAACCCACGCATCAAGCTAGAAACTCTTCAAAGACATAAAAATGCTGGTGGATTAGCTCTCCCAAATCCCTATATTTATTTTCTGGCCTCTCAACTCCAGCACTTTAGGGGGTGGGGTAACTCAGACCAGATGGGACAAACAGGCAGACTGGTTACCTGGCTTAGTGGGCACAGATTGCCGATAATGCTCTTGGAAACGGGGGAAACTAAGTGGAAAGGTAGAACGATCCCAACGCTATCCCTGATGGTTAAAGTGTGGGCTTAGTTAAAGTCCTTACTGGGCCTCACTGGTTTCACCAATTTCACACCGTTATGGCACAA
Source organism: Dendropsophus ebraccatus (assembly GCF_027789765.1). Taxonomy (NCBI): domain Eukaryota; kingdom Metazoa; phylum Chordata; class Amphibia; order Anura; family Hylidae; genus Dendropsophus; species Dendropsophus ebraccatus. The sequence goes on from NC_091459.1 coordinate 57,982,202, forward strand.
CCCGCTCTTACCAGAATTTTTTAGACTTGAGGGGTTCTCTCTGTGGGAGTCCAGGGGCGTGCTATTCCTGCAACAGATCTTGCAGGATGGGGCCATCGCAACATTTGACTGTTTACGCATTTCCTTTGATCTACCACATTCCCGATTCTACCAGTACCTACAACTGCGCCATGCTTTTCAGGCTCAGACCAGACAGGCTCCACTAACTACAAACTCACATGTGGCACTCAGTTATATTACCAAAGGGGACTCTACTAGAGGGCTTATTTCCATGTTATACACCCAACTCTTTCATGAATATCTGGCTGGGTTCCCATTATCCATCAGAGATAAATGGGAGGCGGATGTGGGAGCTCTGACTGATGACACCTGGAATGATATCCTAGAATTAGCTACTATAGTTTCATTAAGCGAATCTCAACGGTTATCACAGCTGTTTTTCATACACAGAGTGTATAAAACACCCGTTTTCCTTCATAAAGTTGGAGCATGGCCTTCGGCCGAATGCCCACGTTGCAGCTCAGACAACGCCTCCTTGCTACATATTATGTGGGGCTGTCGAGAGCTGAAAAGTTTCTGGAAAGGAGTACTTGACATAGTTACTAAAATATACCACTTTGGCCTGCCAATAGACCCTAAAGTCTGTTTGTTGAGGGTTCTGGCGCTTCCGGATCTGTGATGCCACTGCCATTCAGAGATTGCTTTATCAAGCCCGCAAAACTATTGCCTCCAGGTGGATTCAGGCTGACCCACCCACTGTACCAGAATTTACTGCTAAAGTAAATGCCCTGATGAGATTGGAAAGGGGAGTGTACATTAAACGCAAATGTCCAAACAAGTTTGAAAAAATTTGGGGACATTGTATAGATACTCCAGGTCTACCAACGAGAATTCTGTGGGAGTGCTGTAGGAATCCGGTTCAAAACATGTTGAATCAGGTACTAAATAGACACTAGTTGAGCCCCAGCATTCATGAGAAAAACCTGTGTACCCTTCTAGTTGTACCCGTATCCACAGGGTCTTTCTCCTGGCCCATTGACGAATTGCAGAGTATTACTTTACCTATCTACATGGCCATGTTACGCTTGTTACTATGTATTCTAAGGGTTTTTTTTTTTTTTTGCGTACCTTTTCTCCCCCCCCCCCCCCCCCTGCATACAATAAGATGTAATTAGAGTGTATATGTATATGCTTTGACTTGTGCGGGTACAGGATTTTGTATTCATCCATTGTTGCTTTTGTCCACTCTCAATGGTGTCTCTGTCCCTTGTCCTTTGACTGTTTTCTTTTGTTTTTGTTTTTTTTTGTTGTTTTTTTTGAAAATTTGGTATGTGTTAAAAACTTAATAAAAATTATCTGATTAAAAAAAAAACATATTATGTAAGAGAGATGTAATCTGCAAATTTCACAATAACCAATTTATAATTTACTGTTTTTTGTTTTGTTTTGTTTTTTTAAATTGACCATGCAGATATTCATGCTTACAGGTGAAAAACACTGTTATTTTATCTCCTGAGCATTGCAGAAACTACTGAATTATTAAAGCAAGAAAAGGGCAGAAAGTGAACAAGGCAAGCTGAAATCATGTGACCTACTTTCTATCTGGGTTGTATCCGCAGCTATTGATCACATGATGTATAGCACACCATCACTAATCTACATAAAGACCTGTGGGGATAGGCATCTTAGAGCTTATTTGCACGTCCTGTATTCCAAGGAAGCTACGTATGGGGAAGCCCTGTCGTGGACTCTTTCCCCACCCAGCATCACGTATAAAAAAAAAAAATGGGTTTGAATCTTCTTGGCACTGTATTGTTTTTGAAAAAATTTTTTTTACCAGTTCTCTATACTAACCCTTTTTCTAGGGATATGCATAGTCACCATGCCTTCCAAAAATTCGGAGGTAGCTCCCACGCTCAGCAACATATTTAACCCTTTGCCCTTAGCTGCCTCCCCCCGCTGTGCCTAACGGCAGTCGGGTGGTGGTAGGCGTCTGTCTTGTTACCATGGCAACCAAGACGCTGCTTAAAGGGGAACTCCAGGTAGAGGTAAAAGAAAAATTAAACTTCTGCAGAAGCATAAAGCATTACTAACCTATCTATTCCAGTTTTGAAACTACTAAAAAATCATTTGTTTTGGGGGATTTTGTTCTGTTTTGTGTTTCTGCACTTCCTGGTTTATCAGTTGTACATAGTACTACAGGTTCCAGAATGCAATGTTTTCCCTCAGCTGTTCATCACAGTCCCCCACCCTGCCTATTCCCCGCCTAAATCTGTTGCAGAACATCTAGGCTGTGTTCACACATTGAAGTTTCATTGTGTACTGAATTATATGCAGTAATTTGATTTCATTGTGGTCCCACCCACACACAGCACGCTGTATTCTCTACCTGTAACACCACACGGCACGCTGTATTCTCTACCTGTAACACCACACAGCACGCTGTGTTCTCTGCCTGTAACACCACACAGCATGCTGTATTCTCTACCTGTAACACCACACAGCACGCTGTATTCTCTACCTGTAACACCACACAGCACGCTGTGTTCTCTGCCTGTAACACCACACAGCATGCTGTGTTCTCTACCTGTAACACCACATAGCACACTGTATTCTCTACCTGTAACACCAAACAGCACACTGTATTCTCTACCTGTAACACCACACAGCATGCTGTATTCTCTACCTGTAACACCACACAGCAGGCTGTATTCTCTACCTGTAACACCACACAGCATGCTGTATTCTCTACCTGTAACACCACACAGCACGCTGTATTCTCTACCTGTAACACCACACAGCACGCTGTATTCTCTACCGGTAACAACACACAGCATGCTGTATTCTCTACCTGTAACACCACACAGCATGCTGTATTCTCTACCTGTAACACCACACAGCATGCTGTATTCTCTACCTGTAACACCACACAGCACACTGTATTCTCTACCTGTAACCAGGCCTGTATTTAGAGTTCATGCTGCCATAGACACTTTGCATGCTGAGGTGCATTTTCCATGTATACAGCTCTCAGGGTATCCTGGGAGTTGTAGTCTCTGAGAGGACAGGGGGAGAAATAAATCAGTGTGTGCAGAGGCTCCTGGTGGCTGCAATCTGTGGGTGACAACCATCAGCCCTGAAGGTCCAGCAATACATCTGTCTACACTGTACTACAACTCCCAGCATATCCTGAGGGCTGCAGACTGTCAGTACATGCTGGTAGTTGTAGTGCCTGCAGCTGTTGTAGTTGGGTCCTTTACACTGGATGCTTTGTGGGAGATCAAAATACGTAGATCTGTGGGGGCTCAGTGTAGGGAAGTGACCCCAGAACAGCACTAATAGGGGATAGCAGTAGATGTTTTTGTTCTATCCCTAACAGCACTATGTATTCTTATATGCCACAAAGCATCCAGTGTATAATGCACCTAGGACCCAACTACAACAGCTTCAGGCACTACAACTCCCAGCATGTACTGACAGTCTGCAGGCCTCAGCATATGCAGGGAGTCGTAGTGCCTGCAGGTGTTGTAGTTGGGTTCTAGTTTAAAAGTTTGCGGTAGTGTACTGTAGTAAACGTGGGGCTATGTCAATACACTACCGCAAACAAATACACTGACCCATTTAGACCCCAATGGTACACAGGCTCTGCACACTATAGAAGTGATTACAGTGCAGTTACTAATGACTCACATGTGACGTCTTCTCAAATTGCCGTCGCTCACTTTTTGCTTTTTTTTCCATCTGGCGCAGCCATCATGAAGACTTCTCCAACCACTCGTCTGCAGGCGGGCAGCTAGGGGTGACTGGGGAAGGGATGCAGCTGGAGGTGGCAGGGACAGGGGGAGCAGCTGGGGGTGACTGGGGAAGGGAGGCAGCTGGGGGTGGCAGGGGGATCAGCTGTTGTGACAGACAGGGGAAGCAGCTGGGGTGACGGGGAGGGGGAGCAGTTGGGGCGACGGGGAGGAGCAGCAGCTAGAGGTGGCAGGGGGAGCAGCTGGGGGTGGCAGGGGAAGCAGCTGGGGATGGCAAGGGAAGCAGATGGGAGGGCAGGGGGAGAAGATGGTGGGGCAGCTAGGGTGGCAGGGGGAGCAGATGGGGTCAGCTGGGGTGGGAGGGGGTGAAGATGGGGGGGGGCAGCTGTGGTGACAGGCAGGGGGAGAAGATGGGGGGCAGGGGGATCAGCCGGGGGCAGATGGAGAAGCAGGGGGGAAGAGGGAGCGGTCGGGGGCAAAGGGATCAGCTGGGGCGACAGTGGGAGCAGCTGGGGCGACAGGGGGAGCAGCTAGGGCAACAGGGGCAGCAGCTAGGGAGACGGGGAGCAGCTAGGGTGATGGGGAGCAGCTGGGGCTACAGGGGGAGGGGGGCGTCGGGGGACAGGGAACAGCTGGGGCGACAGGAGGAGCAGCTGGGGCAACAGGGAGAGGGGAGCAGCTGGGGCGACAGGGGGACCAGCTAGGGCAACAGGGGGAGCAGCTGAGGCGAAGGGGAGGGGGGCAGCCGGGGGACAGGGGGAACAGCTGGGGCGACAGGGAGGGGAGCAGCTACGGGTGGCAGGGGGAGCAGCAAGAAGTGCAGGGAGAGAAGATTTGGGGCCGCTGGGGTGGCAGGGGGAGAAGATTGGGGGGCAGCTGAGGTGACAGGGAGGTGGATCAGCCGGGGGGCAGATGGAAAAGCAGGGGGGAAGAGGGAGCGGTCGGGGGACAGGGGGAGCAGCTGGGGCTACAGGGGGAGAGGAGCAGCTGGGGCGACAGGGGAGCAGCTACAGTGACAGGGGGAGCAGCTAGAGTGACAGGGAGAGCAGCTGGGGTGACTGGGGGAGCAGCTAGGGCGACAGGGGGAGCAGCTGGGGCGACAGGAGGAGCAGCTGGTGCGACAGGGGGAGCAGCCAGGGGACAGGGGGAGCAGCTAGGGTGACAGGGGGAGCAGCCGGGGGACAGGGGGAGCAGCTGGGGTGACGGGGAACAGCTGGGGCGATGGGGAGGGGAGCAGCTAGGGGTGGCAGGGGCCGGGGGGAAAGCTGGGGTGGCAGGGGGAGAAGATTTGGGGGTGGCAGGGGGAGAAGATTGGGGGGCAGCTGAGGTGACAGGCAGGCGGATCAGCCGGGGGGGGGGAAGATGGAGAAGCGGGGGGGGGGGGGAGCGGTCGGGAGACAGGGGGAACAGCCAGGCGGCAGAGGCAGGCTGGGCAGGTCCCCCCCAATGCAGGGCCGGCATGAGCTTCCGGCACAGACAGCCTGTCACAGCCGAAAAGGCCGAAAGCTCACAACCGCAGCCCCGCGGTCCTGGACTTCTCCCCTGCTTTGATGTGATGTGACGTCATTGCGCTGATGCCGAGCAGGGCTTTGGTTGTGAGCTTCCGCCCTGTTGGCTTTGACAGGCTGTCTGTGCCGGAAGCTCACCTCGGCCCTGCATTGGGGGGGGGACCTGCCCAGCTGCACCCCTTGACTCCCGGCTGACCCATCACCCCAACCCCCCCCCCCAGCCGCAGACTTCAGCGGCGGAGGGGGTTAACACCAAAATGTTTTTTTTTTTAAAGTGTCCTGCGGGGGCCCCGCACCCACAGGGCGCCGCACTAGGCACCGAACCACGGGTGCCTAGTGGCAAATACGGCCATTCCTGTAACACCACACAGCACACTGTATTCTCTACCTGTAACACCACACAGCACACTGTATTCTCTATCTGTGACACCACACAGCACGCTGTATTCTCTACCTGTAACGCTGATATTGGAATAAAGTAAAGAACTTTTTGAATTTTTTTTTTTTTATTTCCACGCACATATTATGATCAAGCAGTGGTGGAACTACCGCCATAGCAGCAGTAGCTGCTGCTACGGGGCCCGGCACATCAAGGCCTGTGTTATGTACCCTGGTTAGCTGTGCAGGACACTAGCTAACCAGGGGAGAACGATCTTTGTAGAACTGCAGGGATAACACTGACCTGCAGGGGGCGGCATCACGAAGTACGGGGGGAGAGAGAGAGAGAGAGAGAGAGAGTCCGGCCTGTCAGCTGCCTGCACGCATCCTGTAAGGTTGGATGACCTCTGACCTCTAGCTCTCTCCTGCCGGGACCTCCTGTAAGTGCACAGTCACTGATAAGATGTGTGTGTGTATGTTTTATTTCTACAGGAGCTGTGACATTATAGGACTACAGCTTCCAATGTGGTCTGTCTTCTGTCCCTCCAATCAAAGGCACAGACAGACCACACTGGGAGTTGTAGTCCCACACTGTCTATATAGAAAGCTGCCTTCTGACTGCAGCTCCTGTAGGACTAAAAAACAGTTTATTCATAGTAGTGCCAGGCTGGAGATTATATATATATATAACACCCCCATACTGTAACTGCCTGCCTACCCACCAGCCTGCTACTGCATGTGATATACTATATCTATCTGTCTCCAGCCTGCTAATGCATGTATATGCATCCATGCATCCAGTCTGGCACTGCATATATATATATATATATATGCAGTGCAGTGCGGTGCCCCAAGCTGCATATATATGTATACACACACATGCAGTGCCAGACTGGATGCATATATATGCATTAGCAGGCTGTAGATAGATAGATAGGAGATAGAGTATGTGCAATAGCATGCTGGTGGTTAGGCAGGTAGTCACAGTATGGTGGTATCAGGTCTCGTATGGCGGTGGTATTCACAGTATGGTGGTATCAGGTCTCGTATAGTAATGTTATATCTGGTACAGTATGGCGGTATGGCTGTATGCTTTAAATGTGCATTGTCTGAAGCTGTTGCCTACCAATCCTGTGATAAGAATCGCTACAGACAATATGCAGATCATGTAAGCAGTTAAAAACCACATAGAAAAAACAATGCATGTGGCCGAAAACATGCGTCCATTTCTTCCCCAGTAGCCGGGAGGGGGCCTATTGGAAAATTTGCTGTGGGGCCCAGCCATTTCTAGTTACGCCCCTGTGATCAAGCATCTGTTATCTTTAAAGTTGAGCCCCACAATAAGGCTCTGATCCTCTCTGCTGTTTGGCATCATTTACTTGTGTTACTGCATCATTTTTGTGAATACGCTGCAGTACTGCAATGACACTCCAACATTTGCGAACACAGCCCTAATTTCACTGCACACTTCTGTGTAGCACCTGCTTTTGGCCAGTCAGAGATGGTGAAGCTTTCAGGATCCAGCCAAGCCTCCTGCGACATCACGCCCTGCCCCCTATCTGCATCATCAGCCTGATCTCAGCAAACATACACAATGTGAGAAAGAGACATGGAAGATTTGTCTCCTAAGGTGGGAAAGCAGAGGGAGCGTGAGACAATGTGGATTTGCACAGGGGCCATTTTTCTCACTTCCTGGATTTCTATCAGCTACCAGTGTGGCAGAACTGTACAGATACGGTAATACATTGTATAGACACATATATTTAACTTTTAATGTACTTTTAATAGAAAACAAGTTTTTCTTATCCGGAGTTTCCATCTGGGCTGCTATCGATTATATGCACTGCGGCAGGGGTCTGATTGTTTGAATGAGCTGACAGTGTTCTGACAGCTCATTCACTCTATAATACATTACAGCACAGATCATATGCTGTAATGTATTATATAAGTACCTGCAAAAGTTGAAACACACACAAACAAATACATACATACATAAATAAATAAAATTAATAAAACCAAAAATAACGATAACATGTCATATGTAACTTATAGTAAACGGCGTACCAAAAAATAGTGGAAAACAGCTCCTAAATTGTGTTTTTTATTCGTACCACCTCATGAAAAATTCATACAAAATGATGAGGGTGTCATATGTCCCCCAGAATGGTACCGATGGAAACATCAACTTGTCTTACACAAATATTTTGGCACCACAAGGCCTCTGTGACATGGTATAATGGCTAAAAAAAAAGGCCCCCAAATTCCCCAGTTCTCCGTCATGTCTGCGACCTGTGGTTGTGTCAGGGTTTGTGTCAGGGTTTCTAGAAACATTGGAATAGGGGGAATAAATAGTGAGTGGTATTTTTTATTTTTTTTAAATTTAAGGTTTTCATTTTCAAAGACAGAAAAAGAAAATATACAATACAAATGGGAACTCTGGACGGCAAGTCCCTCTGGGGGGAAGGGGTAAATACAAGGAATGGTGTGAATGCACAGAATGCAGTCGTAATCATGAACTGTAACAAAGAACAGTAGAAATATCAACATCCATAACTTAACCAGAAAAGCGGAATCAGTATCCTGGTCGATCTCAGCGTAAGTCATTACAAAGAACGATATACTATTATATGTGAACTGCACTGCAGAAGTAAGAAGGCAACAAACCGGACAAGATAGGACAAGACAACAAGAGGATCACAAGAGAGCGGCTGTCCCTGGTGGCGAGAGAAGGGGGGAAACACCCTCCAGGCGTCTAGATACAAGAGAGCGGTTTCAGGCTGTGGCGGTTCTATAGGAATCAGAGTCTAGGAACGCGAGCCATTGACCCCACATGGCCGTGTACCTCTTCACCGCCGCCGGGGTAATAGCAATGAGGTCCTCCATGTGATGTGTCTGGGCTATCTCAGCAAACCATTCAATGGTCGGAGGGTCGACGGATTTCCATTTCCGGGGGAGGACTGACTTTGCAGCTTGGAGCAGATGGCGCGCCAGAGATTTTTTGAAGCGCGACTGGGCTGTGGGGAACATGAAAAGTAGTGCCGCTTCAGGGGTATTAGGGATAGTGATGCCGGTAATTTCCTTAATGAGGCGCAAGACTGGGCCAAAATGTCCGCAATTTGGGGCATCCCCACCAAATGTGTGTCATGGTGCCTCCCATGCCCCCACAACGCCAGCAAGTATCAGGGACCAAGGGGTACCAGTTATGAAGGGCAGCTGAAACCTGGTACCAACGGGATAAGATTTTATAACTGGTCTCCTGTGTCTTACATGCCATAGTGGCTTTGTGAGAAAGATAAAAGGCCTTTGACCATTGTTGTGGCGTAAAAGTTTTCCCCAGCTCTGTCTCCCATGCCGAGCAAAAGGAGGGCAGGTGGACCAATCAAGAGGAGAGCAACATGTGATAAGAGAGGGAAATGGCATGTGGGGGACAGGAAGGCATCACGCACAACTTCTCAAAGTCCAACAGTGCATTATGGAGAGCGTGAGCACGTGAGGTGGTTGTGTAAAAATGCTGTAGTTGAACATACTCAAACAGGTGTCTGGGCAAGGGGGGTGTGGAGGGGAGAATGTCGGATAAGGGTAGCAGTGCTCCCCGTTTGACCACGTGATGAAAGCGGAGAGGGGTGTCCCTAGGCACGCCCAAAAAGGTCCGGGACATACCTGGTTGAAAGTCAGGGTTATCTGTGACGGGTATTTTTAATTTTTTTTTATATTTTTTATTTTTAAATTTCCCCTGCTTAAATTTCAGCAAAACACCTAAAGGGTTAATAAACTTATAAAACGGTACTTTGAATACTTTGAGGGGTGCAGTTTTTACAGTGGAGGGATTTTCGGGGATAACTAACATACAGGCCCCACAAATCCACTTCAAAACTGGACTGGTCCCTAATAAAATGAAAATTTGAAAAATCACTGCAAAATTTCGAGGCCCTAGCAAGCAAAAGGAAGTTCACCAAATGACGTCACCATAAAGTAGATATGTTGTAGATGTTGCAGTAATAATAGGTTTATGTGGCATGCCTATCTTTCTTAGGAAAAGAGAATTTTGAATATAAAGAAATGTACATTTTTTGCGCAAATGTGTTTTTTTCCCAAAAAACCTTCTGAGTGTATCAACCAAAGTATACCACAAACATAAAGAGGAATATTTCACGAAAAAACAATCTCAGAATAACCATGATAGTTAAAAGTATTGCAGAGTTATCACTACATAAGTTAGATTTGAAAAATAGGCCCTGGGCATTAAACGGGTCGTGTGGCGGTAAACAATTATTCACAGAATAACACACATTACAAAGTTATACAACTTTGTAATGTATGTTATGTCTGTGAATGGCCCCCTTCCCCGTGTCCCACCACCCCCACCCGTGTACCCGGAAGTGTGGTGCGCTATACATACCTGTCACGTGCCGACTCGTCTCCGATCTTCAGTCAGCTATGTCGTCTTCGGCCGAATCCCTCCGTCCGTCCTGAGTGCCGGACGCCCTCTGCCGCGTCATCGGCTAACTGCTCAGCCAATTATAACTGTGCTCAGCCGCGATTGGCTGAGCCAAACTGTGCTCAGCCAATCGCGGCTGAGCATCTGATGACGCTGAAGGGGGCGGCCGGCACTCAGGACCGACGGAGGGATTCGGCCCGGCCGTCCAAAGACGACATCGCTGACTGAAGATCGGAGACAAGTCGGCACGTGACAGGTATGTATAGCGCACCACACTTCCGGGTACACAGGTGGGGGTGGTGGGACACGGGGAAGGGGGCCATTCACAGACATAACATACATTACAAAGTTGTATAACTTTGTAATGTGTGTTATTCTGTGAATAATTGTTTACCACCGCACTACCCCTTTAAGGCCAAAACAGGCTGCAGAGGCAAGGGGCTAAAGGGGAATATAACCTGCTGATAGCCCCCTATTGCTATATCTCTTACCTTCTCCTCGGCGCCGTTCTTTTGCTGTTAGCAGTGTAATGCTCGGTCCAGAGCACCGTTAGGAGCACTGCCCTGCCCCCAGAGCACTGATCCAGGTCTACCCGCTTCATTGATTATGATTAGAAGGAGTGGGCCGGCTCGGTTCTGTGGTGGTGGGGCGCTCCTGACCGACAATTACACTGCTAACAGCACAGGAATGGCACAGAGGAGGAAGGCAAGAGAAATACCATCTTTCTCCACGCCATGCCTAATAGGGGGCTATCAGCAGGTTAGTTCCTCTTTAAAATGTGTTGTTGTCTTGTAGACACCATGGTTGACAAATGATAGGGACTGGTCAAAATGTGTTCCTATGTATGCTGCATTACCATAATGCTAGGCCTCTTTATCTTTTTGCAGGATTTTTTGGGATACACTCCTCAGCCATGTGCACCATTTCTTCACCAAGCACCAATCTACTATTAACAAATTTGAAAAGTATAACAAAACAATAACAAACTATGACAATTTGCGCATGGCTTCTCTACTGCACCCTCTGCAATAAGACCAGTGGTCAGTGAGCATGTATGCGGTCGCACAAGGACACAAATGAGCACAGATCAGTAAGAGCAGTGCTTGTTTGCAGTGCCTTTTGACAGCACAACAATCAAGCAGCCATTTAAACTGACAGCACAGAGACAGTAATTTACCAGATAACACAGCAGTATGCACTTCTCATCAGCACTGCTGTGTGATTCGGCATACCGCTGTCTAGCTGTCCCATCCTGCTGTCTGGCCTCCTCTGGCTGTCAGTCATTCTGGAGGAGGCGGTGGCCTGAAGATACTGACGGTGGCCAGAGGGCAGGATGCCAGATCACACAGCAGCGCTGAGGGTAAGTATGTACTGCATGTGTGATCTGGAAACAGACAGCACAGATCTATGCATGTCCGCGCTGTCGGTTTCCCTTTGCTGTTAGCTGCACATCTGTTTACACAAGAAAAGTCTGCCCGAAAAATGTGATCAGCCGAGGATCGGGCGATTTCCTTCTCCTCAGCTGATCATTGTCACGTTTACATGGGACAATTAACAGCCACGTTAGCGTTTCTAATAAGCCTGTACCTCCCATATTCCTATGGTGTACAGCTTCTGATAAAGTCACAATGTAGATCTGATGCAGTGTAACCATAGAATAACCATAATACAGCTACTCCTCAGCTACTTGTGGTTTGGTTTTCACATTCGATTTGTATGGAAGAATCGTTCTAGAGGAAAGATTGACACTGACCAGAGCTGGATCTTGCCCTCTTTGTTGTATGTATGGACAGGAAGGCTCGCCCATGTGATAAGACTCCTCGCTTGCTGTGACTTCATTACTAGAGGAGCTAATTAGGTCTCCCAGGGTCGCACTGACTGTGCAGGAAGGAAAGGCCATGACGTAGTTGTTTCCACTGTAAGAAAAAAAACTTGTCCTGTTCTAAATCTCTTTGCTTTCTCTCAATACGACGGCCGAGAAGGTAAGAATTATCCTTTGCTCTAGTTACTAATGATTGCCTAACATATATTACAGGATGGAAATAGGATGGGATATGTATAGATGAAGTATGGGCTAAATGTGCTTTATGTACAAAAACAAGGATGCTGATAGATACAAAGGAAAGTGCTCAGTAAGTCATGAATGATGGAAGTACTTAAAGACTCCTCTAAACTGTGGATGAGACTATCCTTTTTTCTATCTTGGATATAGATGCCCTAACACATAAGGGCCCACCGAGGGCAATAGGTTTTAGAACTCTTATACATTGGTTACCAGATGCCTTTTTTACATTTTTATGTTATTTTTTTCCCTTATATATATCAGTTCTCCTTGCAAATATTGGGAAACCTGTGTGTCACCCAGCTCTTTCAGACCTTCAATGACATGCACACCTTTGTTGGTCCATCTTATGCTATTAGAAATGCAGATTCAAAAGGCATTCTGGGTGTGCAGAAAGCTGGGTGGTAGATTAATTTCAGTGGAATACTGTTTTTTAAAGACATAACATGTTCATACTTTGTGGCTTGTAGCATTTTGTATTGTACGGTATTTCTTTGTTATGTGACAGGTAAAGTAACAAATAAGGCGAAAGCTACAATTATGTTCTCCCTCTGTCAGGGGTGGACACAGACTGCATAGGGCCCAGCATAAAATGTGCCTGGGCCCCCTAAAGCACACCACACCACCACACTCCTCCCACACACAAGCATATATGAAACTATGCTCATCTAAATGTGCTCAAAAATGGCCACCTTTGCAGTGTTTTATGCATGAGTATTGTGCAAAAAAATCTGACTTTAACACTGGTTATCTGCACTGGCATCACAATGCATAACTTAGATACTCTAGTATTACATAGCATGGCTTAGATAAACTAGTATCACACAGAGGTGGCTTACATACACGAATATCACACAGGGTAGCTGCCTATGGTGGGGACCAACTCCCAAAGACGCACCCTGACACACATGTACACACACAAATACATACACACAAACATTCATACATACATACATACACACACACACACCACTGACAGAAACATATATACAGATACATCACTGACACACACACCCATTTGGGCCACATCCACATGCCGTTTTATATATATATATATATATATATATATATATATATATATATTATATTTATTTTACATTTCCAATACAAAATCATCCTCAATACAAATCCAACACAATACAATACAAGTATCAAACGATCCATCAGATTACAATAATTTATGCTGCGTTTACACAGACCGATTATCGTGCGAATTTGCACGATAACGATTGAATTCGAACGATAATCGTACGTGTAAACGCTGCGAACGATCAAACGAGAAATCGGTCATTTTGATCTTACAACATGTTCTAAAATGGTCGTTCACAAAAAATTCGCATATTGTTCCGTGTAAACAGTCGTTCATCGATTTTTCCTATGTGCGATCTCAAAACGATCGCAAAACAAATTTTCCGTACGATATATCGTACCGTCTAAACGCTGATCGTTCTAAAAAAAAATTGTTACTCTGACATCATTAATCGTACGATCGGGCGAATTATCGTTCCGTGTAAACACAGCATTACATTTATAAATTCACATTTATTTCCAATATCAACATATTAATTTAAGTGATTTATTCCAACTAATGTGAATTTCAGTTACTAAACATAGTATACTTTAATATTGCACATAATCCCTCCGCACCCGCCCCCCGAGTGCCAAGGGAGAAAAAAGAAAAAACTTTATAAGATCACTACCACTTGTGCCAATAAAGATGAAACATTGCTTCCGCCTTTATCACCTTTAAACAATGTTACACCATTCCTGTATTGACGGTGAGCCAAGGGAAAGCCAATTTCTAAGAAATGTCAGTCTGGCAAAAAATAAACACTTAATAACAAAACCAGCGTCAAACACATTTGGCAGGTTCGGGGTTCCCCCAGAACCGCAATATATATGGAGAGAAAAACAACTTATTTTCAGTCTTGTATTCTAATATTTTGAGTACCTCGCACCAAAACCTCTGAAGCTCTGTACATGTCCATAATGTGTATTAAGTCTACCTTCCTCTATTACATCTCTGACAGTGATCATTATGTCAAATTTTTTTTCTGTTTATTACATATCTTTCTAAATTCAGGAATATAAACGTTGTCCCAGAGTGGAGTGTGGACTGAGTAACCTTACATCTCTTTTTTACCCCGGTCCAAACTTGGTCCATGAGTTGACATATCGTATTATCTACAGCATTACCCGTTATTACTCTCTCTCAATCTGCTGGATTCAAGTAACTCAAATATATTTGAGGTGATAAAAATATAATTATCAAGTGTTTGTAAAGGTCTATAGTATGACCCTTCATCATACATGATAATTGTGTTGCCAAAAAACGTTCTCACGTTAGGGAGCGAATATCCCCTCTTATCTCTATGTGCACTAAGGATACTATATTCAAGACAGACTCTTTCCCTTCCCTAGATTAATCCTAATAGCACTTCAAATCGCTTAATGCAACTCCAATCCAAACAGGAGAGGCACTAAACATGAAGAACATCTGAGGAAGAACCACCATGCTAATTATTGCCACCCTATCGGCCATAGATAGTGGCAGTTTCTTCCAGATAGCAATTCGTTTTTTCAGGCTAAATAATAGTGGGTTTAAGTTCATTGCTCCAAAATTTTCTCCTCTCGCTGTAGTTCTAATACCCAAATAGTCTGAACATTTCGAAATGCGCAAATCCCCCATAGGATGTGTAATTTCCTGATCTATAGGTAATAAACAAGATTTCCTCCAATTAATTGCCAATCCTGGCATAGTCCCACATACATCTAACACAGTGTTTTTCAAATCCAGTCCTCAAGACCACCAACAGGTCATGTTTTACGGATATCCCATACAATGAACAGCTGGGGCGGTTACTAGTGCACTGAC
Source organism: Dendropsophus ebraccatus (assembly GCF_027789765.1). Lineage (NCBI taxonomy): Eukaryota > Metazoa > Chordata > Amphibia > Anura > Hylidae > Dendropsophus > Dendropsophus ebraccatus. The sequence goes on from NC_091459.1 coordinate 57,997,215, forward strand.
TATAATTATTTCACCTGTGAAATCCTCAAAACATGACCTGTTGGTGGGTCTTGAGGACTAGAGTTAAGAAACACTGATCTAACATTTCTATTATTTTGGGGATAGCTCTCTCAGGTTCCAATACAAACATTAAAATATCATCCGCATACATCAGAATATTATTAGATTGACCTCTAACCCCAAATCCCTTTATCTCTGGGTCTTGCCATACCCACGTTGCCAGAGGCTCAACATACAAAGCAAATAAGAGAGGGGTAAGTGGACAACCTTATCGGGTCCCCCTACTAAGAAGAAACAACTGTGAGGGAGCATCATTAATCAAAAGTCTAGCCAGCAGGGAATTATACAGCGTTCTTATCCCACCCACAAACTGCCTACCTAGTCCTACCTTAGCCAAAACTTCCTAAAGAAAATCCTACTCCACCCTGTCAAATGCTTTAGTGGCGTCCAAGGACAGGATGGAGCAGGAAAGCCTCCTTGCTACGGACCCACTATATCTGTTATCACTTCAGCTAACCGCCTGGTAATTACTTTTGCTAACAATTTTACGTCTGTATTTAATAAAGATATGGGCTGGTTGCCCCCCATGTCAGTAGAATCTTTATCTTTCTACCTTATCAAAATTATTTGAGCTTCCCTCATAAATAGTGGTAACTTCCCCCTCTGGCAGAATTCATTTAGAACCTCTAGCAGCATCGGCAGGACAACACCCAAGAGCAACCTATAGACCTGAAAGGGTAAGCCATCCCCACCGGTGCAGAGTTCCCCTTACAAGATCTCAAAGCATCCTCCTGCTCTTGAAGAGTTATATCCTCCTCTAATAAATTCCTTTTCTCCTCTGTAAGGGGGGAGAGATGGACACTCCTCAAGAAAGCATCAATCTCTCCCACCTCAATCCTGCTCTCTGAGCTATAGAGATCCGTAAAAAAATTCAAAAATTCTCGTTCTATCTCCATCCTGTCCTGAACCAGCTGGCCCTTACTTCCTCTAATCGCCAGTATCTCCTGTTTACTCTGCTGTTCTTTAAATATATTCGCTAAGATTTTATTAGGCTTTCCCCCAGCGACAAACCTTGTCTGTCCCCGAAAGAGTCTTGTGCTGGGCTTTCTCTTTAACATAAATTTCGTAGTTCTTTTGTGCCTGCTGCAATAGTGACCATTGCGTTTGAGTTCCCAACTGCTCGTACAGCACTAATGCTTTGTCTACCTCAGATACAAGCTCGTTCTCCCTTTAAGCAAATTGCTTTTTTTCTTCAACAGATCTGTTTAAAAAGAATACCTCTAAGAAAGGCTTTAAGGGCATCCCAAACCACCAAGAGATCAGCAGAATTTTTATTGATCGCCCAAATAGCATTTAGTTCTTTCTTAATACCCTCAATATCTAACATAGAAAACCAGTACAGATTTATTCTCAGGGTAAACAAACCTGTACCGAGTCTCTGTTGAAATCTCTACCAAAATAGGAGTGTGATGCAAGATAGTCTTTGGCTCCATTTTAACGTTCTTGTGTTTCAAGGCAAAGCTGTTACATAATACTAGATCAACTCTTGATGCTGTGTTATATGAAGCACTATAACATGTAAAGGCAATGTTACCAGGGTTTAATTTACGCCGTACGTCCACCCATCTCATTTTTCTACAAAATCTCATTAGCGGGGAGGTCACCTGGTGATTACTGCTCGCTGGATGTCTTTTCCTATCTAGAGCCTGGTTCACTACACAATTGAAATCCCCTATAACATAAATAGCCCCATGTTCCTTGTTTTTAGTTAACTCTGCAAGGGTAATTAAAATATAATTTTTATACAGTGGGGCTATATAAACTGATGCCAAAATAGTCAACCACCTGTTCGCCATATAAAAACGAGAGAAATAATTTGACAACAAGAAACAATATATGCTTGGGAGCATTTTATTTTAGTGATACGTTCTCTTATAAGAGCCTGACATTAATAGAAGCTGCTGTAGAACATCTTTAGAATCAAACCTGTCAATCACTTGTGGCAACACCAACATACACAAACACACACACACACACATACACACCACTGTCACAGACACTGCTGACACAAAGATACATACATACACACACTTGGCTGACACACATACAGTAGACACACACACACTGATATATGTACACACAGATACAGTACATACATACACACACTTAGGCTGACACACATACAATAGACACACACACTGACATATATACACTGATACAGTGTAAGGAGAAGTCCGGCGAAATTTTTTATTAAAGTATTGTATTGCCCCCCAAAAGTTATACAAATCACCAATATACACTTATTATAGGAAATGCTTATAAAGTGCTTTTTTCCCTGCACTTACTACTGCATCAAGGCTTCACTTCCTGGATAACATGGTGATGTCACGACCCGACTCCCAGAGCTGTGCGGGCTGTGGCTGCTGGAGAGGACACTGAGCATCCCTCTTCTATCATCCTCTCCAGCAGCCACAGCCTGCACAGCTCTGGGAGTCGGGTCGTGACATCACCATTTTATCCAGGAAGTGAAGCCTTGATGCAGTAGTAAGTGCAGGGAAAAAGCACTTTATAAGCATTTCCAGTAATAAGAGTATATTGGTGATTTGTATAACTTTTGGGGGGCAATACAATACTTTAATAAAAATTTTTGCTGGACTTCTCCTTTAAGTAGGCATAGCCAGGAGTCCACTGTGCCCTGCCACTCTTCTGTGCGCTGGTCCCTCCTCTCCCTGCCTGCACATGCGCTGCTGTATATAATTATTGCCAGTGTGATCATTGCTGCCTGCACTGCAGTTGGATACAGCGGGATGTTAGCAGGGTTTGGCAGTGTAAACAATATACAAGAGGGCAGGCATCTGGCACACAGGGAAGTTACAGGCCTAGGGACAGCGGACCCTAGGGCACGCCTGTTTGACACGCATATGAGCCATAAAACAGCAATTTTTGTGAAAATGAAGCCAGGGACAGCATGTATAAAAGCATAATAGGCATCAGTTTGTTGTACTTTATACATCACTGTTGGCATTTTACCACCATCATTGTGGGTGATAGATTTACTTTAAATAAAAACCAAAAGGAAACTGGGCACATGTTTTATATTTTACTGATGCTTTTTTATTGTATGTGTATAGAAACCATGCAGAACACCTATTTTAAAGGGGTACTCTGGAGAAAGAAATTCAGATCAACTGGTGTCAGATTGTTATACGGAATTGTAAATAACTTCTTTTTAAAAATCTCCATTCTTCCTGTACTTATCAGCTGCTGTATGTCCTCCAGGAAGTGGTATATTCTTTTCAGGCTGACACAGTGCTCTCTGCTGCCACCTCTGTCCATGTCAGGAACTGTCCAGAGCAGGAGAAGTTTTCTATTGGGATTTGCTACTGCTCTGGACAGTTCCTGACATGGACAGAGGTGGCAGCAGAGAGCACTGTGTCAGACTGGAACAAAAAGAAACCACTTCCTGCAGGATATACAGCAGCTAATATGTACTGAGAGACTGGAGATTTTTAAATAAATCTATATAACTTTCTGACACCAGCTGATTAAAAAAAAAATCTCTTTGAAATTCAAATGTTGATAAAGAGTGTAACCCTTTTTGGCTGAACATCACATAGCCTGAGCAGGTTTTCTTCAGTTGTCTTCCGCACACATATAGCAATTCTTTAGGGTATGTGCACACTGAGTAATTTTGACGGAAACTCTGTTGCGGAATTCTCAGCTCGCTCCTGCTCGCGGACCGTGGTGGGTGTGAGCTGAGAATTCCGTAATGGAGTTTACGTCAAAATGACTTAATGTGCACATACCCTCACATAGTATATACAAATGGTATGTGTAAAATCATTCTTATTCTTCCTGCCATTCTAAAACAGATGAACTATTATTGATGTATCTGATTTCATCTTACAGGATATCCAGCTGCAGAACTATCACAGCCTCTTATCTCTGCCTCACAGAATGCAGATTCTGCTAGATTGTGAGCAGGGAGTCGTTTAACTATTATCTGTCTAAATAATTCATGCAGCTTTTTTGCTATAATCTTATGCTAAGAAACATAAAGGGACAGATTTATCATTGTGCTCTAAGAGAAAACCTCAAAAAAATTGCATGTGGTGTAACCCATCTTTTTATCACAGTTGGCAGTGGCCAGAACAATCATTTTGCAATGTAAATAGGTTTTCTGCCTGCCAGCACAGGCTTAGGGTATGTTCACACAGAGCAAATGTGGTGGAGTTCCGCCGTGGAATCAGTGTCAGACGGCATCTCTATGTGCCCTCTGATAGAGAAGCATTCTGACACTGAAGCAGGCTGGATTTCACGGTGGAACTCCACCACATTTGCTCAGTGTGAACATCCCCTTAATAGGGCACTCCAGTAAAAAATTTCTTTTTAATCAACTGGTTTCAGAAAGGTTGTATAGATTTGTAATTTATCAGCTGCTGTATGTCATGCAGGAAGAGATGTATTCTTTCCAGTCTGACACAGTGCTCTCTGTCCTCTGTCCATGTCAGGAACTTTCAGAAAACCTCCCCTGCTCTGGACAGTTCCTGGCATGGACAGAGGTGGCAGCAGAGAGCACTGTGTCAGACTGGGAAGAATACACCACTTCCTGGAAGACTGGAGATTATGAAATAAAAGTAATTTACTAATCTTTATAACTTTTTGTCACCAGTTGATTTAAAAATATTATTTCCTTTCCTCTGGAGTACCCCTTTAAATATATATTTTTTTATCTGCATAACCCCTTTAAGTTACAGGATAGCTATTTCCAATAGGTGACACTAGAGAGACAGTTTTCTAGAGGAGACATTTTTTACAGGGTTTTCCGGAAAGAGAAGTCTGAAGAAATCTTATATGAATGAATGAACTAATGATTGTGCGTACATACAATTATTATTTTACAGATTGTTTTCTATACAATGCAGTGAAACACAATTGCTTATACTTGTAATGTATTAACAATAACACTGTAGCTGCTGAACAATCGCATTGAACGATCTCGGATCAGCAGCACAGCCGGTGCAGGAGAGCGGACTGACTTTCCGCTTTTCAGACTGTTGAAAGAAAAACCTTTTCAGTTGGTCTGCAAGCTGCGTCTGGTGAATGACTCCACTTAGCTGCTTGCACATTATATCATTATATTCTTGGCACATTATCAGGAGTAAGTGGTTATGTTTCCCACAGCTGCATTATGTAGCTCAATTTAAGAGCAGAAATAAGCTCAAGTTAACGACACAAAACTACTGCGCTTTCTTCTCCGCTCTGAAAGGCTCATCATAGTCTCTTTTTGATTTACAGAACATGTTTGGCATTTGGCTGAAGACACCTGCAGCAGCTCATATTATCTAATGGCCTGAGCATAATGCTAGAAGAGACATAGATAATCAGGATCTGGCAGTAGACCACTCCAGTGTCCTCCCATGTGACACAGTTGTTAGACATTCATTTGTCCTGTGTGTACTGATGCTGTGGAAGTCGTGCCTCATATATCTGGCTACTCTTTCCTCTGTCCACTGTCAATAGATCATTACGTGAGAAGTCAACAAGAAGGGCTGCGCTACTGGTGGACGGATCTCAGGACTTCTCAGGAGATGGCTCTTGACTTCAATCTTAGCTTTCTCAAGGAGCTTGAGAGAGAAAGGGTTTTGGAGGTCCTGTACAGAGACCAGATTCTTCAGAAAGCAGAGGAAGAACGAATAAGGTAAAGTGAATCCTCCTATTCTAATGTTTTTGGAATGTTTTAGCCCAATTGTAAGCTACTACTGTGTTTCCCCAAAAATAAGACTGTCTTATATTAATTTTTGCTCCCAAAGAAGCACTAGGTCTTATTTTTCCATGAAGAAGAATTCACATGTCAAATGCACACCAGGGACAGAGCATATGGTGTGGCTTCTTCAAGCCACCAGGGGGAGCTCACCACAGCACACTCGTACAGCACAGCATAGACAGTGTATGGTATGGTGGCAAGTGACGGGATAAGGGCAGACTGTGTGCAGCACTACATCTGGCAGTAGGGGAAAACAGGTATAGTGGCAGGGGTCAGGCCTCTTGATGCCCTGCCTGCAGATTTACAAGTGGCAGCCGCGAAAGGGAACATCTGGGTTGGCGGCATGTGACGGTCTTCATGGCCTGCATACAGCTGCTCTGCAATTGATGGTGAAGGTAGGGGACAACAGTGGCAGTCTAAAAAGAATCACAGCTGAATGCCCTGGTGTTCTGTTTGGCAGGCATGCTTCTTAACAAAACCTTTGCTATGTCTTACTTTCAGGGGAGACCTTATATTTAGGAATTCAGCAAAACCTCGACTATGTCTTATTTTCAGAGAAACAGGGTACTATCATATTATCATATCATAGTATATTAAACACTAGATTGTGTGTGAGTGTTCTATGGGAGAGTTCAGTCCTAAACAGTATAGACTCATGTTACATAGTACAGTGAAACTTTGGATTACAAGTAACTTGGTCCGAGAGCATTTTACAAGACAAGCTAACTGTATAAAAATTTTAACATGGTAAACTAGCGAGATTTGGTAATATGAGCACATACCCCTGTGTCCCATCCTGTTACTGTACTGGGTAAGAAGCCCTCTCATTTAACCCACTGCTACCTGATCGATTTTACCAGTAATTAGACACCTTCTGGCTCTCCTCTGATGCTTGTCACCATCAGGGACCCTGTAGAACTTTGAAGATCCTCCTGTGGAAGCGAGCAGCTCGGCTTTATCTTCTCTCCCTGCTGCCGGAAGACTGGGTATAAATTAGGCTGCGGGCAGAGGAGATAAAGGCTTTTAGAACTCCTACTCCAGTGTTCTGGCAGTGGTATTTATGAGCTGGTATTTGATTTTTTTTTAAATATAATCTGTCTGTTTTGATTATTTGTCTAAATATTTGCATAGTCCAGGATTTTTGTGTTATTTATCATATGCACAAAAATTTTAAATTCACATCTAGTGGTTCAGGCCTACGTCTGTGAACCTGGTGAATACTTTTCACTTGTTAGATAAAAAAAATGCAGTGCACAGTTGTTCATAAATTCACCAAGCACAAGGAAAAATACTAATGACTAAAACTGGTTAGGAAAATCGCAGCTTAGACTCAACAATAAACTTCCCCCGTATGCTTTTATTCTTATAGCACCAACCAATTCCACGGCACTTTACATAGTTTTGTCAATTTGGGACCTTGTCCCCATTAGGGATCACAATCTAAATTCACCTTTCTGTATGTTTTGGGAGGAAACCCACACAAAGTCAGAGAGAACATACAAACTCTTGCAAATGTTAACCACTGAGCCACTCTGTTGCCCTTATTCTCCAGTTAAAGATATTAGCAGTCAATATTTATGTAAAACTTTCTTAATATAACTTTTGGCAGCCTTTTATGTATAGTATGGAATCACCATGCAATAAAGTACTAAATATTACAGCTCTGCAAGCAGTCCAGTGTAAATCTCCTAAATACCAGGGGGAAAATATTGTCTGCTGCTGCTGAAAGGTAACTACATTAAAATAATACTTAGGAGAATGGAAGGACAGATGGACAGCTTTATTTACATGTTTCAGACTGCAAAAGTATCACTCAGCTGCAACCCAGCATTCCCAGCAGCATTCTCGGAATGTATCATCACTTTGCTATATTTCAGATTTTGCAGTATCAGCAGTGGTCTCGGAATGTATCATCACTTAGGTATATTCCAGCTTTTCCAGTATAAGCAGCGGTCTCTTAATGTATGATCAATGAATAGTAACCCATAGCATGTCAGTGTCAGAACATATCATTAGATATTCCCAGTCAGTGTTGTCATCTCAGAACATACCATTAATAAGTTTTCTCTCAGCAGCAATCTAGTACATTCACAAAATCACATTCAGGTTAGGCTATGTTCACACAGTTTTTTTGGCACTCATTGTTCATTTGAGCATGTTGGACCTTACATATGTAACATAACAATGTGATACCAACTGCTAGACTGTCCCTGCGATGAGAAACTGGTGGTATCAAGATAATGGTTTGATAATGAAGTTGGGGTATGAAAAGGAATCTAGAGACTCAACACCCAAAGGGACTCAAGACACGAGAAGTGGCTCAATAAAGGCTTGCAGAGGGAGGTCTCTTAACTTGGAGAGTTTGGTAGCTCTGAGGGTGCCGGGATCTCTAAGACAGAAAGATTTGGACATGTATAGAAGTAAGATCATTTGATCTGGGACAGGGATACCCTTCAAGTGAGTCAGGCGCAGGTGTAGACATCAGGTGCACAATTAATCCAGGCGAATGTACACTTGTTCACCTTATCCTCACTCACTAGAAAGTGCGCCTTCTCTCCTTTCTTTTTCTTAACCAATGAGAGCAGTCCCTAGTCCACTTTCTGCTAACATACATTGGGGTGGACCTAAACCAGTCTTAACCGGGCTGAACCTGGCATCTGGTCAGTGCACATGTCTGCTAGTCCCGCTTCCGCTGGTCAGGCCATCTAGCCAGCCCTTAAAGTGTCACTGTTGTTTTGCAAAAAGTCATAGAGAGTGAGGTAAAGGGAAAATTACCATATATTTTAACTCCCAAGCGTATAAGCAGGATCTGCTTTGTGCTTTACCAGACTATGGGCGACATGTATCATCACCAAAATGCGTATTTTTCGGCGGAAATGGGCGATTTGCGAATATTTTATTTGCAAAACGGCCATTTGCGAATAAAATATTCGCAAATCGCCCCTATCCACCGGGTACGCCGGGGTGGCGGGGAGGGGGTGTGGAGGGGGCAGAACTGGGGGCGCTGACTCAGAGTCCGCAGGATTTATCATTTTTTACACCAAAAGATATGCCGAAAACCTACTCCACCTTTCAGGTGACGTAGGTTTTCGGCTGTGAGCACCGACGCGCATGGGATTTATGTAGAGGCAGTCCGCCTCTACATAAATCTCCGTAGCGCCGGAGATGCTGGGACATTTTTAAGTCCGACGTAAAAAACGCCGGACTTAATAAATGTCCCCCTATGTGTTTATTGGATTTTTGCGCAAGCACTGCTCAGTAAAGTTCTTCACATAATTCTAGTGTCAGAAGTCATTCACCTGCACTTTGTATGACCGAAGCAGCTCATTGAAACTGAGTGTGTGGTACACGTGGGATGCTAACATTGCTATTCTGCCACTTGACTGTGCAGTATTGCACCCAGCTAGCTCTGCACTACACCACCAATGCAGCCTCTCATGCTCTCCACATCCCATTTCAAAGTCTCACAAAAATCTAGCAGATCTCAGTCTTATGTTGCGTTTACACGCACGATTAACGCACGATTAACGATTTCGAAGTAACGATTTTTTTTTATAACGATCAGCATTTAGACGGAACGATATATCGTACGGAAGATTCGTTTTGCGATCGCTCACATAGGTTAAATCGGTGAACGACTGTTTACACGGAACGATTTGCGAATTTTTTGCGAACGACGATTTAAGAACATGTTGTAAGATCAAAATGAACGATTTCTTCGTCGTTTGATCATTCGCTGCGTTTACACGTACGATTATCGTTCGAATTCGATCGTTATTGTGCTAATTCGCACGATAATTGTTCCATGTAAACGCAGCATAACAAATGCTAATATCCAGTAGAGTTCCCTAACAGCCTCCCTGTGCAGACTCTGTGCCTCCTTTTATAAGCCTAGTAATGAGCGGCCTACAGCAGATGAGGCCAAAGTGAGAACCTGGCTGGCAAGGTGAAGAATGACAGGCTCCATTACCAACCTGTACGTTACTCCATAAAAATCCAGGCCAGTAAACAGACATTACCAGAAGCCCTTTAGCATTATTCGTTCCAGGACCATGCTTGTAATGCAAATCCACTCTTCAACCAAAGAAAAACAAAAACAACTAAAACTAAGATTTAGAAACAGCAAAATATGTTATATTACAAGTTACTGTACAGTATAGCAATCAGAATGTGGAGTATAATGTATAGTTAGGGTACAAACACACACAGCAGATACGCAGCAGATACGCAGCAGATTTGATACTGTGTTCAGTTATTTAGATCTAATCTGCTGCGTATCTGCTGCGTATCGCAGCAGTAAATACGCAGCGTATATGCCGTGTGTTTGTACCCTAAGTGCATAAATCCGAAAGCACAGCAGCAGTTTGTAGCTACAGGATGGAACTGCAGAAGACTGCAGGGAGTATTACATAGTTAATAGTTACATAGTTAATACGGTTGAAAAAAGACACATGTCCATCAAGTTCAACCAAGGAGGGGATGGATACAGGGAAGGGGGAGGGGTGATAGGTTCTATACATATGCATTTATATTATTTTGCTCTAAGAACTTGTCTAGGCCGGTTTTGAAGCCCTCTACTGTTTTTGCTGTGACCAGATCCTGTGGTAGACTGTTCCACAGATTCACAGTTCTCATGGTAAAGAAGGCTTGTCGCCTCCGGAGACTGAACCTTTTTTTCTCCAGGCGGAGGCAGTGCCCTCTTGTCCTTTGAGGGGGTTTTACCTGGAACATCTTTTCCCCATATCTCTTGTAGGGGCCATTTATATATTTATTTAAATAAATTAATCATATCTCCCCTTAAACGTCTCTTCTCCACACTAAACAAGTGTAATTCTTTTAATCTCTCCTTATAACTAAGATTCTCTATTCCCCTTATTAGTTTAGTTGCCCGTCTTTGTACCCTCTCCAGCTCTAGAACATCCTTTTTATGAATCGGGTTTCAAAACTGGACAGCATACTCCAGATGAGGCAGGGTATGAAGGGTATGAGCATGAAGGAATGAGCAGGACAAAAGTGGGCACAGTATAGCAGCAGATATTCCCTGTCCGGGGAGAGAGGGGTTACAGCTATAAAGAGATTACCTCCACAGTACTATCCCCTGATGTAAGCCCCAGCCTGAAGTGGATCTGCTGTGATTTGGAAGGTGAGGGAGACTTCCTGGGTCAGAGTACAGTGCTGTAGACCCCGCTATGCAGGCCATGCCCCTCCCCCACTCACGCTGCCACCCAGTAAGGGAGCTCTTAAACCAAAGCAATGCTCTTAAACCAAGTAACAATTTAAAAAAAACTGTGAGCTCTTAAACCAAAAAGATCTTAATCATCTAAGATATATATATATATATATATATATATATATATATATAGTTCAAACATTTTATTGAGTTTTCACATAATATAACATTGGTACTGAAGAAAAGTATCAGTAGCAGTATAAATTCACGAATATACATAACTAATAAAAAAGGCCGACAACAATAACTAAATCTTACTCCACTTATACATAGAATATAGATAGTAGATATATGGTGCTATTTATCACAAGAATGAAGAGTACAAATACAAAGCAAAGCTTGCAAGAATGGATCTAGGGTGCCGGCAGCCGACATCTTATAATACCAGGTGGTTGAGGTAAAGTGAGACATGATAGGACGTCTTTCTGCCTGCGAGAAGCTATGGATTAGGAATAGTTTCCATTTCTTAAAGAAGGAAGCTGTAATGGCCTCCTTATTGCGTACAGTGTCCAGCATCTCCCAGTGCAAGGTTTCCTATAGAATAGAGGTCAATTCCGAAATAGTCGGTAGGCTAGGCTGTAGCCAATGGTTTAATAAACATTGAAGGGCTAGTAATAGGGAGAGATGTACCGCGGGGGGGGGGGGGGGGGGGGGGGGGGGGCGTTATAGGATGGTGCGACATGGGATCATCCACAGGTCCAGTGTCACCATGGAATATATAAGTTATCGGATCTAAAGGAACTGTAAGCGACCACACGTCACGTATTAAGGATTTTACTAGGAGCCAATAGGATTGTACTGATTTACAAAGCCACAAACAATGGAAGAGGTCCGCCTGCGGCTCATCACATTTGGGACATTTTTTGAGATAATGTTCCAGAGAGTAGGTAAAGGAACGGTCAAAGGCGTGTACTGCTTTATGGAGGATTCGGAAATGAAGTTCTCTTAGTTTTACACTGGGATATGCTGTTCGGACTGAATGAATCCCTTTAACCCCTTAAGGACAGAGCCAATTTCGATATTTGTGTTTTCGGTTTTTCCTCCTTGTGCTTAAAAGGCCGTAGCACTTGCATTTTTCCACCTAGAAACCCACATGAGCCCTTATTTTTTGCGTCACTAATTGTACTTTGCAATAACAGGCTGAATTTTTGCATAAAGTACACTGCGAAACCAGAAAAAAATTCAAAGTGTGGTGAAATTGAAAAAAAACAAACGCATTTTGTTTATTTGGGGGAAATGTGTTTTTACGCCATTCGCCCTGGGGTAAAACTGACTTGTTATATATGTTCCTCAAGTCGTTACGATTAAAACGATATATAACATGTATAACTTATATTGTATCTGATGGCCTGTAAAAAATTTAAACCATTGTCAACAAATATACGTCACTTAAAATCGCTCCATTCCCAGGCTTATAACGCTTTTATCCTTTGGTCTATGGGGCTGTGTGAGGTGTCATTTTTTGCGCCATTATGTGTTCTTTCTATCGATACCTTGATTGCGCATATACGACTTTTTGATCGCTTTTTATTACAATTTTTCTGGATTTGATGCGACCAAAAATGCGCAATTTTGCACTTTGGGATTTTTTTGCGCTGACGCCATTTACCGTGCGAGACCAGGAATGTGATTAATTAATAGTTCGGGCGATTACGCACGCGGCGATAGCAAACATGTTTATTTATTTATTTATTTATTTACTTTTATTTATAACCTGGGAAAAGGGGGGTGATTCAGACTTTTATTAGGGGAGGGGGCTTTTTACTAATAATGACACTTTTTTTTTTACTTTTACACTTATACTAGAAGCCCCCCTAGGGGACTTCTAGTATAAGTGCTTTGATCTCTCATTGAGATCCCTGCAGCATAGATATGCTGCAGAGATCCATGAGATCGGCACTCGTTTGCTTTCGGCTGCTGCAGCCGGAAACAAACGAGTGCCGAGCCGGGGACGGCGCCATCTTGGAGCGGTCCCCGGCCGGCTTCAGTTACGGAGATCGCTCCTCCGGGATAACATCCCGGAGGAGCGATCTCCTCCACTAGACACCAGGGAAGTGCTGCGTCCGGTAATCGGATGCAGCTGTCATGTTTGACAGCTGCATCTGATTACTGTATTAGCCGGCACGGCGATCGGACTGTGCCCGCTAATACCTACGGTCCCGGGCTACAAGTGGCACCCGGGACCGCCGCGGTTCAGAGCGGGGTCGCCGCGCGGCCCCGCTCTGAACTCCCTTACCGGCATCAGGGCGTAAATTTACGCCCGATGTCGTTAAGGGGTTAAGCAGTTTATTTTCTAAATTTTCCGAGGACAGACAACCATTTCTTCAGAAAAGGAGGAGAAGACTTATTAATGGAAACCGAGCAAAGGAGGTGGTAGAGTTGTGATAGGGGTAAGGGTGCAGGTAGGGAAATACTAAGGCTTGTCCAGGTTTTTCGGCGGTTGCAATAGAGGAAACGCGATTCAGAAGGAATTTTCGTATTCGGGTGTCATTTCTAAGTTGGTCTGAGGGCAGGTCGTATTTTACCTGGGTCTCAGGCCAAGACAGAAATGTTCCGTTTTCTAGGTCTAATAAATGGCCGAGATCGTGGATCTGTTTATGTTTCCATATGGAGAAGTCAAAGGTGATGGATCCTTGTGGAAAAGAAGGGGAAGACCATAAAGGGAAGAATTTAGATAAGCGAAAAGGTAGATTGTATCATTTACGTACATGTTTCCAGGATGCTATAGTGTCTCGGAGGAGGATGTTTTGATTCAGGAGAAGAGGTAGCTCAGAGATTGTAGAATGTAAGAGAGCGGATAGGGACCAGGGACGGACCAGGGAGGATTCTAAGGTGTAGTTAGAGAAATAGGAGGTCTTATGGAGGCAGTCTCTGATGTGTCTGCACATGGCAGCTAGGTTATATAGACGTATATTAGGTAATTGGGTGCCACCCTTGATTGATGACATACATAAGGTATCATAGGCTATACAGGGCCTCTTAGATCTCCATATGAAGTTAGTAAAGAGGGATCTGAGTTTTGTGACGTCTTTATGTGTAATAAGGAGTGGGATCATTTGCATTGGGTAGAGCAGTTTAGCGAAAGATATCATCCTAATTAATTGTATGCATCCTAGAATAGATAGGGGTAGATCTTTCCATTTTTTTAATTCATTTTCTATTTTTTTAAAGAGAGGGAAGTAGTTAAGAGAATAGATAGAAGAGGAAGAATGGCCAATCTTAATGCCTAGATAGGTGAGGTAATGTTTGGCTATTGTGATTCCTTCAGGGTAGTTGTCTTGGGCTAGATGTGGGAGCAGAGGCAAAAGTTCACATTTTGAAGCATTGATTCTAAAGCCAGTGAATGATTTGAAAAATCGAAAAATATTATTTTTATAACCCCAAGGGGTCATGCACACATTCCATGCACAGTCTGTAAATACTGACAATGTGCTACAGAATGGGTTTTGGAACTCCTGATATCATCAGTCGTTATGATGCCGTAAGCTGTGTGAAACTGTTAAAATCTTCACGCTACTGTACTGACACATATTAAATAATGATACTGGGAGTTCTGAAGTCTGATCCAAAGCATACCTCCATAATGAAGTCTAGGGAAGGAATTTGTAAATGACCCCCTAGCTGTCATATAATGGCAAAAAGACAGCCACAAATAATAAGCATGAACATTATTTGCGTCCTGTAACAGGTTACCATACAGTAATCCTTTACGCATCTGTCTTTCTGTATTAAATGACTGATGTTCAAAAAGACAGACACAAAATGACAGTGTGTTTTTTTCTGGAATTGGACAACCCATTTAGAGATAAGCGTGACATTGTCTTTAGATGAAAGTAGCCATGTTTTTAATCCTGTACAACCCTTTAAATATAGCAGCACATTCCTAGTGTTCAACCATGTCTATGTTTTTTGATTTCTCACGCAGAAAGCTGAAAACGCATTTACAACAACTTCGATGGAAAGGGGCAAAAAGTGCAAGTAGAGAATACCAGGAGCGATCGTGTGCCCGATGTCAGAAAGCTCTTGGAAGGCTGCTGGACAGAGGTGCCGTCTGCAATGGCTGCAGTCACCGAGTGTGCCAGGAGTGCCAGGTGTACCGCTGCAGTATTGTATGGAAGTGCACCGTCTGTAATGCTCATGGGTAATGAATTAATCACTGCTTGCATGTGGCCAGGTGAACAATTTAAGTTGGCAATAGTGTGCTCAAAAACGCTGCAGCCAGATGTTAGCTGAGAGTAAATGTGGACTTTTTTGTTTTGTGAAATTGCAACAGGCTATGCATTTGGCATTTGCATTTCTCCCTTATAGATGACCCATAATGTACCATTAGGCTAGAGGGTCTAGGGGGTTTTATGAAGTGAGCTTAGTAGCTGAGCTTGGTTCATAGGGGGCGAGAACCCATTGCTAAAAGCACCTGGGTCCTCGCCCTTAATGACCGGCAACAGCAATTACACTGCCATCCGTCATTAACCCTCTAAACACTGTGATCGTGCTGCGGAGTTTGAGTGCGAATGACAGAAGCCGCTCCTGTCACTCTCCAGTCGTGATTCCCGCAGGGGTCCCGATTGATTTCCATGACTGCCGGAGGTCTAATACTTACCTTTGTGCAGTCGAATCCCTGATCTTCTTTGTCAGACTCTATAGGAAGATCACAGATGACACTGATAAATGCTATTCAATGGCATAACATTGACCAGTGTATGCAATCTAATAATTTTTGGTAAAAGCTCCCGGGGGACATGAAAAGTTTAAAAAATAATTTGCTTTTTTTAATTAAAGGGGTAGTGCGGCGGTAAAGAATTATTCACAGAATAACACACATTACAAAGTTATACAACTTTGTAATGTATGTTATGTCTGTGAATGGCCCCCTTCCCCGTGTCCCACCACCCCTACACGTGTACCCGGAAGTGTGGTGCGATATACATACCTGTCACGTGCCAAATCGTCTCAGATCTTCAGTCAGTGAAGTCATCTTCGGACGGCCGGGCCGAATCCCTCCGAGCGTCCTGAGTGCCGGCAGCCCTCTTCAGCGTCATCGGCTGCTCAGCCGCGATTGGCTGAGCATAACTGTGCTCAGCCAATCACAGCTGAGCAGCCGATGACGTGGCCGCATCATCAGCTGCTCAGCCGCGATTGGCTAAGCCAAACTGTGCTCAGCCAATCGCGGCTGAGCAGCCGATGACGCGGCAGAGGGCGGTCGGCACTCAGGACGGTCGGAGGGATTTGGCCCGGCTGTCCGAAGATGACTTCAATAATTGAAGATCGGAGACAATTTGGCACGTGACAGGTATGTATAACCCACCACACTTCCGGGTACACGGGTGGGGGTGGTGGGACACGGGGAAGGGGGCCATTCACAGACATAACATACATTACAAAGTTGTATAAGTTTGTAATGTGTGTTATTCTGTGAATAATTCTTTGCTGCCGCACTACCCCTTTAAAGATTTATCTCCTGTAATATGTCTGTGGCAGCTAATTACTGATCTTATTACTGGGTGGGTTTTCAGGAAGACTTACGCAGTCCGTGTGGTTTCTTCTAGCCTCTCTTCTGAGTACAAGATATTTCACAAAATGAAACCAAATTCTGTGGTTTACAGGAACACAGTGTCTCACAGCTATGATGCTCTACAGAACCATTTACATCCTTGTCTGGGTTTCAGAACTTTCCCTTTTTAGTGCATTATAGAGAAACATAGAACATTGTTGTCAGAAAAAGCCTCCCTGGTCCATCTAGTCTGCCCTTTTAGTATTTCCTTTCCTATTATGTTAGGATATATATATATATATATATATATATATGTTTATCCCAGGCAGGTTTACATTCAGTTATTATAGTTTTACCTACCATATTTGCTTGAAGTTTGTTCTAAGCTTCTACTACTCTTTCAGTAAAGTAACAAAGGGGTATTCCCATGTCAACGAACGTAGATAAACTTGTAGGACTCATCAAGTTGAATATTTTGGCTAATGTATTTAGCAAACTTTTCTCCTTCTCCTGATATGTAGCTCTTTCCCTCCCATTGTTGACAGCTTATTGTCTAGGTTACAGACCTCCACTCTGCTCTAAAAGCATCAGATCGACATATGCTAAACTGTGGTCTTCTGCACTTCTGAGTCCTGCACAATGAAAATGTACCATTAGGAAATGGAGTGAATGTAGTCAGTAACAGATGTTCTGTTTATTAAAGGGGTACTCCATAGAATTTTCTTTTAATCAGTTGGTGCGAGAAAGTTATATAGATTTGTAAGGTCCTGACATGGACAGAAGTGGCAACAGAGAGCACTGTGTCAGACTAGAAGGAATACACCTCTAGCAGGGCATACAGCAGCTAAGCAGATAAGGAGATTTTTAAATAGAAATAATTTACATATCTATAGAACTTTCTGAGAACAGTTGATTTAAAACCATTTTTTCTCTGGAGTACTCCTTATTCTAACCCATTATCAAGTCAATGGAATGCAGTATATATTGGCATTCCTTTTTTGCTGGCATATGCTAATGATGTAAAGGACTCAAATGGAAGACTTGATAATGAATAACTACATGGTCACATGCAGGAGATTTGTTGGAATCATTTCTGTTATTTTCCCATTCATCTTAATAGGACCTTCAGAAATCCAGACACATTCTGCAGAAACCATCCCATTCAGATTGATGGAAGTGGTTCTCAGTCACAGTAATGTCTGCATACATCTGCTTCGTACTTTAATCATGTATTTACACCAGCTGTTTTTATGTTTTATTTTCATTTATGCAAGGGAGTATGGAGAACATACTGTATAGCACCACAGCTGCATGTATAGGAGGAAAGGATGTGGACACCTATTCACTATGATATAGGATCGTATGGTGGATTTATAATATTCGTGCTATTTACTTAACAGGGAAGTCAAAATAAAAACTGGGGAATGGTTCTATGAAGAAAGAGAAAGAAAATTCCCATCTGCAGGTAATATTCCTTCTATACAGGATACTGCTTGCTGGGAAAATTCTAAATGCCATTGGTTTCACTGGACCATTCTATTTGTTAGAATTATGAATAATATACTGGTACTGAGTTTCTTAAAGAGGTACTCTAGGCAGTGTTTTGTAATATATACTTGGAGATGAGTCGTTTTAAAAAAATAAAGTACCCTTACCTCCCTGGCTACCGCAACACCTCTGGTATCTTACCAATCTGTCCCACTGTTGGGCCACTTCTGAGACCTGTTGTTGCAACAATGTCCCAGCAATGCCACAGCTCCAGGACCCAGAAGCAGCCAAACAGCGTGATGGATTGGTAAAATACCGGAGGCACCATGGCGGCCAGGGAGGTAAGTTCACTTTATTATTGCACTTTATTATTTTCAAACAACCTATCCTAAGGCATACAGTATATTATAAATGGATCCCGATCTATTAAAAGCAGAGGCATAGCTCTAGAGACTACAGAGGTAACAGCTTTATTCTAGTACTGATGTGGTCTTAATCAGTGGGGGTCTCTTTGCCACAAGACACCAGCATTAATAATAGTATTTTGCAGGTAGGGAGGCCTGTTACAGATTTTCCATGGGGGTTCAAGAGCCTTAAAGGGGTATTCCTATGAGACTAAGTTATCCTCTATCCATAGGATAGGGTCCATAGGATAGGGGATAGTAAGCTGATCTGTGTGGGTCCATGGATTCCCACCAATCTTGAGAATAGGGACAAAACTGTCCCAAATGTGGTGTAGTGCCCTTGGTACGCTCCATTCACCCCAGAGACATCCTCCTCTTCTCAGTGGAACTCTTATTGTATGTAAATACTATGTAATCAGCACAGAACTGCAAGCGGAGTTCGCACCACTGACTCTGCTTGAAGTTCTGTCTGTCCCGTTGATTCAATAGGATTTCTCACGTGAACTCCATCATCCGCCCAAAGAATTGACATAAAATTGAGTAGGCTTCAGACATCCTATTATATCAGTGGGACAGGCGGAACTTCAAGTGGAGTCCGCAATGTGAATTCCGCTAGAAATTCTTTGCTGATTCCATAGCATGAACATACCCATAGGGTTTGCATCCCCACTGATCACCTTGTTATCCCATAATGTGTGTATAGGCGATTACTTCTTCAGATGGGGAAAAAAAAACCTTTAAAATAGCAGACCTGTATACACACTTATTTTTTCAACCTTGAAATAAAATAGATAAACAAGAATGTGGTGCTCTACCTAATCAGCATGGAATAGAACTCACAACAAGATCTTGTACCCAGAGATATCAAATATCAAATGAGTTGGCTCTCAAGGTGTCTCTAAAGTATTAAATAATATATGACAGGATGATAAAATTGTACACAAAGCAAATTTTCCCATAAGAAATTATAGAAATACAGACAATTGGTTCCACACCCCAAAAATAATGATTTATTATTCTGAATAACATGTAAAACAAATGAAACAAACATTCAGAAACAGCAGAATCTGTGATATCATAAGTTACTGTACAGTAATGGAGAGGATGGGAAACACAAGGGCGGACAGAGACTGCAGGGAGCATGAAGGAATGAGCAGGGCAGATGTGGGCACAGTATAGTAGCACTCACTGTCTGGGAAGAGAGGGGTTACAGTTATGAAGAGATTACCACCACAGTCCTGTCCCATGATGTAAGCCCCAGCCTGAAGTGGATCTGCCATGATTTGGAAGGTGAGGGATACTTCCTGGGTCAGAGTACAGTGCTGTAGACCCCGCTATGCCTCTCCCCCACTCGTGCTCCCACCCAGTACAGGGAGCTCTTAAACCAAAGCAATGCTCTTTAACCAAGTCACAATTTTGAAAAAACTGTGAGCTCTTAAACCAAAACGCTCTTAAACCAAGTTACACTTAAACCAAGGTACCACTGTATATATAACATGTATAAAATGTAATATGGGAGTTTCACAGTATATGAACAGTAAGTTGACAACCAGAAAATATGACTTTTGCAGAGTATACTTGTAAAATGATAAAAACACCTAGATGTGGTATATTAATGGTATGGCCAAAAAATATAATAATAATTAATAATAGTATTGGATTAAAAATAGTCCTGTATATATGTTGCTGGATCGTTCTAGTATAAATTGTGCATATATGAAAACAATGTCTAGTTAAATATTCTATACAGAGAATGTCCATATGTTGCTCTAACAGAATGCGCTGTCCTGGATGGGATCTCGACTGTCTTTTAATACACAGTGATAGGTTCGGGACAGTGGTGTGCTTCTTCAGTGCCATGGAAGATCCTCCTGCCGCTTGTATGATCTTGCTTACATTTGTAGATAAACACTGGGCGGCAGATCGGAGGAGTGGTAGGAGTGGATATATACAAAAGTATAATGGGTGATGTCAGCTCACCTGTCCTTGTCCCAGATCTGATAATTGGATTGATGAGGGGTGCACGGATCCCGGGTAGCCAGCCCGCAGAAAGTATTCCACAAGAAGGAGTGGATATACTCGTAACTGTCACTTCGCAGGCTTCATAGGATTCTTCACTGTATAGAAGAGTCATGGAAAACTGGTTTATTGTGCGACCTTGCATGTGTATGTTGGAATACGGCACAGATATAGATGCTGAGTTCACTGGAACTATGTTCTGAAGGACTATATAGCTGTGAAATCACTAGACGCGTTTCTGAGTTATCTCAAAACTTTCCTCAGTAGTGCTGTAAGAAACTTACACTAAACCAGTTCTCCATCTACTCCAGTCAATCTACTCCTGCCACATCGCTGCCTCTCTGATCCGCCGCCCAGCATTAATCTGCAAATGTAAGTGACATCATACAGGATGGCAGGAGGATCTTCCACTGCAGCGGTGAGTGCACCTAGGACAGCGCATTCTGTCAGACATGTGGAAGGGGTGAGAGGTGGATTCCATTAATCAATATTTGATTATTTGTGGTGGTTCCCTAAGTTTACCACCCAGGTAAAGTAACTCTCTCAGGTGTCACACCAAGTGCTTTCAGCTAAAATTTCCACTACAGCCAATAGAAGTCTCACTTTCCTTAGGCACAGCTGCAGTGTTTGACCAATCATAGGTGCACTCTCTCTGTATACCACTTTTTCTCCTTCAGTTCCTGTCACACCACCCTATATAAGGTAGGAGTTTCCTGGTTTAGTGCAGTGCTAAGGGAGTTCTGTTCCAGGCAGGTGTGGTAACCGGACACTAGAAACAACCCTTGCCTACGCTGTGGATTCTACAGTTACCCCCTAAAAGGTAAGGCAGAGGGACTGATCCCCAGTAAGGCAAAGTTGCTACAAGCCGAGGCGCCTTGCTGACAGACGCTTGTTCACCTGGGGATAACTGCAGTGGGAGCCAGAGACCTAGGACTCATGCTACCTCACTTGGCGGTCTCTGATCTAGTGCAGGCAGATACAGAAGATATCTAAACGTCAGTACAAGAAGTTGTTCAAGTGTATTCTATTCAACCTACATCTATTCATCTCGGAGGAGTATTGACTTTCAGCTGTGCATAAAGACAGTTAGGGGAGAGTGAAGCTCCAAGTAGTGATGGTGCAGAAAGGCACCCATCATCCCAGAGTGTGACACCTGACAGTTTCCTTTCAACAGGTGGCATAAGACTTAGTGGCACACCTATACCGAGATGTCTTTTTTTGAACGCTTGACTCCAAATAACATCTGTTCTTATGGAATATTTGAACTCAAATGGCCAAAAAGTTGTTGTGAGAACATAGCCTATAACCGTCCCACATATTTTGAGGGAGACTTAAAAAGAATCCTACCTAGAGTATCCACAATATGTTACATGTATACTAAAAAAAGATGTTGGGCTGAAGCCAATTTGTATCAGAAGCAGAAGGAAAAAAATGAAAGATCCCAGAAAGATAGTAAAATAGCCGTTTTTTCCAATATATGTTCCTTTATTAGACATTGAAAATAGCATAGTTCCTCTTCAAATATAGAATCAGATACTGTAAATTAAACTTTAGTAATGATTTTCTTTTAAAGCTATATCTGTAGGATAATCTGATAAAAAAAATTACATCTTATTCTAACATGTTAGTATCTACAACTGGAACAGTTGCTTAAAGAGGTACTCCGAATGGGATCCTTTTTTGGCAATGCTTGGGTACGGGGTGGGTGAAAACAATAACATCCACTTACCTCCCCGGCTTCATTGCTGTCACCCACATTTTGCTCTTCCAGTCCCCTGTCACTTCCTGGTCTTAGATGGGACTTGAGAGAGGACATTTAACTATTTTAGTGGTGTCCGCCTCTGCCACTGAAAGTCATGTCTCAAGTGCAGTTTCAGACCAGGAAGCGGCCAGACTACAAGAGGACCGCAGTGGCATAATACAAAGGGCAGCCAAGGAGGAAAGCGGATGTTATTGTTTTCACCTACCCAAGCATTGCCGAAAAAGGGCTCCCAGCCTGGGTACCCCTATAATTGTATCAGGTTCAATGCCTATACAGCACGTGCCATCATTTTTCAGGAAATGTTAATCAACAACATAAAATTCAAGACTGTGATAAAAACAAAAATTGCAAGCATAATTGCAGCCTAACCCTCCAACAAAAAACAACCACTTACCAATCAAACAAAACCTCTTGCTCTATACATTTGTCATTTACAACTGTAAAATTATGTTTAGACAGTGTTCACACACAGTAAAATTCTGCCAAAATACAAAATCATTTTGAGATACAATTACAGCTGTATCTTTAATGTAATATTGTGCTTAATTGAAGTCAATGGGAAGTTAACATGCAGTGTAAACACCGTATAGAATAACAGCCGTTAATTGATTATGGCCATCCAAATAATGAACATCTGTCAGAATTTTAGTCTGTATTTCTGTCAGTATTTTTGTCAGTTTTGTAGCCAAAATTTGGAGTGGAAAGCACACAGTTTCTGTATTTTCAAACCATTCCTGGTTTTGGTCGAAAAAAGACTGACCAAAATACTATGTGTGAACATAGCTTAACAATAAATATATATAATGTGTCTTCCAGGGAAACATGAAACAGTTGGTTCAAAACTCTTGAGGTCCTATCAGAAGATGAGGTAAGTAAAGGCAATTAAAAAAATCTGACAACAAATCTTCAAAGGTAGAAACAATATACAGCTCAGTCATAATATGCAAACCACTGACCAGTGAAATCATTATGATAGTTAGACAACTGGGTCAGGAAATCCCCAAGAGGGTTAGTCTTGTGAGGTGTTCTTAGGGTGCAATGGTTAGTATCAGAGCCGGCACCTGGCTTTTCTGGGCCCTTGAGCAACAGAGCCTCAGTCCCCTTTGTATGACATCATTATTAGATCTAGCTTTAGTCTCAGCAGACCCCTACTACTAAACAAGATGCTAGGAAAGCTGGGTGACCTCCATTACACAAGATGCTAGAAAAGCTGCGTCACCTCCATTATACAAGATGCTAGGAAAGCTGAGTGACCCCATTATACAAGATGCTAAGAAAGCTGGGTGACAAGGATCGGAGCTGTTTTGGCAGCACTATGGGGACTCAAACAATATCAGGCAGGTACTGTAGTTCTATTGTTATGGCTAATTGCGGTAGTTTGACATAACCTCTATACTTTTTGACGTGTAAAATCAACCTGATCAGCCGATGATTAGCTTGTTAGTTGGCTGATCACTATGAGGGTATAAACCCACACACCGTATACGCAGCAAATACGCAGCAGATGTCATGGTGAAGATTTGATGCTGTGTTCAGTTATTTAGATCTAATCTGCTGCGTATTTTTCATGCGTATTTGCTGCGTATTTGCTGCGTATCGCAGTAGTAAATACGCTGCATATACGGTGTGTGGGTTTATACCCTTACACAGGGCAGTGTCAGCCTGTTCTGCCAGTAGTCGCTCCGTGTAATAGGGTAGTAGTAAACAGAGGATTTTCAATATGAAGGTCATTTTCACGGTAGATCTCCTACTACTATTCTATTTACAGTCATTGTGGATGTTTCTGCTAGAATATATAAAAGTCAATGCTAAATACTTATGTTGTATTTTCTACCTAATTTCATGTTTTAGTAAGATCTCCGTTGTTCCACCCACTCCACCCCCTTTCCATGAAGTGAATCCTGGGTATAATTCTGTGGTAACGTACAACACATTTCTTTTTTTTTTTTGTGGAAAATATTGAGCTCTATAATCAGCAACAAATTGTAAACATGAATAATAACATGAACAATACAGTATATGATAAAGCTGTACAATAATACATACAGTATATGATAAAGTTATACGATAATACATACAGTATATGATAAAGCTATACGATAATACATACAGTATATGATAACAAAGCTATACGATAATACATACAGTATATGGTAACAAAGCTATACGATAATACATACAGTATATGGTAACAAAGCTATACGATAATACGTACAGTATATGATAAAGCAATACGGTAATACATACAGTATATGATAACAAAGCTATACGGTAATACATGGGGGGAATGGGACCCTGCTCTGCGTAGTGTTGTGCGGCAGTTAGACAGCCCTGCAGTTCCTGACACAAACGTTGGTGGCAGCAGAGGGGTCATGTCGTCAGTGAAAGTGCATATGTAAATAAAAAAAATATACGTTTATGTTTAATTATTTTATATAAAAAAATGAGATATAACTCTATTAAAGCAATCTATTAGCTATAAAACATACATTTTTTCACTTTCCAGAGTGATTTTTTTTTATATTAGAATACTCCTGTAGTTAGGTCGTCTCAATGCCAAATATATATATTTTCCAGTTCCCACATTTGTATGACCACACCAAGCACTGAATGCTAAAGTTTAGGCCAGTGCTTCTCAATTCCAGTCCTCAGGCCTCACTAATGGTGCGTTTACACAGGCAGATTTATCTGACAGATTTTGGAAGCCAAAACCAGGAATGGATTTGAAAAAAGGAGAAATCTCAGTCTTTCCTTTATGACCCGTTCCCTGTTTATGGTCTGTTCCTGGCTTTGGCTTCAAAAATCTGTCAGATAAATCTGTCTGTGTAAACGCACCATAACAGGTCATGTTTTAAGGATTTCCTATACAAAGAACACCTGTGATAATACCTGATGCACTGACTATAATTATATCACCTGTGAAATACTAAGGAAATCCTCAAAACACGACCTGTTGGTGAGGACTGAGGACTGGAATTGAGAAGCACTGGTTTAGGCGATATGATCCTGGCTCAGATGGACGGGTATATGTTCTGTGACTTTTTAACTTGTTCCTATTCATTTTCTCTCTGTAGTTTTGTCATGTGACCCATCATGTCATATTTGAAAGCATTACAGCATGTTGGTAGCAATTTTATAGCTGAGATTTCTGAAAAATTAGGCTATGTAACCAGACAGTATTTTTGCCCAGTATTTTGCAACCAAAACCAGGCGTGGAGTGAAAACACAGAAAGGCTATGTTTACTGTCGAAATTTAGCAGATGGCCGCCATTTAATGCCAAGTAATTGCTGTTTAAAACAACGGACATAAGGGTCCATTTACACAGACAGATTATCTGATAGATTATGTGCCAAAGATTTGAAGCCAAAGCCAGGAACGGACTATAAACAGAGATCAGGTCATAGTGGAAAGTCTGAGAATTCTCCTCTTTTCAAATCTATTTCTGGCTTTGGCTTTAAATCTTTGGCAGATAATCTGTCAGATAATCTTTCTGTGTAAACGGACCCTTATTTGCCATTATATGGCGGCCATCCACTAAATTTCAACAGTGTGTGAACAGAGCATTTCTGTGCTTTTAATCCACACCTGGTTTTGGTTGCAAAATTCTGGGCAAAAATACTGTGTGGGAACATAGTCTGAAACTGAAAGATTACCTTCAAATGGAACTAAATTGTGTTTTTCAGGAGCTCACTAAATCAAAAGGCTTCAATAAATCTGTGGAAAATATCTTCTTTTCTCTCACAACCCAAGTAAAAAGTAAGTAAAAGTAAGACTGGTCAAAAAGGCAAGTTTGGAGCTGACCAGGTGATTAGGAGCGAGGGATCAGTGATACATTTACCTTGTAGTAAAAGAAACACACCATGAAAACAAATTGCACAATCATTTTTAAATCTATTTTTGACCTTGGCTTCTTACATCTATGTCTGTGTCTCTGCACCCCACCATAGGCTTTTCCAGTATCCCAGGGAAGGAGCACAATCAGGTGACTTGCCTGCAGTGAGATCCATATCAATGTAAATAGGTTAAAGGGGTTGTGCGGCGCTACACATTTATTCACTTTAATAACACATATTACAAAGTTATACAACTTTGTAATGTGTGTTATTTAAGTGAATGGCCCCCTTCCCTGTGTTTCCCCCACCCCCGAAGGTGTGGTGCATTATACTCACAGCATTACTGTCGATCCTGGCCGCCATCTTGGGATAATGACGTAATCTTCAGGAGGCTGAACCGCTCCAGCCGTCCCTCATGCCGTCCCCCCTCTGGCATGTCATCAGCTGCTCAGCCGTGATTGGCTGAGCATAACTATGCTTAGCCAATCACTGCTGAGCAGCTGATGACCCACCGAGGTCAGCAGTAATGCGGTGAGTATAATGCACCACACTTCCAGGGGTGGGGGGAACATGGGGAAGGGGGCTATTCACGTAAATAACACACATTAGAAAGTTGTATAACTTTGTAATATGTGTTATTGAGTGAATCAATGTGTAGCGCCGCACTACCCCTTTAAAGGGTGTATATCTGTGCAGTGTCCTGGTACCCGTATCCCAGCTACTAAAACTATGAAGTTGTCATGTGGCTGAGGACTGTCTCATGGTACCCAGGACTATCTGGGTACCATGAGACATGTTTATGCTGTTATTTTGCTTGTCAGGCAGGGTTCACACTTCCTTTAACATATCCATTTTTTAATGGTTACTTTTAACGTACACAAAAATGTGGTCAACCATGCTAAAGGAAAGAAGAAAAACGCATCTGTTGTGATCCGTTTTATTTTATAATGGAAGTCAAAGGAAAAATGGATCCTAATGGATTGCACACAATTGCACCTGTTTTTGTATCTGTTTTTTTCAAAAGATATATACTGTACTTCAAACGGACTGCAAAAATGCAGTGTGAACCCAGCCTTACACTGCTAAATACTGGTTGTACTGCCTGCACTGAGGTATTATGCACATGCAAAGATTTAAAGGGGTAGTGCGGCGCTAAAAAGTATTCACAGAATAACACACATTACAAAGTTATACAACTTTGTAATGTATGTTATGTCTGTGAATCGCCCCCTTCCCCGTGTCCCACCACCCCCGTGAATAATTTTTTAGCGCCGCACTACCCCTTTAACATAGCTCTGTATTGTCACATGTCAAGGAAGGAACTTGGTCACATGACCTTCTCTGACTATTTTTATTTAGATTAGAACCTAAAAAAGCTATACTCACATACCCTCCCCAGACTTCAAAAGCTCAGTACATTATTGTGTATTGATTTTCATTGTCAGCTAAAGAAAAGGATACATTTATACTATTTAATCTCTCTTTTTCCATTAGAAATTTCCAAGTCCCAGAATGATATGACTGATAAATTCTACCTAAGCACAGATTATGGGAAGAGTTCAGATGGAAGAAGAAAAGAAAGGAGAAGCCATTCAGACACTGCCATCCATATAGCTAGTGAGGTATAGAATGAAGCACATAATGAGACATGAACCATGAAGGCAACATGGGCTTTTCTGCCCCATGTACACATGTTTAAAGGGGAACTCTGTTGACATTTTGTTTCAAGTCAACTGGTGTCAGAAAGTTATAAAGATCTGTAATTTACTTCTATTTAAAAATCTCCAGCCTTCCAGTACTTATCAGCTACTTTATGTCCTGAAGAGAGTAGAGTATTCTTTCCAGACTAAAACAGTGCTGAGCTTGCCCAACAGTAGAATGATAGAAAAACTAATAAAGGAAGAAGAAAGGGAGAAAGAAAGACCATATAATTAGGGGAAGTAGGAAAGATGGATAGGGAAGGGAGGGTTAGACCTTGGAGCCGATCCATTAGAGAGAAATGGTGGCAAGTGTCAACAGGTCCTTGTATGCAGGGCCGCCATCAGGAATTTCTGGGCCCCGTACATTCAAAGTGTCTGGGCCCCCCAGTCGTCCCCAAAAAAACAACTTTGAAAAACCATATTTAAATTACCCCATGTAGTCATGTGGGCGGCCCTCAGTGGCAAAGTAGTCATGGCTCACACAAAAATATCTTCTCTATTTACACCTGTAATTTCCCGAGTGCCAACGTCATTGCTGGGTAAAATAAAAGATTGACAAAATATCAGGGCTTACCATGAAGAGATGACCCCCATTAATATAACACACATACATCGTATACACACAGCACATACTATATATATTACATACATCATATACACACAACACACTGTATACATTACATACAGTCACACTTTAAACAGATATATACACGTATGTACATTTTATATTTACATCCATACTACTAATACACAGGGCCAATTCTAGCTTTTCTGCTGCCTGAGGTTAAAATTAAAATGATGTTCTGCAGCAACTGAAGTGTGTATTATGATGTTCTGCTGCAACTGAAGTGTGTATTATGATGTTCTGCTGCAACTGAAGTGTGTATTATGATGTTCTGCTGCAACTGAAGTGTGTATGATGAGGTTCTGCAGCAGCTGAGGTGTATTATGATGTTCTACAGCAGCTTAGGTTTATGATGAAGTTCTGCAGCAGCTGAGGTGTATGATGATGTTCTGCAGCAGCTGAGGTGTATGATGAGGCTCTGCAGCAGCTGAGGTGTATGATGATGTTCTGCAGCAGCTGAGGTGTATGATGAGGTTCTGCAGCAGCTGAGGTGTATGATGAGGTTCTGCAGCAGCTGAGGTGTGTATTATGATGTTCTGCAGCAGCTCAGGTGTATTATGATGTTCTGCAGCAGTTGAGGTGTATGATGAGGTTCTGCAGCAGTTGAGGTGTATGATGATGTTCTGCAGCAGCTGAGGTGTATGATGAGGTTCTGCAGCAGCTGAGGTGTGTATTATGATGTTCTGCAGCAGCTCAGGTGTATTATGATGTTCTGCAGCAGCTCAGGTGTATTATGATGTTCTGCAGCAGCTCAGGTGTATTATGATGTTATGCCGCAGCTGAGTTGTATTATGAAGGTAAGCAGACATCATACTACACCTCAGCTGCTGCAGAGCCTCATCATACACCTCAGCTGCTGCAGAATCTAATCATACACCTCAGCTGCTGCAGAACCTCATCATACACCTCAGCTGCTGCAGAACCTCATAATACACACCTCTCAGCTGCTGCAGAACTTCATAATACACACATCTCAGCTGCTGCTGAACCTCATAATACCCACATCTCAGCTGCTGCAGAACCTCATAATACCCACATCTCAGCTGCTGCAGAACCTCATAATACACACCTCTCAGCTGCTGCAGAACCTCATAATACCCACATCTCAGCTGCTGCAGAACTTCATAATACACACCTCTCAGCTGCTGCAGAACCTCATAATACACACCTCTCAGCTGCTGCAGAACTTCATAATACACACATCTCAGCTGCTGCTGAACCTCATAATACCCACATCTCAGCTGCTGCAGAACCTCATAATACACACCTCTCAGCTGCTGCAGAACCTCATAATACCCACATCTCAGCTGCTGCAGAACTTCATAATACACACCTCTCAGCTGCTGCAGAACCTCATAATACACACCTCTCAGCTGCTGCAGAACCTCATAATACCCACATCTCAGCTGCTGCAGAACTTCATAATACACACCTCTCAGCTGCTGCAGAACCTCATAATACACACATCTCAGCTGCTGCAGAACTTCATAATACACACCTCTCAGCTGCTGCAGAACCTCATAATACACACATCTCAGCTGCTGCAGAACTTCATAATACCCACATCTCAGCTGCTGCAGAACTTCATAATACACACCTCTCAGCTGCTGCAGAACCTCATAATACACACCTCTCAGCTGCTGCAGAACTTCATAATACACACCTCTCAGCTGCTGCAGAACTTCATAAGCCTCTCGCTTTATAAAGAACCAAGCATCATCTTTTAGCTATAATTGTACAAGTTTCAGCATACAGCACAGAGGGGCTGAGGATACAGATATCCAGTGCTGTGCTCACCATTACTATCTGGTGTGCACAGGGTGGTAGCCTAACCCCCACTCCAGGTGACCCCCCAACTCTCAAACAAACACACACACCTCACAAACCCACACACACACAACTCACTAACACACACAACTCACTAACACACACTTACATTCTCTTCAGGGAAAGTCTGGGGCAGCATGAGGTGCAGTCATCTTCTTCTTCTCTCCTGCACACAGCCGGCCCGGGCCCCTCCCCCTCCTGCTCCTCTTGTCCCGACAGAGAACGCAGCCAGAGAAGGTACCGAGGTGGCTGGGGAGGGGCCCGGGGGGGAGTGAGGAGGGGGCCCTGCTTGTGTCTTCTCTCAGCTCTGCTCGTGATAGATGCTGACAGACAGCAGGAGCTGTGTGTGTGTGCAGTACAGTTGTGAGGAGCTTCAGCGGGCCCCCTGAATTCTAGTTTGGGCCCGGGCCCCATACAACTGTACTGCCAATACTGCCCTGATGGCAGCCCTGCTTGTATGCATCCGATTACTGAAACCATGCCCAAGGCGACCAGGTACAGTGAAAACTTTTATTGTCGGAGTGCAAGTTAGAGGTGAGGTCCTCCATCTGCATTAGGTCGTTCACTTTCGAGACCCATAGTGAAAGGGCTGGAGCAGAACGTTGTTTCCAGCACTGCGGAATACATGACCTGTCCGTCATCACCAGGTAACTAAGTAAGGAGTGTGTGTATGCCTCTCGGGTGATCTCGCAGTGATGAAGGAGGAACACGGTTGGGCCCATCTGCATGGTGAGGCCAGTAACCTCTTGGGTAACCCTTGTCACTTCCGACCAAAAGTGCTGGAGTTGCGGGCACTCCCAGAACACATGCAGGAATGTTCCTTCACAAAATATCGCCGCTTGTAGTCTGTTTAAGTCTGTTGGTGCACTGGAGATGGGCCCAGCAACCCTAGTGCACCAATGTCTCCTCCTTTGGGTGATGCACATCTGCTGTCTTCTCTCTGTCCCTCCTTCTGTATAATCCGGAAGCGGCTTTGAGGCAGCCAGCATTTCTTCTTAAAGTGTCACTGTCGTGAATTTTTTTTTTGCAGAAATCAATAGTCCAGGCGATTTTAAGAAACTTTGTAATTGGGTTTATTATCCGAAAAATGCATTTTTATCATGAAAAAGCAGTTTGAAGCTCTCCCCCCTGTCTTCATTGTTCTCCTATGGAGAGAGCTAAAGAAAAGACCAAAACAGGACAACAAAGAGTTAATCTACAAATCCCTCACTCGTTATCTGTTCTGACCATCACCAGTGACCTGTCTGAGCTCAGATTACAGCTGTCACCCAGCTCCGTGCCTGTAATCCTCTGTTATCTGCTTTCTGCTGCCGGCTAACTCCCTCCTTCCTCCTCCCCCCTCCCCTCTCCCTAGAGCAGACAGGGTACGTCTCCTGCAACAAGTCACAATTTTCAGATTTTTCAGAGTGGATGAAAAAGAGGAAGGAGGGGGGGACCTGGGAAAAGGCTTTTTACATGCAGATAATGGAAGATTTGGCTAATAAACCCAATTACAAAGTTTCTTAAAATCGCCTGGACTATTGATTTCTGCAAAAAAAAAAAATACGACAGTGACTCTTTAAGCATCCATCGTCTGTGTTTCTGTGCTTAGAGTGGGGTATAACCTTGTGTAGTAAATACTTTGCTCTGATGACAGAGCTCATAGGCAGCATGAGATCTCATGCAGAGCCAGGCCAGGGCCGGACTTCATACAGAAGGAGAGACAAAGAGCATGCAGAAGACATGTGCCACCCAGAGGAGAATACATCGGTGCACTGGGGTGCGAGGCCAGCCTATAGTGCATCAACAGACATCATTCGCATATTTTAAAAAAGGAGCAGATCTCAGGAAGCAGGTGGCAGGTTGAAAAATTGAAGGCAAAATCAGTATCTGCATGGCGGTGCCTATCAGGTCGTATGAAAATATTTGTATGTTGTTCAAAGTAGGACATTTGCTTTAAAGTGAATGTACCAGTTTTTTTCATACTACCTTGTCAGAGCCAGCATGTACATCCGGGTGGTGCAGTCCATTTTGTAAACCGCCACCTGGTTCCCTTCTGCGCCACTTTCTGATATGCTAATCAGGCCCCAATGTACGGATATCCCCTCCCCTCTGTGACACGCCTCCATTAGAATCAAGTCTAGCCTTGTCACAGAGGAGAGGGGCTATCCATACACTGGAGGCTCCGGCCTTTTCTCCAGTGCATAAAGCAGCCTGATTAGCATATCAGAAACCAGCGCAGACGGGAAACTGGGCAGCAGTTTAAAAAATTTACCACGCCAACAAGGCAGTATGAAAAATATTTTTCAAGACTCAAACTGGTACATTTCCTTTAACATTAACCCCTTAAGGTCAAAGCCAATTTTCGTTTTTGCTCTTTTGCTTTTTCCATTTTATGTTTAAAAGTCCATAGCGCTTGCATTTTTTCACCTAGAGACTTATATGAGCGCTTATTTTTTGCAAAACCAATTTTGCTTTGCAATGACAGACATTATTTTTCCATAAAATATGCTGCAAAACTTGAAAAAATCATTTGCGCTGTCAAATTGAAAAAAAAAACGAATTTGTTTTGATTTCGGGGAGTTTTGCATTTACGCTGTTCGCCCTATGGTAAAACTGACTTGTTATGCATGTTCCACAAGTTGTTACAATTACAATGATATGTAACATGTATAACTTTTATACTATGTGATGGCTTTTAAAAAATTCAAACCATTGCTAACAAATATGTTCCTTAAAATCGCTCTATTCCCAGACTTATAGCGCTTTTATCCTTGGGTCTATGGGGCTGTGTGAGGTGTCATTTTTTGCGCCATGATGTGTTCTTTCTATCGGTACCTTAATGGCGCATATACGACTTTTTGATCACTTTTTATTACATTTTTTCTGGATTTGATGCGACCAAAAATGCGCAATTTTGCAGTTTGGAATTTTTTGGCGCTGACGCTGTTTACCGTGCGAGATCAGGAATGTGATAATTTAATAGTTCAGGCAATTACGTGAGTGGCGATACCAACCATGTTTATTTATTTGTTTATTTATTAATTTATATTTGTAAAATGGGAAAAGGGGGGTGATTTGGACTTTTATTAGGGGAGGGGATATTTTATTAATAAAAACACTTTTTTACTTTTTTTTTTACATCAACTAGAAGTCCCCCTGGGGGACTTGTATATACACAGCACTGATCTCTCATAGAGATCAATGCTGTGTATATACACAGCAAAGATCGATTACATCGGTCATAGATTGCTTTGGCCTGCTGCAGGCCACAGCAATCTATTGCCGAGCCGGGATCAGCGTCATTGCGACGCTGAGGCCCGCCAAGGGCAGAAGAACGGATCTCCCACCCGCGATCGCGTCGCAGGGGGGGGGGGGGGGGGGGGGAGATCCGTCCCACTAGACACCAGGGACGTGAGGTCTGAAGCACTTCAATGCAGCTGTCAGGTTTGACAGCTGCATTGAAGTGCTTAATTAGAGGCACTAAAGTGCTAATAGAGGCACTGCCCGGCTGCAGATTGCAGCCGGGAGCGGTGCCGTTCAGAGCGGGGTCCCGGTGGAACCCGGTGGGTTCAGACCCCGGTGGAACCCGGTGGGTTCAGACCCCGCTCTGAACCCCCCCCCCCCGAGGGTCGCTGAGGGGTTAATCTGTAAGCTGCTGTTAACTGTTCAAGCTGCTGACACTTTTAGATGTGTTAGGACATGTGTAAGGTGTTCGGATAAGGAGACACATTGTACCTTTCAAATATTTGTCTGTGCTTCCAGAACATAATAAATTAATTTTATTCTTCAGTGCAAGGGGTCAAAGAGGCTTTCCCAAGCTCCTGAAGTGCTGCAAACTGTAATATTTCCTCCCTTCCCCTCACATGCATGTCTGTCAATTATGCAGGGTCAGGTATTAAAGAGGAGAAAGGAGGTATTCCACCTTGTTGCACTTCAAGAGCTTGGGAAAGTATCTTGCTGTAGAAAAAAAAAATCATTTTTCTATGTTCAGGAAGCACAGACAGATATATCAAAAGGTACCATGTGTCTCATTGTCCTAACAGCATCTAACAGTGTCAGCAGTTTGGAATGTGAATTGCATCTGGCAGATTTTCTTTAAAGTCAGATGCTATGACCAAGTGACTGCAAGGACAGATATCTTAACCTTAATATCTTATTTCTTTTAATTTTATAATATATGTTACCACAGCTAGAAAAGTCCAGAAGTCTACACCAGCTTATTCACAAAGCCAGAGAGGAAGTCTATGACGTCAAGAATAATGCATATCCAGAGGCAAAGGAGAGTGATGACCCAAACCGGCCAGTGTTTTTTGGAAGTTTGAAAAGGGTATTTATAAGAATGTGTAATAACTAAATTGTGTAATTGTGTAAATAGTCACTGTCGTCTCAAACATCTTCCCTCCATTTGTTAGCATACAGTATGTGATCTGTAGCTTATATGTAAATTTCTCCTACCAAAAATGAATTCTTAAAGGGGCATTCTCACCTTAACTTTTTTAGCTTCCGAGGGTGGTTGGAAAGCCAAAAACAGCAGGTGAGTTACACAATAGCTTTAATAGCTTTAACTTTAATGGCAGATGCACAAACGATGTAGTGCGGTAGTGCAAAGCATGATCTGTGCTGTTTATGTAGCTCCCAAAGTTACACAGACTTCGTAGCTCGTGGTACTATGCCATTTGCGCTACTCCCATTAAAGTAACTGGGAAATTGCATAATTAGCCAATTTCAGCAGTTTTTGGCTTTCCAACATCTCTGGGGGCCTTGGAGCCAGAAAGGTGAGATGGGAATACCCATTTAAAGGGGAACTCCAGGTAGAGGTTAAAAAAATGAAACTTCTGCAGAAACATAAAGCATTACTTACCTATCTATTCCATTTTTAAAACTACCAAAAATCCATTTGTTTTTTTTTTGGGGGGGGGGGGGGGGTTGTTCTGTTTTGTGTTTCTGCACTTCCTGGTTTATCAGTTGTACACTGTACTACAGGTTCCAGAATGCAATGCTTTCCCTCAGCTGTTCATCACAGTCCTCCACCCTGCCTAATCCCCGCCCAAATCTATTGCAGAACATCTAGGCTGTGTTCACACATTGCAGTTTCATTGTGTTACTAAGTTGCAGTATTCTATCATTTCATTGTTGTACCGCCCACACAGCACGCTGTATTCTTTACCTGTAACACCACACAACACGCTGTATTCTCTACCTGTAACACCACACTCCACACTGTATTCTCTACCTGTAACACCATACAGCAAGCTGTATTCTCTACCTGTAACACCACACAGCACACTGTATTCTCTACCTGTAACACCACACAGCACGCTGTATTCTCTACCTGTAACACCACACAGCACACTGTATTCTCTACCTGTAACACCACACAGCACACTGTATTCTCTACCTGTGACACCACACTCCACACTGTATTCTATACCTGTAACAGCACACAGCATGCTGTATTCTCTACCTGTAACACCACACAGCACACTGTATTCTCTACCTGTAACACCACACAGCAAGCCGTATTCTCTACCTGTAACACCACACTGTATTCTCTACCTGTAACACCAAACAGCACACTGTATTCTCTACCTGTAACACCACACAGCACGCTGTATTCTCTACCTGTAACACCACACAGCACGCTGTATTCTCTACCTGTAACACCACACAGCAAACTGTATTCTCTACCTGTAACACCACACAGCACACTGTATTCTCTACCTGTGACACCACACAGCACGCTGTATTCTCTACCTGTGACACCACACAGCACGCTGTATTCTCTACCTGTAACACCACACAGCACGCTGTATTCTCTACCTGTAACACCACACAGCACACTGTATTCTCTACCTGTAACACCACACAGCACACTGTATTCTCTACCTGTGACACCACACAGCACTCTGTATTCTCTACCTGTGACACCACACAGCACGCTGTATTCTCTACCTGTGACACCACACAGCATGCTGTATTCTCTACCTGTAACACCACACAGCACGCTGTATTCTCTACCTGTAACACCACACAGCACACTGTATTCTCTACCTGTAACACCACACAGCACGCTGTATTCTCTACCTGTGACAGCACGCTGTATTCTCTACCTGTAACACCACACAGCACGCTGTATTCTCTACCTGTAACACCACACAGCACACTGTATTCTCTACCTGTAACACCACACAGCACACTGTATTCTCTAACTGTGACACCACACAGCACACTGTATTCTCTACCTGTAACGCTGATATTGGAATAAAGTAAAGAACTTCCTGATTTTTTTTCTCTTTTTATTTCCAAGCACATATTATGATCAAGCATCTTTTATCTTTGAAGTTGAGCCCCACAATAAGGCTCTGGCCCTCTGTGCTGTTTAGCATCATTTACTTGTGTTACTACATCATTTTTGTAAATACGCTGCAGTACTGCAATGACACTCCAACATGTGTGAACACAGCCCTAATTTTACTGCACACTTCTGCACAATTAGAGAAATCAGTGCAACACCTGCTTCTGGCCAATCAGAGATGCTGAATCACTCAGGGGATTGGTGGATCCAGCCGCGCCTCCTGGGACATCACGCCCTGCCCCCTGTCTGCATCATCAGCCTGATCTCAGCAAACACACACAATGTGAGACAGAGGCAATGGAAGATTTGTCTCCTAGGGGGGATAGCAGAAGGAGCAGGAGACAATTTCTCCTACTGGATTTCTATCAGCTACCAGTGTGACAGAACCGCACAGATACGGTAATACATTGTATAGACAAATATATTTAACTTTTAATGTACTTTCAATAGAAAACAAGTTTTTCTTATCCGGAGTTTCCCTTTAACCTACAAAAACAGAAAGCCTTGGCCACTAGGGGTCACTCTACGAAGCAGTCTACTGTTCACTGCAAAGCCAGGAATTGATTTGAAAAGATGAGAAATCTCAGTCTTTCCTTTATGACCTGTCCTCTGTTTATAGTCTGTTCCTGGCTTTGGCTTAAAAAATCTGTCAGATAAATCTGTGTGTGTAAACACACCATTAGAGATTGCTACTTTCTATGCTCAGGCAGCGTGTGAAGGACGTCTAACTAATGTTGAATGTGTTCTGTACTTAAATAGTCCAGCATGACCAGCATCAACAGTGCCGGCACCGATGTGGGCAGCATCGACAATGCCAACGTCACTGGAGAAATTGAATTTGCAATTTCCTACAACCTGAAAACCTGCATGCTGGAGATTTCAATCAAAGCATGTAAAAACTTATCCCATGGGGAAGAAAAGAAGAAGAAATGTAATCCGTAAGATGTAGCACTGCACTTCACATACCACAATGTTCCCTTTCTCAAAGGGGTACTCTAGAGAGAAAAAAATGTTACTAAATTAACTGCTGTCAGAAAGTTATACAGATTTGTAATTTACTTGTATTTAAAAATCTCCAGTCTCTAAGTACTTATCAGTTGCTGAATGTCCTGCAGGAAGTGGTGTATTCTATCTAGTCAGACCCCGTGCTGTCTGCTGCCACCCCTGTCCATGTCAGGAACTGTCCAGAGCAGGAGATTTGTTACTGCTCTGGACAGTTCCTGACATAGACAGAGGTGGCAGCAGAGAGCATTTTGCCAGATTGGGAAGAATACACCATTTGACAAATAGCAATTGATAAGTACTGAAGGGATCGAGATTGTTAAATAGAAGAATTTACAAATATATATAACTTCCTGACAAAAGCTGATTTAATAACTTTTTTTCTGTGGAGTATTCCTCTAATATTTCTTTGTATGAACTGTACAGCACTGAAAAGCATCAGCTATTTTTACATGAAGCAAAAGACTCGGTGAGCTGAGGGGAGGGTTATTAGACATGTACAGAAAAGCACATGTTCAACATTCACATAACAAATCTCAGGCAGGGATTAGGTCAGATTACCTGAGTATGAGGATGGAAAGAAGGTGACCCAACAAAGTATTAAGTAGGTGGCACATATGTGTGTTTACATGGTATTTTGTAGCCCCTGCCTTGGTAGCAACAATCTGAGTAAACCCCATATATTTATCCCATGCACCTCTCTCTACATGGCTACATTACATGCACTCCTCTCTAGATGGTCACATTGCCTGCACCTCTCTCTAGATAGTTACATTGCCTGCACCTCTCTCTCTAGATGGTTACATTGCCTGCACCTCTCTCTATATAGTTACATTGCCTGCACCTCTCTCTAGATGGTTACATTGCCTGCACCTCTCTCTATATAGTTACATTGCCTGCACCTCTCTCTAGATGGTTACATTGCCTGCACCTCTCTCTTGATGGTTACATTGCCTGCACTTCTCTAGATGGTTACATTGCCTGCACCTCTCTCTTGATGGTTACATTGCCTGCACTTCTCTCTTGATGGTTACATTGCCTGCACTTCTCTAGATGGTTACATTGCCTGCACCTCTCTCTTGATGGTTACATTGCCTGCACCTCTCTCTAGACGGTTACATTGCCTGCACCTCTCTCTAGATGGTTACATTGCCTGCACCTCCCTCTAAATGGTTACATTGCCTGCACCTCTCTCTAGATAGTTACATTGCCTGCACCTCTCTCTAGACGGTTACATTGCCTGCACCTCTCTCTAGATGGTTACATTGCCTGCACCTCCCTCTAAATGGTTACATTGCCTGCACCTCTCTCTAGATGGTTACATTGCCTGCACCTCTCTCTATATAGTTACATTGCCTGCACCTCTCTCTAAATGGTTACATTGCCGGCACCTCCCTCTAGATGGTTACATTGCCTGCACCTCTCTAGATGGTTACATTGCCTGCACCTCTCTCTAGATGGTTAGATTGCCTGCACCTCCCTTTAGATGGTTAGATTGCCTGCACCTCTCTCTAGATGGTTACATTGCCTGCACACCTCTCTACATGGTTATATCGCCTGCACCTCTCTCTAGATCAGAAATGTCAAACCCTGGCCTGCGGGCCAAATCTGGCCCGCAGTGCCATAATTTTTGGCCCGTCAGGCAATTCAGAGTTTGAATTACATCTGGCCCTCCATGTCTACTATAAACGAGACTATGGGGCAGGGCTGGTTACTGAAGTAGACTAATGGGGAGGGCTGGCTACTGTGGTAGACTATTGGGGAGGGCTGGCTACTATATAAGAGACTATGGGGGAGGGCCGGCTACTGTAGGAGACTATGGGGAGGGCTGGCAACTGTAGTAGACTATTTGGGAGGGCTGGCTACTGTAGTAGACTATTTGGGAGGGCTGTCTACTGTAGTAGACTATTGGGGAGGGCTGGCTACTATATAAGAGACTATGGGGGAGGGCTGGCTACTGTAGGAGACTATTGGGGAGGGCTGGCAACTGTAGTAGACTATTGGGGAGGGCTGTCTACTGTAGTAGACTATTGGGGAGGGCTGGCTACTGTACGAGACTATGGGGGAGAGCTGGCTACTGTACGAGACTATTGGGGAGGGCTTGCTACTATAGGAGACTATTGGGGAGGGCTGGCTACTGTAGGAGACTATTGGGGAGGACTGGCTACTGTGAAAGACTATTGGGGAGGGCTGGCTACTATAGGAGACTATTGGGGAGGGCTGGCTACTGTAGGAGACTATTGGGGAGGGCTGGCTACTGCAGGAGACTATTGGGAAGGGCTGGCTACTGTACTAGACTATTGGGGAGGGCTTGCTACTATAGGAGACTATTGGGGAGGGCTGGCTACTGTAGGAGACTATTGGGGAGGACTGGCTACTGTAGGAGACTATTGGGGAGGGCTGGCTACTATAGGAGACTATTGGTCAGGGCTGGCTACTATATGAGAATTATGGGGAGGGCTGGCTACTATATAGGACCCTTGGGGGGCTGGCTACTATTTGGGCACTACTGGGAGGGCTGGCTACTATGTTGGACAATTTTGGTTGGCTTGGCTACTGCATGGGGCAATATTGGGGGGGGGGGGGTTGGCTACTACATGGGTTGCGGTTTATTCATATCATAGCGATTTATCATGTTATGTATCATAGTGCAAAGTGCTGGGAGACGCACACCACTGACAGTGCCAGGACCACCGTATTCGTGCTTCAATAATGATCATGGTTGGCCCGCGACTTTGTCCAATTTTTTTTATTTTGGCCCACTGTGTATTTGAGTTTGACACCACTGCTCTAGATAGTTACATTGCCTGCAGCTCTCTCTAGATGGTTAACATTGCCTGCACCTTTCTCTAGATGGTTACATTGCCTGCACCTACATGGTTACAGTATAT
Source organism: Dendropsophus ebraccatus (assembly GCF_027789765.1). Lineage (NCBI taxonomy): Eukaryota > Metazoa > Chordata > Amphibia > Anura > Hylidae > Dendropsophus > Dendropsophus ebraccatus. The sequence goes on from NC_091459.1 coordinate 58,037,592, forward strand.
TGCCTGCACCTCTCTCTAGATAGTTACATTGCCTGTACCTCTCTCTAGATAGTTACATTGCCTGCACCTCTCTTTAGATGGTTACATTGCCTGCCCATCTCCTGTTGCAGTTGTAGACACTGATGCCAATAGAAGATGTATGTATATGACAAATATCATGTTTCTTTTTATTTTAGATATGTGAAGACTTATTTGCTGCCCGATAAATCTCCAACTAGTAAAATGAAAACCAGTGTTAAGAAAAACACAGTTGATCCGTCCTTTAATGAATGTTTAAAGGTAAACTGCTTATGTGATTGAAGTTTAGACTTTGGGCTTTAATTCTAGGGATTTAAAGATGCTGCATTCGCTCTTTACATTGAATTAGCCTTTTATTTTTACATAATTCCTCAATTGGACAAAATATAAAGATTATTTTAAAGGGTTAATCCAGACAGGGAAAATTGTCTATTAAAAATACATTGAAGGTTATGAAGATGTCTCTATGTAATGTATTACTGTGTCTGTGCAATTCTGCCTCACTGGTAGTTTATTGACATCCAGTAAGTGAAGAAAGTCCCCTGCTCCCTTTGCTGCCCCTTCCCCCTCAGGAGACAGGTCATGTGGCCACTGTCAGGGGCGTAACTAGGATTCATGGGGCCCCATAGCAATGAAGTCCATCTACGGCAATCAGAAGGACTCAGCACTGAGCGTTGCTTCCACATGCTTCTCTTTGATATATCTTCAAATCTGTGTAGGTCTCAGAGTGGAGATCCCAACTAAGTAAAACATATCACTGTGACATGTCAAAAATGTTGTATAATTATAGTTACTAAAGATGAGCCAACCGAACTTACTTAATCGAGGGAAGTTCGGTTTAGTACTGAGGTTTAGGACAAGTTTGGAAACATGGTGGATGCACCAAAAAAAAAACATTTCACCTGTTAGCGCTCCCCCGGTGTCCTCCTCTGGTGTTCTCCTCTGGATCTCTAGCCGCCTGCAGCCTGTTCAGCCAATCATACTGTAGAACTAACAGTGCTGGAAAGATCATCCGGCCGGTACTTAAGTAGTACTTAAGAGATGATTCGGGCAGAGATAGGCCATTCTGTGACCCGTCCGGGGTCACGGAACGGCTGGTCTCTTACATTGTGTGAACATAGCCTTAAAGAGGATCAAAAGAACACTAAAGGGCACCATAACTAGTATGTAACAGCAACTGACAAAGTGTGATGTTTTGCATGATCTAATCTGGGATGACATAGTTATATAGTTAATATCCTTTAACAAACATTCTAGTTATGTAATGATTAATATTGCATTACCATGTTAGATTACTTACTGCTGTATGTTTGTTTCCTCCATAGTATGCTATAGAACGCTCTCAGCTGGAGACACGAACTCTTCAGATATCAGTGTGGCATGCAGAAAGACTGAGGAAGAAGGTATTCCTAGGGGAAGTGCTTATTCCACTGGAATTCTGGAACTTTGAAGACAACGCAACAAAATCCTTTACTTGGTACCAGCTAAAAGGAAAGGTAAAGTACAGTACATCAAGTGCTCAAAAAAGACAAAAGTGTATACTGTGCTGTAGACTAAAAATATTTAGCTTTACCTCAGATTAAGTGTCCAGCAGGCAGATACATACTGTGCCCCCTGAAATTCATTATAATTTACTCTGCGCCCACTGAAATTCATATATTTCATACTGCCCCCCTGAAATATTCTATATTATAATTTGCACACACTTTACTTTTTTCAGCAACAGTGAAGGCTTTCTGTCTTTATTTTAGTAGGAAAAAGCTGCCTAACCTTAGAGATGTACATGCAAGGTGCCAAGAATTGGCTTAAAGGGACAGTGTCACATTTTTGATAATTTTTTTATGAAAAGTAAAAGTATAAATAAGTCTGTTGGATGTTTTTTTTTTAATGCAGTGTTTCAGTATTTTTTTCAAAAATGTATTGCTGCACAGGGGGCTGCCATGTTTATAGTGTCTGTGTGTGACGTCATTTCACGACACACAGACACTATACGGCACCTCCACATCATTGAAGTGAACCGACGGAGTAAGTCTGATTTACTTCACTGGAGGCTCCGTCACTGTGTACTGCGCATGTGCATAGACATGCGCAGTACACAGCTGCAGTACATGGGGCGGGTGGCGGCGCCATTTTATTGAGGTCCCAGCACGAGAACCGGGGAGGAGAGAGAGACCGCACAGAGCGTGTACAGGAGAACTGTGTGCAGCTCTCTCTCCCCCCCGCCCCTCGCCCCCCGCCGGAGGGAGAGAAATTAAATAAACTTTTGCTTTGGGTGCCGGGACATTGCTATCACCCAGCAATGTCCCGGCACCAGTCACCGCAGCTCTCTCCTTCTTTCCCCCAGCAGCAGCTCAGCAGCGTTCTGTGGGGGAACGGGCTTGGAGATGCTGTGGGGGGAAGATGGAGAGAGTAAGGCTGATGGCAGGGGGAGCAGGGCACAGCAGCGTCTGCTGCATGCTGTACCCCCTGTGGCTGCCAGACCCGGGAGCGCCGGCATCACGATGATGATGGGGGCAGAGGAGGTGAGGGGATGATAGGGGTGACGGAGGAGGTGAGGGGATGATAGGGGTGACGGAGGAGGTGAGGGGATGATAGGGGTGACGGAGGAGGTGAGGGGATGATGGGGCATCGGGGGGTCTAATCGGGGCAGAATCTGGTGGCCGGTGGACGCCGGGGCTGCCCCATCTCCCAGGCCGCATTCCACTCCTGTCACAGCCCGGAGCAGGGGAGCCCCGCGCACCACCAGTCCTCGCCGGCCCGGTTCACTGACAGCTGCCCGGATCCCTCTCAGGTCTGCAAAGGATTATTCTGCCCTGATTAGACCCCCCGATGCCCCATCATCCCCTCACCTCCTCTGCCCCCATCATCCCCTCCTCTGCCCCCATCATCCCCTCACCTCCTCTGCCCCCATCATCCCCCTCACCTCCTCTATCACCCCCATCATCCCCTCCTCTGCCCCCATCATCCCCTCACCTCCTCTGCCCCCATCATCCCCTCCTCTGTCACCCCCATCATCCCATCCTCTGTCACCCCCATCATCCCCTCTTCTGTCACCCCCATCATCCCCTCCTCTGTCACCCCCATCATCCCCTCACCTCCTCTGTCACCCCCATCATCCCCTCACCTCCTCTGTCACCCCCATCATCCCCTCACCTCCTCTATCACCCCCATCATCCCCTCCTCTGGTCACCCCCATCATCCCCTCACCTCCTCTATTACCCCCATAATCCCCTCACCTCCTCTGCCCCCATCATCTCCTCACCTCCTCTATCACCCCCATCATCCCCTCACCTCCTCTGTCACCCCCATCATCCCCTCACCTCCTCTATCACCCCCATCATCCCCTCACCTCCTCTATCACCCCCCATCATCCCCTCCTCTGTCACCCCCATCATCCCCTCACCTCCTCTATCACCCCCATCATCCCCTCACCTCCTCTGTCACCCCCATCATACCCTCACCTCCTCTGTCACCCCCATCATCCCCTCACCTCCTCTATCACCCCCATCATCCCCTCCTCTGTCACCCCCATCATCCCCTCACCTCCTCTGTCACCCCCATCATTCCCTCACCTCCTCTATCACCCCCCATCATCCCCTCACATCCTCTGTCACCCCCATCATCCCCTCACCTCCTCTATCACCCCCATCATCCCCTCACCTCCTCTGTCACCCCCATCACCTTCTTCTCACCCCAGCCTCTCTGTCCCCTGTCACCCCAGCCTCCCTCTGCCCCCTGTCACCCAAGCCTCTCCCCCCCAGTCACCCCAGCCTCCCTTCTCCCTGCCACATCAGCCTCTCCCTCCTGTCACCCCAGCCTCCTCCAGCCTCTCCCCCCTGTCACCCCAGCCTCCTCCAGCTTCTTCCTCCTAACACCCCAGCCTCTCCCCCCCTGTCACCCCAGCCTCCTCCAGCTTTTCCCTCCTGTCACCCCAGCCTCCTCCAGCTTCTCCCTCCTGTCACCCCAGCCTCCTCCAGCCACTCCCCCCTGTCACTCCAGCCTCCTCCAGCCTCTCCCCCCGTCACTCCAGCCTCCTCCGGCCTCTCCCCCCTGTCACCCCAGCCTCCTCCAGCTTCTCCCTCCTGTCACCCCAGCCTCCTCCAGCTTCTCCCTCCTGTCACCCCAGCCTCCTCCAGCTTCTCCCTCCTGTCACCCCAGCCTCCTCCAGCCTCTCCCCCGTCACCCCAGCCTCCTTCAGCTTCTCCCTCTTGTCACCCCAGCCTCCTCCAGCCTTTCCCCCATGTCACCCCAGCCTCCTCCAGCCTCTCCCTCCTGTCACCCCAGCCTCCTCCAGCCTCTCCCCCTTGTCACCCCAGCCTCTCCCCCCTGTCACCCCAGCCTCCTCCAGCTTCTTCCTCCTAACACCCCAGCCTCTCCCCCCTGTCACCCCAGCCTCCTCCAGCTTCTCCCCCTTGTCACCCCAGCCTCCTCCAGCCTCTCCCTCCTGTCACCCCAGCCTCCTCCAGCTTCTCCCTCTTGTCACCCCAGCCTCCTCCAGCCTTTCCCCCATGTCACCCCAGCCTCCTCCAGCCTCTCCCTCCTGTCACCCCAGCCTCCTCCAGCCTCTCCCCCTTGTCACCCCAGCCTCTCCCCCCTGTCACCCCAGCCTCCTCCAGCTTCTTCCTCCTAACACCCCAGCCTCTCCCCCCTGTCACCCCAGCCTCCTCCAGCTTCTCCCCCTTGTCACCCCAGCCTCCTCCAGCCTCTCCCCCCTGTCACCCCAGCCTCCTCCAGCCTCTTCCCCCTGTCACCCCAGCCTCCTCCAGCTTCTTCCCCCTGTCACCCCATCCTCTCCCCCCTGTCACCCCAGCCTCCTCCAGCCTCTCTCTCCTGTCACCCCAGCCTTTCCCCCGTCACCCTAGCCTCTTCCTCCCTTCCCTCCCAGCTTCTTCCCTCCTGAGTGCATGAATGAGCTGCCTGTATGAGAGTGCATGTATGTGCTGCCTGTATGAGAATGCATGTACGTGCTGCCTGTATGAGAGTGCATGTACGAGCTGCCTGTATGAGAGTGCATGAATAAGCTGCCTGTATGAGAGTGCATGTATGTGCTGCCTGTATGAGAGTGCATGAATGAGCTGCCTGTATGAGAGTGCATGAATGAGCTGCCTGTATGAGAGTGCATGTACGTGCTGCCTGTATGAGAGTGCATGAATGAGCTGCCTGTATGAGAGTGCATGTACGAGCTGCCTGTATGAGTGCATGTACGAGCTGCCTGTATGAGAGTGCATGAATAAGCTGCCTGTATGAGAGTGCATGAATGAGTTGCCTGTATGAGAGTGCATGTACGAGCTGCCTGTATGAGAGTGCATGTACGAGCTGCCTGTATGAGAGTGCATGAATGAGCTGCCTGTATGAGAGTGCATGTACCAGCTGCCTGTATGAGAGTGCATGTACCAGCTGCCTGTATGAGTGTACATTAAGGATCAGCAAATGTGCAGCAGTAGCGAAACCCTTCGCTATGCTCGGCCGTCAGCCGACTGCATTAGAGCTCCGCTTCAGGTGTTAGGAAAAGCTGGATACAGTCCTGGGAGAAGTTCCCCAGAGCTGTACCCAGATTTTCTAGACACCTGGAGCGGAGCTCTAATGCAGACGGCTGACGGCCGAGCATAGCGAAGGGTTTTGCTACTGCTGCACATTTGCTGATCCCAAGTGTACAGGAATGAGCTGTGAGTGTAATAACCATACTATGTGCATTCGGGGGATGGGCGATGAGAAGTGCGGGAGGTGAGTGTGGGCAGGCGAGCTGTATGTGGTTTTGCAGCAGGTTGAGGTGTATTAGGAGGTTCTGCAGCAGCTGAGGTTTATTTAGAAAGGCTAGGGACACGCTTGTATCTGTACTGCTGTGCAGACAACAACAAAATGGCACTGCCTAGCAGTACAGATAATAGCACCTTTCCCCTCTTTGTTTCCCTGTGAAAAGAGGAAGGAGGTGCTGATGTCACAGCAGTTGAGCAGGGACTGCCTCTTTTTTTCAGCATCCGTCTTTCAGGCTGCTTTTACCAGCAGTTTCCTGCTGGAGCTCCCCCTGGTGGCCATCACTGGGAAATATGGAAAATTAGATTGTTAATTTTTCATATTTCCTTACATGAAAGAAAAATGAAAAACACATATAAATTAACAAAAAAAAAATAACAAATTTAGTTTTAACACTTTCAATTTTTTTTTTCTTTTCGACACATTCCCTTTAAGAGTAAGAGAGTGGCCTAAAGCTATCTAGCCTGAGTTAAGGGGACAACAGAGTGCAGTTTGGAACTAAAATCTATTTACAGCTGTTGAAATATTACGCTCCCTGCTGGGGAGCTCTGCTACTCCAAGGGACTGTGCTTATATGTACTTTATGTCTCTGCTAGCCCCACTTATCACCCCAGAACCATCTCACCCCTATCACAAAACATACCACTTGCACACGCTCACAGCTATATGTCCTTTACAAGTATACTGGAAAGATTATTTTATTTTTTCTTACTGGATCACAAGATTGTTTTAAATTGCCCCCAATCACAAAAGATCCCCAATAATACAGGAAGACTAAAAGGTTCTACACTTTATGATACATTCCATATACATTGACAGAGAATTCCAAATTATTTTCTCTAGCATTTAGCTGCCACTGGGGGGGCGCTAGGACCTTACCAAGGACATATTTATCATTGAGTTCAATATAAGATATAGGTAGGCAGATAGATAGATAGGAGATAGATATATCATAGATAGATAGATAATGTAGAAAATACTCCGCAGCACTTCCAAGTGCCTTAAAAATGGCTTATGATACGCCGAAACGTCATATATCCCCCTTATGAAGTTTGCTGTGTATTGTTTTGGATTAAATTCTACTACACGTTTGCATCAACTTTGGAAGTGCTGCGGAGTATTTTCTACATTAGCTAACGTATAATCCTTGGTCTGGGATTAGTCTGCTGGCACCCCTTTGCTTGATTCTGTTGTGCTGCTCACATTTCACAGATAGATAGATAGAAGATTGATAGATAATAGATAGAAGACCATATCATAGGATGCTACGGACATCTCACAACTTTTCCCATTTACTAATGTTGAAAAATCTTCAATTTATCCAATAGCCAAGAAAGTCTGAAGAGCTGACACTGCAATATTATGGAGAGTTGTGTGTGAGAATAAGGCTGGAAGTACCTCAAGTTTCTAGAGCATTCCTGTATGAGCATACATCAGATGGTAAGGTGGGGGGTCTAGGATATGATTCACTATTATGGTATAATATATTTCATTTCCGATCATCGTCCATCCCACAGGCACTGATGCAAGAAATATTGAGGTGGTTCAGCTCCATCTTGTAATAAAAAGGGCCAGCAATTTGTCATTGAGACCAGACGGTTTTCTAAGCCCTTTTGTTCGGAGGTAAAATGACATCTTGATTGCCGAATTTTGCTCAAGTTTCACCTATACAGAGAAGTTCATATACTGTTGTATGTTTATTGGTTTGGCTAGTTGTCTTGTTCTGCCCAACAAACAAGATGTAAAGCAAAGGACCCCAGTGCTGAGACGACAACCGTGTCCAGAATGGAACCACACAATCATTTTTAATATAGCAAATCCAAGTGATCTCCGGACGTCTCGACTGGACCTCACTGTATGGGATCAGGGTTTGAATGAGCGATTTCTTGGTGGAACCACTTTAAGTACAGGTAAAGTACAATTTTTTGGAGCATGATAGTCTAAAAATTATATATAATTGCACTTTATTTGGGTTGTGTTCCTGGAAAGTATCTGCATTACCAAAACACACATTTGTTTGACCACAATCCAGACACAATATTTGAAAATTCCATGTAGGCATCCCCATTCTTAAATAGCCCCCTCACCCTTGAAGGCATTCCCCATCAGTTAGCCCCCCTCCCCCATGTAGGCATCCCCTCAACAGTTAGACTCCTCTACCTATGTAGGTATCCCTCCTGTGTAAAAAAAAATAAAAAATAAATTGTACATACTCATCTGTCTGTAGCACTGCAGTCCTCCAGCATCTGCTTCCTGTTCTGTGAACAAACAAGTGATGTCACTCATGCACGAAGTGTTGGGGGGGCAAAGGCATAATGATGTCTGCGGCCACAAGAGTGATTGACAGGGTAAGGAGCCAATGACTGCTCCCTCTGTCAATCCCAGGCCCGATTTTAACTCTGAGCATTCATCAGGAGTACTCTGAGCCAGGGTTTAATAAGAAGTGGGACAAATGGGGGCAGTCACAGGATGCCGGCACATCACCCCAATATAGGGAATGTTCCACTGGATCCGGGGTGGTTGTCAGATTCTGCTGGTGCCCATCTTGCAAACCTCCCACTTATAGAAATACTCCCAACAGAGCAGTCTGTCAATCATGACGATGATCCCATTCATATATGGTGGCTTGCAGAGTTTGCTGCAGAATTCCAAAAGCACAAGTCAACCCCATAAAAGCATAAATCCAGCGATCCATTCAAACTCTCTTAGGATATGCAGCTCAATGCGTACATTCAAAACTGTAAACTAGGATTAAAAAAGTGTGCTCTATTATCTTCATTCACACACAGTATTCCTTTCCCTGCTGCTTATAGAAGAATGGAAACTCACAATGCAAAAGAAAATAGTTATTATTATTGCTCTTTAAAAGTTACAAAAGTAAATACATACATAGATACAGCCATTTCTGAATATAGCAAGTTCTCTTACAGGTGAGGAAGATGGCGCCAATGATGGCCACCAATCAGCACATCTTCTATGGGAACAGCTGCTCAGCACCCCCAATGAATGGATGGAAGAGACTCTTCTCTTACAAGCCAACAAAGGGACTTTTCATTTTTGACCTACACATTGCAAGAACACGTGCATTACATTGACGTATTATTACTTTATCATTGTTTTAACTTACCTTTACAGTCTTCAAGGGTAATTATTCAAAAATATCTTAGAATTGGATAAAGAAAAAATATTAAATATTTATTTTTATAATTTTTGATTAAGCTATATATCAGAGAATAGAAAATTCAAGTTTGGCGGCATTGAAAACAATGAGCCACTTCTAAAAGAGCAAGTAATAGTGACCTTGTTCACACAGCATGAAGCACCGGCCGTTCTGTGTGTCAATGAAGATCATCCTGACTGGTACTGAAGTACCGGCCAGAAGATCTTCATTTGTGCTGAATTGGGATGTGGGCGCATCCTTGTGCACCCACATCCCAATTCACCATAGCCGACAGCTGGAGACGCACGCTCCATTGCGAGACCTGTCAGGCTTGCGAGACCTGTCAGTTTTCGTTTCAGCCACTAGGGATCGCGGCCGGAGCGTATACTTAGTGTATACACTCCGGCCGGGATTCCATTCATTCTGATACATATCTTTTGCATTAATCATTGCTGTTGTTGCAAATTGCAACAACAGCCGTGATTTATGTAAGAGATAAGTTGTGTGAACATAGCCTTATGCAGGATACACCAATAGATATATAGGGGGAAACTGGTATAAAGTAGAATTGACTTACTTGCCCCTAGCAACCAATCAGATTCCACTTTTTCATTCCTCACACACTCTTTGAAATATTAAAGGTGGAATGTGATTGGTTGCTAGGGGCAACTAAGACAATTTTTATTTACACCTGTTTGATAAATCTTCCCATTTTAAATGTTGATTTTTTAAGGTTCCATGGTATTAAGAATTCACTTAACTTCTTCCAACTATTGCCAAATTTTTGACAATTTTTGTGATACTCATAAGGTCTGCTTTAGTAAATACTTGTATTCTTCATAAATTACCAATGCTCAAGCGACTTTTCATAACTGTTTATAAACCTCTGTTAATTCTGCTGAAGATGTATGAATAAATTAAAAACTAAGCCTTACCAGTACCTTGTCGATATGATACATGCTTAGATAATCTGACCCAGACTGGACATTGTAAGAGCATGCAGGGACATGGCTGTAACGCTGTTGGTCAAGACTCACTGGCAATGTCGATGCGACATCCTATTCACTTTTCTGCTGTTCTCCATGCTGGTCCTCAGGCTGCTTGTGTCTTCCAGTGTCTTCTTCCACCTTCTGCTGCAATTACACCTCTAGCCACTAAGGTGCACAGGCGGCCAGCTCTTCTGGATTTATAGAGGTAACTTGTATCCACCTGCTACTGTTGACTGCCAATCCAGAGCCACCTGCACCTATTTAAACCAAGCTTCACCTGATCTTTTCTGCCTGAATGGAGTCAACTGGTTCCGGACTTTTTTTTCTGTGTAGTGTTTTTTTTTTTTTGCTCTTTAATGTACACTGTGCACCCCATCTTGACATTAAAAAACTGAAATGTAGATATTTTTGCACATTTATTAAACAAGAAAAACTGAAATATCACATGGTCATAAGTATTCAGACCATTTGCTCAGTATTGAGTGGACGCACCCTTTTGAGCTAGTACAGCCATGGGTCTTCTTGGGAATTTGGAGATTGTCTGCTATTCTTCCTTGCAGATCCACCCCGGTTCCCTCCGGTTGGATGGTGAATGTTGGTGGACGTCATTTTCAAGTCTCTCCAGAGATTCTTAAAGGGGTTATCCAGTGCTACATAAACATTGCTACTTTCTTTCAGAGACAACATAACTTGTCTCCAGTTCAGGTGCAGTTTGCAATTAAAGGAGTAATGCGGTGCTCACTAAAATAATAAAAACACTCATAAATGTATCTGCCGCACTACCGGGAGCCAGGTCCTGCCGATACCACTGTCCGATCTGTACTTGTGTCTCTTTTCAAAGTCCCTCACTTCCTGCTTGACGCGTGCAGCCAGGCTTGGACTGGCCTACAGGGGAACAGGGGAATCCCCCGTTGGGCCCTACCACTTGGTGGGCCCCTGGCAGGAGGTGGGCCTCCCTGTCTGACTCTTTCTACCAGAGAATAAAAACAATTTCTATGCTATAGAAGCAAAGACAAATATATGTAAGGTACCATGTGTCTTCTTGACCTAACAGCATCTAACAGTGTCAGCAGTTTGGAACGTGAATTACAGCTGACAGAAGTCTCGTAACAAATGATAGTCAGGCAGTGGAGTGTGGGAAGATAATAGAAAACTGTACTCACCAGTCCCTGTGCCCCTGGACCGCGCTCTCTCCCACAGCTGCTGGAAGTTTTTCAGTAATTTTCAAACAGATTCTGTGTATGTCACGGCCCCAGCTCAATGTAACATACTCCCCTGATGGATTGCCTGCTCAAACAGACAATAACTGCAGCGGTGTCCATCCCCAGTCAGTGATTGGCTGAGCGGGCACATTAAGGAAGAGCTTTGGGGGCACAGGGATGGGTAAGTATACTTTCTTTATTATGTTCCTGCACCCCCCTGCCTACCTGAGATTTGTTAGTTTCATGGGACTTCTCCTTTCAAGAAACTTAAGTGGCACGTTATGGTGTTTGCATAGACTGACTGAAGAGTTACTAGTAGTGAGCCAGGAATCGCTGGTCACATACACAGCTCTGTGCAAGGTCACTATAGTAATGTGAAAGGATTGGTGCTTATTATATCTGGTGTAAGGTATGGTGGGCCCCAAGAATCAAATTCCCAGGTAGGCCCAAGGTGGTACTCCCCCTAAAATCCATAGGATAGGGGATGTCAAGCTAAGTAAAAATTCTTTCAAATCAACTGGTGTCACAAAGTTATATAGATTTTTTATTTATTTCTACTAAAAACCCTGAAGCCTTCCAGTACTTATCAGCTGATGTATGTCCTGCAGGAAGTGGTGTATTCTTTCCAGTCTGACACATTGCTTTCTGCTTCCACCTTTGTCCATGCCAGGAACTTACTTTGGACAGTTACTTACTTTGGCAGCAGATATTAATGGGTCAGACTGGAAAGAATAACCACTTCCTGCTGAACATACAGCAGCTGATAAGTACTGGAAGACTGGAGATTTTTTTGATAGAAGTAAAGTACAAATTTCTGGCACCAGTTTATTTGAAATCATTTTTTTGCTGGAGTTTCCCATGGACTATTTTACTTTTAAACAACTTGACAGCCCCTTTTGTACAGTCAGTGCAGTTTCTCCATTGATCAACTAATCGGGTGATCACCGATTTCCTATGACAGCCTGGGAAATGTAGTAAAACTCTTTGGCTGCCCTTTCCACATACAACGAAATCAGATTGTCAGCTGTCTCATTCATGTTATATATGGTATATATATGGTATATAACTGTATACCAGTGGTTTTCTAAACTGTGTATAGAAATGTCTGTGAACCACAAGTATCCCTCCAAAAAGTTGGGAGATATAGAGGAAGGGCTGACTGCAAAGCATTATGGGAAAGCTTGATGTTATGTGTTTTCAGTTATCATCATCATCATAAGATTTTACAGCAATGGAGCACCTTTATCAACCTGCCAGAGACAAAACACAATCTGATTCGCCTATAGCAACCAATCACAGATCACCTTTCATATATTAACAAGCTCTTATAAAATTAAAGCTGAGCTTTAATTGGTTGCTATGGGCAGATTAGACTGTCTAAATTGTGCATGGCAACCAATCACAGTTCAGCTTTTATTTTACCAGAGTAATATGAGAAACGAAAGCTGAGCTGTGATTGGTTGCTATGGGCCACATCAAACCATATTATTTAGTGTTCTTAGTGTGGCCTCACCATAGGCTGTTTGCTTGGTCACAAGTGTGTTTAGTGACCTCTGCAGTAAAGCGCATCACCAGTCATTAATGGGTTAATGCTTCAGATGTGTTTACCTGCAGTAACCATGGCAACCATGCACTATGATGACAAGTGCTTATGTCATAAAGAAGGTTCCATAAAGCAATGCACCGCACCCTGATCAGTGCCATTTTGGATGCGCCAGAGGACCTTGAGCTTAACGAATTTACTGCCCCCTACCCTTGATGAAATTTGGAGGTTCTAGCAGGGGACCTGGATCTGTGAAGGAGAAGAGATACAGCCGCCTAGCCATCAATAAGGTGACAGATATTGCAGCCTCATCTCTCTCACATCCAGTTTATTATACTTATAGTATTACCCTCTAAGTCCAGGGGAGGGGCAGCTCTCCAGCCATGGCTCCCTCGAGGTTTCCCCCACAGGGGGTTTTCCTCGCCTGAGTGCTGGAGGGTGACTCTTCGTGAGTCGGGGGTCTGCCATTTTCAGTGTCATGTAATTTTAAATAAAATTGGCACCCTTTGACACCTGATTACAATGTGTTGTGTCTTTATTTTGCGTTCTTTGGTTTAACTTGGGGGAGTTAGCGGTCCATCACACATTGCAGAGTCATAAAGCTGGACATCTGCCTGCTACACAGATCTATCACCTGCACAATGCGCAAAAGTAGTATAGAGCGGTGGCTGGTGGAACTCCTGCTTGTATGTGCATATCCCTGGATTAAAGGAACACTCAAATCTTGAAGAAAAAACATGTATCACAAGGCTTATACCTACATCTACAAGGCTTGGCAAAAGGTTTTATCAAGTGACAGGGTCACACCAATCAGCAACACGGACACCACCGTACATATACATCATATATACATAACCCAGTGGCTTTTGTGTGTGTGGGCAGGATCAGGGGCAAGGCAGAGTATTGTGCCCCCACACCCATACATGCAGGTGTGGTCTAGGTAGCTGCCCCCCTGCAAAATCCACAGGATAGGGGATATCAAGCTGATTGGTTGGGGTCCCAGTGGTTATAAGAATGTGGGAAACATATCCCCCTCAAATAAACAGTGGGGACAGTACTCCATTAATTCTCTATAGGTCTTGTTATCCCTTATCCTGTGAATAACTAGGAGAGGGGTATGTTCTCATGTACTATATGGCTGGACTCAGACTAGGCGTTTTTCAGAAATATGTCATATGGCATTTTTGGGGTTCAAAAACGCAGAGACCAGATGTTAGTCAGTGGGGAAAATCGAAACACAACACCCATAGGGCATTTTTCTGCTATGCTGTTTTTTTTTTGCATTTTGCCACAAGCTTCTATAGGGGGGGAATATTGTCATGTCTATATGGAAATTTGTGTTTTTTCCCCAGTTCTTCAACATAAAACCTGGAATCACATGATAAAGAATCACATGATTTGTACCGAAAAAGCCCCACAGGGGATAAAATTAGAACTAAACTTTACACTAAAATGAGAACATGGCAGAAAAAGTGCCAGAAAAAACACCAAAAAGCAGGAAGATGTGCAACAGTCTTAATCTTGGTTCACATTTGTAGTGAATTTAGTAGAATTTAGTAGATTTTGTTCAAATCAACTGGTGTATAAAGATTGGTATTTAACTTTTATAAAAAAAAAAACAAAACAGTACTTATCAGCTGCTGTATGTCCTGCAGGAAGTGGTGTATTCTCTTCAGTCTGACTCAGTGTTCTCTGCTGCCACCTCTGTTCATGACACAAACTGTCCAGAGTAGAAGAGGTTTTCTATGGGGATTTGCTACTGCTCTGGAGAGTTCCTGTCATGGACAGAGGTGCAGCAGAGACTGTGCACTATGTCAGCCTGGAAAGAACACAGCACAAGTAATTTACAAGTAGTACAGTACTATGTTCACGGTTCGTCCATGTTGATGTCGATTTTTCCCACACCCGTAGTTTCAGCCGCACATGTACGGCGGCATACGAAATGCGGCCAGACTCATACGCAGTGTGAACATAGCCTAAAAATGCACCATATTAAGGTTTCCTTCACACCACGTTTTTATTCTTTTTGCTCCATGACCTCCATACCTTCCCATATAGTTATGATGGAGGCCACTTTATACCATCTGTTCTACGTAGACTCCCAAAATTCATACTGAAATACCTCCTATTCTTGCTTTTTTTTTAAATCACCCCCCCTTTTCCTATGTTATAAATACAAATAAATAAATATAAACATAGTTGGTATCGCCGCTTGCATATTCTCCCAAACTATTAAACGATCACATTCCTGATCATGCACAGTAAACGGCGTAAGTGCAAAAAAATACGAGGGCACTGGTACAGGTAAGTATACTTTTGTTATTATGTTCTTGCCTTCCTCAGATTTGTCAGTTTAAAAGGGAACTCCGGATAAGAAAAACTTGTTTTCTATTAAAAATACATTAAAAGTTAAATATATGTGTCTATACAATGTATTACCGTATCTGTATGGTTCTGCCACACTGGTAGCTGATAGAAATCCAGGAAGTGAAAAAAAATGCCCCCTGTGCAAATCCACATTGTCTCCTGCTCCTTCTGCTATCCATTGTCTTCCATGCCTCTGTCTCACATTGTGTCTGTTTGCTAAGATCAGGCTGATGATGCAGACAGGGGCAGGGCGTGATGTCCCAGGAGGCTTGGCTGGATCCCCCAATCCCCTGAGTGATTCACCATCTCTGACCAGCCGGAAGCAGGTGTTGCACTGATTTCTCTAATTGTGCTGAAGTGTGCAGTGAAATTAGGGCTGTGTTCACACATGTTGGAGTGTCATTGCAGTACTGCAGCGTATTCACAAAAATGATGCAGTAACATGTAAATGATGCTAAACGGCAGAGAGGATCAGAGCCTTATTGTGGGACTCAACTTCAAAGATAAAAGATGCTTGATCATAATATGTGCGTGAAAGTGAAAAGAAAAAAAAAATTCTAAAAGGTCTTTACTTTATTCCAATATCAGCATTACAGGTAGAGAATACAGTGTGCTGTGTGGTGTTACAGGTAGAGACTACAGTGTGCTGTGTGGTGTTACAGATAGAGAATACAGCGTGCTGTGTGGTGTTACAGGTAGAAAATACAGCGTGCTGTGTGGTGTTACAGGTAGAGAATACAGTGTGCTCTGTAGTGTTAAAGGTAGAGAATACAGTGTGCTGTGTGGTGTTACAGGTAGAGAATACAGTGTGCTGTGTGCTGTTACAGGTAGAGAATACAGTGCTGTGTGCTGTTACAGGTAGAGAATACAGTGTGCTGTTACAGATAGAGAATACAGCATGCTTTGTGGTGTCACAGGTAGAGTATACAGTGTGCTGTTTGGCGTTACAGGTAGAGAATACAGCGTGCTGTGTGGCGTTACAGGTAGAGAATACAGTGTGCTGTGTGGTGTTACAGGTAGAGAATACAGCGTGCTGTGTGGTGTTACAGGTAGAGAATACAGTGTGCTGTGTGGTGTTACAGGTAGAGAATACAGCGTGCTGTGTGGTGTTACAGGTAGAGAATACAGCGTGCTGTGTGGTGTCACAGGTAGAGAATACAGCGTGCTGTGTGGTGTTACAGATAGAGAATACAGTGTGCTCTGTAGTGTTAAAGGTAGAGAATACAGTGTGCTGTGTGGTGTTACAGGTAGAGAATACAGTGTGCTCTGTAGTGTTAAAGGTAGAGAATACAGTGTGCTGTGTGGTACAGGTAGAGAATACAGTGTGCTGTGTGGTGTTACAGGTAGAGAATACAGTGCTGTGTGCTGTTACAGGTAGAGAATACAGTGTGCTGTTACAGATAGAGAATACAGCAAGCTGTGTGGTGTTACAAGGTTACAAGTAGAGAATACAGTGTGCTGTGTGGTGTTACAGGTAGAGAATACAGTGTGCTGTGTGGTGTTACAGGTAGAGACTACAGTGTGCTGTGTGGTGTTACAGGTAGGGAATACAGCGTGCTGTGTGGTGTTACAGATAGAGAATATAGCGTGCTGTGTGGTCTCTACAGGAAGAGAATACAGTGTGCTGTGTGGTGTTACAGGTAGAGAATACAGCGTGCTGTGTGGTGTTACAGGTAGAGAATACAGCATGCTGTGTGGTGTTACAGGTAGAGAATACAGTGTGCTGTGTGGTGTTACAGGTAGAGAATACAGCGTGCTGTGTGGTGTTACAGGAAGGGAATACAGTGTGCTGTGTGGTGTTACAGGTACAGAATACAGTGTGCTGTGTGGTGTTACAGGTAGGGAATACAGCGTGCTGTGTGGTGTTACAGGTAGAGAATACAGAGTGCTGTGTGGTCTTACAGGTAGAGAATACAGCGTGCTGTGTGGTGTTACAGGTAGGGAATACAGTGTGCTGTGTGGTGTTACAGGTAGAGAATACAGTATGCTGCGTGGCGTTACAGGTAGAGAATACAGCATGCTGTGTGGTGTTACAGGTAGAGACTACAGTGTGCTGTGTGGTGTTACAGGTAGAGAAAACAGTGTGCTGTGTGGTGTTTCAGGTAGAGAATACAGCGTGCTGTGTTGTGTTACGGGCAGAGAATACAGCGTTCTGTGTGGTGTTATAGGTAGAGAATACAGTGTGCTGTTACAGATAGAGAATACAGCATGCTTTGTGGTGTCACAGGTAGAGAATACAGTGTGCTATGTGGCGTTACAGGTAGAGTATACAGCGTGCTGTGTGGTGTTACAGATAGAGAATACAGTGTGCTGTGTGGCGTTACAGGTAGAAAATATAGTGTGCTGTGTGGTGTTACAGATAGAGAATACAGTGTGCTGTGTGGTGTTACAGGTAGAGAATACAGCGTGCTGTGTGGTGTTACAGGTAGAGAATACAGTGTGCTGTTACAGATAGAGAATACAGCAAGCTGTGTGGTGTTACAGGGTTACAAGTAGAGAATACAGTGTGCTGTTACAGGTAGAGAATACAATGTGCTGTGTGGCTTTACAGGTAGAGAATACAGCGTGCCGTGTGGTGTTATAGATAGAGAATACAGTGTGCTGTGTGGCGTTACAGATAGAGAATACAGCGTGCTGTGTGGTGTTACAGGTAGAGAATACAGCGTGCTGTGTGGTGTTACAGGTAGAGAATACAGTGTGCTGTGTGGTGTTACTGGTAGAGAATACAGCGTGCTGTGTGGTGTTACAGGTAGAGAATACAGTGCTGTGTGGTGTTACAGGTAGAGAATACAGTGTGTTGTGTGGTGTTACAAGTAGAGAATACAGTGTCATGTGTGGTGTTACAGAAAGAGAATACAGTATGCTGTGTGCTGTTACAAGTAGAGAATACAGTGTGTTGTGTGGTGTTACAGGTAGAGAATACAGTGTGCTGTGTGGTGTTACAGGTAGAGAATACAGCTTGCTGTGCGGTATTACAGGTAGAGAATACAGCAGGCTGTGTGGTGTTACAGGTAGAGAATACAGTGTGCTGTGTGGTGTTACAGGTAGAGAATACAGTGTGCTGTGTGGTGTTACAGGTAGAGAATACAGTGTGCTGTGTGGTGTTACAGGTAGAGAATACAGTGTGCTGTGTGGTGTTACAGGTAGAGAATACAGTGTGCTGTGTGGTGCTACAGGTACAGAATACAGTGTGCTGTGTGGTGTTACAGGTAGAGAATACAGTGTGCTGTGTGGTGTTACAGGTAGAGAATACAGCGCATTGTGTGGCGTTACAGGTACAGAATACACTGGGACCACAATGAAATACAGTGGCACCACAATGAAATCATAAATTACTGCAAATAATTCAGTAACACAATGAAACTGCGATGTGTGAACACAGCCTAGATGTTCTTCAGCTGCTTTGGGTGGGGAATGTGCAGGGTGGAGGACTGTGATGAACAGCTGAGGAAAAGCATTGCATTCTGGAACCTGTAGTACTGTGTACAACTGATAAACCAGGAAGTGCAGAAAAACAAAATAGAACAAAATCCCCCACAACAAATGGATTTTTGGTAGTTTCAAAAATGGAATAGATAGGTAAGTAATGCTTTATGCTTCTGCAGAAGTTTATTTTTTTTTAACCTCTACCTGGAGTTCCCCTTTAATGGGACTTCTCCTTTCAAGATACTTATGTGGCATCCTATACTGTTTGCATAGAGTGACTGACAAGTTACCAGCAGTGAGCCAGCATTGCTGGTCACATACACAGCGCTGTGCAAAGGTTTGGTTATACTGTATCTGGTATATGTAGGGTGGGCCCCTAGAATTAAATACCCAAGGTACCCAAGTCCGACACTGCATATACACCTCCTCTTCAACCTCAGCCTGAGATCGGGAACCACATATTTGTTCACTTCAACCTCAGCTGTATGTGTAAGATCAGGAACCCTGTATTTTTTCCACTTCAACCTTATGCCTAAGATTGGGTACCACGTATTATGTATATTGTATAGTCATCTATATCTTTTCTCTTCAACTTCGGCACAAAATTGGGCGTTTTTTTTGTCCTTGGCCAATCGCTGTCACTTTTACATGGGTCGGTCGCAGGAGCATTTCTTGCAACACTCCTGGCCAATAATCGGCCAGTGATAAAGGCCTTTAACTTTCTAGTACGAGTTGATTATTTTTCTCCAACGTTGCCCTTCATTTTATTAGAAAGTAAAGAAGTACTCATGGCTGAAATTGCCATTTATAAATAGTAATTAGTAATCGTTCTGTACATTTTAGGGTTCAGTGGTGTATACCATCTGTGCAGCCGGTTCTCTCTCAAGGGCATATCCCATTATGAAAAAAGGGGCAGCATGGGGTGCTGGGACAACTACTAAATTTGGGGTGAATGCAATCATGGAGAATAATACTAGATCTTTTATACATGTAAGTCTTCTGTACATGTAGAACATTACATAATTAAGCAGACATGATACCATAACATATATAGGTAATAGACTGTGCTTAAAAGCTTTATTTTAAATCATAGCAGCAAAAACACATCATTAGCACTGCTTCATATACTGTGTTGTGCCTTTGAATTTTAGTAAAGTTCTTAGCAGTATATAATGTATAGAAGTATAAAAATAGTTCATTGTCGAAAAAAGAAAAACATCATTAAATTTTAAATTGACAAGCCGTGAAATTTATCATCTGATAATTCTATCATTGTAAAAGTCAAAGAAAAATATTTTCCATTAGTACTTATGTATAGAAAATAACATAAGAATTTTTTTTTCAATACACAATTCAAACGTATTTCCCTTTTCTCTAATACAAGAAACAATTTATACCACAAAAAACTACTACTGCAAGGCTGACTCATTCTCCTTTAATGTAACGGCTAGATATATCAACTATAATCTACATGTGTGCCGCTATATATGAAATGATGGCCATGAAGATCTCAAGCCCACCACTCTGAAATGCTGTACAGAACAACTGCATATAATCAAAGGTCATAAGCATAAAGTTGTAGATCGACATAATCCGGGGATATAAAATTTACATGTGATTTTTTGGAATTGGGATTATTTCCTACTTCTAGGAATAAAAAGACATGAAAGCTAAATGCCTGTGTAAGCAATCTTTCCTGCTGGGTCCAAACGTTATGTTAGCTGTACACCAATGTATCAGATAAAGAACACAGTTTCCACTTGTAGGCAAACAGTGTAATCTGCCATGGAAATTGACCTTGTAGTGTAGGGCTGTAAAACTCAGGGCCCTCCAGCTATTGCAAAACTACAATTCCCATGATGCCTGGTCAAGGCATAATGAGAATTGTAGTTTTTGAACAGCTGGAGGGACGCTGTGTTGTAGTGAATGAAAATGCAATGCATGAATGAACCACATCTGCCAAAGCAGCTCTACATTCTGACTCCCTGTGCCACCCTTTATACTGCCCATATACTGTAACAGAAAATAAGAAAAATCCCTGATGTTATGATTGTGGAAAATGTGTCATTCAAATAACTGGAATTGACCCAAGTCCTGTCCTATCTCCAATTTGTTAGAGTTATCCAGGATTAGAAAAACACTGCTATTTTCTTCCAAAAGCAGCGCCACTCTTGCCCTCAGTTTGTATGTGGGATTGCAGCTTGGTTACGTCTCACAACCTGTGGACAGAGGTGGCGCTGTTTTGGAAAAAAGGGAGCTATATTTTTCTAATCCTGGATAACCCCTTTAGAACAAGGCCGAAAAAATCTCTCAAACTAAATTCAGTATGTGAATAGGAAGTCATTTACTCATTTCCTAAATGCTACATCCAGGTGCTTTATTTTTAGCCACCTGAAAAAATGGTTATTAAACACACAGCAAACAGTAATTGTCTATACACATTCTAGGCTGGAGAGCTCATTTCTTGGCTAGGGCTTAAATACATGGTAATAAACAAAGGAGTCATTTTTACAATGAACTTATTAGGCACTGGTCACATCTGTTTGTCTGAAGGATCATGAGCCATTTTGGTTCTATTTCATGTTAGACACTTCTCTTCACCTAAAACCTGAGTCCCAAGGAGGCATAGTTGTGCCAGAATTAGGCAGTATTCTAAACCTGACATAAGAGGAACAACAAACCCTACAGCCTCATGCACATGACCAGAAGAAAAAACAGGTACAGGTTGGCAATCTCTGTGATAGTACAAACAACAAAAAGTTCTATATGTACTCATGTTTTTGACCATATGTTTCCATAAGGTGTTCCCTTCAGGTACCATGTGAGTTCCATGTACTTCCACATGAGTTCCATATACTGTTCTGGATAGGTGCCTAATGTGGTCAAAAGTTTTTCCTGCATTAAAATGTGTCACCCTTTTACACTGAAAGATTATCTGACAGATTATCTGACAAAAATTTGAAGCCAAAGCCAGAAACAGACTATAAACAAAGATCAGGTCTGTGTCTGTATTGCTGCTGCTATGTGGCTCCTAATTCTGGGATGCAATTTTGGGGGAAATCGTTATCTATACAGCATACAATGAAACATGACTTTGTTTTCTTTACAAAAGCATAAAAAGTACATACAAAATAGGTTTATCCCAACCACAGGATAACATTAAAGCAATATTACAACCCTATACCACTCATAGAGATGCAATAATAATGTGTGTATGAGCCCGAAAGGCTTCCTTTAATGTAGGAAGGTATTTACTGAAAGGGGTACTCCAGTGAAAAAAAGTTGTTTTCAAATTAACAAGTGTCAGAAAGTTATACAGATTTGTAAATTTCTTCTATTAAAAAAATCCCCAGTATTCTAGTACTTATCAGCTGCTGCATGTCCTGCAGGAAGTGGTGAATTCTTTCCAGTCTGACACGGTGCTCTCTGCTGCCACCTCTGTCCATGTCAGGAACTGTGCAGAGCAGGAGATGTTTTCTATAGGGATTTTATACTGCACTGGACAGTTCCTGACTTAGACAGGTGTGGCAGCAGAGAGCAATGTGTCAGACTGGAAAGAAAACAACACTTCCTGCAGGACATACAGTAGCTGATAGGTACTGGATGACTGAAGATTTTTCAATAGAAGTAATTTACAAATCTGTAAAACCTTCTACCACCAGTTAATTTGAAAACATTTTTTTGTTCATCAGAGTTTACCTTTAATTCTCTTCCAGTCTAAATCAGGTGGTAATATTAGTCTACCACACAGAGCTGTAATATGCACGTTTGAGTAAGTTATAAGAAAGTTTCTTTTTTTTATGACCTTATTATGTCCCATACTACTGGATCACAGTTCCTGTGGGATGTATATGCAACACAATCACAAAATAATACCAGAAAATACAAAATAGCCCAATAAACAACTGAAATAGCTTATTTCTCTGTAGTTTGGAGACGCTGAGATTCTCATTGCCATTACATGAGTTCAGTGACATGGTACATTATTTACAAGCTCATACAAGTTGCTTATGATTATGGTACATTCATGTTTTTTTACTAAAAGTCTGTGTGGGGTTTTTTTTTTGTTACAAAATACATACTCACGTTTATCAAGAAATATACAGACACTGCCATATGAATGCAGCCTTAGGGCCCTATTACACCATTAGATTATCTGACAGATTTTTTTGAGCCAAAGCCAGGAATGGATTTGAAATGAGGAGTAATCTCAGTCTTTCCTTTATTACCTGTTCTCTGATTATAGTCCATTTCTGGCTTTGGCTCAAAAAAATCAGTCGGATAATCTGTTGGTGTAATGACATCATGGCTTATATGATCCTGGAGAACAATCAATGCTATTCTGCTTAACCACTAAGTTTGCTAGTCAATATCCTACATAAATTTGTTACATGGATAAAAGGAAAAAGTGAAAGTATCATGCTAAATTTTAATAAAATCAAAATTTTTGTATTGCTAGCTTATAAACTGAGTGTATGGTATCTGTTCATGTTACAAGTTTATTTAATGAGCTTTATTCACTGAATCTGAGATCCTCCTTAACTACCTCCAGCAAGATTCCTTTATTTTATAAGGTTTGGTAAGTATCATTGCTAATTTAATTAAACATCCTAAAAGGGGCATTTCTCTTAGATAAAATACATGTTGAATCATTCCTCCTCCTGGAGACTAATGCCTTATTCACACGTCAGTATATTTTTCAAATCCGTAAATTTCAGTCAGTAACAATCCGCAAATTCAGTCCGTATTGCATCCGTATTGCATCTGTAAAAAAATACGGACCCCATAGAGTTGTATTGGGTGTGTCAGTTACTGTCCGTACTAGGGCCTGTCCTTTTTTTTTTGCAGAACGGATTGCAGCCCAGTACACAACACGGATGTGTGTATGGGTCCATTGAAATACATTGGTCCTATTTTTCTGCGGATCCGCAATTGCGGACAGGAACAGGATGTGTGAATAGGGCGTAACACTTTTACCATATTGGTCTCCTTCCCCAGTTCTAAACCTGCTGCTTTCTGATAAAGACATAGAAAACTGTGTGTAAGCTGTTCTCTCCCTCTCCCCTCCAAGATGGCTCATCTAAACATTGTTCCTAGTTGGATGTCTCTGCACTTTGTAATGCTGGGAGGGTAAATCTGAGGTCAAGTTGCTGATGACCTCACTGTGATTAACCCTCCCGGCATTACAGAGTGCAGAGACAGCCGGCCAGGGAAGCTGTTTAGATGAGCCGTCTTGAAAGAGAGGGAGGGGGAGATCAGAGTGGAGACGGAGAAAACAGCTCACACACAGTTTTCTGTGTCTTCAGCAGAAAGCATCAGCTCAGAACTGGGGGAGGAAGACTGATAAGGTAATGAAAAGTATTGGATGAATTTTAGTCTCCAGGAGGGGGGATGATTCAACGTGTATTTTACTTAAACAGATAGCCCCTTTAACTTAGTTTGCCAGAACAAAAGCTAAACAAATCTAAAAAGTGACAACCACAATTGTGAGCCACAAGTATGCTGAATGCAGTTATTACTTTCCTTCCCATCCTTTCCTTTTGGCAGGTCACTGGCTGGAATCTGTAATCATTCCTGAGGCATGATGGGATTGACATATTGAACTTATACTGAACCTAGATCATTCTGCCTGTAACATGGGCAGCATGAGGCAGGGACAGGCTCCCTCATTACAGCCATCTATGATTACAGTTCCAGCTGGAAAGAGGGTGTAAGGTCATCTGGGTGATCCCAGGAAGCTTTCTCCCATCCAACTGGGCTTGACTGACAGGTCTCTCCCTATTTGAGAAGGGAGATGTATTAATCAAGTCGAGCAGGACAGAGAGAAGTCATCTGGGACCTCTCACATCCTTTTTGCCCCTTTCCCAACTTGTTTTCCAACTATGATTTTACTTTCACCCTGTAATCCTAGATGGCTGTCACTAGGGTGCTGCTTCAGGCCGCATGTATCTCATGACAGGTTTCCTTTAAAGTGTTTATTTAGAACATTTATAGCAATATCAACTTTCATTTCAGTTGTGAAACCTGCTGTCCTCAAATACAGTATAAGGCTGGGTTCACACTACGTATATTTCAGTCAGTATATGTATATTTCAGTCAGTATATTTCAGTCAGTATTGCAACCAAAACCAGGAGTGGATTAAAAACACAGAAAGGATCTGTTCACACAATGTTGAAATTGAGCGGATGGCCGCCATTTAAATGGCAAATATTTGCTGTTATTTTAAAACAACGGCTGTTATATTGAAATAATGGCATTTACTGTTATATGGCGGCCAGCCACTCAATTTCAACATTGTATGAACAGATCCTTTCTGTGTTTTTAATCCACTCCTGGTTTTGGTTGATACTGACTGAAATATACTGACTGAAATATACGTAGTGTGAACCCAGCCGTACAGTGAGAGACCCTTAACTGACCCGCAAGGGGTATTTGACATAGTCTTACTTTTATTTTATGTTGTCAAAACTTTGATCTTAGTTAAATGTTACCCAACCAGGAGTAAATACAGATTCTTAATGGTGAAAATTACATAGATCAAATGTATGGCACAATGTTCACCCAGAAATCTTTAATTACAGGTATACACCAATGCAATTTACAGTGAAAAATATATAATAAAAACAAATGACCCATTGGCATCAGTGTATATAATCAGGTGCCGAAGTGCTAACCAGATCAGATTTTAATCAAGCCTTACAAAAAAAATATTGTTTAATTCTCCATAATGACAACAAACCTTTTGGCACCGATATAGTAACATGAATCATTATATTATAGCTCCATAAACATCATTTCTAATAAACTGTTCAACTTAAATAATAATTGGTGCAAAAATGTGCTGCGGATGCATATGGCAGCCGTAATGCATTTTGGCCCCAGGTTGTTATGTAGACCTGCTAGCTGTCTAAAAAAAAAAGTAAGAAGTGGAGAAAAAAAAACATGAATTGTTTCCTTTTGCCGCTGTTGTTGAGTCAACTATACAATGTTATCACACATGGACCCTTCAGTACATCCTCAATGGAAATATGACTGATGACAAAGTCCATTACATTGCTTCAAATTCATCAATTCTCTGTTTGGTGTTGCCCTGTCGGATTTGTCTCAGGGTCTTGTATTTGTCACGACCCATTCGAACATTTTCTGTATGTAATACATCATTGTGTGTCTTCTTGGTCTCATCTCGAGCTTGAGAAAGCTCATCGGTCAAAGCCTGGTGGAGAGATTTAGAAATATTGGTTGTCACCTTTTCATATAACTTTTAATCATTGTCTCTATCATAGCAAATCTACACAGTTGCAGCAATATGGTGTGAAAAAAATCATCTATTTATCCGGCCCTGCTGCTTGCTGCCCTCCCATCTGGCACTGAATGAATAGTTGCGAGAAGGAGCAGGTGATGAGTACCACACCCACTGCAACCAAAATATATAATTTACATATTACCACTAATTTGATGAAAACAGCGCTGAAGATAAAGGTAAGAATCTTTAACAAACACTTAACAAAGCATTTCTCCAAGTTTGTTTTATCAATTGCTGGAATTCCAAACACCCAAACATTAAGGCTGGGTTCACACTGGGTTTTTGCAATGTTAAATTTTTGGGGTATACTGTCTTTATGACATGTCATAGGCATGTATTTTTTTATATTACTGTAATATTTTAACACACCAAAAGATAATCAACAACAGTACAGTAATAGTAATGCCTAATACACAGGCCCAATAAATCTACACTCACCATTAGCTGCCTCTGTACACGCTCATTCTTCTCGGCCTCGGTGATACGCGTCTCCTCTTTGCGGTCATCATGGAAATTGTCATAGTTGAATTCTGCACAGTATTCTACTCCATCATCTGGCAAGTGCTCATTGACATACTCCCTGACTGGTTCATATACTGGGGGAGGTGGGAGTGGGGGAGCACTCATGACCATATGCAGTTCCTCCTTGGTTCTAAGAAGATCGCTTTGGGCTTCTTGTGCCTGTAAACCAAATATTACAATTAAGATTTAAAATAAGCTATATTAGTAAAAAAAACACACATAAATGAGAAGGAATGACTGGTTGAGAAACAAGAATACAGCTAAAATACTTTTAATGCATTAATGGCCAAAATGTCTTCAGCTTTATAGTATTGTGAAATTTAATTGTCAGAAGTATCATACTACCTTCATAGGGAATGGACTGACAGAATGCAAGAGTTACTGAAACTAGGCCTCACATCACTGTGACATCACTGAAGAGATTTTTAAAGCTATGGATCTGCAGTATAATTAAATGGAAAATATCTAGGAGTATCTACCTGCTGATATCTCCCTATAGGGCACACAGCGCTAAGGTTGAAGGTAAATTTCTTACCCCCATTCTAGGACCCATTTCTATAATATTTTAATTTTAATATTTTAATTATAATATTAAGAGTTTAATCCTACCCCCAATGCACCAATCCACCCCCAATGCACCAATCTGCTCCAATCCCCTGGCAGGGGGTGGATCAGTGCACGTGGGGCAGTAATCCCACCCCCAGTTAACTAAAATGGCATGTTTAGATACTTATAACACGCTGATATAATATTTCCTTTTAAAACATAGGCTCGGTAGGCTTTTTTCTTTTTTAACATGTAAATCAGACTAGTCAGATTGATGGAGGCTCAGCAGCTATAATGGTCAAACTACATGGATAGGATTTTCTCATTAATGGCCCCTTTACAAATATGTCATAATTCTGTTACACAAGTGTGAGAGAACTAGAGATGAGCAAACTTGCCAAAAAAAATTTGTAACTTTTCAAGCATTTTCATTTACTTAGAATTTAAAATTTTAATTTAAAAGTTTTCCTGTCAAATATTACAGTAAAATAGAAATGTGGCTATTTACCCGCATTTGCCATTCACCAACTTCCTCTTCTTTAGCTTTTCTTGCTTCCTCCAGAAGGGAAATCCTGGCTGTATACTCTGCTAGCTCTGAAGCCTAAAGGAAAATGACAGAGGTCTCATCCAGTGAAAGTCTATACTGTATAGATCTGTAGTTAGTTGAAATAAGCAAATCAATTAATAAGGCATAAATGGATTCATGTGGAAAAGTGCTTGGATGCACTTCTGCAATGTCCTCGCTGTAGGCTAGGTCTAGACGGCGACTGTATATAAGAATATATAGCACAAAGGGAAACAAACAAAGCTCTGTATATCGTTGCTCAGCAGTGCTAGAACAGAGCAGGGGATCAGGAACTGCAGGGCAGCAGAGAGCCGTGTCGCCCCTTATTGCTGCCACGAACCAGAAGTATGTTTGCAAATGAAAAACGAAACTTTTTTAAATTAAGTTATAGTACAAAGTTAAGCCATGTTCACATGGCATAAGACACTCGACGTTCTGTAGCACTGGCCGGTGTCACGGAACGGCCGGTGTCAGAGAAGATCATCCCGGCAGGTACTGCAGTACCGGCCTGATGATCTTCACTTCTGCTGAATACGGATGCGGGCGCCCGCATCCAAATTCACCGCTGCACACAATGGAGTGTGTGGCTGAAGCCACACGCTCCATTGTGTGCACTGACATGTCAGTTTTTTGCGTGGCCGCTGGCGATCCCCACCGGAGTGTATACTATGGGGGACATCCGGCGTACGGATGATTTTCAGCGGTAAGTGCCGATTTGCGCATTATTTTATCTGCAAATGGCCGATTTGCAAATAAAATATTCGCAAATTGCACTTTCCGCCAAGTACGCCGAGGGGCGGGGAGGGGGTGTGAAGGGGGCGGAATGGAGGGTTCACCATCCGTTCCACCAAAAGATACGCCGAAAACCTACTCCAGTCCTCAGCTGGCGTAGGTTTTCGGCGGTGCGCACCGGAGCGCACAGGATTTATGTAGAGGCAGTCCGCCTCTACATAAATCCCTGTAGCGCCGGAGATGCAGGGACATTTATAAGTCCGGCGTACAAAAAAGGCAGGACTTAATAAATGTCCCCCTATGTGTATACACTCCTGCCAGGACTCTATAGAGGGCAGCACAATGTAAGTCTCATATTAATCATGGACGTTTTTACAAATTGGCAACAACAGCCGTGATTCATATGAAACTTACGTAGTGTAAACATAGCCTAACACAGTATTAGTAATAAATAAATAAAAATAAATAATAAGTGTCAGTCACCAGAGAACCCCTTTAAAGGGGTAGTGCGGCGCTAAACAATTATTCACTAAATAACACACATTACAAAGTTTTATACAACTTTGTAATGTATGTTATGTTAGTTAATGGCCCCCTTCCCCGTGTTTCCCCCCACCCACGCTACCGCCGGAAGTGTAGTGCTCTATACTCATCTGATGCGTGTAGACCCCCGTCCGCCATCTTGCAAAAATTATGTAATCTTCGGGCGGCCGGCCGAACCGCTCCGACCGTCCCGCGTGCCCGACGCCCTCTTCCGCGTCATCAGCTGCTCAGCCGCGATTGGCTGAGCACAGTTATGCTCAGCCAATCGCAGCTGATGACGCGGCAGAGGGGGGGGCGGTCGGAGCAGTTCGGCTGGCCGCCTGAAGATTACATCATTGTCGCAAGATGGCAGACAGGGGTCGACAAAAATCAGGTGAGTATAGAGCACTACACTTCCGGGGGTGGCGTGGGTGGGGGGAAACACGGGGAAGGGGGCCATTAACTAACATAACATACATTACAAAGTTGTATAACTTTGTAATGTGTGTTATTTAGTGAATAATTGTTTTGCGCCGCACTACCACTTTAACAGTCAAGTTGCAAACAAATCGCACAAAATCTTTTGGTTGCTTTCAATTTTCTGCAGCTGATAATCCACAGTATTTATGCAGGTAATCTTAGGCCCCTTGCACACAGAGCAAGAGAGGCAGAATGCTGCCAGCCTCCGTATCATAATGACAGAACTTCATTGCAACAAAAAACAATGTGACCCGATCGTGTGTTTTCTACCCTAGTGGATTTGTGGCAGATCAACCTCTGCATATTTTGAGTCTAAAATAACGGACGTCATTTAGCAGCCTGGCCTCCCCTTAGTGCAATGACTGGTGTTTGTGCATTATTCTAGCTTGGATTACTAACTGGACTTTGGGTGTGGCTTAATTGAAAATTCCATTGAATTTAATAGTAAAAATGGAGAAAGAATGGTGACAAAAGAAAAACTGTGTGTGACCAACTAATAAAAAATGTCCGCTGTTTGCAAAAGACGTCCGAAAATAATGATCATGTTTATTATTTTGACTTCTGCGGTAAAAACGTCCGTTATTCAACACATTGTGTGTATTGAATGTCCGTCCTTCCATTGACTTCAATGCATTGCCATTGCAGTCAGTTAAATAACGCCAAACACTGGCATTTTTTTAAATATCAAAATCGGCCTCTTTTTCTCGATTTTTGACGTTGTGTGAACATAGCCTTACTGTGATCCTATCTGATCTATTAATACACGCACTGTGACAGGTACACTTTGGGATAGGGTTACATGGCGATTCCCAATTGTAAGAGTAGGAAACACAGTGTTGTGGCATGTATTTTTTGCCACCGCAGGGTAGTGGTCACGGCCGCTTGTGGATCACAATGGACCACATTCACTTGTATAAGTGATGAATTCGCCCAACCAGGCATGCCACCAAAAACTGTTGTGTAGCCCTAGCCTTAAACTCAGATACTAGGGCCAAAAGAGCACCAAAATCCAAACCAAGGTCTAGGAGAAAGGTAAGTCTCTTTGAGTTCACAAGCGAGTACAAAGCATTAC
The DNA here is from genome assembly GCF_027789765.1 of Dendropsophus ebraccatus. Classification (NCBI taxonomy): domain Eukaryota; kingdom Metazoa; phylum Chordata; class Amphibia; order Anura; family Hylidae; genus Dendropsophus; species Dendropsophus ebraccatus. Next base: position 58,067,794 of record NC_091459.1, read on the forward strand.
TGCAAGTGAATGTGCATTAAGAAAAAAAGCATTGGTTTCAATTTTTATATAAATAGTTTGAGTAGAAAGTGATACCACAGATCACTGCAACCATTGCAATATCCTACAGAGGGCAGCAAACGCACTTACATAACAAACAGAAATGAAAACACATTTGGTGGAGCTAGAATTACAAGAGTTATAAAATGAATGTAGCCTCTCCCAGTTAGAGCTGCCACTAGACTGGTAATCCATGACAGACATAATATTAATTGCCTGACTATGGCCCTTTTCTTGAATATTCATATGGCGCTCTGCAGTGACATCACTCCAGCGCTCATAACTGCAGAGTACTGGATGAACATTCAAGAGAAGGGATGAATGGATGGATTCACTGAAGGTCCCACCAACAGTGCACTAAATGGTTTTGAGTGCATATTGAATAAAGTAATGATTTACCGAAAACAATGCTAAGGATGGAGGTAAGAAAATGACTTACACTACCATTCAAAAGTTTGGGGTCACATTGAAATATCCTTATTTTTGAAGGAAAAGCACTGTACTTTTCAATGAAGATAACTTTAAACTAGTCCTAACTTTAAACAAATACACTCTATATATTGCTAATGTGGTAAATGACTATTCTAGCTGCAAATGTCTGGTTTTTGGTGCAATATCTACATAGGTGTATAAAGGCCCATTTCCAGCAACTATCACTCCAGTGTTCTAATGGTACAATGTGTTTGCTCATTGGCTCAGAAGGCTAATTGATGATTAGAAAACCCTTGTGCAATCATGTTCACAAATCTGAAAACAGTCTAGCTTGTTACAGAAGCTACAAAACTGACCTTCCTTTGAGCAGATTGTGTTTCTGGAGCATCACATTTGTAGGGTCAATTAAATGCTTTCATCCGACACTTGACAGTCTATTCTTGTTCTTAGAAATGAAGGCTATTCCATGTGAGAAATTGCTAAGAAATTGAAGATTTCCTACAACGGTGTGTACTACTCCCTTCAGAGGAGAGCACAAACAGGCTCTAACCAGAGTAGAAAAAGAAGTGGGAGGCCGTGTTGCACAACTAAGCAAGAAGATAAGCACATTAGAGTCTCTAGTTTGAGAAACAGACGCCTCACAGGTCCCCAACTGGCATCATCATTAAATAGTACCCGCAAAACACCAGTGTCAACATCTACAGTGAAGAGGCGGCTGCGGAATTTTGGGCTTCAGGACAGAGTGGCAAAGAATTAAGATTAAGATGGGCAAAAGAACACAGGCATTGGACAGAGGAAGACAGGAAAAAAGTGTTGTGGACGGATGAATCCAAGTTTGAGGTGTTTGCATCACAAAGAAGAACGTTTGTGAGACACAGAACAAATGAAAAGATGCTGGAAGAATGCCTGACGCCATCTGTTAAGCATGGTGGAGGTAATGTGATGGTCTGGGGTTGCTTTGGTGCTGGTAAGGTGGGAGATTTGTACAGGGTAAAAGGGATTTTGAATAAGGAAGGCTATCACTCAATTTTGCAACGCCATGCCATACCCAGTGGACAGCGCTTGATTGGAGCCAATTTCATCCTACAACAGGACAATGACCCTAAACACACCTCCAAATTGTGCAAGAACTATTTACAGCAGAAGCTGGCAGCTGGTATTCTATCGGTAATGGAGTGGCCAGCGCAGTCACCAGATCTGAACCCCATTGAGCTGTTGTGGGAGCAGCTTGACTGCATGGTACACCAGAAGTGCCCATCCAACCAATCCAACTTGTGGGTGCTGCTTCTAGAAGCGTGGGGTGCAATTTCTCCAGCTTACCTCAACAGATTAATAGCTAGAATGCCAAAGGTGTGCAATGCTGTAATTGCTGCAAAAGGAGGATTCTTTGACGAAAGCAAAGTTTGATGTAAAAACAATGTTATTTCAAATACAAATCATTATTTCTATCCTTGTCAATGTCTTGACTCTATTTTCTATTCATTTCACAACATATGGTGGTGAAGAAGTGTGACTTTTCATGGAAAACACAAAATTGTTTGGGTGACCCCAAACTTTTGAACGGTAGTGTACATCCTCAGTGCCCTATGGGAATATAATAGCAGGTTGGATTCTTCTTCATCTTGATTCTGGTAGTAGTCAGGCAACCAATATTGCCCTCACATCACTATAGTCTGTCCTGGTGGATTGGTGCACTAGTAGTGGTTATCCCGCCCCCAGTGCACCAAACTGCCTAATTTGCTTATTGAATAAACTAAAGATTTACCAAACTCAGTGCTAAAGTAAAGGTAAGAAAATGATCTTCATCCCTAGTATCCTTATGAAAACATAATGGCAGGTTAAGTTCTTTAATGCGAATGTACCACAGTTCCCGCGTACGGCGCCGTTCTATTCCCGGGCACCAAACCTTTTTTATTTACCCTTGTCAGTAATTTTTAGTGAAAAAGATGTCAACCTTACTAGTAGTAAACTTAGGCCCCAGAAAAATGAAAGTAAAGGGCAAATCTTACCAGCTGCTCTTGGCTTTTCATTTGGTCAACAGCCTGTCTTTCCAGGTCTTCTTTGGCACGGAGGGCAGCAATGCGTTCAGCCTCTAGTCTCTCTGCTTCTAGCTGAGCTCTTACTCTCTCTTCCTCCAACTCACGGGCTTTTCTAATCTGCTCGGATAATTCTGATTAATGACACAAAAATGCATATCAGATCCCAGTCAGAAAGGAAAAAAAAATAAAAGCTTTCAACCATTTATGAAGGGCCCCTGTCATGATGTTGTCTTGACCAAATAGTGTGCAGTCACTCCTGCTATTGGAATTTCTGGCAACTATGGACACTACCACGCTGGGTTGGTTCTGTGCATGAGCCCTGTATTATAAGAATGGGACTCATGAACAGAGTTGCCCCAGCATGTTTGTATCCATAGTCGTTACCCGAACTTCTGATGGCAGGAGCAACTGCACGCCAACTGGGTGAGAAAACATTATGACAGGATTCCAGGTACCCTTTAAGATGATGTCCAGTTTGATCCATGCAGTCCTTTCATCTTTAAGTCCATACTATAGCAATTATCACTGCAATTCTTTGGGCATATTGTACAGAAAATGTATATGTGCAAACCAAACCATTAATGTGTTTTAATTTAATTTCTACTGGGCTGGCATTTTGAAGATGTACATGTTCTGATTACACTGTGGATTGTTCTTCTAATTTACAATGTACCAAAATGTAGGCCTTCCCTATGTATGATGCACATCTAAGGTCATTTTCACATCTGGATCCTCATTAATGAGCATACACAGAGGGACACACTTATCAACTGTACAACTTACGTACACCACAGAAAAGGTTTGCACAAAAATCAGCATCTTTTCTGTGTCGTACACCACACTCGTCATGAGCGGACAGGGTGGGCGTAGCAAGTGAGGAGGAAGCCATACCTGATTTACTAAGATATTTACTGTGGTTCTTTCAAATCCACTCTTTATATACAGTAGATGTGTAATCTATTTCTATTTAACACTGGGATTTTTTTCAATTGAGTACCCCTTTAATAAAATCAGCAGGGTGAATGGGGATGGAGCTTTATTTAAGACCGGTATAATGTATACTGAATCATTAGTTTGGAAGCATTTCCAAGCAAGACTTCCACCTTTACTGGCTTACCTCTTTCTGCCCTCTTTGTCTTCTCTTCATACTCCTGCAACCTGAGCATGAGCTCCTCCTTCTCCCTTATCATCATTTCCTTCTCTTTCTCAACTGCTTCCCTCTTCTTCTTCTCATTTTCAAGCTGCTGCCTGTATTAGGAACAATAAACCAGGAATAAATTCTAAGTCCTTTTACCAATATAGCAAGTGCTACAATATCATGTTCACCAGTGGCACTTGATCACTATGGCTCAGACAGCTTTTTGTGAGTTTAAATTTGCATAAAACAAACATAAAGTGCAAACTGTTTTTTTCCTTCTTATTTTTGTACATGCATTTTTAAGTAATATTAAAGGAACCCATGATGCAAAAGACCATAAACAACATTATGCTGAGTTTTGGGGAACATAAACACAAGACAAAAACATCAGTAAGCAAAACACTATTACCTATTTTGTCAAACAAGGGGTAAGATTTAGTTAGAGGGGGTGTAGCCTCTGAGGCCCAAAGTAATTACTATAATTTAGGCCACATATTGGAGTAAATTGTAGCTACATTCTACATTGTTTAACCAAAGACTGGTGTCTAAAATAGGTTCAGGTGGGAAGTGTTTTTAGAAAAAAACTAAACACAAAAACAAGAGGTCACAGTGGGAGGTTAGTTGGGGAAAAGATCAGAAGCAATGTGAGAAAATATTCCAGCAGATGTGGTTGGTAAATCTACAATAACAGAATTTAAACCTGCCTGGGATAAACATATATATATCCTAAGATAATAAGAAGGCAAATACTAAAATGGCAGACTAGATGGACCAGGGGGGCTTTTTCTGCCGACAATCTTCTATGTTTCAATATAACTGATCCATAGTTTAGATAATTGGTAGACATATATCAGTAATGCACATGACTTTTCCACACCTTTCCAGTTGCTTTTGAGTCTTTTCTTCCTTGGCCTGAGCTTTCATCTGCTGTACTTCAATAGTGTCTGGCTTCCTGCGACGCATATACAGCTCGTGATTACCCATACAAAGCTGTAAGATCCTCTTGTTAATTCTCAGGCGTGGAGCATAAAAAACAAAGTCCTGTAGACAGTGCAGAAAACAATTTATTACACTCAAGTAAATTAGACCGCATCAGTTAAAGGAGAAGTCCGGTGAAAATTTTTATCTAAGTATTGCATAGCACCCTAAAAGTTATACAAATCACCAATATAGCACTAATAAGGATAGGATAGGGACACAAATATTTTTTGCAATTTGCCTTTGACCTGCAGTTGCACAAATGTGTTTCAGTATGTTAAGATCATGTCATGTCACTGTCATATCATGTCACAAATTGCAACATGATAACATTAGATACAATGTTGCAGTGTGACACCACAATCGTCAGGTTCAAGGCAAAAGTCACCAAAACCTAGCCTAAGGTGGAAAAAACATGCCTAAAGGGGTATTCCGGTAAGGGAAAATACATGCTGAATAAGCCCCCCCCCCTTTGCAGACTAACAATTTGTTCTATACTTATTATATTTTCTGTCTCCTTCCTCCAGTTCTGACCTGCTGCTTTCTGCTGAAGACACAGAAAAGTGTGGGAGCTGTTCACTCCATCTCCCAATCGTCTTGCCTCCCTTCCAAGACAGATCATGCAAACAGCAACCTGGCTGGCTGTCTCAGCACTCTGTGATGCCAACAGAGTTAATCACAGTGAAGTCATCAGTTACTTGACCTCAGATTAATCCTGCGTCAGGGTTGATCTGCATAGAGACAGCCGGCCAGGGACACTGTTCACTTGAGATGTCTGGGAAGGAAAAGGGAAGGGAGGGGAGATGGAGAGAAAAGCTCACACACAGTTTTCTGTGTCTTCAGCAGGAAGCAGCAGCTCAGAACTGTGGGAAGGGGACTGATAAGATAATGGTAACTTTTTAAGGAATTGTTAGTCTCCAGGAGGGGGGATGATTCAACATGTATTTTACCTAAGGGGAATACCCCTTTAATGTTGTTTTGTTTCTTAAAGAAAACACTTACAGGAGCCTTCTTGTCAATTGGTTTAATGATGAACTTTTTGTCATTGAAGGAGATATTCCTGATCTCACTCCAAGGAAAACCAATCTTTGGGGTCAATCTAAAATAAAGAAAAAGAAAACAAAACTTAAAAAATTAAGAACATATGTATTACATGTATAATGTATTACATGTACAGTAAAAGTCTTTCTTTCAATCCAGAATTTAAAGATCATGATTTACACATTGTTGCAGAAGAGGCCTTGCAACAAGCAGGGCATACATTAAAGGCACAGGTATTTGTACAGATGTATGCGGAGGTAGGGATGATAAACCCACCTTTAGTGATGTGACTTGTTGCTTCACCCCACCCCCCAGCAATAGGTAATTCCGGACCAAGTACAGCTCTACTGGTCCACATCTATATTGCCTTAGGTGTGTCACATCCTCATTAGGAATGAATTTGTATTACAAAAAACACAGGACACTCTGAGGCTTATACTGTATACAGTAGATAAGATTTTTTTAGTGTATGGCATAATAAACGTTTCCCTTTATTAAAATTATCAGGGAAAAATCTTTTACACACAGAGAACAAGATGTGCTGAATGTGCGGTCACAAAGACTAATCGCAAGTACTTTACAGGTGAAACTTGGAAGATGGCCACATAAGTACTTGGCACAGTACAGAAATAAAATCATGATGGATATAAAACTTTCCTAAAACACAATGCCAAGTTATTGGATGATCTGCGCTAGAAATATTAACTCCTCAGCCACAACTCTGCACACGCAAAGGAGAATTTAGGCTCCTAAACCACCACTAACCTGTTATCCAGGATGGCAACAGACTAAGAATGATGCCCTTCCATATTGTTGCTAATGCAGTATAATGTAGAAAAATAAATTTCTACATAAACTTTCTGCTTCTTATTAAAAGGGGGGGGGGGGGGGGGGCGGGAATTTTCAACTGGTGCCAGAGAGTTATACAGATTTAAAAATCTCTAGTTCTCCAGAACTTATCAGTTGCTGTATGTCCTTCAGGAAGTGGTGTATTGTTTCCAGTCTGACACAGTGTTCTCTGCTACCACCTCTGTCTATGCTAGGAACTGTCTAGAGTAGTAGCAAATCCCCAAATAAAACATCTGCTGCTCTGGACAGTACCTGAAATGGACAGAGGTGGCAGCAGACGGCACTGTGTCAGACTGGGAACAAAACACCACTTCCTGTAGGACATACAGCAGCTGATAAGTACTGGAAGACTGGAGAGTTTTAAACAGAAGTAAATTACAAAACTGTAACTTTCTGTCAACAGTTGATCTGATATTTTTTTCTTGCTAGATTACCCCTTTAACTGTAAAAAGGCATGAGGGTGATGACTCCATTCTGAAGAGTCACATTGGTGCCCCACAGTGCTTCTCCGGGTGTACTGATGTCCTTGAGGCCACCAGAGCTGGCTTGTCATATATCCAGGCTGAAGGATGTCAATCAATCCAACCTTTCAGAGCGACTCTTCAAAAGAGCTACATCCCTATGACTCTTTGCAGGTAATATAAATATAGTGAGCACTATTTTCTTTCTACCTTCTAGCTTACTGGCCAGATGATACATGGGCTTCACTGTCAATCGTTTACCCTCATAGTAAGTAAAGGTTTGGAGGCCCTACGACTTCTAAAAAATATACAAATTTTATCAATGTGTTTTGGATTTATAAGAAGCTTAGTCACAAAGTCTGGGGAATGAGGTTTGCAAACTAGTCAGTAAGGAGTCAAAGGTGAACACAATGGTTTTGTACAACTATCTGGAGTTTCGGAGGTATTGTAAAGTTACATTTTTGTGCTGTGTCCCGTATTTTGTAGATTCCTGCAGCTTGCAGAACCTGTTTGTGTCTCCATAGTGACACTGTAGGTATCCCGTATTTCACATAAAGAAAAAAAAGTACTGGCAGTTTCTATTACGTAACCCACAGACAGGCACTCCTTGTTTCTCCACAGGGTGGAATCTGTAATGCTGGCAGCTTGCAAAAGAATGACTTCATGCACTCTTTTCTATTTCTCCAGACAGGGCTTGAGGATAACCACACCTTGCAATGAGCTACTGTGAAGTATCCCAGCACACATTCAGACTCACACCATTACATGCAGTGGCATGGAGTCCTCATGTAACACTGCAATGTGACATCCGCCTATAACTGAGGAGCTTACATTAAAGAGATACTGTCACCCCCCTTACTCTATGTACAGTTCTACGCACCATCCACAAGCTTAGATGCTGCACGTTGGATATATAACTGTATAACACTTCTCTATGTCTTATTTCTGCTCGAAAATCACTTAATTTCATCGGTGGACAGGGTCACCTAGGTGAGGCTTCATAGCAGTTGGGCCCCCTTTCCCCAGCCGAGCCCGACCTATCTGACAATGTCCACCGAGTAAATAAAGAGATAGTAAATATCATCTCCTCTGGACCTCTACTCATCTTATTTTTCCATCTCTACAGTCTTTAAAGGGAACCTGTCTACTGATTTGATATTGATACGGTAAAGGTTTTGTACACCTTAAAAACCCCTTCAAGTATATATCTTATTTATGTGACTGCGGCAGCCAATCACTGACCTCACTTATGTTATGTAATGCTTGCATGAATGACAGCAATTCACAGCAATTGCACTCCTACAATTCTAGAAACTCCATTAAAGGGGTATTTTCATTATCAAATGTTATCCGCTATTCACAGAGTAGGAAATAACTGAAAATGTAACCTGAATCAATAAAGCAACAGTGCACATACATGATCAGCAATCTATTCATTCTCTATAGGTATTACAACCATTGCTGAGAGCAGAGGGTAGGATACAAGATTTACTGAAATAACCAATAATTTTATCACAAACACATTACTAGAATTTTAGTGAAGGTACAGTATGCTAAGCTTGACATTTAAGCGCACATTTAAAAGATTTACTTACTTATCATCTTGCTCATAAATATTCAAGCCCAATGAGTCGACTCCCAGCCAGAGGTCCGTGCCCTTTTTATTCTTAATTTCAAAGTAGTTAATACCATACATCTCCAAGTCTTGAGCAATCTTCAGATATTCCAGCATTGCATCCTCTCTGTAAATTATAAAAATCTTGTAAGTTGTAGCATAGCACCCACAAAATTAGTAGCCACCATATTACAGGCAAGAGGTTAAATGGGTACTCCAGAGAAAAAATAATCTTTCAAATCAACTGGTGTCAGAATGTTATACAGATTTTTAATTTACTTCTATTTACAAATATCCAGTCTTCCAGTACTTATCAGCTGCTGTATGTCCTGCATGAAGTGGTGTATTCTTTCCAGTCTGACACGGTGCCCTCTGCTGCCACCTCTGTCTATGTCAGGAACTGTCCAGAGCAGGAGAGGTTTTCTATGGGGATTCGCTATTGCACTGGACAGTTCCTGACATGGACTTGTTCTTCAATTCAAAGGAATATTCTGATCTTGTAGAATAATGGCATCAGCCAGCACTTTAGGATTGTTGGGGTCCAACTACTACTGAGACCCCACCTTTTATTCTCAGGATCGATAAGGGTTCCAGGGGTTAAAAATAACCAATAATAAATTGCTGGCACATACTGCATGAGAATAGTCCTTATAAACAGATACAGCCTTTTACAAGTTATTCATGGACCAAAAATGAACTGAAGCAGGAGTAGGCTATGTACACACGCTGTAAAACAACACCCGTCATTTGATTTTATGGTAAATCGTTTTTATTAAAGCAGAAAAAAGTATCATGGAATATAACAGGACAAGAAAATATCCAGAACATGAACATGTACATGTAGTCAAGTAAGCATTAACTTCACAATAGGCAAATGAACAAGGCTGGATGCTCCATGATCGAGGCTCCAGTCACTGATGAAGGAAGTCCCCTGAGTAGAACCCAACGGAGTAGTCCATCACAAAAAAGTACCATGGGTTCAAATATGGTAAAACAGAAGAGTGTAAAGTCCAACTGACAGACCGTGGAGTTAAATGAACAAGAAACTGTCCATGTACTGGAGCATAGGTAAATATACTATCACATTAAATCCTTTAAACCAAAATAAAAGAGTAGATTAAGGAGATCGGACCAAGTGTGTCCCATAAAGGCAAAGTAGAAAAGCAAGAGGAAAGAGAAAAGTAGAAACAAGAACGGAGGAGATAGAGGGAAAGGAAGTAGATGGAAAAAGAAGGGGAAAGGGGGGGAAGGGGAGGGGATAGGGAAGGTAGGGGTATGATAAGGCTATACCATCCATGAATCAGACTAACCAAGCCTGAAAGTCCAGGGTATCCCTCAAAGCATCCCAGGCATACCAGGTCTTATCAAAAAGAGTCGGCTTATCCGAGTCAGCCGCCACCAGTTCCTCCATACGCCTGATCCTGTTAAGAGTTTTTACCAATTCTATTTGGAAGGAGGGCAAGACTGCTTCCAAAGCCTTGGAATAACCGCTCTGGCTGCACCCAGAAAATGTGTGTGTGTGTGGGTATGCTATGGCTGCAGCAGGCTGTATGTGTGTGTATGCTATGGCTGCAGCAGGCTGTGTGTGTGTGTGTGTGTGTGTGTGTATGCTATGGCTGCAGCAGGCTGTATGTGTGTGTGTGTGTGTGTGCGTGCTATGGCGTGCCCCCACACCCACAGTGACCCCTCTATATCACTATGTGTGACTTCTCTATATCATTATGGCTGACATCTATATTACAGGGATCTGGCAGTGTTAGCAGTGTTTCTGTGTGTATGGTGAATATTTAGTTAGAAACATAGAAGACTGTCAGCAGGAAAAGACTCACTGCTCCATCTAGTCTAGTTGTGAGTAGTTCAGGACATGGAGGCTGGAGACTGGCTGCATATCCTCAGAAGTCGCCCCAGGATCATGTAGGACATTAGGGAGAAGCTGCTAAGCCAGTGTGATAAATAACTCCCCTGGTATATGACTGGCCATTTATGAAGGAGCAGGAGTCGGTCCTGATAAAATTCAAGAGTTAACCGACTCCACAGCCCTGATTACACACAGTACACATACTTTTTTTTACCGTCCTTTCTCTGTCAATTAAAATCAATGGACCATTTACTTAAAGATGCACCCAAAAGGGTCATCTTTGACTTTAAACTAGAATAATTTTCCAATGGCCTTTACATAAATATATAAATGGCCTCTACAAGAAATATGGGGGACATATGTCTTTTTTTAACCGTACTATGTAGCTATTGCAATGGCGGCCGTAGGAACATGCTAAACCACAAACGTTGTTTGGTACTTAAATCAACGTTATCTGAACATAGCCGTAAAGACAAAATATGCCAGCAAGCTTAAATATTGCCAACAGCTTCTCCCAGATCTGTCAACCACAGTTGTCAACACATCCTTAATTGATTTAAGGTGCCAATACACTTTATATGACAGTCTGAAGAAGGTTCAGCCGACAGTGTATGGGGGCCTCACGACTCTCCACCGACTGATGGCTGTGGCTTAACCCTCTTCTCTTTATGGAACACATGAGGACATAGTGAGGATGGGAGATATAAGTGTCAGAGTGAAATCTGTAGTAAAAATCCACATCAAATCCACAATTTTATTAACCAGCTATGGATCTGAAAAAGCGCACAGCATTTAGATGATATCTGGAAAACCTGCTTGCCTACTGATGTAATCCACTGCTGATCTTACCTGTGTGTAAATCTGCAGATAAAACAAGCAGTTTTCCTGTTCTAGGTGAGTTCACCCTTGCGTTTTTACATAATACAGGCTGGAACATGTGCCCATATTCTGCACATGTGACACTGGTCTATAGGAGCAGCCTTAGTTATACAATCTATGAAATACAAACCAGCAAAGACTCACTTGAGCATGCCCCGATGTTCTGAGTGCCACACCTCAATCCGCTCTTCCCACTGTTCTCTGGAAAGCTTGTGTTGATCCAACACTCTGAAAATGGAAAACACACCATAATCTGTCATTCAAGTGTTGGACATACTATATATAGAGTGACAGCAGGATGAATATACAACTAAAAGCTTTCCAAAGCTAGGTTCTGTTCACACTGAGCAAAAGTGGCGGTATTTCAAGCGAAGCCCTCTGGAAGGACGCAGCTTGAAATTCCACCTGTCACATTGTTTCAATGGGATTTCTCGTGCACCTGTGCTCTCCGCCCAAAGAAATGACATAAGGAGGAACATGAAAATTTCTTTTCTGGCACAAATGTCTCTTAAAGGAAAACCCCTTTTGTAGTATATTCTTATTCTTAGTAGCTAAGTATTCTTAATTTGTACAAAATCCATAGATGAGCTACACTGCATGCTTGTAAAATATAACCAATGCTTATTACATGTCTTCAAATTAAAAGGAAACTATCAGCAGATTAGAAGTAACCAGCTGATATGTCCCTATAACGCACAGGGTGCTGAGGATGAAGGGAGGTTTCTTACCTCCATCTTTGGCGCAGTTTCCACTATATTAAGAGTTGAATCGATATGCAAATGTGCTGTTTTGGTGCACTGGGGGAGGGGCTACCACCCAGGACCATCCCACCCCACCTAATGAATATCAGCAGAATGGTGTAGTGGGTTCATATTGGTGCAGTAGCCCTGCCCCCAGTGCACCAAAATAATATAAAAAAGGGGCACTAGAGACTACCAAGGAAGTATTGCTGCTTGAATGGTCCATGTGCCCAGGTGACTCTTTATACCTATACAATAGTATTAATCATTCTTTTATATTCATAAGGAAATCTTGGTAGCTAACATGCCCTAATATGATTCTAAAAAATGAAAATATAATCAAATCAAACCATAGGAAATCAGATGAGTGACTGCGTTGTCATTTCTGTGCACAGGCATCGATGCTGTCTATATTAAAGGGGTTTTTAATAAACTAGCATTGCATTGACTTCTGTGGGCGCTGTATGTTCTATATACACTCTCACTATTAATTTCTACCTCCTCTTGTGTTCTTGGGCTCAGTCACGTGACCTCCTTGTCCGTGATTTCCTTACTTCCTGTGATGTCATGTTCAGTATCGGTGTCCCTCCCATTGGCTGGCTGGAATTCCACATTTATTTTAGCCCTGCCTCTGTAGGCAGAGACAATATTGAAGGTCAGTAGAAATTGTAGCAGAAAGGGCAGCATAGATGGATGAGAGTAGGGGCTGATAACTACATGTGGGTGGCACAGTGGTTAGCCATGATGACTTGTAGTGCAACACAAGGTAGCTATCATCCTGTGCTCTCCTTTATGTCATGCTGCCCTTTCTGTTACAGCTTCTACTGAGCTCCAGTATTAGCTCTGGCTATAGTGGCAGGGCTAACATCAACGTGGAGTTCCAGCCAGCCAATGAGATGGACACCTGCCCCGCCCACCTGATGACTTCACCTGTGATCATGTTTAGTGAAAGAAAAAGGAAACAGATATAGACATCACAGGAAGTAAAGAAATCACAAACAGAGTGGTCATGTGACTGAGTCCGAGAACACAACAAGAGCTAGAAATAAATAATGAGAGTGTGTATAGAAAATATATCACTCACAGAAGTCACTGCCATGCTATTTTATTGAAAAGTCATAGACAACCCCGTTAACGAAACCTAACAACAGCAACTGTTTTGTATGGTATACAGGTTACACAACATGTCTGTTCACTTGTGGGCTCACCTCTGTGGTAGAAGGCGTTCTGAGCTCAAATATCCAGACTTGTGTGTTTCCCGACTGTAGTCTCCAAACTTGGCTTGTACAGCATAGGAACCAAGGAGGACGGCAGTCTCCGGAGGACAAAACACTTCATCACTCAGGATACTTTCTTTGACTTGTAGAAAAAATAGTTTCTGAGTGATGTCTTGGATCAGCTCCTCAGACACATCCTCAGGGAAGAACTTGGCACGGAACTTGAACTGAAGAGGGTTCTCCTTTCTCACTTCTTGTGCAGATACCTACCCAATAGTAAGTAACCAAAATCAATACCATAAAACTATACAAACTATACACAACTATACAAACTATACAAAATCCAAGATTTCCTGTTCTGTCTATGATGATAAGTAGGGGGCTGCTAAAAAGTGATCTATACAGCATTACAGCGAAAGGTGACACCAGTAGGTAGCAAAGACAATAGCAGCTCTGCTTCCCACTCCCAGTGGAATGAAATCTCCACAGATTACAGAGGTTATAGAGCATGCTCACAAGGGTGTCTGGGGATGCTTATTGTGTCTGTGTCGTGAGGCTTGCTGTAAAGGCCCTATTCCATGGAACAATTATCGGCTGTATTAGTCCGATATCGGCCGTTAATCATTCCGTGGAATTGACAGCAACGATCAGCTGACATCGTTCATGTCGGCTGATCGTTGTGTCGTTTGTCTTTTATGGTACTTTTACACGGTGCGATAATTCGCTCGATCGCACGATTAACGATTTTTAATGAACAATGTTTTTTTCATAACGATCAGCGTTTAGACGGAACGATACATCGTACGGAAAATTCGCTATGCAATCGTTTTGCGATCGTTTAAGCCTATCTCACACATAGGGGAAATCGTTGAAAGAATGTTTACACTGAACGATCTGCGAATTTTTTGCGAACGATCAACGATGATTTAAGAACATGTTGAAAGATCAAAATTAATGATTTCTCACTCGTCGTTTGATCGTTTGCAGCGTTTACACGTACAATTATCGTTCGAACTCGACCGTTATCGTGCAAAAACGAACGATAATCGTCCCGTGTAAAAGGACCATTAAACATGTTGAAAGACAACCGACTGATACAGCAACGATCTGTTGCCGTCGCTCCATGGAATAGGAGCTTTGGCAGCAGACCCTGCTGTATCCTATGGGCTGCCCGGACGATCACCGATCCCCCGGGTAGCCCCCCGCAGATTCATCCGGTCGCTGCTGCCGCATGGGATCGCGACAGCAGCGAGTGGGGAATGAGCAAACGAGCGCAAATAGCGCTCATTTGCTCCTGTCAGTCGGCCCGTGGAATAGGGCCTTAAGGCACATCACTAATTGCAGTTTAGCTAAGACAAGATGGCAGCCCCCATAATAATGTACTAAAAGACTGATTACATAAAATCAAATACTCCAGTATTTGTCTCTAATCAGTAAAAAGAAATGTAGGCATTACAATCCCAACAGTAGCACTGGCCACATAACTGATAATACAGCTGTTCTCATTATTATGTTTTATATGTGCATAAGCCCTGTTGGTTTTCTGAAGAAGTATGTTCTCTAAATTATTGTTTGGTCTAAGTGTTTAGAGATTTGGTCAGAGTATTGTTAGTTTATTGACCATAATACTACTGAAATATGCAGATGACTCAACTTCATATACTTGTCATGCCTATTCTTGGAAATGACCTCTAAAAGTAATCTGTACATGTAGAGGTGTGGCATATGATATCATCATCTTGGTTTTCAGCTCAACCGCTGGACCTGGAAGTCTTGAACCTCATCTGTACTCCCTAAATGTCATAAATACACAACACTCTTTCTGCAATCATTGTGACTCTGTACCTGGCTGCATATGTGACATGGTTTCTATTGTGTCAAAATACTACTCATCACCATCCTATCACATTAAGGGAGAAAGAGCCCAGGATGGTGTCAGTATTACATAACAACAGTGGCCGCAGTTGACCCCTCAAGTTTTAAAATAAATGCGTTTTTTTAATTACATTTTTTTCTGTCACTTTTTATTTTTTTATGAGATTTTTTTAAAATGCATGTTTAGGACATGTATTTTTGGGCATTTCTCACATTAAAAACTCCTGCACAAATCCCTGGAGCTCTCTATTAAGGGGAATCTATCACCATCAGAACCCATACTGAACTTTTGGTATGTGGTGATCCTGAACAATAGATGTATCACCTTTCATTGTAATCTTGCCTCTGATAGTAAAGGGGACACCAGAAAAGTGATCTCTACAGAACGGAAAGTGTGATATGTAATGTATTTTTACTTGTAAACAAAAAACAAAACAAACAGTGACTACAATTCTTTAAAAAAACAAACTGCATGTTTTTACAAGCAATTGTTACTGACACTGGTGAATTCTATAACTAACCATGATACTGTGCCCACAATGTAGGGCTCTCGTAAATGCTGACCCTGGTGTAACATGCTCCGCACTGGTTAAACAGTGACTGTATAATTACAGCTGAAGGATCAACAACCATCTCAGGAATTTAGCGCAGTATGGACTTCTGAACTCTGTGGCTGAATGACAAACCTACCTTTTTATCGAGCTTCAGCCAAGTCGGGAATCCCTTAGTATCCGTGTACTGAAGTCCAAAGTACCATACTTCACGCAGGCCCACAGTCTTTACCACCTAAAATGACAGAAAAATTATTAATGACAAAACCTAGTATACCTAGTATGCTGATCACAGGGTACTCCACCATAGATTGCAGCTATTTTATACATACATACATACAATTGTCAAAATCTAAATTGCACAAGGAAATAAAGGGGACACAATTAAAAAGAATTGTTTTTATTTTTGCTTTGTACTGTCCAGTGAAAATTGTTATTAAAGTATTGTATTGCCCCCAAAAAATTATACAAATTACCAATATACACTTATTACGGGAAATGCACATAAAGTGCTTTTCCCCTGCACTTACTACTGCATCAAGGCTTCACTTCCTGGATAAAATGGTGATGTCATGATGACCCAACTCCCAGAACTGTGCGGACTGTGGCTGCTGGAGAGGATGATGGCAGGATGATGCTTAGTGTCCCTCCAGTGCCCTGTGTCCCTCAGTGTCCCTCTGCCATCATCCTCTCCAGCAGCCACAGCCCGCACAGCTCTGGGAGACGGGTCACGACATCACCATGTTATCCAGGAAGTGAAGCCTTGATGCAGTAGTAAGTGCAGGAAAAAACGCACTTTATGTGCATTTCCCATAAGAAGTGTTTATTGGTGATTTGTATAACTTTTGGGGGGGGGGCGATACAATACTTTAAAAATATTTTTGCCGGACTTCTCCTTTAAAGCCACAATCAGCCCACTCCTAACTGTTTGTACATGTTTGCACAGTTATGCTCAGCCAATTGCGGCTGAGCATCTGATGGCGCTGCAGAGGGCGGCCGGCACTGGGGAAGGTCGGAGCGGTTTGGCCGTCCGTCTGAAGATGACATCATTGGCACAAGATGGCAGACGGGCGCGACACGGATCAGATATGTATAATGCACCACACTTCCGGGTACACGTGCGGGGGTGGTGGGACACGGGGAAGGAGGCGATTCACAGACATAACATACATTACAAAGTTGTATAACTTTGTAATATGTGTTATTTTGTGAATAATTTCTTAGCGCCGCACTACCCCTTTAATGTAAAAAGCAAGGGCTTCACGGACATCATGGACAATATATATGTGGAACAGTGTGTACAGAGTCAAGAGTCTATTAAGGGGACAAGAATTCTCTGTTGCTCCACAGGGACTTTGTGCCACTGTATGGTGCTTGTATTACATTACATTACATTTTTGCATTTACATTTTACATTCATCATTCAGATGTTATACATGGTAATGGAAAATAATTGTCTGTGTACTCAATGGAGTCTGAAAGGAATATTTTATATTTATATTTGTTTGAATTTAAATCGTAAAAATTATTTTCTGAAATGACCACAAAGGCTACAGAGCTTTTTGAAGGTTTGGAGAAATTAGGGCAGCTATGATAATGTAGGCTTGCATCTGAACAGTCACAGATTAACGTCAGGCCAACAAATAACACAATTACTTCTGGTACATGGAGATTCCTAGCGAATAAGCGCTCAGCAAGTTATTGTTCTGGTGCTGGGCTCATTAGCCATACACAATATGTAGCTGTTTCATGAAAATCTACTGAGGCCGGTGAAAGAAGACATTAATAGGGATTTTTAATGACAGAGCATTCTCTGCAGCTGTCCATGAGATGGCCCAATTTCTGGCCTGCCCTCTGCCTATCCTTTCTCTGTTAATGAAAGTATTCATTATAAGGGTATAAGAGGCAAAATCACTAAAGATGGCCATTTACATAAGAAAACTTTTAGCTCATTCCCCAACAATTTAAATGGGTATTCTGCTAAAGTGAGACTTTTACTATGGTGCTGCCCTGGCACAGAACATAAAAAAGGGTATTCTTACCTTTCAGCTAGAGATGAGCGAACTGTTCAGACTTTTGGTCCGAACACAGTTTTCTCTCTCATTATACCTGCGATCCCGGCCGCATAGTTGCGCTCCTGGTGATATTCCAGGGAATCCGATGCCGACGGACCAAAAGTCCGGCGGTCCGATCATCTCTACTTTCAGCACTCCTCCAATGTCGTCCTGCATGCAGGTCCTGGCTAAAGGATCCTGCCTCCACTTCTGAGACGGACTAATCCGTCCTAGTGACAGTCTGCTGCAGACCAGTATAATAGAGCACTCATCTGATGGATCATTGCTCTATTATATACACAGCATTGATCTCAATGGGGGCTTCTAGGGGGGCTTCTATTTAATGTATGTAAAAAAAATAAAGTGTTTTTATTAATAAAAAACACCCTCCCCTAATAAAAGTTTAAATCAATTTATAAATAAAAAAAAATAAATAAAAAAATAAACATAATTGGTATCGCCGCGTGCATATTCACACAAACTATTAAATTATCACATTCCTGATCTTGCACGGTAAACTGCGCAAGCGCCAAACAAAAAAGCAATGTGCTAAAGTCTGTATTTGCAAAGTATAAGTATAAATGCAAGCGCAGTGGCCTTTTGGCCATGTTTTTGGTGTAAACTGCACCAGAATAACGTTGCATTAGTAAATCTGTGCCACAGTGTTTTCCTGTGTAACACTTAAAATATCATTAAAATATCAGTTACCTGATCAAAAAGCTGCTTGCCAGTAGTGTTGGGCTGTATGGCAAATTCCAGCTCTGCATCCATGGTGGTCACCCGAACATTGACCTGAAATAAAACATACCTGGTCACTAATAGCCAATGGGAAATATTATAGATAAAATATCAAACCAAAATTTCAACCCACATAGAAACTAAAGGCCAAAAAGTCACATTGTTGATTGGATATATATCTGCTCAGGGTCTCACAAAGTTTCTTTAAACAGGCGGTCTTCTGTACAACAAGCACCATTGGATCCTTATGGATTCCCTTGACTTTAATGGTGTCTGTCGGATTCCTGTCTGGTGTCTACTTATTTAGCAGGATTTGAGCAAACCAAAAAATACGGCTTGTCTGCTCAGGTCCTGCTAAATAAATTGATTATGTGACAGAGCTTCCCAAACAGAGCTACAATGCAGAATCTGAGTACAATAAAGCATTTGAAGTTCATTGAACCAATTTTTATATTTCCTCTCTCTCCCATGATGCATCAGCACAGCATTACAATAGCAGCTACAGCCAAACCAGTGCTTCTCCAACTTTTTCTACTGGAGCCTCACCCAACAGACCAAAGCAATGCCTGGGCCTCACCAGACTGACCAAGAGGGTGCCTGGGCCTCACCATCTGTTGTGAAAGTCCATTTAAAAGCTGAAAATAATGCTAGGGCTCCTTTCACCAGTCTCCCAAGCTCTATATACCAATAAAGCAAGTACAAAATAAATTAATAATGTTGCTAATATGGAGATTTTTGCAAACATTAAAAGGACTGTGCAGATCATAGTTACTTTGTGAAAACTGGTTCCTCAGCTGGGCCTCACCAATAACTAGGGGGCGCCTTACTGGTGAGGCCCGCCTCACACTTTGAGACGCACTGGCCTAAACCATATCTGCCTGCTGGGAGGAGAGTGTAATAATCCTCATCTCTATACTGTATATAACAGTCAGTTATCTATACCTTAAAACTGCATGACAGAAGATGTATCTTCATCAGTAACTGTAGCAGGAGTTTCCACCCCGTTCTGTGGAGAGGTTGTACATATATATACAAATATTGTCTGACTGGCTGTATAATGAGTAATAAGGAGTGCTTCTTTAATGGTCCTGTTTTTACTGAAGCTCATACTAGTATTTCATTGGTGAGAATTAAGTTAAAGGAGTACGTCGGCAAAAAAATAAAAAAAAATCAAATCAACTCGTATTAGAAAAAATCTCCAGTCTTCCAGTACTTATCAGCTGCTGTGTGTTTTGCCACCTCTGTCCATGTCAGGAACTGTCCAGAGCAGGAGACGTTTTCTATGGGGATTACCTACTGCTCTGGACAGTTCCTGGCATGGACAGAGGTGGCAGCAGAGAGCAGTATGTCAGACTGGAAAGAATACACCACTCCGCTGTGGCACAACCCTGGGTTCCCACACCTGCTCACATTGGAAGGAGCTTTGTTCTTGGAGCAAAAGGGATTGAACGCTCTCTCGCAGCTGTTTCAGGAGGGAGCTTTCAAGTTCTTTGCTCAGCTACAGATGGATTTTGACTTACCACACTCGTCCTTTTTTAGATATTTGCAGCTGCGCCACGCAATTGAGACGCAATTTGGAAGATCTCCTCCGGACATATCCTTTTATTTCCTTTTAGACACAGTGCTGACAGCTTCAGATAGCAAAGGTTTGATTTCCCTTATCTATAGAGAGCTATCAGATTCATATATGTCCAGCAGACCTCTAACGATCAAGGAGCAGTGGGAGATGGATGTGGGTCCAATAACAGATGACTAATGGTCTACTGTTTTAGCTATGACGCCTAAATTGGCGATTTCCGAGGCACATAGACTTTCCCAGTTGTTCCTTGTCCATAGAGTATACAGAACCCCCTATGTTCCTTTTAAAAATAGAAGTTTTTGCTGATTTAAATTGCCCCCGGTGTGGCATGGGAGACGCCCATATTGCCCATCTTATGTAGAGTTGTGTGGAGTTGGAGGGTTATTGGCGGGAGGTGGTGGCTCTAATAAGGCGGGTGTTTGGGGTTACAATACCCTTAAAAACCGGTGAAATGTGTTTTGGGACTGATAAGTGAGAATGATGAGCCCACAGGCATAGAATTGGCTATTTGTAGAGTCCTTTACCAAGCTCGCAAAACACTGGATACAACCTACCGCACCTACAATTGCGGAATCTATTGCTAAACTTAACAACATTATTAGATTGGAAAAGGGAGTCTACAAAAAAAGAAAAGCTATGAAAAAGTTTGAGTTGATATTGAGTTGATATTGATGCACCTGGTATTCCTTCTAGACTCCTCCGGAGGAATCCAATGGAGGCTTTTCTTTAATTTGCTGACCAACATGCTAGCTCTGCTAGGAGAACTGGCGATCTAGTCTAACGTAGATTATTTTTCTGC
This sequence comes from Dendropsophus ebraccatus, assembly GCF_027789765.1. NCBI lineage: Eukaryota > Metazoa > Chordata > Amphibia > Anura > Hylidae > Dendropsophus > Dendropsophus ebraccatus. The sequence goes on from NC_091459.1 coordinate 58,088,676, forward strand.
ATATTTTTTAGGAGAGTGTTGGAGAAAGGATGCAAATGCGTCATCTGCTATTATATTATTATTATTATTATTTTTCATTTTCTTGTCTGCTGATGGATGAACACGGCTGGGGGATGCCCTTTACATTGATGTTAGGATTCCTATTCTGATCTGCATTACGATATTGGATTCATTTTTTGTTCATGGCTACCTTTATAATTTCTTATTTTACATGTTTCTTTTTTCCTTGGTTTGGGGGGGTTGGGTATTTTTCAATAAAAAAAGATCTGATTAAAAAAAGGAAAGAATACACTTCCTGCAGGACATACAGCAGCAGATAAAACACTGGAAGACTGGAGATTTTAAATAGAAGCAAATTACAAATCTATATAAAACTTTCTGTCATTGGTTGATTAAAAATTTTTTTAAAGGGGAAGTAACCCCGTTACCTGTGCTTGGGGCCATGTCAGAGCATACAATTTTTAAACTTAAAGCGTAACTGTAATTTCAGGGTCATTTTTCTGAAAACATTAAATATCAACAGTTCAAGCGATTTTAAGAAACTCTGTAATAGGTTTTATGTACTAAAAGAGTTTCCTTCTGGACTGAAAAAGCAATCTCCCAGCCTCCCCCCTCACATCAAATGAAGCAGGATTTCTGTCTCCATTATGTGGCTATGGAGAGGGGAGGGGCTGTTAGGAGTGACTGAGCACGGAGCAGTCCTGCAAAGTAGGGCTGGGCGATATAAACGATATGCCAAAATATCGTCATCAATTCGGTTGACGATATAGATTTTTGGCATATCGTCATATCGCGATATACCACGGAGCGGTAGTGAATAAGCTTCTCACTTACCGCTCCTTGGTACCGCGCTGCAGGGCCTTCCGTTCACGCATTGTCAGCGCGCTAGCGCGCTGATGCGTGTGACGTCAGGTCTCCCAGTGCATGCTGGGAAGAAGACGCGGCCCGTCTCGCCTCGCGGACTCCATCAGCCAGCCCTGCAGGAAAGGTAAGTAGCAGAGGGGTCGGGGGCGGCAGATGGCTTGGCATGGGGCTGATGATGGCCCTGGCTGGGGGGACATGATGGCTGGCACATGAAATGGCTGGAAAACTGAGAGGGGAGATGACTGGCACTGGGGGGGGGGGGGGCTGATGACTGGCAACGGGGGGCTGATGACTGGCAAGGGGGGCTGATGACTGGCAAGGCGGGTGATAACTGGCACAAGGGAGGGCTGATGACTGGCACAGGGTGGGCTGATGGCACAGGGGAAGGCTGATGACTGGCAAGGGGGGCTGATGACTGGCAAGGGGGGCTGATGACTGGCGCAAGGGGGGCTGATGGCACAGGGGAGGGCTGATCACTGGCACAGGGTGGGCTGATGGCACAGGGGAAGGCTGATGACTGGCAAGGGGGGTGATAACTGGCACAAAGGGGGCTGAAGGCATAGGGGAGGGCTGATCACTGGCACAGGGGAAGGCTGATGACTGGCAAGGGGGGGGGGTGAGTATACACACAAAAAAAAATTTATATATCGTGATATATCGTTATATCGTGCATGCATCAAATTATATCGTGATATAAATTTTAGGCCATATCGCCCAGCCCTACTGCAAAGCACAACACCCTGCAATCTTCTCTCAGTAAGTTCATAGATAAGCACTGACCTTTTGTGACACCTGAATTTAGCGTTTTAGGTGCCCAGAGAGTCTAGAAACAGCTGACCTTCATGTTACCTCTTCCTGCTCCCTCATCTCCCTCAGCCCCTCCTCCCTTCATAGGCTTACAATGGAGAGAGCAGAACCCGTCTTCACTGGCTTCTCTGTAATGAAGACATGTTTGCCTGATAATGCACAGATAAGAAGTCAGGGGGGGAGGCTGGGAGATTGCTTCTTGAGTACAGAAGGAGGCTTTTTTGGCTGATGAAACCTACTACAGAGTTTCTTAAAATCGCTTATACTACTGATTTCTGCAATAAAAAAAAGTGACAGTTACGCTTTAACTGAGTACAATTTGATAGACATAAATTTTGAATAGAATACAAATTTAGCAGCTCAAGCAAAATGGCTGCTTCCAACATGTAAAAAAAAAATCTACAATGTGAAATTCCCAACAGCTTACAAAAAAGAGTATGTAACAGTATCTGGTTACACATTCCCTAATATAGCAGAAGAGTACAAGAAGAAAATCCTTAGAAACTGAGAGACACAAGGAAAAGGAGAAAAAAAGGGTTTTTTCGCAAATGGAGAACATTTATTGAATTTCACTTTAGTCCTGAAGAAACATAAAAACTCCCGAAATTTTTTCAAAACACAGTATGGTACAACAAGGAAGCCCTTAAAGGGTCATTAGAAAAACTGCAGCTGCCAGATCATTCTTCATGAACAGCCAAAGGTGTGGAGACTGAGGAAGGTAGGGAAGTGGGGAAAGGAGGGAAGGGGAATTATGGAGTTGGAGTTAGGGTTTTAGGTCTTAGATAGAATGATCAGAGAAGTAGGCTTTTGTAATACTACTTATGTAATTATGAGACCCATACTATGCATATCTTATTTCGCACAATAATTAACTATGCAAGAGACAAGCTGACTTTTCTTTGGTATGAACCTTTATGTGTCAACAGACATTACACCTGTGAATGTAACCAATATGTTCTATATGCAATGTTACTATCTTTACTATATGATAATTCTGACTGTTACATTTCTGTTATGTCTTGAATGTAATGCCTGGAGTAGTGGATCCACTGGACCGTCACTAGCGATGGCACTAACCTCACCAGGGAGCGGAGTCTAAGGGGCCGCTGGTCTTCACCAGGGCCCGCCGCAAGGCGGGATGGACTTGCTGCGGCAGGCGACCCAAAGGTCGCTACCACTGGCTTGGTTGCTAGTGACGGCAGGCGAGGCGAGGCGTGGCAGGAGCAGTAGGCAGGAGATGGTGCTGGCAGAGGTCTGTAGGCGTAACCGCAGGTGACAGGCTGAACACAGGAGCAATAGTGTAACAGAGGAGCAGGAACCAGGAACGAGGACTAGGGACCAGGTAGTGGACAGGAATCAGGAACAAGGACTAGGGACCAGGTAGCGGACAGGAATCAGGAACAAGGACTAGGGACCAGGTAGCGGACAGGAATCAGGAACAAGGACTAGGGACCAGGTAGCGGACAGGAATCAGGAACAACAGGGAGCTGGGCCAAACGCTATGGGAAGCATGTAGAGGCTCCAACACCTGGAAGGGTGCAGGGCTGGAACTTATAGGGGAGTGATTGACATACAGGCCAATTAGGAGCGCACTGCCCCTTAAAATCTGAGACAGCCGGCGCGTGCGAGGAGGCGGGCACGCGCGCGCCGGCGGGCACAGCGACAGACAGGAGCGCGGTGAGGTGAGGCGCCCCCCAGAGCCTAAGCAACAGCAGCGCCGGGTCCCTGCCTATGGACACCGGCTGCTGCAGATGCGGGAGAGAGGGTGTGGTGGCGGTCCGGAGCATTGAAAAAACAATAAAAAAAGATGTGTTTAAAAAAAAATCCTTCAGCACAACCCCATAAAATCCATATTTTTATTAGGCAAGTTAAAATACTGGCTCCTCCATGTGGTAAGAAAACAGACTGAGGCTATGTTCAAATATCCTTCAAATGAAAAAAGTTTTTATTGGACATCCGTTATTTGTCATTTGAGAGTGTGTGAACATAGCCTGAGGCTGTATTCACACACTCGCACAACCTGTACATAATTGCGGACAGACTACGGACCCATTACCACATCTGTCTGTTTTAAGGGCTGTAATCTGGGCCGCAAATGCGGGTCCGTACTAGAATCTGTCAGTTCTTTTTACAGCACGGATTACTATCCATCTCTGAATAGTTCCGAGCATTGCAGACAACTACGGATGCACACCTCTAGTGCTGTCTGTATTTGTGGGTTCCCAATTGCAGACAGCACTACAGGCAGGTGAATGTAGTCTGACTCGTTTCTAGCGTTCACCACTCCTGGTTGTACTAGGATTTTCTTCTTATACTATAAGCTAACGTTTGGAGCCAATGTGCTTTTGGGCACTCCCAAAACTGGTGCATGGTGCATATTTTTGTATATACCACTATATCAAGACTCTTGATATATACCAGTCAAAGCACATCCTATCCCACCCATTCAACGGGTCATGTGTTTTTTTTTTTTTATGTTTTTTTTTTAAACCTGTAAAATTCCTCGCTCTTGTAAGTGAGACAGGGTGCATCACTTTCCTCTTGTCTCAGCACTTCAACTTACATTTTACCCTTTATACCAGTCATGTCAAACTCTGGCCCGTGGTACTATTACTTTTGGCCCGCCAGGCAATTCAGGGTTTGAATTACATCTAGCCCGTCATTGCATTAGATTATGATATGGTTGGTCCGGAGAGCCACTCAGACCACCCATATTATATTCTTGTAGGCCACAAGCAGTTTTTAGCCTGTGGGCTAGGAGTATGTGAGCGGTGTTCCGACGCCGGCAGCGCAGTGACGTCATCACACACATCCTGCACTGGGCGCCTCCCGCGCCTTCTGGGGCTGCAGAAAAGGGTGAGTCCAAGCTACTGGGGCAACCTGTCACCCCTCGACAGCCCCCCATGCTTACATGAGAAGATGAGTGGGCGGCTGTATCTTTGCGGCAGGCCCAGTATCAGGAGTAGGGCCGGCAGGAAGGGGTAAGTATAGAGGGGCTGTACCCGGGGGTAGGGTGGGTTCGGGGGGCTGTCCACAGGTGACAGGTTCCCTTTAACAACTGTTCTAGGGGCTGGCTACTATATAAGAGTCTATTGGGGAGGGCTGGCTACTATATAAGAGACTATGGGGGAGGGTTGGCTACTATATGAGACTATTGGGGAGGGCTGGCTACTATATAAGAGATTATGAGGAGGACTGGCTACTATATATGAGACTACTGGGCATGGCTGGCTACTATATAAGAGACTACAGGGAGGGCTGGCTACTATATGAGACTGCAGGGGAGGGCTGGCTACTATAAAAGTGACTATGGGGGAGGGCTGTCTACTATATAAGAGACTATTGGGGAGGGCTGGCTACTATATGAGACTATGGGGAGGGCTGGCTACTATATGAGACTATGGGGAGGGCTGGCTACTATATGAGACTATGGGGAGGGCTGGCTACTATATGAGACTATGGGGAGGGCTGGCTACTATATGAGACTATGAGGAGGACTGGCTACTATATGAGACTATGGGGAGGGCTGGCTACTATATGAGTCTATTGGGGAGAGCTGGATACTATATGGGACACTTAGGGGGCTGACTACTATTTAGGCACTATTGGGAGGACTGGCTTATATGTGGGTAAATTTTGGTTGGGTTGGCTACTACATGGGGTAATATTGGGGGGGAGGTTGGCTATTACATGGGATGGGGTTTAATCATGTCATAGCAGCTTATCATGTCATTTATCATAGTGCACAGCGCTGGGAGACGCACACAGACAGTGCCAGGAACACCGCATGCTGCTCTGACAGTGCCAGGTCTGCAGCTTTCGCACTTCAATATTATCAAAGCAACTTTGTTGAATTTTTTTAATTTTGACCCACTGTGTATTTGAGTTTGACACCCCTGCTTTATACAGTGCAAATGGCAATGATACCTACAATAAAAGATATCACAGCAACAGCCTGAGAAGTGTAAGCAGCAGGTATCAGGTAGGGTAACTAGAAAGCTATCGCCTTGCCAGTCATTACTTCTGGCATTTTTGCTGGGATTACTTTGGACTTAATTCTAAATCTGCTTATAAATGTTATTGGGTCGCTGACTTGCTTTAGTGGAGATTGCTTTCCAAGTGGAAAATAACTAAGGAATTTTCGGCCCACAATATATAATAAGAGCTTTGGTTTACAATATGATGGCATGCAACTGGACAGATTGGACATTAAAATATAATAATTTGTGCAGTATTTTTATACAGAATAAAATGTATGATTGTAGCCATAACTATGCATCTGGCTACTCTGGTGGTCATACTTCTAGTAAGAAGTGGCCTGAACTATGACATCTCCTAGGCTCCACACTAATAAAAACCCAGCTGCCATTATATTTAATTCAAACCAGGTTTTGAATTAAATATTATGTTTTCTTCCCCACAGTCTACCACCCCACCTGTACTCTACGTTCTGCCAATGATTTAATGCTGGGTTCACACATGGTTTTTGTGCCAAAACCAGAAGAGGATCCAACAGGAAAGAGAAGTACAGGAAAGTTCTGGCTTTGGCACAAAACGATTTATTTGTCTAAACACTGATCGTTATAAAAACCAAATTGTTGCTTCAAAATCGTTAAACGATCAATTGGGCGAATTATCGCTCCGTGTAAATGCAGTAATACAAAGTTATATAAGGATGGGTTCATCCTGAGGAATATTCGCAGATAATGTTCGCGGAATTCCGCTGTCTGTCCGCGCGCACGGTTATATAGATTTGTAAGGGTGCATTTACACAGAGAGATTTATCTAAAAGATTTTTAAAGCCAAAGCCAAGAACAGACTATAAGCAAAGAACGGGTCATAAAGGGAAGACAGAAATGTCTCCTATTTTCAAATCCATTCCTTGCTTTGGCTTCAAAAATCTGTCAGATAAATCTCTCTGTGTAAACACACCATAATTTACTTCTATTTAAAAATCTCCAGTCTTCCAGTACTTATTCACTGCTGTATGTCCTGCAGGAAGTGGTATATTTCTTCCAGTCTAACAAAGTGCTCAATGCTGCCACCTCTGCACATGTCAGGAACTGTCCAGAGCAGGAGAGGTTTTCTATGGGGATATGCTATTGTTATGGACAGTTTCTGACATGGAGAGAGGTGGTAGCAGATCATTTCTTGGAGAACATACAATTCTAAATAACTTTCTGACACCAGTTGATTTGAAAGAAAAAAAAATTACAGAAGTACCCCTTTAACTTTGAAGTGCCACAGAATAGATGCTAAACCTCATAATGCATGCCCACTCCCCCACATCTTCCCTCACATACGCTCCCTTGTTTGACGTACAGGGTTGTAGATTGTCCTTGGTCAGGACACCCAACTTTGCAGAGTATTGGCGCACAAGTTAGAAACAAGCACTTTATTCTTTGGACTACAGCATGGATCAAACCAGCATGCCAATACTCCACAAGTTGTGGCGTCCCGACTAGTGTTGAGCGGATCTCTCAAAAAGTTCCCGTTCGGCAACGTAATCTAAAACTAAATGCTCTACGTTTGATTCCCCACATTTGCAGAAGATGGATGCAGCCGTACAAGTCCTGTAAATGTTTTCTTGGCAGCCCTAGGGTGGCATCCAACTTCTCCAGACGTGTGGAATCAAACACTGAACGTTCAGTCTAGATTACATTCCCGAACCTGAACATTTTGACAGATCTGCTCAACACTAGTCCTGACCAAGCACTCAGTGTTAGCATGGAAGCATAAAAGAAATGTATGTTCACTATGTAGGAAACAAATGGAAACATTTCCCTGTCCATCTCAAGTAGCCTTCTTTTTCCATACTAATATATAATTGGCTGGAGAATAATCCTGCTTTGTATTGTAACATCTCGATATCTTTATTAGAGTCTGAAAAACAAAAGTCATCTCCCAAGAGTTACTATGGTGTAATTGGCTAAACCATCCATACCGACTATAGTTAAACCTAAAGGCAAGTGGGATTAAAAAGCAGATGGGATTAAAAACACCTACGCACTAAGCAATCTTTTAAAACCTGGTGAGAAGAGGCCCTGAGCAGACTGACAGATGAAGCTGCTAAACAAAAGAAGCAATGCAGCCTCAGTAAACAACAAGTGCACGCTGCAAGTATTATGTGCCCATATATAATATCAATGTGCCAAGTAATTCTAAAGCTGCAAACACATATTTAGAATATTACAATATGCAGAACCTGTGGATATTAGTAGTAGGCTTTACTGATCATCTAATTCTAATGCCTACTGGAGCTGATAGGAAGACACCTAGGTCTGCTTAGGACACATATGAATCAGACAGGTTTTTACTTGTCCTATAGAGCCATCATACAGCACCCACACTTCTATTTAAAAAAAAATGAGGGTCATTGAACACAATGTTACTGTGAGTATAAACCCTAAGCAGAATTGCTGTCTAACCTGTACAGATGTAAGTAATGTATGATAACAAATGTAGGGAATCTACTGAGTGGATGCTCCTGGAAGCGAACAATAAAAGTACTATTTATTTTCATAGAATATATGCTGCCATAGGAAATACCTGGACTATTTTATAAAGCTTCATAAAGCTGGGAAACACAACTGTCGATAACTCATTTCCAGTATTAACGTAAAGCTGTTGTTTCCAGTGACATTTTAGAATAAGGGCCGTATAAGAGGGCCCGATTATTAGGAGCAAGCAAGAGCCGACCTTTCAGGTCAGCAATCCCTTGCTCCTCATTCACCGCTTGCTGTCTGTGTTATTATACACACACGCATCGAGCGGGGGGCCACGGGGAGCAGCGGAAGAGGCTTCAAGGGCGATCTTTAGATTGTTTGGGTGGCCCATAAAAGATAGCAGTGGTCTACTGCCGGCACTTTTCTTACACACTATCGTCTTTTTTTTTTTTTTTTGCTGAAAGTCGGCTGATAATTGCCTTTCAGCATGAGCTATTACACTAAACGATTATCGGCTGGTGTAATAGTACCCTAAGCCATGTGAGTATGTGAAATTATATCACTTTATCTGCATTTATCTGAAGGTTTTCAACTCTAAAGGCCCTAATATATCGGCTGATAATTGAATAGAAGGCAACGATCAGCAGACATGAACGATCTGTTGTCGCTCCATGGAATAGGAGCAATGGCAGCAGACTGCTGCTATCCCCTATGGGCTGCCCGGACGATCTAGCAATCACCCAAGCAGCCCCCCTCACCTCCCAGCGCCCCTCCTGCACTAACCCCCTCGCTGCTGCCGCGTGTAATAGCGGCGGCAGCAAGCGGGAAATGAGGAGCAAAGAGTCCCGTGTAATAGAGGCTTGACTTTTATTTCTGAATATCCCTTTAAAGGGGTACTCTGAGCCAGGGGGGTATTTTTGAGGAGGGGGTGGAAATTGAAGCCGGAGGTCACTCACCTCCCCCTTTCCAGCGCCAGTGCCCTGGTAGCGGAGTCCCGCCACGGCCGCTGAATGGCAGAACTGCTTTGAGACGTCGCGTCTCATGCGGCATCTCTGACCAGGAAGCGGCTGCGGGACGGGAGTACGGGCCAGCACGATCCGGGCACCGGAGCTGGAACGGAGGAGGTAAGTGACCTCCGGCTTCAATTTCCACCCCTTCCCCGGCGTTCCTCAAAAATACCCCCCAGCCCGGAGTACCGCTTTAATATGTATGAATATCCTAACGCAGGGGAGCACAACCTGCAGCTCTCGACCCGGGGGAAAACTAAAATCATGCCCGGATAGCCAAAGAATGTCCACACATGAGAAAACTGTAGTTTGGCAACAGCAAGAGGGCCGCAGGTTGTGCTCCCTTGTCCTAGGGGTAGGTTGACATGGAATATATTATCTTTGCTGACATTAAAGTAAAATCCATCTCCCATCAATATTTATGATAATCTATGGAATCCTTTATATGACATTGTGTTGTTCCACCAAAAGTTTTACACATCAGTAAACTGATCAAATTAAGCTTCTTTCATTAAACATATTTTTAAAGAATTTTTGGTGATGTGTTTCTAATTTTCTATTTTACTATGAAATAATCCTGGTGCAGTCTTCAATTTGGCACACTAGGCCTAATAATAAACTGACACTTCATGTTCTATAAAGATCACTGTCCTTATCATGACAGACACAATTACATACAATAAAGATGAAAAGGTACATAGATAAGACAGAAGCAGGCTATTCCCTATAATACAGTATATGCCTTTGGTTTTGTACATTTCTATGTGTGTACAACTCTCTACACGTCTGACAACAGCTTGTAATCTGAATTATCAGGCTGCTTCATGATACCTGTGATGTGAGATGGTGCAAGGTATTGAACACACTGTTTGGGCTATACCTTTGAATAAAACATGTACAAAGGTGCCAAACCAAGGGTTAACTTTTCTCTCCCATTGTGGGATTATTTCTTGATCCTAAAACTAAATGGATAAACTCATTTACTAACCAGATCAGAGGATTCTCTTCTATACACTGTATGTCCCTTCTTACAGGCAAGATACTGGAGATCTTGCTCTCTCGGGTCTTCACAATATTATTTGTACAGAAGTGATGTGACCTATGCTGCGTTTACACGGAATGATTATCGTGCGAATTTGAACGATAATCGTACATGTAAACGCAGCGAATGATCAAGCGACAAGCGAGAAATTGTTTATTTTGATTTTTGAACATGTTCTCAAATCGTTGTTGGTTGTTCGCAAAAAATTCGCAGATCGTTCCGTGTAAACAGTCGTTCACCGATTTAACATATGTGCGGGATAGACTTAAACGATCGCAACACGATTTTTCCGTGCGATATATCGTTCCGTCTAAACGCTGATCGTTATAAAAAAATTGTTACTTCGAAATCGTAAATTATACGATCAGGCGAATTATCGCTCCGTGTAAACGCAGCACTAGGCTTTACCTGACATGTGGTGCATAATATATGTGGAGCTCCTGAGCAGGTAAAGAATGACCATAGTTGGGAGATTTATCAAAGCTTGTGTCTAAAAACTTTTGACAAGTCAAATGTCTTGATCGGTTAGGGTCTCAGTGCTGAGACCCCCCGATCCCCTCTATCTCTAGATATATACCTGCGAGTGGCAGCATGCTTTACTCCCTGGAGTGCCACTCAATCCATTTCAAAGCAGGAGAAGTTCTCTACAGACTTAGGGTGGTATTACACGGGCCGAGCAGGGCTCGATAATACCTGTAAACGAGCAGCGATCTGCTAGATCGTTGCTCGTTTACTGGACCTATTACACGGCCCGATAATCGTTTGACAAGAGCTGCAAGGACATCGTTACCGATGTCCTTGCAGCCCTTGCTAAACTGGCATACATTACCCATCCACGTTCCAGGGCTGCTCCTGCGTCCGCTTCTCCCGGGGGTCCCGCGCGCTCTCTAGCGTCACAGCAGCCTGTCAGTTGGTAGGCCGCTCAGCCAATCACAGGCCGGGACCGCCGCGGCCTGTGATTGGCTGAGCGGCCTATCAGCTGACAGGCCTCTGTGACGCTAGGGCGCGCGCGGGACGCAGGGAGAAGCGGACGGCAGGAGCAGCCCTGGAACGTGGATGGGTAATGTATATCGTTAGTCGCCGGTCAGGCACCGCTATTACACGCAGCGGTGCGCGGTCGGCGCCCGACGAAAATAGGTTCTAACCTATATCAACGATCAGCCGATGATCGTTGTCATCGGCTGATCGTTGCATTTATTACACGGAGCGATAATCGGCCGAATCGGGCCAATTCGGCCGATTATCGTTCCGTGTAATACCACCCTTAGGCTATGTTCACACGCAGTATGTTTGCTCAGTATTTTGCAACCAAAACCAGAAGTGCATTAAAAAGACAGAAAGGCTGTCTTCACACACTGCTGGAAATGAGTGGATGGCCGTCAATTAACGGAAAAATAACAGCCATTACCTCAAAACAATAGCCTTTATTTTTTGGTTGCAAAATACTGACCACAATACTGAGCAAAAATAGTGTGTGTGAATAATAGCCGAAGGGTGCACTCCAGCACTAAGATTGAGAGTCAGGGAGTAAAGCACCCAGCTATGCTCTTCTCCCAGCTGTATCTACATAACGTTGGGACCATTAAAAACTTTTGACGCTAGGAACGTTTCAATAAACAAGACATAGTTCACCTACAGTATATTCATTGTTAATGTAAAACATCTACTTTTACTGCATAGTAAACATATTTAGGGCCCTATTCCACCGGACGATTATCGTTCGCATAATCGTTAACGATTAACGATCTCAAACGACCGTTATTGCGAAAGACCTGGAAAAGTTCACTCATTTCCATGGAACGATAATTGTTACTTATGATCGTATTTGCGATCGTTTTTTCTTCGCTATTTCTTCGCTATTGCGTTCGTATCTACTGCGAACGACCGAACTACATCTTATTCAATGCGAACGATTTGCGAACGTTTTGCGAACGAGCAACGATAAAAATAGGTCCAGGTCTTAAGGCCCTATTCCACGTAACTTTTTCGAACGATTATCGTTCATAAAACCGTTCAAACGACCGCTCGTTAACGATATTCATTCTGTGGAATAGCTGTAAACGAGCGAACGACAACAGCAAAATCGTCGTCGAGTCGTTTACTATTTTTTTTCTACATGTCGAAAAAAAATCAGTGGTCTTTCAACAATAATTCGCTAATCTTTTCGTTGAATAAAAAATCTTTCAGTCATTCTTGAAATGTCTACCTACATTTCCCCACGTTTTAAACGACCATGTAACGATGTAACGACCGCAAAAAAATTGTTACACTACAGATATCGTTCACGTTCCCACACGTATTATGTGTTATCGTTCGCTTAAAAAAATTGTTAAGTGCTCGTTAACGAGCGGTCGTTGGAGCGAGTCTATGAACGATAATCGTTCCATGAAATAGGGCTATTATAAAGCGATCAACGATTTCTCGTTCGGTCGTTAATCGTTAGCTGCATTTCAACCAAACGATTATCATTTAGATTTGAACGATTTAACGATAATCTGAACGATAATCTCCTAATAACCTTAGACTATGTTCACACACTTTTGCTCAAATAATATCCATCTACTTTATATAAAAAAACGCCCATTGTTTTCAATCTTCTACGATTCCCATTAAAGTGCAAACAACGGCTGCCAATTCACAGTGTATAGTGTCCATTGTCCGCAGCGGCCGTCAAATTAATTTTTTTTTTTTTTTAAACAGCGGCTGTTATTTTTAGTTGTTCATTGATTTATTTTCTGCCCGTCATTCAATCTTTTTATAACCTAAATTCAATGTAACTTTTGAATAGCCAAGCCCGAAAGGGTGTTAAAAGTGGCCAGCATTAAACATGAACCTGAGGAAAGAATAAACGGCCATCATTGCAACGATGGCCACCAAAGTATGCTTAACAATAAACATTATTGTGTGAACATGGCCTTAATGGGAATGGAAGTCTGGATGTGTGAAATTACTTTAGAGGGAGTGCTAGGATTTCTGCAGCATTGTGTACTAGGAGTAAGGCGAGACGTAGATCAGGTGTAGGTCGAAAAAGAGATTATATAAATAAATGTCAATGTTTAAGGAAGTTCAGGAGCTGGACTTCACCTCTCTAACTGGAGGAATGTCTTACACCCCTCCTCTTATTGTGACGCAATTAAAGTCCTTTAGACAATGGCGACATTCAAGGGCAGACAGATTATGATATGGTGAAAAGACATTGAACAAAAACAGCAGAAAAAAATTGCTGAAAAGTGGCAGGGAGGTGACAGAAAGTTAACGTCTACCTTTATGAATCACTGTGTACACTCCCAGCAGCAGTCAGGAAGATCCCAAAAGAACTGAATAAAATCCATAGCGTGCATACGAGCACCAAGGAAGAAAAAGACGTTCACAATCAGTAACCTCTATAAGTGTATATAAGGATACAATACCCACAGAAAGCAAGATGAAAATGTTGCAAAGTCGGACATGCAATAAGAACATATAATGTGACTGGGCCTGCCCGGGATCCTATCCCTGTGGTTCATAGGCTACAGGCCTGGAGGAAGAGAGAGAGGGGCGCTCCTTGGAGCCAGGACTAGGTGAATATTAGCTTTCTCTTTTTTTTTTATCAGGAACAGAGGGCCCTAATACGGAATGGAGGCACAGGCGGCAATAGCACTATATGGGACCATGGGGACATTATTATATGGGGCACAAAATGCATTATTACTGAGGGGGGCACAGGGGGGCTTTATCAATGAAAGGAGGTACAGGGTGCATTGTTACTATATGGGGCAAAACAATAATTAGCAATATTTCTGTATAAATGTGAATTTGAAAGGAATGCAGCCGCCAACTTTTGTGACCCCTGCTCTAAAATATCCCGCCTTTCATATTCAGGTGACTGGTGTGCTTTAGGCTATGCTCCCACCATGGGACCATAGCAGGAAAAGTTGGCTGCAAATAATATTCATGATCATAGTAGGAACATGGCCTTAAACTGAAAGTCTCTTGTAGTTATTTTTAGTTTACTTTATTAGATTGGTGTCTAGAAGCCAAACAAAATATTATGTATATACAGTATATATATTGGTTTGTCTGTGAACAGTTCATATGGCTTGAGAAAGGCTTGTCCGTTGTTTTACAAGCCGAAACGCATTGCCGAAATAAATCATAGATGTTTACTAATACACCAGTGGATATCATATATTGGAAAACCTTTCGCACATCTGTGCCATTTTCCTGGAAGGGAGTACTTTGGAGGTTTTTGTCGGTCCCATGACAATCCTCAGCTTACTATAGGGGATTCGTAACGGCATTCCTGGCCGCGGAATTCCGCCACTTTTGCTCCGTGTGCACGTAGCCTAAGACTAAAACGTAATTAGTTTCAACATTTGAGAAAATAAAATTTTGTTATATTTTGTTTGCACTATGTCTTTTGTAATTTATTTGCTCAACTGTACATGTGGCCTCCAATACATTGGGCGGACCACACAGCCATTGCACCTCCGTATGAATAATCATAGATGCAATACAAACAGGAAGTTTGAAAAATATAGTGTATCAAGACACCTTTTATATGAACATAATAGTGATTTTAATAATATTACTATTCTTCCTATTGAACATATTCTGCCTAATGTTGTGGACAGATATGCACGTTTAAATAGACGGGAATCATTTTGGATATATAAAATGCAAAGTCTAATACCTAATAAATTAAATGAAGTTATTGAACATATCTGAATACATTAGAATAGAAGGATAAGCTGTTTGCCTTTTATATCTTAAATTGTTTAGGAGCATTAAACCTTTTCATCCAAACAATGGAATAATCACCAGCATTTGTGGAGTTAATAGGCTCTTATGAGCCATGTAGTTCTACACAGATTTGATATGCGCAAGCGCAACGTAGATAATGCAAAATCTCTTTTTGAATTACATCCTTCACATAGATGTAAGAGTGCAGACTTGTACACTAAATGCGGCTTACACAGCTTTAATCATAGCTCTTACTCTAATAGATACGCCACCACCGTAAACCCTTTTGACGTCATTTCCTTTGTGAAGCTCCGAAGACCTCCGGAAGGGAGCGACACGAGGAATGGCGCACCAAGGAGTATAGTAAGGCAATATGGTTTTAATTTTATTTTGAATTGGAATATTTAGCTTTCTTTTAATTTTGGGCTGGCTAGTGATGAGTTCGTACCCGGAAATATTTGGAGGCCATGATGTGGGGTTGCACATGTGTATGTATATATATATTGGTTTGTCTGTGAACAGTTCATATGGCTTGAGAAAGGCTTGTCCGTTGTTATACAAGCCGAAACGCGTTGCCGAAATAAATCGTAGATGTTTACTAATACACCAGTGGATATCATATTGGAAAACCTTTCGCACATCTGCGCCATTTTCCTGGAAGGGAGTACTTTGGAGGTTTTTGTCGATCTCATGACAATCCTCAGCTTTCTATTTGATTCTACCCGCTAAACGACCTGTTGGCTGGGAAACTCCCAAAGATACCGGCTGCGATGTACACACTAAGGGCCCTTTTACACAGAAAGATTATCTGACAGATTATCTGCCAAAGATTTGAAGCCAAAAACAGGAACAGACTATAAACAGAGATCAGGTCATACATGAAAGCCTGAGATTTCTCCTCTTTTCAAATCCAGTCCTGGCTTTGGCTTCAAATCTTTGGCAGATAATCTGTCAGATAATCTTTCTGTGTAAAAGGGCCCTTAGTGCTCAATAGTGTTGTGCCTATAATTAGCACAACACGAAAAGGTGAGTGCATTTGCACCTACATTCCCTTAATTTATAGTATTATCTGTATCCTGCTGTAGTGATATTGCACCAGAAGGCGCCCTCTGTTCCTTTTCTTTCTTCGAATCCCCTATAGTGATTGAAGGGGTCCGTGCCAGTGTGGACAGGTTGCTGACAGCACTACGGTGTTAATGGGGCCTAATTATTATGATAAAAAAAGTTTCTCTTCTGCAGCTTGCTGTGTGAGCTCTTTTTACTCTCTATTATGTACACAGGATGTTTTTAACTATTAGGCGCCCTTCACACATCCATGGCAGTTTTTACAGTCAGGAAATACTGATCAGGAGGCTTCAGGATACCATCAGTGTTTCCTGGCTGTAATAACGAACGAGTAAAAAAATAAAAATCATACTCACCTGCTGGTAAAAACTTGAAGGGTATCCATGCCCAATAGTATTCAGAAATTTACCTGGATTGTGACGAGAAATCCGGGTAAATGTTACTGATGTGTGAAGGGGGCCTAATGCTGTGTTATTACATTTGCGTTAGGAACCTGTCCAAGACAATTCCTTTCCCAGTTGAAACGCCAGGATTATCAACATAATCATGGGGCTATTAAAAAGAAAGAAATGGGGCATGATTGCAGACATGTTCAGAATGTGTTTCGGGGTACAAACACACAGGACGTATACGCAGCGAGTTTTTCGCTGCGTATACGCAGTGAAACTCGCTGCGTATCCCGTCCCTGTGTAGTCAATGGCAGGCAATGGCAGGAGTTTGTCTGCAGCCCGCCCTTTTAACCCCCCGGCCGCTGGAGCGTATACTTTAGCTGATCCCGGCTCCAGTGGTTCCCGGTGTCTTCAGCAAGCCGGAGCGGGGACCAGGTAAAGTATATGCTCCAGCCAGCCGCAGCCCGCAGCCTCCTTAACACATCCTGCAGCCCTGGCAGCCCTGATCGTCCCCACAGCCGCCCAATGTTCATCTCTGCTGCGATTTTGCCTGCCATTGACTACACAGGGACGGGATACGCAGCGAGTTTCATTGCATATACGCAGCGAGAAACTCGCTGCGTATACGTCCTGTGTGTTTGTACCCTCAAATGCAAATATTGAAACCCAGCCTAAGTGAGCAGAAAGCCTATATGATCGATGTAGCTTATGCTGCATTTACACGGAACGATTATCGTGCGAATTCGCACAATAACGATCGAATTCGAACGGCAATTGTGCATGTAAACGCAGCGAACGATCAAACGACGAGCGAGAAATCGTTCATTTTAATCTTTCAACAGGTTTTCAAATCATCGTTGATCGTTCCCAAAAAATTCGCAGATCGTTCCGTGTGAACAGTCGTTCGCCCATTTAACCAATGCATGAGATAGGCTTTAAGCGATTGCAAAGCGATCGCAAAACAAATTTCCGTATGATATATCGTACCGTCTAAACGCTGATCGTTATGAAAAAAAAATCGGTACTCCGACATCAGTAATCGTACGATTGGGTGAATTATTGTTCCGTGTAAAAGCAGCATTAGTCTATTTAGAAAGTTGCATTTTGCACAGAAGCCCTATGCATGCAATGTTGTCAGTAACCTGTAAGAGTGGTTATATACCTGTACTTTTCTATTCTTGCATTACATTAGAAGGCCCTAACTTTACACTATCCTCTTCCAGGTGAAATTAAGTTTCTACAGAAGCTGTTCACATTACCAGAATAATGAAGCACAGATTAGCTGCTAGTGATATTTGCATATCTCACTAATCATTTCCATTGAAGCAACCTGCAAGCTGGACAAAGGTTGCTAAGGCTCTGTTCACACCTGCACCATCATTTCCATTTTTTCTGTCACCAGATCGCAAAAAACAAAAATTTAAAAATCGCTTACTCATAGATCAAGGGTAGATCACAATCATTTTGGACTGTCCACCTAGCACCACTGGATCCCATTTTTCCTCATTTCGCACTAACAGTATCTCTGTACCCTCATGGTTTATCGCTCTGCATACTTGCAGCTGATTTTCATTCCGCTGCGAGAATGTAGCCACTGTCTACTTAAACCCATCAGCTGCTGGGTTTTTAACTGCCTGCGCTCCTGCCTGCTTCTCCGGCCCAGACGGGGACCCAAGGAGGTCATGTATTAGCTTGTTTAAAGCCGGGCAGCTAATGGGTTAAGTAGGCAGCCGCTACATTAAAAATCCAGTACGAGAATGCAGAGACTTAGTATCACAGCGTATTTTGCTGTGGAACTCGCAGAGTGAAATCCGCTGTGATATTGTACATTTGAATCTACCCTCAGGGTAGGTTCACACATACCAGAATCGCAGCGGATTTTACACGATTCTCAGTACTTTCAGTTTGTATGGGTTTACATACTTGCAGCAGAATGAAATATCCGCTGAGAGTATGTAAACCCATACAAACGTACAGTGCTGGGGTTAGCAGGGTGAAATCCGCTGCGATTCCGGTATGTGTGAACCTACCCTTAATGTGTTTTTTTCACATATTAAAGGGGTATTTGATCAAAAAAAGTTTTTGTTTTTATTCAGATGAACTGCTGTCAGAAATTTATACAGATTTGTAATTTACTTTACTTAATTTAAAAATCTCAAGTCTTCAAGTACTTATCAGCTGCTGTATGTCCTGCAGGAAGTGGTGTATTCTTTCCAGTCTGACACACTTCTCTCTGCTGCCACCTCTGTCCGTGACAGGAACTGTCCAGAGCAGTAGCAAATACCCATAGAAAACCTCTCCTGCTCAGGACAAGTACATGACAGGGAGAAAGGTGGCAGCAGAGAGCACTGTGTCTGACTGAATCACATACAGCAGATAATAAGTACTTTAATACTGGAGATTTGTAAATAGAAATAAATTACAGATCTATACAACTTTCTGACACCAGTAGACTTTCAGGAGAAAAAAAAGATGCATGATTTCCTGGCAGCGCCATGCATCCTAGTTCCTGTCCTGTGTCCTGACCTTCTGTCTCTGAGCAATGTTACTTATACTGCCCCCATATACTATGTAATAGTGCTGGGACATACGTATGCAGCTTACTATAGTACATATTAGCTTTTACTACAGGACGTAACAAGTTACACATTAGACACTAGAGAAGGATGACAGTAGTGTGATTCATGAAGTAACATGGACAGGGAAGCAATTCTGTACAAAAGACAAAAAGCATCAGGCAGGTACTAACAGCTTCAATAACTACACATTACATTAACTAGGAAATTAAACCTGACACCATAAGTGAAATCATTCCTTTGAAGAGGGAATCCAACAGGGTTTTACAGGACTATCCTTCCCATAAACCACCTTTATTGGACCAATATTTTTTGTGTAACATCATACATGTATCTCTTTGGAATCTTCATGTATGTAAATGAAAAAATACATTTATTTAGTCCCATTCTCCAAATCTTCTATCCTGTCCTCTACTAGGTAGATGCAAACTACACAGGCTGGATGTCCTATATGGTAACAAGGACAGGTACATGGCAGCTAATGAGGAGCTATAGACTATATAGAAACAGGTCCTGTGTGGCACTTTTCCTATAGGCACTATGGACCAATATACTTATGGGGGGAGATTTATCAAAGGGTGTAAAATTTAGACTGGTGCAAACTGTCCACAGCAACCAATCACAGCTCAGCTTTCAGCTCTGGTTAAAGGAAAAAGGAGCTGTGATTGGTTGCTGTGGACAGTTGGCACCAGTCTAAATTTTACACCCTTTGATAAATCTCCCCCATGGTTTATTGTTTCATGGGTTTGTTGTTAGGTCAGGGACAAAGTCTAATAAATTGTAAAAAATGTAAATATAACGGGAGGATTTATTATTTACGCACCTTGGGGGAGATTTATCAAACATGGTGTAAGGTGAAACTGGCTCAGTTGCCCCTAGCAACCAATCAGATTCCACCTTTCATTCCACACAGACTCTTTGGGAAATGAAAGTTGTAATCTGATTGGTTGTAGGGGCAACTGAGCCAGTTTCACTTTACACCAAGTATTTTCCATAGTCATCCATGTGATTTACAAGGAAAGGGGGATGGGGGCTCTTTGATTGGTTGAGGACTCGACCTCTCCCTATGTGTGCTTTGTCACTTTTAAATGATTTTATGTGTTTATTTTTCTGTGAATTACGAAACAAACATTTCTATATTTTTATTACTTTGAGTGCACCCTCCATTCCGTAGGTACACATTTTCTTGGTGGTGTACCAGTTTGTGCAAAAATCGGTGCCTTTTTCCCCAACGTACGCCCCACTCATCTGATGGATTTACTAAGAGGCATGCACCAATTAGTAATGCTGTGTTTACACGGAACGATAATCGTTTGAATATTTGCAATAACGATCACATTTGAGCGATAATCGTTCTGTGTAAACACAGCAAACGATCAATCAACGAGCGAAAAATCATTCATTTTGATCTTTCAACATGTTCTCAAATTGTCGTTTGTCGTTCGCTAAAAATTCGCAGATCGCTTTGCGTGAACAGTCTTTCAAAGATTCACCCTATGTAAAAGATGGGCTTAAGCGATCTTAAAAACGATCGCAATAACGATTTTTCTTGCGAATTTTCTTACGATTTTTTTAACGATTCGTTCGTCTAAACGCTGATCGTTATAAAAACCAAATTGTTGCTTCAAAATCGTTAAACGATCGATTGAGCAAATTATCGCTTCGTGTAAATGCAGCATAAATCTAGCAGGGTGATGGGGGTGGGGCTTCATTTAATTTTCACAAAAACCACAAAGAAAACAACATGAAGTTTTTTTTTAGAAAAATGCCAGCGCCCAGATGTTAGCTGGATGTCAATGGCAGTTTATAAGATGCAATACATACTTGGCATTTTATTGTGTGGCAGTTTTCTCTCCTGTCTGCCATTTTTGAGGCTCTTTGGCAGTTTTTCTAAAATGCCGCTTATGTATTAGCATTTTTTTTTCCCCAGGCAAAAAAACACCAAGATCATATTTGGCAGTTTCTCTAGCTTTTTTTTTTTTGGAAGCCAAAAAAACCCCACTAAAAAACTGCATGTGAAGCAGCCCTATACTGGCATACTGGTACGCCGGTCTTGATAAATCCCCTCTGCTGACCTTTACGATCATACAATGTTTCTTGGTGGCCACCATGTATGCTTGTTTTCTATATATATATATATATATATATATATATATATATATATATATATATGTTGGCATTCACTGAAAAAAGCTTTTAACATTGGCATTCGCTGAACATTGGCCCTTCATTCTTTGATAACCTGGTTCCTGTGTACCTAAGGTGTGTGATCAATGCAGTACAATACAAATAGTTGTACACATCCTGATACTCCCACTGAATCATGCACCAAGAATAATCTATACGTGGAGTCACTTTCTGTTTATCTATAAGTTAATGAATCAGCAAGTGATTTGCTGCTAGGTAACAAGCTGTGTGCCATGGAATCCAGTCTATTACTACAGGACCAGTGATAAGACGAGTTATGTAAGGTATTTATGGGCACTCAATGACAGCACACCATGTGTCATCACTGTTTTGGTTACTGTTACGATAAATTCACGCCTGGCAAATTTCTTGCAAAACTTCCAGCAACTGAGGATTTCATCTGAATGGAGAATTCTATAGAGAATTCTATCTTCTTGCTGCCAAAACAACTTCATTAATATGAATTAAACGTCTAGAACAATTTTGCCAAGTGTGATGTGAGCCATAAAAATGGGTCAGGTGTGTTGGATTTTAACATACCTAATAGATTAAACTAGCAGATCGAGCATATATGTAGAAAAAAAATGGCCAATCACACCATACAGGTCTAGTTTTATCAAATATTGGCCCCAAAAAATTATAACATGATTCCTTATTTTTTGCAACACCAACTGTACTTTGCAATGGTAGACTTAGTTTTTTCATAAAATATGCTGCGAAACTGGCAAAAAAAAAATTGCGATGTGAAAAATTAAAAGCAATTTATGTTCACATTTATGCTGTTCACCCAGACTTTCATCTCACACCGGTCTTACGCAATCTCTCGCCAGCACACGGGCAAGCTGTATTTATATAAAGGCTCAAACCTCTACAAAATTTCAAGCATGTGAGCAGCTGGTGTGCCCTCACTGAAATCTGCACCCGCTTAGAGCTGGCACAGAACTACAGAACCTGGTGTAAATCTATAGTATGAATGCAACATGTGAAAAAGAGAAAGGATAACAAAATACAGCTTCTATGCTAAGGGCCCTATTACATGGAGTGATAATCTGGCCAATTATTGCTCCATGTAATAGAGACAATGATTAACAAATGACAACAATCATCTACTGATCAAGTCTTTTGGTGCTGACCTAAAATTGTTGACCAACGATCACACATCTCTATATACTGACGATTGTTTAAAAAAAAAAAAATAACTGTATACATACCTCTCCATTATCTATGGTATTCTTCTGCCCTCTGCTCGATTCCCAGAGCCGCCACTGTAGCTTCAGAGTGGGTCTAGTAACTGACAGGCTGCTC
This sequence comes from Dendropsophus ebraccatus, assembly GCF_027789765.1. Lineage (NCBI taxonomy): Eukaryota > Metazoa > Chordata > Amphibia > Anura > Hylidae > Dendropsophus > Dendropsophus ebraccatus. The sequence continues at coordinate 58,111,086 of NC_091459.1, forward strand.
AGCCAATCACTAACTGGTTGAGCGGCCTTTCTGGCTCAGCAGCCTGTCAGCTCAGAGACCTGCTCTAAAGCTACAGCAGCGGCTCCAGGAAGTGAGTAGAGAGCAGAAGAATATCAGGAACCGTGGAGAGGTATGTATACATTTTTAAGGCAAGGGCTGCACGGACAGTGCATCGCTATTGCATCGCTTCGTGTAATAACTCATGTTGTAAAACAACGATCAGCTGACATGCACAATGTCGGCTAATCACTGGTTTACAACAGGAACAAAAATCTTGATTCCCATTGTCACAGTCTGCTGGCTGTCGCTCTGTGTAATAGGAGAGGTGGCAGCAGACCGTCCCTATCTCCTATGGGTTCCCGGACAATCTAAAGATCATCCAGGGAGCCCCTCCCAAAGCTCCCCATGGCCTCCCAGCTCTTATCTGTGTAATAGCGCCAACAGTAAATGAGGAGCAAGCGAGCGCTAACCTGACAGGTAGGCACTCACTTGCTCCTGCAGATTGGGTAGTGTAATAGGGTCCTTTAGAATATAATCTTTAAGGCCATTTATTAGAATTGTACATATTGCACAGTATACTGCTGATCAGAAACTACACAACAGTATTAAAACACCACTCAGACACAGAACAGCTTTTGACTGTATCCTGTCAAGCCCCTAGCAACCTAATCCTATTAACAGCTGTCTGCCCTAAGATCAAAACATGGATCCCTTTATTGGCTATAAGCTCTTCTGCTAGGATGTAACTGGAAAACCTGACAACAATAACAAACCCAGGTTTTCTACATAAAGACAATAAAGTATATTGTGGTCTTCACCACTACATTGTGTTGTATAAAGCTTACTTCTCTGCTGCTATAATAACACTGAGCATCTCATGATATATGAAATAAGTAATGACTGCTTTTATACGCTATTTACATGGGATCTAAAAACACAAAAAGGAACTTAGTCTATCCCACAGATTCACTATATGTAAACAATCAGGGGACTCCAGTGATTTATTTTTATTTTTTTAAATCAACTGGTACCAGAAAGTTATGCAGATTTGTAAATCCCTTCTATTTATAAATATCATGTCTTTATTAGCTGCTGTACGTCGTGCAGGAAGTGGTGTATTCTTTCCACTCTGACACAGTGCTCTCTGCTGCCACCTCTGTCTATGTCAGGAACTGTCCACAGCAGGAGAGGTTTTCTATTGGTAATTGCTGCTGATGGACAGTTCCTGACATAGACAGAGGTGGCAGCAGAGAGCACTGTGTCAGACTGGAAAAAATACCCCTTCAAAGACGGACTCATCTGGCACTGACTGCCCGCTTAGCCAATCACTGGCCGAGGCGCTGTACCGTCTGTTAAGTTTTGAGCGGAATACTCCTTTAAGTGCTGTGATTTTTGCTTTTCTTGCTATTTTCTATTATTCTATTCTGGCAATAAACCTAACAGAACCAAAAAGAACAACCAAAATTTGTTCAGATGTGGTGTTATTTTTATCAATATGGATAACTATTTATATAAGAAAATCACTTGATTATCCCTGTATCGTATATGGATACATATGGATAGTTGGTCTTGCTCGGGACCTGGTAATGGTTAAGTATTACTTTCTCACAGAGGCAGAGCCTCGGACAATGGGCCATTTGGCACACCGTCCTCTGCTGTAACTGGATTCAGAGCCAGCACTAGAACATGACTTTTTATTGCTAAGTCCTGTGACCAGATGTAATTGCAGGACGGTGTCATTGTCTAAAAGCCTTTAGTTACAAAAACAAACAAGGCATTCTCCATTGGTCAGCATGCAGTCGTTACTCTTATTTTGATGACAGACGCATTGTGTGAGCTCGCAAACCCTGATAACATTCAGGCCACCGGTTAGCTCTATTGTTGAGGAAATGAGTTATATCTCACCGCTTATTGTCTGTGATGATGTTCGCTAAAGAAACAATATGAGCGCATACAAATGGGATTAAAAGAAAAAGAATAAAAACTAAACCGAGTTATTTCACAGGATGTTTGTAATGAATAAAAATGACTGAAGATGATCAGGTTTCCTTCCCTCTTGAAGGTTTAAGGGAGTAGTTCACTAAATAAACTTTTCTTTTAAAATCAGCTGCTGTATGTCCTGCAGGAAGTGGTATTCTTTTCGGTCTGGAGAGCAGTAGCGGTTTTCTATGGGGATTTGCTCCTGCTCTGGACAGTTCCTGACATGGACAGAGGTGGCAGAAGAGAGCATTGTGTTAGACTGGAAAGAATACACCACTTCCTCAGGGACATACAGTAGCTCATAAGTACTGGAAGGTTTTTTTTGTATAGAAGTAAACTACAAATTTCTGGTACTTGCTGGGACCAGTTGTTTGAATGAAAAAATTATGAGGTGAATTACCCCTTGAAGGTGGCCACATACATTCATTATTCACATCTGCGTTTGTCTCATTCATGAACAGATTAGTCCATATTAAATGAATTAAGTGAAAAAAACACACTGCACTTTTGCAGTCTGTTTAACATATCCGTTTTATAGGAGAGAAAAAAACAATGCAAAAACGAATGCAATTGTGTGTTTCTGTTTGGATCCGTTTTTTTTATTGACCTCCATTATAAGAAAAAGAATCAAGATTTTCTGTATTTTAAAAGTAACTATTTAAAAATGGATCCGAGTGTGAACCCATTGACTATATTGTAAAAAATAAAAAAGGATATGTGCATTCTGTTTTGGTTCCATTTTTTGGGGACGGGCAATACATTTTTGCATAAACAAATTTTATGTCTATCCAAAAGAACACTGAAGTATTTGATGAAAGCGGATAAAAACCTAGCCAAACCCACTGATTTTAGTCACATGGGCCAAATATCTAAAATGTATGGGGTCAAAGGTGTCACTTCACTTATTTTTAACAAGGATTTATATAAGAACACAAATATATTGAGACGAAAAACATCTATTTTACTCCAAGGCAAATGATATTAAAACAACATAGGTAATATTGATGCCAAGTATGTATTAAATTATTAAACAAAGGGCTTGGATGGGCACATAAAAATCCACTGGTTGTATGTATAAGTAGAGTAGGGATGGGAAACCTTTGGCCCTCCAGCTGGTGCAAAACTACAATTCCCATGGTGCCTGGACAGCTAAAGCTTTTGGATTGCCCGGCATAATGGGAATTGTAGTTTTGCAAAAGCTTAAGGGCCAAAGGTGGGGATCCCTCCTCTAGAGGAAAGCTTCGTTTACTGTCATGCTTAGTACATAGATGTGTTCCTCTGTACTGGAAATGGCTCCTAATCAGTCAATGACACTAGAGAATGAGGAAGTGAGGTTAGCGTCTCAGACAGGCTCAGCCCATTGGACGTCACCTTCACTTCTCTATTACTCCATATGTCTACAAAGATGATCATTCCCAACAAACTCAATGACTAGATAAACATAAATTTTAATAATTCCAATTTTTTAGGGTATCAACATGTTATATATATAGAAACAATGGCAGAAGTAACCATATGTGTAAACCTTAGTATACCATCCCCACCCACATAACAGTGAGAGCAGGGGTGGGAGAGGATGACCTGCTCAGCCGAGGACTTATCACACAGGGAGGGGGAATTTTTTTGAAGTCAATAGAAAGACGGACGTCCAATGTACACAATGTATTGGATAACAGACGTTATTGCAGCGGACATCATAATAACGTTTATTTTCGGACTTTTTTTACTAGTTGTTAACACACATGTTTTTTGTCACCGTTTTTACTATTAAATTCAATGGACTTTCAATTAAGCCACACCCAAAGGCCAATTAGTAACCCCAAACTAGAATAATGTACCAACAGCTGTCATTGCACTAAGGGGAGGCCAGGCAGCTAAATGACGTCCGTTATTTTAGACTCAAAATGATGGATGTCATTTTAAACGGAGCTGAAAAAACGTTGTCTGAGCATAGCCTTTAGATGACTGTCACCCCCAAGCTGAATCCGATCTGGATCTTCTCGGGTGGGACACCGGAGACCCGTATGTGAAAATGTAACAATACGCTGCTTGTTATGTTATCCCAATGGGCAGCAACATATTAAAACTGAGTTTTGAGCAGAATACCCCTTTAACTTTAGGCTCTGTTCATGCATTCTCATTTCTGGTATCCATCAAAGAAACAGAAAACAAAACATAATGCTATTGCCGGATCGCAACAACGCCCAACTGACCCCACAGATTATGGGTCCATTGGGTTCCCATTAAACATTATGGCCTCTACTTCCAATACAGTCAGCAATATTTGAATGAATGAAAACCTGTTCAATCAAGACCATAAAGTATTCTGTGTAACTGAACAAGCACAGACATCAGATACACAGGTAGAGACATGATCGGATATTTGTAGACCATAGTGACCAACATATGTCTATAACAATGATTATTTTATATTTTAGGTAAATTAACATTTTTGTAAAAAAAAATTACATAACTTTTTGGGCAATTTTAAGAAATAATATTTTTGTAAGGATAACATTTTCAATAATCCTTAAGGGTGCCTTCACACCTACTGACTCGCAGTGTTAATAACGCTGCGAGTCGGCTAGGTCCTGGCAGATCACTGTCAGTACATACACGCAGTGGTATGAACGACCGCTGCGTGTATGTAATTCTGTCAGCCGCTTAACCCCTTCTGATGCCGGCCGCCTCCCGCTCCGCTCTGTATACATTACCTGTCCTCGCTCCACGGGGTCCCGGCATCCTGCTCTCCCACCCGGCCAATCAGTGGCTGCGGCAGGGCAACACACTGATTGGCCGAGCGCGAGAGCAGGACGCCGGGACCCCGTGGAGCGAGGAGGTAATGTATACAGAGTGGAGCGGGAGGCGGCCGGCTGGCATCAGAAGGGGTTAAGTGGCCGGCAGATTTACATACACGCAGCGGTCGTTCAGACAGTGATCTGCCAGGACCTAGCCGACTCGCAGTGTTATTAACGCTGTGAGTCGGTAGGTGTGAAGGCACCCTAGGGGTCTGTTTACACGTATAGACTCGCTGCGTAAAACTCGCACAGAACTCGCATCAAACTCGCATGAAAGTAGCAGCGTTTTTGTGGTGTTGAACTTGCCTGTAAAAATCATGTGAAAATCAAAACTCGCATGTAAAAATCGCACCAAACACGCAGCGAGAATACACATACATTAACTTGATAGCAATCAGTATCGCTGTGAATTTATGTGCGAGAAACTCACAGCGATAAATACGCAGCAAGTCTGCATGTGTGAACAGACCCTTAAGGGGATATCAATTTCTGTCAAAATATTGCACAGGGTGTATGGTAAACTACTTGGCCTCCTTTAGACAAGTCAGCATGTTACGTTTGATACTTTGTATATTTCTACAGCAACCCCATATTCCCAATGGAGGTACTAACTAACCACATGGATTTGTCTAGAGGAGGCCAGGTAATGCGCAAGTATGCAGGAAGATGGGCAACCAATGGAAAAACTAACTAACTGCATGGATCTGTCTAGAGGAAGCCAGGAAGTCTACCGCCAGCTATGCAGGAAGATGTACAGCTATATATATATATATATATATATATATATATATATATATATATAGAGTCCCAATGGAGATACTAACTGCATAGGTCTGTTAGAGGAGGCCAGGTAGTCTACCGTCAGCTATGCAGGAAGATGTACAACCTCATGAAGGAGATATAAACATCCCACAAACTCTGAAAGCAAAGCGAGTCGGCATTCTTTAAAACTTTACTTATCCAATGCATAAAATATTCATCTATTGATAACCCATTGCTCACATATCACATCCTGATATTTTATTGTATCTTACTGTATCTTATTATTTATTATTAAGAATAAGAGTAGACATAAGGCATTCGGTGACGTCAGGCGGACTTACCGGTTTTGGCATGGTTGCTTCTTTCTCAAAGTCTTTTACTGAAGTAAGAAAAAATTCTAGATCTCCTGAAAGCAGAATAAAGGGAAACTCCAATGAGAAAGTGTGAGCCGAACAGAGTGGAGGGCAGGATGAGGGAGTATTATGGGAAGCAGCTAATATAAGGTTGTGTGCTCAGGTCTATGAATCATAAGGAAAACAAGCAGTTCTAAGTCGGAGTGAAGGAGCCGGCCTCACCCAGCGGCAGAAAGTCCAATTACAACCCCTTAAAGGTCACATATACCACACCCAGACGGCCATCCCTATATACCCTATATACCCATACAGCAGACTTACTGGGATCTTCATGTAAAGGGGTAAACACTATATGGGAAGTCCCTGGCACATGTGGTGGTACAGGGCCCCAGCTCAGGTTGGTGCCATCTTGCCCCTTGGCTGGCACTGAATAAACTCCATGATAAGTAAAGCAGACAGTCCAGGTGGTGGCTGTCTCCCCATATGAAAGGGCACTCCAGGTCTATGGTGGGGTATTCACCATGCTGACTATGTGCTTCACTATATAAGAGCCCAGCTCCTCATCCTCCCCTCAGAGGTCAGCCCCCTCCTCCTGTGAGGAGAGTTCACGGTGTGGCCGGACGAGCTGCAGCCATGGAGGCTCCTGACCCACCTCCCTCTACCTGCCCGGCCGCCTCACACCTCTACCTGCCCGGCCGCCTCACACCTCTACCTGCCCGGCCGCCTCACACCTCTACCTGCCCGGCCGCCTCACACCTCTACCTGCCCGGCCGCCTCACACCTCTACCTGCCCGGCCGCCTCGCACCTCTACCTTCCCGGCCGCCTCATACACTTATATAACTTGTTCTGCCACTTCCCCGCTCCACACCGTGTACTGCGGCTTCAGCCCGATATGTCCCATGCACACAGGGGAGATGGTGGCCCCTCAATTACCGCAGCACGTCTGGCAGCTGGTCACACCTGGCGGATCCGGGCAGTGTAGTGAGGCCACCACAGGGTGACAGGTGCCTCACCTACCAGCTCGGTGTATGGGAAGGAGGAGGGTGCCCCTTCCGGCTGCCCCCGGCCTCCGCCACACCGAGGCTACATGACACATATACACACTCACCTGTCTGCCAGCCTGTGCCCGAGGTGCCCTGCTCTCCCCGGGAGCTCCTGTACTGCAATATGGCTGCTGGCTGGCAAACTTAGTGCAACAGGTCCCTCCCTCCCCCTCCCGGCCGCCACTCCCTCAGCTGCGGGACCTGGTGTCACCGTCTACCTGCCTCTCCCTCCGCCCGGGCCGTACGTCACCACATAGGAGGCCAGAGCCCGGCGGCGGGTGCCATGTGCTGGGACCGGGGGAGAGGCGATAGAGGGGCAGAGAGGGGACAGGTGCTGGGACCGGAGGAGAAGGGGGATAGAGGGCAGAGAGGGGACAGGTGCTGGGACCGGAGGAGAAGGGGGATAGAGGGCAGAGAGGGGACAGGTGCTGGGACCGGAGGAGAAGGGGGATAGAGGGCAGAGAGGGGACAGGTGCTGGGACCGGATGAGAAGGGGGATAGAGGGCAGAGAGAGGACAGGTGCTGGGACCGGGGGAGAAGGGGGATAGAGGGCAGAGAGGGAACAGGTGCTGGGACTGGAGGAGAAGGGGAAAGAGGGCAGAGAGGGGACAGGTGCTGGGACCGGGGGAGAAGGGGGATAGAGGGCAGAGAGGGGACAGGTGCTGGGACCGGAGGAGAAGGGGCATAGAGGGCAGAAAGGGGACAGGTGCTGGGACCGGAGGAGAAGGGGGATAGAGCAAGGGCAGAGAGGGGACAGGTGCTGGGACCGGGGGAGAAGGCGGATAGAGCGAGGGCAGAGAGGGGACAGGTGCTGGGACCGGGGGAGAAGGGGGATAGAGGGCAGAGAGGGGACAGGTGCTGGGACCGGAGGAGAAGGGGGATAGAGCAAGGGCAGAGAGGGGACAGGTGCTGGGATCGGAGGAGAATGGGGATAGAGGGCAGAGAGGGGACAGGTGCTGGGACCGGATGAGAAGGGGGATAGAGGGCAGAGAGGGAACAGGTGCTGGGACCGGAGGAGAAGGGGGATAGAGGGCAGAGAGGGAACAGGTGCTGGGAGCGGAGGAGAAGAGGGATAGAGGGCAGAGAGGGGACAGGTGCTGGGACCGGAGGAGAAGGGGGATAGAGGGGCAGAGAGGGGATAGAGGGGCAGAGAGGGGACAGGTGCTGGGACCGGGGAAGAAGGGGGATAGAGGGCAGAGAGGGGAGAGTGCTGGGACCGGATGAGAAGGGGGATAAAGCAAGGGCAGAGAGGGGACAGGTGCTGGGACCGGGGGAGAAAGAGATAGAGGGCAGAGAGGGGACAGGTGCTGGGACCGGATGAGAGGGGGGATAGAGGGGCAGAGAGGGGACAGGTGCTGGGACCGAAGGAGAAGGGGGATAGAGGGCAGAGAGGAGACAGGTGGTGGGACCGGGGAGAAGGGGGATAGAGGGGCAGAGAGGGGACAGGTGCTGGGACCGGGGGAGAAGGGGGATAGAGCGAGGGCAGAGAGGGGACAGGTGCTGGGATCGGGGGAGAAGGGGGATAAAGGGCAGAGAGGGGACAGGTGCTGGGACCGGAGGAGAATGGGGATAGAGGGCAGAGAGGGGACAGGTGCTGGGACCGGATGAGAAGGTGGATAGAGGGCAGAGAGGGAACAGGTGCTGGGACCGGAGTAGAAGGGGGATAGAGCGCAGAGAGCGGACAGGTGCTGGGACCAGAGGAGAAGGGAGATAGAGGGCAGAGAGGGGACAGGTGCTGGGACCGGAGGAGAAGGAGGATAGAGGGCAGAGAGGGGACAGGTGCTGGGACCGGAGGAGAAGGGGGATAGAGGACAGAGAGGGCACAGGTGCTGGGACCGGAGGAGAAGGGGGATAGAGGGCAGAGAGGGGACAGGTGCTGGGACCGGAGGAGAAGGGGGATAGAGGGCAGAGAGGGGACAGGTGCTGGGACCGGGGGAGAAGGGGGATAGAGCAAGGGCAGAGAGTGGACAGGTGCTGGGACCGGGGGAGAATGGGGATAGAGGGCAGAGAGGGGACAGGTGCTGGGACCGGGGGGAGAAGGGGGATAGAGGTGCAGAGAGGGGACAGGTGCTGGGACCGGGGGAGAAGGGGGATAGAGCGAGGGCAGAGAGGGGACAGGGGGAGAAGGGGGATAAAGAGAGGGCAGAGAGAGGACAGGTGCTGGGATCGGGGAAGAAGAGGGATAGAGGGCAGAGAGGGGACAGGTGCTGGGACCGGGGAGAAGGGGGATAGAGCGCAGAGAGCGGACAGGTGCTGGGACCGGAGGAGAAGGGGGATAGAGCGAGGGCAGAGAGGGGAAAGGTGCTGGGACCGGGGGAGAAGGGGGATAGAGGGCAGAGAGGGGACAGGTGCTGGGACCGGGGGAGAAGGGGGATAGAGGGCAGAGAGGGGACAGGTGCTGGGACCGGAGGAGAAGGGGGATAGAGCGAGGGCAGAGAGGGGACAGGTGCTGGGACCGGAGGAGAAGGGGGATAGGGTGCAGAGAGGGGACAGGTGCTGGGACCGGAGGAGAAGGGGGATAGAGCGAGGGCAGAGAGGGGACAGGTGCTGGGACCGGGGGAGAAGGGGGATAGAGCGCAGAGAGCGGACAGGTGCTGGGACCGAAGGATAAGGGGGATAGAGGGCAGAGAGGGGACAGGTGCTGGGACCGGAGGAGAAGGGGGATAGAGAGAGGGCAGAGAGAGGACAGGTGCTGGGACCGGAGGAGAAGGGGGATAGAGCGAGGGCAGAGAGGGGACAGGTGGGGAGAAGGGGGATAGAGCGAGGGCAGAGAGGGGACCGGAGGAGAAGGGGGATAGAGCGAGGGCAGAGAGGGGACAGGTGCTGGGACCGGAGGAGAAGGGGGATAGAGTGAGGGCAGAGAGGGGACAGGTGCTGGGACCGGAGGAGAAGGGGGATAGAGCGAGGGCAGAGAGGGGACAGGTGCTGGGACCGGAGGAGAATGGGGATAGAGCAAGGGCAGAGAGTGGACAGGTGCTGGGACCGGGGGAGAATGGGGATAGAGGGCAGAGAGGGGACAGGTGCTGGGACCGGAGGAGAAGGGGGATAGAGGGCAGAGAGGAGACAGGTGGTGGGACCGGGGAGAAGGGGGATAGAGGGGCAGAGAGGGGACAGGTGCTGGGACCGGAGGAGAAGGGGGATAGAGCAAGGGCAGAGAGGGGACAGGTGCTGGGATCGGAGGCGAATGGGGATAGAGGGCAGAGAGGGGACAGGTGCTGGGACCGGATGAGAAGGGGGATAGAGGGCAGAGAGGGAACAGGTGCTGGGACCGGGGGAGAAAGAGATAGAGGGCAGAGAGGGGACAGGTGCTGGGACCGGATGAGAAGGGGGATAAAGCAAGGGCAGAGAGGGGACAGGTGCTGGGACCGGGGGAGAAAGAGATAGAGGGCAGAGAGGGGACAGGTGCTGGGACCGGATGAGAGGGGGGATAGAGGGGCAGAGAGGGGACAGGTGCTGGGACCGAAGGAGAAGGGGGATAGAGGGCAGAGAGGAGACAGGTGGTGGGACCGGGGAGAAGGGGGATAGAGGGGCAGAGAGGGGACAGGTGCTGGGACCGGGGGAGAAGGGGGATAGAGCGAGGGCAGAGAGGGGACAGGTGCTGGGATCGGGGGAGAAGGGGGATAAAGGGCAGAGAGGGGACAGGTGCTGGGACCGGAGGAGAATGGGGATAGAGGGCAGAGAGGGGACAGGTGCTGGGACCGGATGAGAAGGTGGATAGAGGGCAGAGAGGGAACAGGTGCTGGGACCGGAGTAGAAGGGGGATAGAGCGCAGAGAGCGGACAGGTGCTGGGACCAGAGGAGAAGGGAGATAGAGGGCAGAGAGGGGACAGGTGCTGGGACCGGAGGAGAAGGAGGATAGAGGGCAGAGAGGGGACAAGTGCTGGGACCGGAGGAGAAGGGGGATAGAGGACAGAGAGGGCACAGGTGCTGGGACCGGAGGAGAAGGGGGATAGAGGGCAGAGAGGGGACAGGTGCTGGGACCGGAGGAGAAGGGGGATAGAGGGCAGAGAGGGGACAGGTGCTGGGACCGGGGGAAAAGGGGGATAGAGCAAGGGCAGAGAGTGGACAGGTGCTGGGACCGGGGGAGAATGGGGATAGAGGGCAGAGAGGGGACAGGTGCTGGGACCGGGGGAGAAGGGGGATAGAGGGCAGAGAGGAGACAGGTGGTGGGACCGGGGAGAAGGGGGATAGAGGGGCAGAGAGGGGACAGGTGCTGGGACCGGAGGAGAAGGGGGATAGAGGGCAGAGAGGGGACAGGTGCTGGGACCGGGGGGAAAAGGGGGATAGAGCAAGGGCAGAGAGTGGACAGGTGCTGGGACCGGGGGAGAATGGGGATAGAGGGCAGAGAGGGGACAGGTGCTGGGACCGGGGGAGAAGGGGGATAGAGGGGCAGAGAGGGGACAGGTGCTGGGACCGGGGGAGAAGGGGGATAGAGCGAGGGCAGAGAGGGGACAGGGGGAGAAGGGGGATAAAGAGAGGGCAGAGAGAGGACAGGTGCTGGGATCGAAGGATAAGGGGGATAGAGGGCAGAGAGGGGACAGGTGCTGGGACCGGAGGAGAAGGGGGATAAAGAGAGGGCAGAGAGAGGACAGGTGCTGGGACCGGAGGAGAAGGGGGATAGAGCGAGGGCAGAGAGGGGACAGGTGGGGAGAAGGGGGATAGAGCGAGGGCAGAGAGGGGACCGGAGGAGAAGGGGGATAGAGCGAGGGCAGAGAGGGGACAGGTGCTGGGACCGGAGGAGAAGGGGGATAGAGTGAGGGCAGAGAGGGGACAGGTGCTGGGACCGGAGGAGAAGGGGGATAGAGCGAGGGCAGAGAGGGGACAGGTGCTGGGACCGGAGGAGAATGGGGATAGAGGGCAGAGAGGGGACAGGTGCTGGGACCGGAGGAGAAGGGGGATAGAGGGCAGAGAGGGAACAGGTGCTGGGACCGGAGGAGAAGGGGGATAGAGGGCAGAGAGGAGACAGGTGGTGGGACCGGGGAGAAGGGGGATAGAGGGGCAGAGAGGGGACAGGTGCTGGGACCGGAGGAGAAGGGGGATAGAGCAAGGGCAGAGAGGGGACAGGTGCTGGGATCGGAGGCGAATGGGGATAGAGGGCAGAGAGGGGACAGGTGCTGGGACCGGATGAGAAGGGGGATAGAGGGCAGAGAGGGAACAGGTGCTGGGACCGGAGGAGAAGGGGGATAGAGGGCAGAGAGGGAACAGGTGCTGGGAGCGGAGGAGAAGAGGGATAGAGGGCAGAGAGGGGACAGGTGCTGGGACCGGAGGAGAAGGGGGATAGAGGGGCAGAGAGGGGATAGAGGGGCAGAGAGGGGACAGGTGCTGGGACCGGGGAAGAAGGGGGATAGAGGGCAGAGAGGGGAGAGTGCTGGGACCGGATGAGAAGGGGGATAAAGCAAGGGCAGAGAGGGGACAGGTGCTGGGACCGGGGGAGAAAGAGATAGAGGGCAGAGAGGGGACAGGTGCTGGGACCGGATGAGAGGGGGGATAGAGGGGCAGAGAGGGGACAGGTGCTGGGACCGAAGGAGAAGGGGGATAGAGGGCAGAGAGGAGACAGGTGGTGGGACCGGGGAGAAGGGGGATAGAGGGGCAGAGAGGGGACAGGTGCTGGGACCGGGGGAGAAGGGGGATAGAACGAGGGCAGAGAGGGGACAGGTGCTGGGATCGGGGGAGAAGGGGGATAAAGGGCAGAGAGGGGACAGGTGCTGGGACCGGAGGAGAATGGGGATAGAGGGCAGAGAGGGGACAGGTGCTGGGACCGGATGAGAAGGGGGATAGAGGGCAGAGAGGGAACAGGTGCTGGGACCGGAGTAGAAGGGGGATAGAGCGCAGAGAGCGGACAGGTGCTGGGACCAGAGGAGAAGGGAGATAGAGGGCAGAGAGGGGACAGGTGCTGGGACCGGAGGAGAAGGAGGATAGAGGGCAGAGAGGGGACAAGTGCTGGGACCGGAGGAGAAGGGGGATAGAGGGCAGAGAGGGCACAGGTGCTGGGACCGGAGGAGAAGGGGGATAGAGGGCAGAGAGGGGACAGGTGCTGGGACCGGAGGAGAAGGGGGATAGAGGGCAGAGAGGGGACAGGTGCTGGGACCGGGGGAAAAGGGGGATAGAGCAAGGGCAGAGAGTGGACAGGTGCTGGGACCGGGGGAGAATGGGGATAGAGGGCAGAGAGGGGACAGGTGCTGGGACCGGGGGAGAAGGGGGATAGAGAGGCAGAGAGGGGACAGGTGCTGGGACCGGGGGAGAAGGGGGATAGAGCGAGGGCAGAGAGGGGACAGGGGGAGAAGGGGGATAAAGAGAGGGCAGAGAGAGGACAGGTGCTGGGATCGGGGAAGAAGAGGGATAGAGGGCAGAGAGGGGACAGGTGCTGGGACCGGGGAGAAGGGGGATAGAGCGCAGAGAGCGGACAGGTGCTGGGACCGGAGGAGAAGGAGGATAGAGCGAGGGCAGAGAGGGGACAGGTGCTGGGACCGGGGGAGAAGGGGGATAGAGGGCAGAGAGGGGACAGGTGCTGGGACCGGGGGAGAAGGGGGATAGAGGGCAGAGAGGGGACAGGTGCTGGGACCGGAGGAGAAGGGGGATAGAGCGAGGGCAGAGAGGGGACAGGTGCTGGGACCGGAGGAGAAGGGGGATAGGGTGCAGAGAGGGGACAGGTGCTGGGACCGGAGGAGAAGGGGGATAGAGCGAGGGCAGAGAGGGGACAGGTGCTGGGACCGGGGGAGAAGGGGGATAGAGCGCAGAGAGCGGACAGGTGCTGGGACCGAAGGATAAGGGGGATAGAGGGCAGAGAGGGGACAGGTGCTGGGACCGGAGGAGAAGGGGGATAGAGAGAGGGCAGAGAGAGGACAGGTGCTGGGACCGGAGGAGAAGGGGGATAGAGCGAGGGCAGAGAGGGGACAGGTGGGGAGAAGGGGGATAGAGCGAGGGCAGAGAGGGGACCGGAGGAGAAGGGGGATAGAGCGAGGGCAGAGAGGGGACAGGTGCTGGGACCGGAGGAGAAGGGGGATAGAGTTAGGGCAGAGAGGGGACAGGTGCTGGGACCGGAGGAGAAGGGGGATAGAGCGAGGGCAGAGAGGGGACAGGTGCTGGGACCGGAGGAGAATGGGGATAGAGGGCAGAGAGGGGACAGGTGCTGGGACCGGATGAGAAGGGGGATAGAGGGCAGAGAGGGAACAGGTGCTGGGACCGGAGGAGAAGGGGGATAGAGGGCAGAGAGGGAACAGGTGCTGGGACCGGAGGAGAAGAGGGATAGAGGGCAGAGAGGGGACAGGTGCTGGGACCGGAGGAGAAGGGGGATAGAGGGGCAGAGAGGGGACAGGTGCTGGGACCGGGGGAGAAGGGGGATAGAGCGAGGGCAGAGAGGGGACAGGTGCTGGGACCGGAAGAGAAGGGGGATAAAGCAAGGGCAGAGAGGGGACAGGTGCTGGGACCGGGGGAGAAAGGGATAGAGGGCAGAGAGGGGACAGGTGCTGGGACCGGATGAGAGGGGGGATAGAGGGGCAGAGAGGGGACAGGTGCTGGGACCGAAGGAGAAGGGGGATAGAGGGCAGAGAGGAGACAGGTGGTGGTACCGGGGAGAAGGGGGACAGAGGGCAGAGAGGGGACAGGTGCTGGGACCAGGGGAGAAGGGGGATAGAGGGCAGAGAGGGAACAGGTGCTGGGAACGGGGGAGAAGGGGGATAGAGCGAGGGCAGAGAGTGGACAGGTGCTGGGACCGGGGGAGAAGGTGGATAGAGCGAGGGCAGAGAGGGGACAGGTGATAAAACCGGGGGAGAAGGGGGGATAGAGGGCAGAGAGGGGACAGGTGCTGGGACCGGGGGAGAAGGGGGATAGAGGGCAGAGAGGGGACAGGTGCTGGGACCGAGGGAGAAGGGGGATAGAGGGCAGAAAAGGGACAGGTGCTGGGACTGGAGGAGAAGGGGGATAGAGGGCAGAGAGGCGACAGGTGCTGGGACCGGAGGAGAAGGGGGATAGAGCGAGGGCAGAGAGGGGACAGGTGCTGGGACCGGAGGAGAAGGGGGATAGGGTGCAGAGAGGGGACAGGTGCTGGGACCGGAGGAGAAGGGGGATAGAGCGAGGGCAGAGAGGGGACAGGTGCTGGGATCGGGGGAGAAGGGGGGTAGAGCGAGGGCAGAGAGGGGACAGGTGATAAGACCGGGGGAGAAGGGGGGATAGAGGGCAGAGAGGGGACAGGTGCTGGGACCGGGGGAGAAGGCGGATAGAGGGCAGAGAGGGGACAGGTGCTGGGACCGGAGGTGAAGGGGGATAGAGCGAGGGCAGAGAGGGGACAGGTGCTGGGACCGGGGGAGAAGGGGGATAGAGGGCAGAGAGGGGACAGGTGCTGGGACTGGAGGAGAAGGGGGATAGAGGGCAGAGAGGGAACAGGTGCTGGGACCGGGGGAGAAAGAGATAGAGGGCAGAGAGGGGACAGGTGCTGGGACCGGATGAGAAGGGGGATAAAGCAAGGGCAGAGAGGGGACAGGTGCTGGGACCGGGGGAGAAAGAGATAGAGGGCAGAGAGGGGACAGGTGCTGGGACCGGATGAGAGGGGGGATAGAGGGGCAGAGAGGGGACAGGTGCTGGGACCGAAGGAGAAGGGGGATAGAGGGCAGAGAGGAGACAGGTGGTGGGACCGGGGAGAAGGGGGATAGAGGGGCAGAGAGGGGACAGGTGCTGGGACCGGGGGAGAAGGGGGATAGAGCGAGGGCAGAGAGGGGACAGGTGCTGGGATCGGGGGAGAAGGGGGATAAAGGGCAGAGAGGGGACAGGTGCTGGGACCGGAGGAGAATGGGGATAGAGGGCAGAGAGGGGACAGGTGCTGGGACCGGATGAGAAGGTGGATAGAGGGCAGAGAGGGAACAGGTGCTGGGACCGGAGTAGAAGGGGGATAGAGCGCAGAGAGCGGACAGGTGCTGGGACCAGAGGAGAAGGGAGATAGAGGGCAGAGAGGGGACAGGTGCTGGGACCGGAGGAGAAGGAGGATAGAGGGCAGAGAGGGGACAGGTGCTGGGACCGGAGGAGAAGGGGGATAGAGGACAGAGAGGGCACAGGTGCTGGGACCGGAGGAGAAGGGGGATAGAGGGCAGAGAGGGGACAGGTGCTGGGACCGGAGGAGAAGGGGGATAGAGGGCAGAGAGGGGACAGGTGCTGGGACCGGGGGAGAAGGGGGATAGAGCAAGGGCAGAGAGTGGACAGGTGCTGGGACCGGGGGAGAATGGGGATAGAGGGCAGAGAGGGGACAGGTGCTGGGACCGGGGGGAGAAGGGGGATAGAGGGCAGAGAGGAGACAGGTGGTGGGACCGGGGAGAAGGGGGATAGAGGGGCAGAGAGGGGACAGGTGCTGGGACCGGAGGAGAAGGGGGATAGAGGGCAGAGAGGGGACAGGTGCTGGGACCGGGGGAAAAGGGGGATAGAGCAAGGGCAGAGAGTGGACAGGTGCTGGGACCGGGGGAGAATGGGGATAGAGGGCAGAGAGGGGACAGGTGCTGGGACCGGGGGAGAAGGGGGATAGAGGGGCAGAGAGGGGACAGGTGCTGGGACCGGGGGAGAAGGGGGATAGAGCGAGGGCAGAGAGGGGACAGGGGGAGAAGGGGGATAAAGAGAGGGCAGAGAGAGGACAGGTGCTGGGATCGAAGGATAAGGGGGATAGAGGGCAGAGAGGGGACAGGTGCTGGGACCGGAGGAGAAGGGGGATAGAGAGAGGGCAGAGAGAGGACAGGTGCTGGGACCGGAGGAGAAGGGGGATAGAGCGAGGGCAGAGAGGGGACAGGTGGGGAGAAGGGGGATAGAGCGAGGGCAGAGAGGGGACCGGAGGAGAAGGGGGATAGAGCGAGGGCAGAGAGGGGACAGGTGCTGGGACCGGAGGAGAAGGGGGATAGAGTGAGGGCAGAGAGGGGACAGGTGCTGGGACCGGAGGAGAAGGGGGATAGAGCGAGGGCAGAGAGGGGACAGGTGCTGGGACCGGAGGAGAATGGGGATAGAGGGCAGAGAGGGGACAGGTGCTGGGACCGGATGAGAAGGGGGATAGAGGGCAGAGAGGGAACAGGTGCTGGGACCGGAGGAGAAGGGGGATAGAGGGCAGAGAGGAGACAGGTGGTGGGACCGGGGAGAAGGGGGATAGAGGGGCAGAGAGGGGACAGGTGCTGGGACCGGAGGAGAAGGGGGATAGAGCAAGGGCAGAGAGGGGACAGGTGCTGGGATCGGAGGCGAATGGGGATAGAGGGCAGAGAGGGGACAGGTGCTGGGACCGGATGAGAAGGGGGATAGAGGGCAGAGAGGGAACAGGTGCTGGGACCGGAGGAGAAGGGGGATAGAGGGCAGAGAGGGAACAGGTGCTGGGAGCGGAGGAGAAGAGGGATAGAGGGCAGAGAGGGGACAGGTGCTGGGACCGGAGGAGAAGGGGGATAGAGGGGCAGAGAGGGGATAGAGGGGCAGAGAGGGGACAGGTGCTGGGACCGGGGAAGAAGGGGGATAGAGGGCAGAGAGGGGAGAGTGCTGGGACCGGATGAGAAGGGGGATAAAGCAAGGGCAGAGAGGGGACAGGTGCTGGGACCGGGGGGAGAAAGAGATAGAGGGCAGAGAGGGGACAGGTGCTGGGACCGGATGAGAGGGGGGATAGAGGGGCAGAGAGGGGACAGGTGCTGGGACCGGAGGAGAAGGGGGATAGAGGGCAGAGAGGAGACAGGTGGTGGGACCGGGGAGAAGGGGGATAGAGGGGCAGAGAGGGGACAGGTGCTGGGACCGGGGGAGAAGGGGGATAGAACGAGGGCAGAGAGGGGACAGGTGCTGGGATCGGGGGAGAAGGGGGATAAAGGGCAGAGAGGGGACAGGTGCTGGGACCGGAGGAGAATGGGGATAGAGGGCAGAGAGGGGACAGGTGCTGGGACCGGATGAGAAGGGGGATAGAGGGCAGAGAGGGAACAGGTGCTGGGACCGGAGTAGAAGGGGGATAGAGCGCAGAGAGCGGACAGGTGCTGGGACCAGAGGAGAAGGGAGATAGAGGGCAGAGAGGGGACAGGTGCTGGGACCGGAGGAGAAGGGGGATAGAGGGCAGAGAGGGGACAGGTGCTGGGACCGGAGGAGAAGGGGGATAGAGGACAGAGAGGGCACAGGTGCTGGGACCGGAGGAGAAGGGGGATAGAGGGCAGAGAGGGGACAGGTGCTGGGACCGGAGGAGAAGGGGGATAGAGGGCAGAGAGGGGACAGGTGCTGGGACCGGGGGAGAAGGGGGATAGAGCAAGGGCAGAGAGGGGACAGGTGCTGGGACCGGGGGAGAATGGGGATAGAGGGCAGAGAGGGGACAGGTGCTGGGACCGGGGGAGAAGGGGATAGAGGGCAGAGAGGGGACAGGTGCTGGGACCGGGGGAGAAGGGGGATAGAGCGAGGGCAGAGAGGGGACAGGGGGAGAAGGGGGATAAAGAGAGGGCAGAGAGAGGACAGGTGCTGGGATCGGGGAGAAGAGGGATAGAGGGCAGAGAGGGGACAGGTGCTGGGACCGGGGAGAAGGGGGATAGAGCGCAGAGAGCGGACAGGTGCTGGGACCGGAGGAGAAGGAGGATAGAGCGAGGGCAGAGAGGGGAAAGGTGCTGGGACCGGGGGAGAAGGGGGATAGAGGGCAGAGAGGGGACAGGTGCTGGGACCGGGGGAGAAGGGGGATAGAGGGCAGAGAGGGGACAGGTGCTGGGACCGGAGGAGAAGGGGGATAGAGCGAGGGCAGAGAGGGGACAGGTGCTGGGACCGGAGGAGAAGGGGGATAGGGTGCAGAGAGGGGACAGGTGCTGGGACCGGAGGAGAAGGGGGATAGAGCGAGGGCAGAGAGGGGACAGGTGCTGGGACCGGGGGAGAAGGGGGATAGAGCGCAGAGAGCGGACAGGTGCTGGGACCGAAGGATAAGGGGGATAGAGGGCAGAGAGGGGACAGGTGCTGGGACCGGAGGAGAAGGGGGATAGAGAGAGGGCAGAGAGAGGACAGGTGCTGGGACCGGAGGAGAAGGGGGATAGAGCGAGGGCAGAGAGGGGACAGGTGGGGAGAAGGGGGATAGAGCGAGGGCAGAGAGGGGACCGGAGGAGAAGGGGGATAGAGCGAGGGCAGAGAGGGGACAGGTGCTGGGACCGGAGGAGAAGGGGGATAGAGTTAGGGCAGAGAGGGGACAGGTGCTGGGACCGGAGGAGAAGGGGGATAGAGCGAGGGCAGAGAGGGGACAGGTGCTGGGACCGGAGGAGAATGGGGATAGAGGGCAGAGAGGGGACAGGTGCTGGGACCGGATGAGAAGGGGGATAGAGGGCAGAGAGGGAACAGGTGCTGGGACCGGAGGAGAAGGGGGATAGAGGGCAGAGAGGGAACAGGTGCTGGGACCGGAGGAGAAGAGGGATAGAGGGCAGAGAGGGGACCGGAGGAGAAGGGGGATAGAGGGGCAGAGAGGGGACAGGTGCTGGGACCGGGGGGAGAAGGGGGATAGAGCGAGGGCAGAGAGGGGACAGGTGCTGGGACCGGAAGAGAAGGGGGATAAAGCAAGGGCAGAGAGGGGACAGGTGCTGGGACCGGGGGAGAAAGGGATAGAGGGCAGAGAGGGGACAGGTGCTGGGACCGGATGAGAGGGGGGATAGAGGGGCAGAGAGGGGACAGGTGCTGGGACCGAAGGAGAAGGGGGATAGAGGGCAGAGAGGAGACAGGTGGTGGTACCGGGGAGAAGGGGGACAGAGGGCAGAGAGGGGACAGGTGCTGGGACCAGGGGAGAAGGGGGATAGAGGGCAGAGAGGGAACAGGTGCTGGGAACGGGGGAGAAGGGGGATAGAGCGAGGGCAGAGAGTGGACAGGTGCTGGGACCGGGGAGAAGGTGGATAGAGCGAGGGCAGAGAGGGGACAGGTGATAAAACCGGGGGAGAAGGGGGGATAGAGGGCAGAGAGGGGACAGGTGCTGGGACCGGGGGAGAAGGGGGATAGAGGGCAGAGAGGGGACAGGTGCTGGGACCGAGGGAGAAGGGGGATAGAGGGCAGAAAAGGGACAGGTGCTGGGACTGGAGGAGAAGGGGGATAGAGGGCAGAGAGGCGACAGGTGCTGGGACCGGAGGAGAAGGGGGATAGAGCGAGGGCAGAGAGGGGACAGGTGCTGGGACCGGAGGAGAAGGGGGATAGGGTGCAGAGAGGGGACAGGTGCGGGACCGGAGGAGAAGGGGGATAGAGCGAGGGCAGAGAGGGACAGGTGCTGGGACCGGGGGAGAAGGGGGGTAGAGCGAGGGCAGAGAGGGGACAGGTGATAAGACCGGGGGAGAAGGGGGGATAGAGGGCAGAGAGGGGACAGGTGCTGGGACCGGGGGAGAAGGCGGATAGAGGGCAGAGAGGGGACAGGTGCTGGGACCGGAGGTGAAGGGGGATAGAGCGAGGGCAGAGAGGGGACAGGTGCTGGGACCGGGGGAGAAGGGGGATAGAGGGCAGAGAGGGGACAGGTGCTGGGACTGGAGGAGAAGGGGGATAGAGGGCAGAGAGGCGACAGGTGCTGGGACCGGAGGAGAAGGGGGATAGAGCGAGGGCAGAGAGGGGACAGGTGCTGGGACCGGGGGAGAAGGCGGATAGAGGGCAGAGAGGGGACAGGTGCTGGGACCGGGGGAGAAGGGGGATAGAGGGCAGAGAGGGGACAGGTGCTGGGACTGGAGGAGAAGGGGGATAGAGGGCAGAGAGGCGACAGGTGCTGGGACCGGAGGAGAAGGGGGATAGAGGGCAGAGAGGGCACAAGTGCTTGGACCGGGGGAGAAGGGGGATAGAGGGCAGAGAGGGGACAGGTGCTTGGACCGGAGGAGAAGGGGGATATAGGGCAGAGAGGGGACAGGTGCTGGGACCGGAGGTGAAGGGGGATAGAGCGAGGGCAGAGAGGGGACAGGTGCTGGGACCGGGGGAGAAGGGGGATAGAGCGAGGGCAGAGAGGGGACAGGTGATAAGACCGGGGGAGAAGGGGGGATAGAGGGCAGAGAGGGGACAGGTGCTGGGACCGGAGGAGAAGGGGGATAGAGGGCAGAGAGGGGACAGGTGCTGGGACCGGGGGAGAAGGGGGATAGGGTGCAGAGAGGGGACAGGTGCTGGGACCGGGGGAGAAGGGGGATAGAGCGAGGGCAGAGAGGGGACAGGTGCTGGGATCGGGGGAGAAGGGGGGTAGAGCGAGGGCAGAGAGGGGACAGGTGATAAGACCGGGGGAGAAGGGGGGATAGAGGGCAGAGAGGGGACAGGTGCTGGGACCGGGGGAGAAGGCGGATAGAGGGCAGAGAGGGGACAGGTGCTGGGACCGGAGGTGAAGGGGGATAGAGCGAGGGCAGAGAGGGGACAGGTGCTGGGACCGGGGGAGAAGGGGGATAGAGGGCAGAGAGGGGGACAGGTGCTGGGACCGGAGGAGAAGGGGGATAGAGGGCAGAGAGGCGACAGGTGCTGGGATCGGAGGAGAAGGGGGATAGAGCGAGGGCAGAGAGGGGACAGGTGCTGGGACCGGGGGAGAAGGCGGATAGAGGGCAGAGAGGGGACAGGTGCTGGGACCGGGGGAGAAGGGGGATAGAGGGCAGAGAGGGGACAGGTGCTGGGACTGGAGGAGAAGGGGGATAGAGGGCAGAGAGGCGACAGGTGCTGGGACCGGAGGAGAAGGGGGATAGAGGGCAGAGAGGGCACAAGTGCTTGGACCGGGGGGAGAAGGGGGATAGAGGGCAGAGAGGGGACAGGTGCTTGGACCGGAGGAGAAGGGGGATATAGGGCAGAGAGGGGACAGGTGCTGGGACCGGAGGTGAAGGGGGATAGAGCGAGGGCAGAGAGGGGACAGGTGCTGGGACCGGGGGAGAAGGGGGATAGAGCGAGGGCAGAGAGGGGACAGGTGATAAGACCGGGGGAGAAGGGGGGATAGAGGGCAGAGAGGGGACAGGTGCTGGGACCGGGGGAGAAGGGGGATAGAGGGCAGAGAGGGGACAGGTGCTGGGACCGGGGGAGAAGGGGGATAGAGGGCAGAGAGGGGACAGGTGCTGGGACTGGAGGAGAAGGGGGATAGAGGGCAGAGAGGCGACAGGTGCTGGGATCGGAGGAGAAGGGGGATAGAGCGAGGGCAGAGAGGGGACAGGTGCTGGGACCGGAGGAAAAGGGGAATAGGGTGCAGAGAGGGGACAGGTGCTGGGACCGGAGGAGAAGGGGGATGGAGCGAGGGCAGAGAGGGGACAGGTGCTGGGACCAGGGGAGAAGGGGTATAGAGCGCAGAGAGCGGACAGGTGCTGCGACCGAAGGAGAAGGGGGATAGAAGGCAGAGAGGGGACAGGTGCTGGGACCGGAGGAGAAGGGGGATAGAGCGAGGGCAGAGAGGGGACAGGTGCTGGGACCGGAGGAGAAGGGGGATAGAGCGAGGACAGAGAGAGGACAGGTGCTGGGACCGGAGGGGAAGGGGGATAGAGCGAGGGCAGAGAGGGGACAGGTGCTGGGACCGGATGAGAAGGGGGATAGAGGGGCAGAGAGGGGACAGGTGCTGGGACCGGAGGAGAAGGGGGATAGAGGGCAGAGAGGGGACAGGTGCTGGGACCGGAGGAGAAGGGGGATAGAGCGAGGGCAGAGAGGGGACAGGTGCTGGGACTGGAGGAGAAGGGGGATAGAGCGAGGGCAGAGAGGGGACAGGTGCTGGGACCGGAGGAGAAGGAGGAAAAAGTGAGGGCAGAGAGGGGACAGGTGCTGGGACCGGAGGAGAAGGGGGATAGAGTGAGGGCAGAGAGGGGACAGGTGCTGGGACCGGAGGAGAATGGGGATAGAGGGCAGAGCGGGGACAGGTGCTGGGACCGGATGAGAAGGGGGATAGAGGGCAGAGAGGGAACAGGTGCTGGGACCGGAGGAGAAGGGGGATAGAGGGCAGAGAGGCAACAGGTGCTGGGACCGGAGGAGAAGAGGGATAGAGGGCAGAGAGGGGACAGGTGCTGGGACCGGATGAGAAGAGGGATAAAGCAAGGGCAGAGAGGGGACAAGTGCTGGGACCGGGGGAGAAAGGGATAGAGGGCAGAGAGGGGACAGGTGCTGGGACCGGATGAGAAGGGGGATAGAGGGGCAGAGAGGGGACAGGTGCTGGGACCGGAGGAGAAGGGGGATAGAGAGCAGAGAGGAGATAGGTGCTGGGACCAGGGGAGAAGGGGGATAGAGGGCAGAGAGGGGACAGGTGCTGGGACCGGGGGAGAAGGGGGATAGAGAGAGGGCAGAGAGGCGACAGGTGCTGGCACCGAGGGAGAAGGGGGATAGAGGGCAGAGAGGGGACAGGTGCTGCGACCGGATGAGAAGGGGGATAGAGGGGCAGAGAGGGGACAGGTGCTGGGACCGGAGGAGAAGGGGGATAGAGGGCAGAGAGGGGACAGGTGCTTGGACCGGAGGATAAGGGGGATAGAGGGCAGAGAGGGGACAGGTGCTGGGACCGGAGGTGAAGGGGGATAGAGCGAGGGCAGAGAGGGGACAGGTTCTGGGACCAGGGGAGAAGGGGGATAGAGCAAGGGCAGAGAGGGGACAGGTGCTGGGACTGGGGGAGAAGGGGGATAGAGGGCAGAGAGGGAACAGGTGCTGGTAACAGGGGAGAAGGGGGATAGAGCGAGGGCAGAGAGGGGGCAGGTGCTGGGACTGGGGGAGAAGGGGGGTAGAGCGAGGGCAGAGAGGGGACAGGTGATAAGACCGGGGAAGAAGGGGGATAGAGGGCAGAGAGGGGACAGGTGCTGGGACCGGGGGAGAAGGGGGATAGAGGGCAGAGAGGGGACAGGTGCTGGGACTGGAGGAGAAGGGGGATAGAGGGCAGAGAGGGGACAGGTGCTGGAACCGGGGGAGAAGGGGGATAGAGGGCAGAGAGGGGGACAGGTGCTGGGACCGGAGGAGAAGGGGGATAGAGGGCAGAGAGGGGACAGGTGCTTGGACCGGAGGATAAGGGGGATAGAGGGCAGAGAGGGGACAGGTGCTGGGACCGGAGGTGAAGGGGGATAGAGCGAGGGCAGAGAGGGGACAGGTTCTGGGACCAGGGGAGAAGGGGGATAGAGCAAGGGCAGAGAGGGGACAGGTGCTGGGACTGGGGGAGAAGGGGGGTAGAGCGAGGGCAGAGAGGGGACAGGTGATAAGACCGGGGAAGAAGGGGGATAGAGGGCAGAGAGGGAACAGGTGCTGGTAACAGGGGAGAAGGGGGATAGAGCGAGGGCAGAGAGGGGGCAGGTGCTGGGACTGGGGGAGAAGGGGGGTAGAGCGAGGGCAGAGAGGGGACAGGTGATAAGACCGGGGAAGAAGGGGGATAGAGGGCAGAGAGGGGACAGGTGCTGGGACCGGGGGAGAAGGGGGATAGAGGGCAGAGAGGGGACAGGTGCTGGGACTGGAGGAGAAGGGGGATAGAGGGCAGAGAGGGGACAGGTGCTGGAACCGGAGGAGAAGGGGGATAGAGCAAGGGCAGAGAGGGGACGGGTGCTGGGACCGAGGGAGAAGGGGGATAGAGGGCAGAGAGGGGGACAGGTGCTGGGACCGGGGGAGAAGGGGGATAGAGGGCATAGAGGGGACATTTGCTGGGACCGGGGGAGAAGGGTGATAGAGGGCAGAGAGGGGATAAGTGCTGGGACCGGATGAGAAGGGGGATAGAGGAGCAGAGAGGGGACAGGTGCTGGGACTGGAGGAGAAGGGGGATAGAGGGCAGAGAGGGGACAGGTGCTGGGACTGGAGGAGAAGGGGGATAGAGGGCAGAGAGGGGACAGGTGCTGGGACTGGAGGAGAAGGGGGATAGAGCGAGGGCAGAGAGGGGACAGGTGCTGGGACCGGGGGAGAAGGCAGAGAGGGAACAGGTGCTGGGACCAGGGGAGAAGAAGGATAGAGGGCAGAGAGGGGACAGGTGCTGGGTCCGGGGAAGAAGGGGGATAGAGGGCAGAGAGGGGACAGGTGCTGGGACTGGGGGAGAAGGGGGATAGAGGGCAGAGAGGGCACAGGTGCTGGGACCGGGGGGAGAAGGGGATAGAGGGCAGAGAGGGGACAGGTGCTAAGACCAGGGAAGAAGGGGGAATAGAGGGCAGAGAGGGAACAGGTGCTGGGACCGGGGGAGAAGGGGGATAGAGGGCAGAGAGGGGACAGGTGCTGGGACCGGGGGAGAAGGGGGATAGAGGGCAGAGAGGGGACAGGTGCTGGGACCGGGGGAGAAGGTAGATAGAGGGCAGAAAGGGGACCGGAGGAGAAGAGGGATAGAGCAAGGGCAGAGAGGGGACAGGTGCTGGGACCGGAGGAGAAGGGGGATAGAGTGCAGAGAGGGGACAGGTGCTGGGACCGGAGGAGAAGGGGGATACAGTGAGGGCAAAGAGGGGACAGGTGCTGGGACCGGAGGAGAAGGGGGACAGAGCGAGGGCAGAGAGGGGACAGGTGCTGGAACCGGAGGAGAAGGAGGATAGAGCAAGGGCAGAGAGGGGACAGGTGCTGGGGCCGGGGCAGAAGGGGGATAGAGGGCAGAGAGGGGACAGGTGCTGGGACTGGAGGAGAAGGGGGATAGAGGGCAGAGAGGGGACAGGTGCTGGGACCAGAGGAGAAGGGGGATAGAGATGAGCAGGTCAGTTGGGCATTTTTTTCTATTTTCCATAATATAGACAATTCTGTGACTCCATCACACATTCTTCACAAGTGTCTCTAGTACAGACAGTGTCTTGTGGAGTGGATCTCAGAGCTTCCTGCATCATGATTATGAGGTCGGGAGCTCCCTTACTATTTTATGTTAACTCTGAGTTTATTGACATTTTCAATATAAACAGACACAAATACACAAAGTATATTCAGAGCACGGTACAGAAATCGGTTCAGCGCATGTTCATCTAAGTAATATACCTATATATTCCGGATGATCGAGCCGTTGAATAGGCCACAGGGCTCATAATGAAAGGAAGTGAAACGAACTGGAGAGCCAGAAATACCTAACTTGAACGAACTAGGCCCGTAATGAACTTCTAAAAAACTGGGCTATGAGACAAACTTAGCACACCATAGTAAAGGAAAGAAAAGGCACTCCAGCATGACACTCAACAGGTGACCTACATGCACCCCGGTATGCCGGGGAAACAGACAAGAGGGGACATAGACAACATAGACAGGATGAGGGACATAACAAGAGGGGGGATCACATTTAACAACTAAACAGACAAGTGCGGGGCATGGTGCCCCCACGCGGTATGGAGAACAGGACTTGTAAACCACACAAGGTTCATAGTAGAAGTGGGGCAAAATCAGCGGAAGCCTCAAAAAGGATCCAGGGGTTCCATACTTTGGAGAAACCCTCCGTACGGTCATGCACCTCCGCCACCAGCTCCTCAGCCCTTCGGATAGCTGTGAGTTCATTATGCCATTCAGTCATGGTAGGCTCCATTGTCGACTTCCAATGTCTCAGCACTACTGTTCACACTGCGGCCAACATATGTCTAAGCATACTTTTTTTCTGAGTGGCCAGGGTACCAGGTAGAAGAGAGAGAAGTGCCAGTTGAGGGGTATGTGGAGTCCGCTTACTAGCATACTTTTCATAAATCCGAAACACTACGCCCCAAAACTGTTGGATCAAGGGACACTCCCACCACACATGTAGCAGGGAACCCTTCTCGGTGAGGCACCGCCAGCACCTATCAGACACTTCCGGGTACATTCGGTGCAGTAGCATAGGGCATCTGTACCATCGTGATAAAAATTTGTAATTCTTTTTCTTGGAGTGCGAATCAATGGACAAGCCGTGAGAAAAAGAGCAAATTTTCAATTCATCTTCTGGGGAAAAGGAAACTCCAAGGTCTCTCTCCCACGCAGAAAAGAAAGGCGCTCTAGCGGCATTGCTTAGGGAAAGAAGCAGGGCATACATTCTAGACAGCGTGCACGACTCGCCCCCTGAGGACAACTGATTATATGCGAACCAGGAGAGGATCCTATCGGGGCACAATGCCTGGAGATCAGACAAGGAGGGAATTTGTGAAGCCACTAATACTTGATGAAGTCTAGGGACATCCGTACGGCGCCACCCCAGGAAGTAGGGCGCTGTGAGGCCTGGCTCAAAAGCCGGGTTAGCGAACAATGGAGTCAAAGGGGGCCAGGCCTAGAGGAGATCTTGTGTGTGGTCACCCACTTCTCCCAGATGCACAATGTATGGCCAGTTTGCAATGGTGTCCCGGTCTGACGCTAGTAGCCAAGGGGATGTGGCAAAAGTCAACGGGGAAATACTGTCTTCGAGCCCCACCCAACGTTTGGTCTAAGCATTGTGGGACCAATCAACTATCCTAGATAGCACCGCCGCCTCGTGGTACAGTCTGAGGTCGGGTAAACCAGTACCCCCCTTGAGCTTATGTTTGGTGAGGAGTTTAACCCCCAATCTAGCTCGACCATATCCCCATACATATCTAGCAAAGGCACGTTGCAACTGTTTAAAATAGCTTACTGACACGTGTATAGGGATCTTTTGGAAAACATAGAGAAAGCGTGGCAGAATATCCATTTTGAGAACATTCATACGTCCAAACCATGACAGATGTTTGCGATGATAGGACTGGAGCATGTCTATTGTCCTCCTGTGCAGTGGGAGGTAATTTAGCGAGAATAAAAGCTCTAATCGGGATGGGATCTGAATCCCCAAATAAGTGATGCTGTCTGAGTGCCATTGAAAGGAAAAGTTAGCTTGTAAAAGAGAAACATCAGGGGCGGATAAAGTAACATTGAGTCCCTCTGTTTTTGCGAGATTTACTTTAAAATTGCTAAGCCTACCAAATAGTTAAAACTTGCGCAAAACAGAGGGTAGAGAAAGAAGGGGGCAGGTAACGTAGAGCAGCAAGTCATCGGCGTATAACGCCAACTTATGCTGCTCCCCTTTCACGTCCAGGCTGGTCACATCAGGGTTGTTACGCAATGCCACCCCCAAGTGCTCCATAGTGAGAATATACAGCAATGGAGAAAGGGGGCACCCCTGTCTCGTTCGATTTTTAATGAGAAAGGCCTCCGATAGGGTCCCGTTAGCCCTGACTCTTGCAGAAGGGGAGGAATACAAGGCCATCAGGGACGCAGTTAAAAACTTCCAACGCACCCTATCGAACGCCTTTTCCGCATCGACTGATAATAGGCAGAATCCTGTGTTGGTGGTGCGAGCATGAGCCATCAGAGTAATGGTCCGGAGGGTATTGTCCCTAGCCTCCCTACCCGGGACAAACCCCACTTGATCATAGTGGATCACCTGGAGGATGATGGCATTCAGTCTGTTGGCCAGTATTTTAGAGTATAACTTTATATCGCAATTAATCAGCGATATAAGTCTATAGCTAGTGCATTGGGAGGGGTTCTTCCCCGGTTTCGGCAGCTCCACAATGTGAGCATCCAAGGACTGTTTAGGGAACGGGTTGGACTCTGAGACTGAGTTAAAAACCCTGGTCAAGAATGGAAGAAGTTTGTCTTTAAGGGTACAAACCCACACACCGTATACACAGCAGATACGCAGCAAAAACGCAGCAGATTTGAAGCAGATTTGGTGGTGCAGATTTGATGCTGTGTTCAGTTATTTAGATCTAATCTGCTGCGTATTTGCTGCGTGTTTGTTGCGTCTTTGCTGCGTATCGCAGCAGTAAATAAGCTGCGTATACGGTGTGTGGGTTTGTACCCTAAATGTTTTGTAGAAGATAGCGGTAAATTCGTCAGGACCAGGGCTCTTACCATTCTTCAGAGATGCGACTGCCAGACCTATCTCAGTCTCAGAGAAGGGTGACTCTAAACTATCCCTGGTATCCTGGTCAATGAATGGTAACGCTGTAGCGCTCCCGTACTATTTTAAAGGTGGCGCTGGTGAACGGTCACAGTCGCGCACCACTCCACAAGACACTCAGTACTATGAATCGTCTGAACGTGTGAACGCACCCTAAGGC
This sequence comes from Dendropsophus ebraccatus, assembly GCF_027789765.1. NCBI lineage: Eukaryota > Metazoa > Chordata > Amphibia > Anura > Hylidae > Dendropsophus > Dendropsophus ebraccatus. The sequence goes on from NC_091459.1 coordinate 58,139,889, forward strand.
TAGGAGCAGTGGCGTAGCTACCATGAAGGCAGGGAAGGCAGTTGCTATGGGGCCCTGCACTGCAGGGGGCCCGCCTGGCCTGTCTCCCCTGTCTTCAAGGTAGCTACGCTACTGATGGTTAAGCACTCTGCCAGAGACGCAGAAGGGAGCGTCTGCAATCCCCTCTGAAACACCTCCGCACCTCCCCCTGACATAGGCTCAGAGGGTCCTGCACCAGGATCCCCCTCTCCACAAGTGGAACAGTCCCGGAATGTTCTACTAAGCCCCGCCCCCATCGCGGCAAGCCCCGCCCCCAGCGCCCACCGTGAGTGGGATATTCGCTCATCGCACATGGCCTGAGGAGGAGACACAGCAGGAAGATGGTAACTATCACTGCCAGCTGGAAGTCACCAGCCTCCCTGGCATCCTGTATAATGGGGGTCACTCAGGCTCAGCTTCCCTGGCATCCTGTATAATGGGGGACACTCAGGCTCAGCTTCCCTGGCATCCTGTATAATGGGGTCACACAGCTTCCCTGGCATCCTGTATAATGGGGGTCACTCAGGCTCAGCGTCCCTGGCATCCTGTATAATGGGGGTCACTCAGGCTCAGCTTCCCTGGCATCCTGTATAATGGGGGTCACTCAGGCTCAGCTTCCCTGGCATCCTGTATAATGGGGGTCACTCAGGCTCAGCTTCCCTGGCATCCTGTATAATGGGGGTCACTCAGGCTCAGCTTCCCTGGCATCCTGTATAATGGGGGTCACTCAGGCTCAGCCTCCCTGGCATCCTGTATAATGGGGTCACTCAGGCTCAGCTTCCCTGGCATCCTGTATAATGGGGTCACTCAGGCTCAGCTTCCCTGGCATCCTGTATAATGGGGGTCACTCAGGCTCAGCTTCCCTGGCATCCTGTATAATGGGGGTCACTCAGGCTCAGCTTCCCTGGCATCCTGTATAATGGGGGTCACTCAGGCTCAGCTTCCCTGGCATCCTGTATAATGGGGGTCACTCAGCTTCTCTGGCATCCTGTATAATGGGGGTCACTCAGGCTCAGCTTCACTGGCATCCTGTATAATGGGGGTCACTCAGGCTCAGCTTCCCTGGCATCCTGTATAATGGGGGTCACTCAGGCTCAGCTTCCCTGACATCCTGTATAATGGGGGTCACTCAGGCTCAGCTTCCCTGGCATCCTGTATAATGGGGGTCACTCAGGCTCAGCTTCCCTGGCATCCTGTATAATGGGGGTCACTCAGGCTCAGCTTCCCTGGCATCCTGTATAATGGGGTCACTCAGCTTTCCTGCATCCTGTATAATGGGGTCAGTCAGTCTCCCTGGTATCCTGTATAATGGGGTCACTCAGCCTCCCTGGTATCCTGTATAATGGGGTCATCCCGCTTCCCTAGCATCTTGTATAGTAGTCAGTATAATGGAGGTCACCCCCTGGAGCTGCCCCAACCAGCAGGGACTCCAAACGGCCTGCTACCACTCACCCCCCCACCCCCCACCCCAGGGCACAGCGTCTCAGAGCTGCCAAATGCAGGGGGACAGCTCCATATCGCTGGTACAGGTAATATGTTGGGGGGCCCCATACACTCTTTTGCTATGGGGCCCCATGAATCCTAGTTACGCCCCTGGCTAGGAGTAGTGGTGGTAATAGTACAGTATGGAGTAAAATGCAGGAGATATGTCTCTTTTAACTTGACAAAGAGGTACTACACCTCGAAACGCGTTGTTTTTGAGACAATAAATTATTTCTTAAATATACGAGATTGCACTTAGTACCGTCCAGTGCCGAACAAGGTCCTTCACGCTTCAGCCCGGCTAAATTCCGTTGCTATGACACTTCATCATCTCCTGGCATCGTGGATCTCATGGCTTAACCCCATAAGGGCAAAGCCAATTTTCGTTTTTGCACTTTTGCTTTTTCCACTTTATGTTTAAAAGTCCATGGCGCTTGCATTTTTTCACCTAGAGACGTGTATGAGCACTTATTTTTTGCGAAACCAATTTTACTTTGCAATGACAGGAATTATTTTTCCATAACATATGCTGCAAAACCGGAAAAAAATCATTTGCGCTGTCAAATTGAAAAAAAAAAAGGAATTTGTTTTGATTTCGGGGAGTTTTACATTTACGTCGTTCGCCCTATGGTAAAACTGACTGGTTATGCATGTTCCTCAAGTCGTTACGATTACAACGATATGTAACATATATAACTTTTATATTATCTGATGGCTTGTAAAAAATTCAAACCATTGTTAACAGATATATGTTCCTTAAAATTGCTGTATTCCCATGCTTACAGCCCTTTTATCCTTTGGTATATGGGTCTGTGTGAGGTGTCATTTTTTGCACCATGATGCGTTCTTTCTATCGGTACCTTGATTGCGCATATACAACTTTTTGATCACTTTTTATTACATTTTTTCTGGATTTGATGCGACCAAAAATGCGCAATTTTGCACTTTGGAATTTTTTTGCGCTTACGCCGTTTACCGTGCGAAATCAGTAATGTGATTAATAAATAGTTCGGGCGATAACGCGCGCGACGATACCAAACATATTTGTTTATTTGTTTATTTATTTATATTTATAAAATGGGAAAAGGGGGGTGATTTGGACTTTTAATAGGGGAGGGGATTTTTTATTAATAAAATTTTTTTTTACTTTTATTTTTACTTTAACTAGAAGTCCCCCTGGGGGACTTGTATATAAACAGCACTGATCTCTCATAGAGATCCATGCCGTGTATATACACAGCAAAGATCGATCAGATCAGTCATAGATTGCTATGGCCTGCTGCAGGCCATAGCAATCTATTGCCGAGCCGGGATCAGCGTCATTCCGACGCTGAGGCCCGGCATGGGCAGAAGAACGGATCTCCCCCCCGCGATGCGATCACGGGAGGGAGATCCGTCCCACTAGACACCAGGGATGTGAGATCTGAAGCCTCTAAGTGCAGCTGTCAGGTTTGACAGCTGCACTTAGAGGCTTAATTAGCCGACGCAGCAACGGGACCCGCTCCGGCTAATAGAGGCACTGCCCGGCTGCACGTGTCAGCTGGGATCAGCGCCGTTCAGAGTGGGGACCTCGCTCTGAACACCCCCCGCGGCACCATGACGTATCAGATACGTCATGGGTCGCTAAGGGGTTAAAGATCCCCAACAGCATACATTTTTGGGACTGGCTGCTGCGGACATCCGTACTATCTTCACTGATAGCGCTACAAGGTGTTGTACTTTTCGTACAACACATAAAGGTGAGCATAACCATATGTGCTCCCCTTTTTTAATCTATCTTTGATGTTATTACCCTACGGCTCCTCTCTCTTTCTTTTAGCCCAGTCTTTCCTTTATGACCTGTTCCCTGTATATAGTCCATTCCTGGCTTTGGTTGCAAAAATCTGTCAGATATCTGTCAGATAATCTGTGTGTGTAAACAGACCCTAAATCAGTGGAATTAGTGTATACCTGTAGTGCATAGTTGGAAGGGTTCTGTATACCTACAGTGTATAGTTTTTAGAGGTCCCGCATATCTGTAGTGCATAGTTGGGGGGGCTGTATACCTATAGTGTATAGTTGGTGAGGTCCTGTATACCTGAAGTGTGTATTTGGGGGGGGGCTGTATACCTGTAGTGTATAGTTGAAGGAGGTCCTGTATACCAGTAGTGCACAGTTGGGGGGGGGCTGTATACCTGTACTGTATAGTTTGGGAAGTCCTGTATACCTGCAGTGTGTAGTTGATTAAGGTCCTGGATACCTGTATTGTATAGTTCGGGGGTCCTGTATACCTGTAGTATATAGTTGGTGCTGTATACCTGTAATGTATAGTTGCTGGAGGTCTTGTATACTTGTAGTTTATAGTTTGAGGGTCCTGGACACCTGTAGTGTATAGTTTGAGGGTCCTGTATACCTGTAGTATATAGTTGGTGGAGGTCCTGTATACCTGTAGTGTAAAGTTTGGGGGTCCTGTATACCTGTAGTATAGAGTTTGTAAAGGTGCTGTATACCTGTAGTATATAGTTGGAGGAGTTCCTGTATACCTGTAGTGTATAGTTTGGGGTCCTGTATACCTGTAGTGTATAGTTTAGGGTCCTATATACCTGTAGTATATAGTTGGAGGAGCTCCTGTATACCTGTAGTGTATAGTTTTGGGGTCCTGTATACCTGTAGTGTATAGTTTGGGGTCCTGTATACTTGTAGTATAGAGTTGGTGGGGGTGCTGTATACCTGTATTATAGAGTTAGTGGAGGTCCTGTATACCTGTAGTGTATAGTTTTGGGTTCCTGTAAACCTGTAGTGTATAGTTTGGGGTCCTGTATACCTGTAGTATATAGTTGGTGGAGGTCCTGTATACCTTTAGTGTAAAGTTTGGGGGTCCTGTATACCTGTAGTATAGAGTTGGTGAAGGTGCTGTATACCTGTAGTATAGAGTTGGTGGAGGTCCTGTATACCTGTAGTGTATAGTTTTGGGGTCCTGTATACCTGTAGTGTATAGTTAGGGGTCCTGTATACCTGTAGTATATAGTTAGTGGAGGTCATGTATACCTGTAGTATATAGTTGGTGGAGGTCCTGTATACCTGAAGTATATAGTTAGTAGAGGTCCTGTATACCTGTAGTGTATAGTTTTGGGGTCCTGTATACCTGTAGTGTAAAGTTTGGGGTCCTGTATACCTATAGTATATAGTTGGTGGAGGCCCCGTGCACCTGTAGTGTATAGTTTTGGGGTCCTGTATACCTCTAGTGTCCTGTATACCTGTAGGGTCGTATTTACCATTAGGCACCCATGGTCTGGTGCTTAGGGTAGCACCTTGCAGAGGGGCAGTACCCTCCCGTTCAGACAGAAAATCTGGTGTCTTTTCGAGGGGGGGTATGGCGGTATTGGTCAGGTCTGATATAGCGGTGTTATCCAGTCACAGTATGGCAGTATTGGTCAGGTCTGGTATGGCAGTGTTATCCAGTCACAGTGTGTCAGGATTGGTCAGGTCTGGTATGGCAGTGTTATGAAGTCAAAGTATGGTGGTATTGGTCAGGTCTGGTATGGCGGTGTTATCCAGTCACAGTATGGCGGTATTGGTCAGGTCTGGGATGGCAGTGTTCTCCAGTCACAGTGTGGCGATATTGGTCAGGTCTGGTATGGCAGTGTTATCCAGTCACAGTATGGTGGTATTGGTCAGGTGTGTTATTACAGTGTTATCCAGTCACAGTGTGGCGGTATTGGTCAGGTCTGGTATGGCAGTGTTATCCTGTCACAGTATGGTGGTATTGGTCAGGTCTGGTATGACAGTGTTATCCAGTCACAGTATGGCGGTATTGGTCAGGTCTGGTGTGGCGGTGTTAAATGTGAAGTCTGGAGCTATTATCTACCAATCTACCTATCCTGATGCTAATTGGTGAGTGAGAATGGGGTGTCCTCAGGTTTAGTGCTTAGGGCAGCAGCAGCTGGTAATACTGCCCTGTATACATGTACTGTATAGATGGAGTAGGGGGTCTACCAGTTACATGAAAGTAGTAATCCTATTGGTTGCTAAGGTTCCCAACTGCCATTTATTGCTGGGCAGCTGCAGATAATTATGTCACCTGTGTGTGCAGTGTGAAGATTTTCCCATTCATCTCTATGGGGCGCTCCTCCCCCTCCCCTCCTGTACATCTGGCGGGGACGGGACCTTCGCTCTAACCTTGCGGGCACCCAATGTATCTTTGTGCCAAATTTAGGGTCAAATGGTTCAGGCGTTTGGAAGTCTATACGGGACAGACAGACTTTCATTTTTATTATATAGATCTGACATTTATGCAACATTTTAACTCTCAATGAACACTTAAAAAACTTATAGTGATAGGAAACATACACAAAAATCTGTTGGCACAAGGACACTTTGTATATGTGCACTGAAAATCTGTGTATGAAAAGAACATGCACTTTACTGTTGGCACAAGCACAGATTACATTGTAATCTACAACATCAATCAGAGGTGGAATAGTGCAAGAAACCAGCCGAGCATCAGAAAGGTGTAGTTATTAGATGTAGAAATCAGGGTGTGTCGTCCAGAGCAGACTTGTTCCTACAAAATTCATCATCTACAGGAAGGTTTAGATTAGTTTCACACAAACGTAATACGGGTACATTGCTGTGTCTGTACTATGACCACAAATCTTGGCCTGACCACAGATCGAATTACCCAAACCGACAGCATCACTTTCACAAATCACTCCTGTAAAGCTCATAACATCCTAAAACAAAGATATCACAGGATAAAACACCCAGTTTGATCTAACAAGCTTAAACATGTTCCTATTCTAGCTTCCTCTCTTATCATCTCTCAAAGACAATTTCACTGTGCTCTAAAGCGTTTACTCTCCTCTTGTGTCTGAGCAACTTAAAAATGACGTCTTCTGTTGGCAAAAAAAAGTCCAAAAATAATTTGTTGCAATCATTATTTTGACATATGTGCAGACAACGTTCGTCATTGTATACATTGTGTGCATTGGACATCCGTCATTCCATTGACTTCAATGCATTGCATTGAAGTAAAATAAATCACAGCAATAATGGTCATCTTTTAAAATAGAAAAATAAGACGCCTCTTCTCTTTTTTTGACGTTGTGTTGTCATAGCCACTCGGTACAGTTGCTTGTCTCCTCTTCCAGCTCACTCTTCCCCCTCGGACCCTCAAGGTTACGGAACACATGTCAGGGTGGTGGTATCCCGGAGGAGGTCCACCACCTTTGTTTGCAGGTAATATTCACACTCACTCTTAAACATGAGAGGGGGTATAATAAAGAGGTAGGAGAATTTAGGGTCCATCACGGATTTGAGCCAAACAGTAGTACTTTGCACGAGCACTTTATAATCAGTAATATTGTCCGGACCGTAAGTACTAAGTAAATGTTCTCTATACATAATGTATCCTAATGTATAGTGTTTTGGTGGGATTGTAGACAACCCCTTTAACTAACAGACATGCTTTTAACCCCTTCCCTCCTCAGCCACTTTTCATTTTTGCTCTTTTGTTTGTCCTCCTTGTGTTAAAAACGCGCTTGCATTTTTTCACCTACAGATCCATATCCAATTGTACTTTGCAGTGACAGACTTTATTTTTCCATAGAATATGCTGCAAAACTGAAAAAAAAGTTTAAAGGGGTAATGCAGCGCTAAACAATTATTCACTAAATAACACACATTACAAAGTTATACAACTTTGTAATGTATGTTCTGTTAGTGAATGGCCCCCTTCCCCGTGTTTCCCCCCACCCACGCTAGACCCGGAAGTGTAGTGCTCTATACTCACCCGAGTCGACCCCGGCCGCCATCTTGGGGACAATGACGTCATCTTCGGGAGGCCGGCCGGTCCGCACCAGCCCTCCTTCATGCCGCCCCCCCCTCTGCGCCACCCGTCATCAGCTGCTCAGCCGCGATTGGCTAAGAACAGTTATGCTCAGCCAATCGCGGTTGAGCAGCTGATGATGTGGCAGAGGGGGGCCAGCATGAGGGACGGTCTGAGTAGTTCGGCGGCCTCCCGAAGATGACGTCATTGTCCCCAAGATGGCGGCCGCGGTCGACACGAAACGGGTGAGTATAGAGCACTACACTTCCGGGTCTAGCGTGGGTGGGGGGAAACACGGGGAAGGGGGCCATTCACTAACATAACATACATTACAAAGTTGTATAACTTTGTAATATGTGTTATTTAGTGAATAATTGTTTAGCACCACACTCAAATTTTTTAAAAAAGGAAATCTATTACATCCTTATAACGCTTTTATTTTTTTGTCTATAGAGCTGTATGAGGTATAATTTTTTGCGCTATTATCTGATCTGTACTTTATACTGGTAGCTCGCTTGCATATATGCGACAATTTTTCCAGAATTGATGTGACCAAAAATCTGCAATTTTACACATTGGTGGATTTTTGCGCTTACACTATTTACTTGCGAGATCAGAAATGCAGTACTTTTATAGTTCGGGTGATTATGGACACAACGATAGTAAGTATGTTTATTTATTAATTTTTTTCTTATTTATAAAATGGCAAAAGGGTGGTGACAAAAAAGGGGATGCAAAGAAAACTTGAAGTCCACCTGGTGAACTTCTATTATAACTAAAACTGATCTGGTCTCTCATAGAGATCAATGCAGAACATATGTACTGCACTGAAGTCTGAGATCAGTGCTTGATTACAACAGACTGCTGGAGCATAAAATAATCATTCTGTTGCTGAGTCCCGGCCCGGCAGGAAGCATGGATTGCCCCATCTCAATCGCATCACGGGGGGCGGGGGTAATGGCTTTTTAAAAATGTTGCTATCAGTTTTGCAGCATTTAAATGGTTAGCCAGCTTGACGATTGGCCCATGCTGAGTAATAGCTGTGGTCCCCAAGGGCGGCGCTGTACACAAAGGGCATGGTGAGCCCTCTCTGTATCCCCCTTAATTCATGATGACATCCATGGACTTCAAAATGGGTTAAAAGCGCAGTCCTGTGTCAAATTGGCGTGGCCTTGAGTACCCATGTCCTAGGCCTGCACTGCCCCTCCGTCCTGCCCTCCTCACCATTATAAACGCCCCTGGGTATGATTTTACCTATTCTTCCCCTGTCTGAACACTGCACAGGTACCTTAACAATCCAGCACATTTGCAGTGTTCCAACAGGTGATGAATAGCAGAAATTGTTCTAGGGGTATTCCTATGATGAAGAGGGCTGGGAATAGGGACAGAGAGGCGGTGCAATCCTAGGGCATGGGTACTCTAGGCCACAGTCAGAAAAAATTAGTGAGGATAAATAATTGTAACAAAAGTACCTGAGTATGATAGGATAGTGATCCTCTAGTTGAGCGGGATACCCGTGTGGAAAAGAGTCCATACACTGGTGCTGCAATCCAATTTGCTGTTTATTTTTAACAATACACTCGGTACACTTCAGCTCACAGGCTGATCCACACACCCAAGCGTCCACCTGGTGTCCTGCGGACGTTTCGGAGGATAGGATACTCTAGGCCACACCAATTTGACACAGGGCTGCGAGTTTAAAAGTTGTTTTTTAGAACAATAACTGCATCACCTGCCGAATGGACCCCAGGACAAAACTTGGATTAAAGGGGTACTCCGGGGGGGGGGTGGCTTTTTTTGATCATCCGGGAAGGAGGTGGCTAAGGGCAGCGACATCCACTTACCTCTACGGTTCCAGCGGCGGGTCCCGTATCACGGCGCTCTGGTCCCCGCTGCCCAGCCGCTTCCCGGTCTCTGACGAAGGCTTGAGACGTGACGTTTCAAGTCCGCTCAGCCAGTCAGTGATCATCCAGGCTGTTGTTTCAAATCAACTGGTGTCAGAAAGTTATATAGATTTGTAAAATAGTTTTATTTAAATATCTCCAGTCTGACAGTACTTATTAGCTGTTGTACGTCCTGAAGGAAAGGGTATAAGTGATATGCCAACATTTTTATCCTATTCCCTATTCAGCCCCCAACCTAGCTATCCCCTATCTACAATATTTGAATCACTCCCACCTCCATTCAAAGTAAATTGAGCTCTATGATGACTAAGGGTTGTTTAGTTAGGCTGCACCAGACCCCCAACCTGTACCCTGCGTCTAATCTGCTGTTATTTCCCCATAGCTTACGGGGTTTTGATGATGAAGGTCATTTTTTCACCTTGATCCTCAGCACTGTTTTTAGGAAATCTAAACTTTCTTCACTATGTGAATGAGGTGGTTTAGTATACTGTTGTGGGGCCTACTGCCCTAAGTGCACTAATCTGCCCCCTCTAATAAATATTGGGGTGGCACTCTACAATTAAACCACTCTGGCGCTCATAACTGCAGAGCACCGGATGAATATACATTAGGAGGGGCGAGGCGGTAGGGCAGAACGGTACACTAAGGGCGGTTGTCCTGCCCCCTAGTGCACCTAACTGTCTCATTTGAATAGTGAATAAAGCCAATATTTTCTAAAAATTGTGCAGAGAATTAAGGTAACACAATTACTTTCGTCCCCAGTGCCCCATGCAATATGGGAATATAACAACTTAAATTCCCTTCCAGGGGAAAATGTCTGCAGAAATTTACCACAGATGGGTTGCTGTTCCAACCCAGGGGCGTAATTGCCGTATGCCTGGGCAGCTTTTCCAGTGTTGTGGCAGCTCTGTGGGTGTAGGGTCACTTGGGCACTTGTCACAGTGGCCAGGAGTGGTGTTGGAATCCACCCCTGGAAAATAGGGCCCCCTCGCTCAAGGTTTGAATATCCCAAGTGTGAACTGGTGCATAGTTGCAGGTGTAGAATGATATACCAGAGTCCGATAGCTTAAACAGGATAACCGCATTTACTTGTAGAACCCTAAATGCAATACAGAATAAGAACACTTGCAGTAACTGCAGGTGCAGGCAGGAGGTAGTAAGAAAGAAGTTGTGACAGCAAGGTAGAGCAGAGGATTTTCTTGAGGGCCCTGTCCAATGTAGCAGTGTACTCTGCTGGGATAGCGTAGTTGAAGATAGAAGTAACAGAAGAAGAAGATACTCATACTCACATATAGATACTTTAAATCTGAACACCTTAAGCCCTATATTATTGGGATACCCGTCCTGCTAGAGTAGTACGAGGTGCCAGGTCCCTGCGCTGGTGTGAGCAGACTTTCCAAGATTTCCCAGAATAGCCGTGCGTTGCAGTAGGATACGTAGGCTTAACTGCTTCTTTGTCCTACCTAAAGGGTTATCTTTGCTAGCCTGTGATTGGTGGGGCTGTGTATGTAAGCGAGAGGAGAGGTGATAAGCAGAAACATGAGGGGGAAAAGGCCTGCACCTATGATAGAAGAAAAGCATAACATGCGACACAAACCAGTTAACCCAATGCTTCCTTCAGCTGAGTTCAGTACAGTACATAGTAAATACAGCAGTGAAACCTAGTGGGGAAAAACATATAATACACTTCTACTAATAAATTCCTTTGTGAGAACCTGAGTGAGTTACTTTGCCTAGGTGCATCTGAAACTAAGTGGCATACCTGTGCTATGACACTACATAACTACCACTGTATCAGCAATTGTGGCTGTTATGGGGCCCACCCCATCAGGGGGCCCCGTTGCTCGCTCCCGCAATAAACTAGGCTCCCTAAGCTGTCATCACTTGTAGCAACAGGTGGGCTCATGGTGGACAATCCTGCTGATAGTTTCCCTTTAACGCGTTCCTGTGAGGAGCAATGTTATTTCTAGCAATTATTTACATGTATATATTTGTGGCATTCTGAAGTTGCCTGAAATGTATTCTTCCAGGTTGGATTTGTCAGTGTAATCTGGCACATTCCTTCTGATCTGCCAGGTTGATGGATGTTGATTCAGACTAATTTTTAATCAATTTACAGTATTTCCTCTTAAAGGGAACCTGTCACCCCCTGTGCCGGGGTGACAGGCTCCCGACCCCCCGTTAGAGCCCCCTATACTTACCTAATCCCGCTGGGTCCCGCTTCTGGAGGTGGTCGGGTGATGAAGATCTCAGCCGCTGCAGCCCGGTGCGCGCGCTGAGAGATGAGTCCAACGCTCATAGAGAATGACGGAGCGCTGGACTCTCCTGTCATTCTCTATGGGTGTTGGACTCATCTCTCAGCGCGCGCCGGACTGCAGCGGCTGAGATCTTAATCACCCGACCACCTCCAGAAGCGGGACCCGGCGGGATTAGGTAAGTATATGGGGCTCTAACGGGGGGTCACGAGCCTGTCACCCTGGCACGGGGGGTGACAGGTTCCCTTTAAGCTTTGTTTAGGTGTTTAGGATACGGTCCAGGCTTTCACAAAACAAATTAGCAACTGTGCATTGTAAATGAAGCATAGTTACATATTTAGTACATATTTATGTCCTTCAAGTTCAACCAAGAAGGAGATGGATGGCAGGAAGGGGGATGGATGATCAGTAGGTTATATACATATGCATTAATGTTATTTTGGTCTAAGAACTTCTTTCTCCTGTAGTGAAGCCTCCACTGTTTTTACTGTGACCACATCCTGGGGTAGGCTGTTCCATAGATTCACAGTTCTCATTGTAAAGAAGGCTTGTTGCCTCCAGAGATTAAACCTTCTTTTTTTTAAGGCGGAGGCAGTGCCCTCTTGTCTTGTGTTTTACCCGGAACATCTTTTCCACATATTTCTTGTAGGGGCTATTTATATTCAGTGGTACCTCAGTTCTCAAACTTAATTGGTTCTGGAAGGCAGTTTGAGAATCAAGCAGTTTGAGAACCGAGTAGTGTATTCCAATAGGAAATAATGTGAATGTGTTTAATTGGTTCCCGCACCCACCAGTAATTACCTACAGTACCCATATATTACATTGTTTAGTGCCTATTGTTTAGGGAACCTGTCACCCCGTGGCCCCAGACAGCAACTGACATACAGGGACATAAAGCTCAATATACTTACCACATCGGTCCCGGTCCCTTCCCGGATCCTGCTGTTCACCCGGAGAAATCGCTGAATCTTCTTCTCGCGCCCATTATGGTAATGAGCCGAGATGAGTCCAACGTCCATAGGAATCGATGGATGAGTCCAGCTTATTCATGAGGTCCTCTTCTTGTTGCCACCCATCCACGCGTCCAGGAACTTGATTGACGTCTTCAGTGTTTAGTCTTCTCAGGAATTCCCGCGCAAGCGCCATTGCGGAGGTCTCACTTCTTCTGCGCATGCGCTGCTAACAGTGAAGCTGTGGAGTGGCCTCAATTGTGAACTGCGCATGCGCCGAAAACGTCCGTCACGGCGCCTGCGCGGGATCCGGCAAGAAGAAAGAAGACGAGGAGGAAGAAGGCCGGCATCAATCAACAGTCGGAGGCGTGGAGAAGACTGGACTTCGGGCCCAGCGGCACACATTACCATAATGGGCGAGAGAAGAAGAATCGGCGATTTCTCCGGGTGAACAGCGGGATCCGGGAACGGGACCGATGTGGTAAGTATATTAAGCTTTATGTCCCTGTATGTCAGTTGCTGCCTGGGGCCACGGGGTGACAGGTTCCCTTTAATCTCCACAGTACAATACAGTACAGCACTATATACTATACAGCAACACAACAAAAGAATTAAGTATAGATAAAACAGGCTGCACCTCAAAATATGATATACAAAATAACAATAAATTTTATTAAACACAACCAACTGATACAGATGTTTAAAAACACTAAAACCACATATAAATCAAGAGCTGACTGGTGAAAAAGGTTAAACCCACATATCCTAATATGTACCAAAGAGGAAAAGAATATAACAAAAAATGAAAACTGAAATAGTATAAATAATATATAATGATCACTGCAACAAATCAGAATGGAAAACAATCAATACAATTTACGTTCATTGCATGACAGAGAGCAGCTCAAGAGCTTTAGAGCATATTGGCGGTGCCCGCTGAGGATTTCTTCTGCTATATACTATACAGGACATTACAGAGCAGCACTATACTGTACAGTACATTATAAACAAGAAACATCCAACAAAAACAACAATTATAGTAGTCACTAACTCCTCACTCATCCTTTACTGTATAGTGCCCCCCCATCCCAGCACTGTAATGTATGGTGTAATAGTGGTGCACTGATTGTACTACCACTGTACTGTATATGCACTCCAGCAGTCTTATACAGTACTGTACTGTATGTGAGGCCTCATCAGTGCTAAACTCACCAGGTACGACCCACCATCCACGCTAGCAAAAACATTCAGAATACCGAGTACTTCAAGACCGGGTGCCCAAAAAGTGTTTGAGAACCGAGCAGGAGTTTGAGCAAACTTTCCTTGAAAATACAGTTTGAGTTCCAAGCAGTTTGAGAACCAAGGTACCTAGTGGCGTAGCTACCATAGAGGCAGGGAAGGCGGTTGCTATGGGGCCCGTGGAGGGAGGGGACCCAGGGAAGATAAGAGCCTCCTGTGTCCTTTTGCTTAACCCCTTATTTACTGCAGTGTGTAAGTGACCCAGTGTTCTCTAACATGCTGCAACACAAAAAAAGGGTTAATACAGCAAACAATTAGCTCTCTGCCTGACTACTCTGATAACCTCTGACCTCTGAGTTCCTGCAGAGGTCAGGGGTTATCAGTGCAGGAGTAGAGGGAGAGAGCTAATTGTCTTCTGTATTAACCATTTTTTGTGTTGCAGCATGTAAGAGAACACTGGGTCACTTACACACTGCAGTAAATAAAGAGTTAAGCAAAAGGTAGTCTGCTCCTGCACCTATGTATATAACCATAGGATTCTGCCTCTGGCCACAAGACAATTTTTTTTTGTGGCGACATCACCAAGTATGTGTGTGTGTGTGTGTGTATATATATTAGTGTGCAGGGGAGGGGGGGGGGGGGCCATGAATCCTAGCTACGCCCCTGAAGGTACCACTGTATCTAAATAAATTAATCATATCTCCCCTTATACGTCTCTTCTCAAGACTAAACAAATTTAATTCTCTTAATCTTTCCTCATATCTAAGATGCTCCATTCCCCTTATGAGTTTATTTTCCGTCTTTGTACCTTTCCAGCTCTAGGACGTCCTTTCTATGAATCGGTACCCAGAACACAATAGAGTGGTAATATTATATCCCTGTCCCGAGAATCCAGGCCTGTTTTAACCCCTAGACAACCCTGGACGTACCCGTATGTCGCCTAGGGCACTTCAGAGCGGGGCTGCGCGGCGGCCCCGCTCTGAACTGCCGCAGTCCCGGGTTCCACTTGTAGCCTTGGCTAAAAGGGCACGGTCCGATCACCGTGCCCGCTAATTAAGTATTCAGATGCAGCTGTCAAAATTGCAGTCTTATCTCTGGTGTCTGCGCCGTAATGGCGCTGATCCCGGCTTGGCACTCAATTGTTTTCGGCTGCAGCAGCTGAAAGCAATCGAGTGCTGATCTCATTGATCTATGCAGTATAACTATACTGCATAGATCTCAATGAGAGATCAGTGTACCTACACTAGAAGTCCCCCAGGGGGGTTTCTAGTATAAGTCTAAAAAAAAAAAAAAAGTGTTATTATTAATAAAAAGCCCCCTCCCCTAATAAAAGTTGGAATCCCCCCCCTTTTCCCATGTTATAAATAAAAATAAACAATTAAATTAATAAACATGTTTTGTATCGCCGCATGCGTAATCACCCAAAATATAAATTTATCACATTCCTAATCTCGTATGGTAAATGGCGTAAAAAATTCCAAAGTGCAAAATTGCGCATTTTTGGTCACATCAAATCCAGAAAAATTGTAATAAAAACTGATCAAAAAG
The DNA here is from genome assembly GCF_027789765.1 of Dendropsophus ebraccatus. Lineage (NCBI taxonomy): Eukaryota > Metazoa > Chordata > Amphibia > Anura > Hylidae > Dendropsophus > Dendropsophus ebraccatus. The sequence goes on from NC_091459.1 coordinate 58,155,091, forward strand.
TTGCTTATGCACAATCAAGGTACCGATAGAAAGTACACATCATAGCGCAAAAAATGACAACTCACACAGCCCCATAGACCAAAGGATAAAAGCGTTATAAGCCGTGGAATGAATTTTTTACAAGCCATCACATAAAAGAAAAGTTATACATGTTACATATCGTTGTAAACATATATAAAAAGACAGTTTTACCCCATGGCGTACGGCATAAAAACAAAAAACCCTCCAATTAAAAAAAAATGTGTTTTTGTTTTTCAATTTTACAACACATTTAATTTTTTTCTGCTTTTGCAGTGTACTTTATGAAAAAATTCAGCCTGTCATTGCATTAGTGGCGCAAAAAATAAGGGCTCATGTGGGTTTCTAGGTGAAAAAATGCAACTGCTATGGCCTTTTGAATACAAGGAAGAAAAAACGGAAACGCAAAAATTGAAATTGACCCGGTCCTCTAAGGGTTAATGCATGACATGAAAAGGTTTTCTATAGGAATGCTGCTGCTCTGGACAGTTTCTGGCTTGGTCAGAGATGTCAGCAGAGATCACTGTGTCAGACTTAAAAGAAAACACAATTTCCTGCAGGACATGCAGCAACTGATAAGTATGGGAAGACTTGAGATTTTTTAAATAAAAGTAAATTACAAATCTATATAACTTTCTGAAACCTGTTTATTTGAAAGAAAAAGATTTTCTCTGGATAACCGCTTTAGGCTTGCAAAACTGGATTTTGAGAATATTTCTGGCAGTGTGTGAAAGGTTGAAAGTGCTGTTCAGATAAGTGTAAGAAAAGATAAATCCATCCATCTTGCTCTATGTGTATACATAGCTGCTTTATGACTGGATAACTTCCAGCTGATTTGTGGGATATAAAAAGGTAGGTTGTTAAATAGAAGCTGTTGCCTCTCCTGGCTTGGTTGTTTCAGTAAATCTTTGTGTTCTTTATTAACGCTGGCACTTCTTTTCTAATAGTTCCTGTCATTAGTACAAGCGATTTTTAGAAACTCTGTAATAGGTTTTATTAAGCAAAAGAGTTTTCTTATGTACTAAAAAAGCTGTTTTTCTACTCCCCCCCCCCATTTCAGAAAAAGCAGGATTTCTGTGTCTATTATGCTCTATGGACAGGGTCGAGGGGGTTAAGTGAGCAGAGAGGAGAAAAGGCAGCCCTGCAAAACTTTACATCCTGCAATGTTCTCTCACCAAGCTCCCAGATAAGCACTGACCTATCTGACCTCTGAATCCAGCGTTTTATGTGCCCAGTCTCTAAACTGTACAGTTGCTCGTCTCCTCTTCTGACTCACTCATCCTCCTCGACCCCTTCCCACTTCTGGATTATAGTGGGACTCAATTAACCTGTCTTCACTTTGCTCCTCTGTAATGAAGATGGCTTTGCCTGATAATGAACAGATAAGAAGTAAGGTGGGGGTAGTGGGTGAGGCTTCAAAACTGCTTTTTGAGTACAGAAAGATGCTTTTTGCCTAATTAAACCTATTACAGAGTTTCTTAAAAACCGTTTGTACTATTGAGTTCTGCAATAAAATGTAAATGACAGTTACACTTTAAAGTTAAACTTTTAGCATCCAAGCCCTACCCGAGGAGCTGACAGTGTGCTGTAGCTGGCAGTGCCCTAGTGAGCATGCTACCTTTTGGTAATTTTTCCGTGCAATGGATTATGCACAATCTCCTACTTTAACCCCTTCACGTCAGCCATCTGTATATATACGTTCCTATTGCACATGCCCCGTGCAGTAGGAATGTACATATACGTTCCGACTTTGACGGGGCTTTGTGATGAGAACGGGATCGCTGCAGGGACAGCGATCCCGTTCTCATCTGTGTACAGCACCGGAGATAATGAGGATCAGCTGCGATCCCGCAGCTGACCCCCATTAACCCCTTAGTGACCGCCGAAACGGCGGTCACTAATGGGCCGGTCCCGCCGCTGTATTTCATCTCCCCCCACCGTGAATCCACGGTGGGGGGAGATGAAATAAGTAAAAATCAGACCCCAGATCAGCCCCCTAGTGCCCCAGTCACTAACCCCCCCTCCCGCGGCGGCCATCGGATCCAAGATGGCCGCCGCGATCACTGTGAACAGACTAATGTCTGTTCACAGTGATCAAGCAAGAAAAATGAATGAAAGCCCCATGCTCTCCGCCACCGGAGGTAGCGGAGAGCATGGGGCAGTCATCGGGACCCCCCCTGTGGGGTCCCCGGTACAAGCGATCAGCGGTATATACCGCTGATCGCTTGTGCCATGTGCCGCCGGCACTTTTTATCCCCTGTCACCATGAATGATTGGTGACAGGGGATAAAAAGTGATGTCCCCCCACCCCCCAAGTCGCCCCCCACCCCCCCTGTCACCCCCGTCCCCCAGTCACCCCCCCTTCCCCATATACTCACCGGATCCACGGAGCTCCTTCCTCCTCGACGTCCTGGCTGGTTATGAAGTGCGCATGCGCTTCACAACCAGCCAAGCTCTGAAAATTTAAAGTGACAGAGACCAATTTGGTCTCTGTCACTGAACTATGATTACTGTGATAGAAAATATCACAGTAATCATAGTAATACAGTGAAAATGAATGTATAAAGTACAAAAAGTGACAAACATACAAAAAAATAAAACACACACTTTTTATTATAGTAATAATTACAGTTTACTCCCAAATTACCCCTAACCCCCCCCCCCCAGATTACCCGTAACCACCGCAGGTTGCCCGTAACCACCGCACGTTGCCCGTAACCACCCCAGGTTGTCCGTAATCACGTCAGATTGCACGTAACCCCCCAGATTACCCGTAACCACCGCAGGTTGCCCATAACCACCGCACGTTGCCCGTAACCACCGCACGTTGCCCGTAACCACCACACGTTGGCAGTGACCCCCTCCAGATTGTCTGTAATCACCCCAGATTGCCTGTAACCACCCCAAATTACATGTAACCACCCCAGATTAGCTATAAGCACTTCACTCTATCCGTAACAATTCTAGATTGTCTGTAACCCCTTCAGGTTGCCCCTAACCACCGCAGGTTGGGCATAACCACCCCAGATTGCCCGTAATCATGCCAGATTACATGTAACCCCCCAGATTGCACGCAACCACCGCAGGTTGCCTCTGACCACCGCACGTCGCCTCTGACCACCGTACGTCGCCTCTGACCACCGCACGTCGCCTATGACCACCGCACGTCGCCTATGACCACCGCACGTCGCCTATGACCACCGCACCTTGCCTCTGACCACCGCACGTCGCCTATGACCACCGCACGTCGCCTATGACCACCGCACATCGCCTATGACCACCGCACCTTGCATCTGACCACCGCACCTTGCCTCTGAACACTGCACCTTGCCTCTAACCACCCCAAATTGCCAGTGACCCCCTCCAGATTGCCCGTAACCACGCCAGATTACAGGTACCCACCTCAGATTACCTATTAGCACTTCAGTTTATCCGTAACCACAGCAGGTTGCCTGTAACCACCCCAGATTGTCCGCAACCACCTCAGATTGTCCGTAACCACAGCAGGTTGCCTGTAACCATACCAGATTGTCTGTAACCACAGCAGGTTGTCCGTATTCACCCCATGTTGCCCATAACCACCCCAGGTTGCCTCTAACCACCCCAGGTTGCCTCTAACCACACCAGGTTGCCGCTAACCACACCAGGTTGCCTCTAACCACACCAGGTTGCCGTAACCACAGCAGGTTGCCTGTGACCACCCCATGTTGACCGTATCCACCCCAGATTATCCGTAACCACCCCAGATTGCCCGTAACCACCCCAGACTGCCCGTAACCACCCCAGACTGCCCGTAACCACCCCAGACTGCCCGTAACCACCCCAGACTGCCCGAAACCACCTCTAGATTACCCGGAACCACCCCAGATTACCCGGAACCACCCCACATTACCTGTAATCTAATTTTTTTTATTGTATTTTAGTAACTGCGCTATTCTAATAACTGTTACTAGCTGCGGTTTTGCTCCAGCAAATTGGCGCTCCTTACCTTTTGAGCCCTGCTGTGTGCCCATACAGTGGTTTATGCTTACATATGGGGTACCGTTGTACTCAGGAGAACCTGCGTTACAGATTTTGGGGTACATTTTTTATCCTGTTCCTTGTGAAATTTAGAAATTTCAAACTAAACCAACATATTATTGGAAAAATTCAAGTTTTTCATTTTTACTGGCCAATTTTGAATACTTTCCTCTAATACCTGTGGGGCCAAAATGCTCATCCTACCCCAATATGAATTCTTTGAGGGGTGTACTTTCCGAAATGGGGTGACTTTTGGGGGGATTCTATTCTGTAGACACTACAGGGGCGCTGCAAATGCACCTGGTGCTCAGAAACTTCTTCAGAAAAATCTGCAGAGAAAATGCTAATTGGCGCTCCTTCCCTTCTGAGCCCGGCTGTGTGCCCATACAGTGGTTTATGCCCACATATGGGGTACCGTTCTACTCAGGAGACCCTGCGTTACAGATTTTGGGGTGAATTTTCTCTCCTGTTCCTCGTGAAATTGAGAAATTTCCAACTAAAGGAACATATTATTGGAAAAATTCGAGTTTTTCATTTTTACTGTCTACTTTTGAATACTTTCCTCTAATACCTGTGGGGTCAAAATGCTCACCACACCCCAAAATGAATTCTTTGAGGGGTGCACTTTCCAAAATGGGGTGACTTATGGCGAGATTTTACTCCGCTGGCACTACAGGGGCTCTGCAAACACACCTGGCGCTCAGAAACTTCTTCAGCAAAATCTGCATTGAAAAAGCTAATTGGCGCTCCTTCCCTTCTGAGCCCTCCTGTGTGCCCATGCAGTGGTTTATGCCCACATATGAGGTACCGTTGTACTCATGAGAACCTGCGTTACAAATTTTGGGGTACTTTTTTTCTCTTGTTCCTCGTGAAATTGAAAAATTTCAAACTAAAGGAACATATTATTGGAAAAAATTTGAGTTTTTCATTTTTACTGTCTAATTTTGAATACTTTCCTCTAACACCTGTGGGGTCAAATTGCTCATCCTACCCCAAGATGAATTCTTTGAGGGGTGTACTTTCCAAAATGGGGTGACTTATGGGGTTTTTTCTCTCTGCTGACACTACAGGGGCACTGCAAATGCAAATGCTCGGAAACTTCTTCAGCAAAATCTGCAATGGAAAAGCTAATTGGCGCTCCTTCCCTTCTGAGCCCCGCTGTGTGCCCATGCAGTGGTTTACGCCCACATATGGGGTACCGTAGTACTCAAGAGAACATGTGTTACAAATTTTGGGGTGCTTTTTCTCTCATGTTCCTTTTGAAAATGAGAAACTTTAATCTAAATGTATATATTATTGGAAAATTTTAATTTTTCATTTTTTTACAGCCTAATGGTGAATACTTTCCTCCAGCCCCTGTAGGGTTAAAATGCTCATTATACCCCTAGATTAATTCTTTAAGGTGTCTAGTTTCCAAAATGGGGTCACTTATGGGGATTTCCAGTATACAAACCTCCTAAATCAACTTAAAATAAGAACTGGTCCCTAAAAAAATCAGTTTTGGAAACTTTCACGAAAATGTGGTAATTTGCTGATACATTTCTAACCCCCGTAACACCCTAAAAAATTAAAATATGTTTATGAAATGAAGCCAGAATAAAGAGGACATATTGGTAATGTGACTTAGTAACTAATTTATATAATACAACTTTCTTTTTTTAGAAGCAGAGAATTTCAAAGTTCATAAAATGCTAATTTTTTCAATTTTTCATGATATTTTGATGTTTTTCACAAAAAACACACAAAGTAGTGACCAAATTTTGCCACTAATATAAAGTGCCATATGTGACGAAAAAACAATCTCAGAATCGATGCATGCGTTAAAGCATCACTGAGCTATAAGCGCATAAAGTGAGACAGGTCAGATTTTGAAAAATGAGCCTGGTCTTTTAGGTGCAAATAGGCTCGGTCTTGAAGGGGTTAATGAAGAGTCAAAGAGGAGTTGTGGCTCAGCATTTGTTCCTCACTCTAGTATGCATCACCACTGCTTCCCCCTTCTTCATGAATAATCAATGCTGCCCAGCATCCTGCTCACTTGCGCTGTCAGTCAGTATCTACCTAAAGAGGACTGATCATCAATCAGATATAATTAAATCTCCTAGATTAACCGTGTTAGAGCCATGGTCTAGGGTTAAATGACTATTAACTTTAGAGACCAACAACAGCTTTTTCCTGGGTTTGATTCCCTGATAGACATTTAATGTAGCTATTTGGTCTTTCCTTTTTTCGCACTATTGTATCATTTTAAAAAGTACAAAAAATGCCCAGTCAGGTCCAAATTAGTTTTAAGATTCATTTTTTATACAATGATGTATAATGCCTTTTACTGCGTTCCCCATTCACAGCAGCTGCTGCTGAAGCTTCTAAAGTGATCTCTAAAAGTGAAGATAGTTTCTGAATTGACAGAACTTAATTTGGTACAGAAACATTTGCAATTACAGAAATCAGAGGTTTCCTGTAGTTCTTGACCAAGTTTGCACACACTGCAGGGATTTTGTCCTACTCCTCCAGGTTTCGGAGCTGTCACTGCGCAACATTGAGTTTCAGATCCCTCTAAAGGTTTTCTATTGGGTTCAGGAGTGGAGACTGGCTAGGCCACTCCAGGACTTTTTTGTCCGGCTGTGTGTTTCAGGTCTTTCATCCTCTATTCAATACAGTGCAGACACCTGTCTCTGCAGAAAAACACTCCCAAAGTATGTTTCCATCCACATGCTTCACAATTGGGACTGTGTTCTTGGGGTTGTACTCATCCTTCTTCCTCCAAACATAGTGAATAGACTTTATATCTGACCACATGAAAAACGAGTTGAGACATCATTCAGTAAAAATAAAAAAATGTGGCTATTTTATTCACCCAGAAATGCAACATTTTGCCTGTGACTCCAGCCTTTCTCAAGCATGAAAGGGTGGAGTCACAGCCGAAATGTTGCATTGCTGGTCAATAAAGTAGCCAAAGTTTTTATTTTTTTACACTGAATGCTGTCTCAACTCATTTTTCATCTTGGATTAATGTTATCCAGTCCGGTGAGGCTGCTTGATTTTTGTGGTGGTGCTGTTGTGAATTGTTGGAAAATTCATCTGACCACATGACTGTCTCCCATGCCTTCTCTGCATCATGCAGATGGTCACTGGCAAGATTCAAACGGGCCTGAAAATGTTCTGGTGTGAACAGCGGGACCTTGTATGCCATGCAGGATTTTAATTCTGTTCTCTCAGTGTCCAAGATCATTTAGAGGGGCTAACAAGGAAGAAGTTTCTCTACCTGTTTTCTCCTCTACCTCTTTCACCGAGAGTACTATAACAGTTAAAGTTAGACAAGGCCTTACCTATCCTAATAGCTCCATTCCAGTTCCCATTCTTGTTAGAGGTTTAAAAAAAAATAAATTGAAACTTGCATTCAGATCCGCTAATTTTGGAAGGGTTCCTTTATCAAGGCCCGCATCAACTTTATTTGACAGCTTGGCTTATGAGAAAAGAGTTCTAAAGGCCTCTGTATGTATTATCTAGAATTGCATAAGCCTATGTTGATAATTATAAGAGACTATATTAATACTAGCCATGTTACCCCATCATTCATCGGAAAGAGAGCCTATCTCCATTTCCCATTTGTTTCTGTAACCTGGCATCACCTTGTCATTTTCTCGCCATTGGGGTCTTATAGACTTTGCCTGTCTCTCCCAAGTGTCCTAATCTTATTTGCACCTTCATTTTGTGTTACCTTAAAAACATTTTATCATGTGTTTCCACAAATGCATATTTAATTGTAAGTATTTACCGTAAAAGTATTCTCCCATTATGTGTCCAATTTCTTTTATGTTTTTAGAGTGTCCTCTGTGAATAATTCTCCTACTTTATTATAATGCTTTTATTTTCAAAGATTCTGTGATGGGATCTACAAAAATTCAGTAAAATTTAAGTTACCCCATATTACTGTGAAAGCTAGACTGCCTTTGATCCTGCAGATTTTCTTTATCCCTAACCATATTTTATGTGCATGTGACCCAAACCAATCCATTCCCCTTCTCTTGATTTTTATTCTTCTTCCTCTTCTGATACTTGGTAAATAGACTTCATCCATTCAACTTTTTTGGATGTTATCAGATGGGCTAGTTGACTAGTAAATTCAGAAAATCTTATATATATAGTTAATATATTCTATTTATTAAAGCGCAAAATTTCAGATTTTTGGTCACATCACATCCAGAAAAATGTAAATAAAAAGTGTACAGATTAAGGCACAAAAAAATGACCCCTCGAACAGCTCCATAGACCAAAAAAATAAATAAAAGAGTTATAAGGGTCAGAATAGAGCAAGTTTAAATATATTTAGTCTTTTTTTTAAGTTTTAATTTTTTAAAAGTAGGAAAATAATTAGCACCATAACACAGTTTTTTTTTACCAGTAAGTCAACTTTCCTATGTACAAGAACTGATACCTGAATAAGCTGAACAACAAGAATGGAATGTAAGAGAGGTCCAATGTCTCACCAGTGTTTGAACTATTTCCCTAGTCAAATGGGTTTTAACCAAGCCTTTTATTGCTGGTATTGCTCTTGAGATGTTCTCCCAGCTCCCTCATGTTCCATGTTATTATTTGTGTCATTCCCTCAACCTAAAAAATGAAAAACATCCACGCCCTGGCAGGTCGAGCCCCCATCTCGCACGGAATCTGTTGGTGGTATACAAATAAATATCATTTATATTATATAAATAATAAATATTATATTTTATTAACTTATATATTATATTATTAAATAATATGATTATAGGTTTGCTAAATGAATGTATTTGCAAAAATATTTAACTTGACAAGCCCTAAGGTATAACTATATTAGGTAAAATGGGAATACCCATATTTGCACTGGGGATCCAATGGCCAGAGATGCAACCTGGGAGGGGTGCCACCATGTGATGAAAAAAATTATTTTTTAATTTTTTTAAAAACACAATCCTACATGGAAAGGTAAAGGCAGGGACTTGTGCGACAATTCAATTAAGATACGGAGCAGAAAGTGGGACAGGTACTGTCAGGACTGGCAGGCGTAGACAAGACAAGAGACAGTGACCCTAGATATGAACCCACCCACTGTCACCTGCCTACTTGCCTCGGTCGACCCTAAACGGTCGCGGACAACCACGGAGTCGGTCCCTACACTGCGTAGGTGAATACACAAAACGTAGACAGACAAACAAAACACAATGGAGGATAGTCAACTAGCAGGGTCAAAACCAAACAGACAACGCAGTACAAAATCAGAAGGAGAGCGGATAGTCAAATGTCAAGCAAGAGGTCAGAACACGGGCAGAGCAATAGCAAGGGGATTAGGACAGGGACCGCTGGGAAAGGAGTAGGGGAGCTGGGACTAGTGACAACTAATAGCCAGCGGGGAACTGAGGATCTGACTGTTTTTTATCCAGGGTAAGAGCTTAGGTCCAGCAGCTGATTGGAGCAGCCCTGATTCCAGCACCAAGCTCAGCTGAACAGACCTAGCAGTGCAGTAACCCCTGCACTGCCAGAAGTCTCACAGGCAAGGCAGGTGTGGCTGAAGTAAAACACAGTTCAGACACAATTCATATGAAAACACAGACAAAAATTCAGCGCTTCCTCGGCCGCCTGGCACAGACCGAGGAGCGCAAAGTCACATTCCTAACAGTACCCCCCCTCTTATGAGGGGCCTCCGGACCCTCTTTCAAAGGACTCGGCTTAGAGGGATTGCGAGCATGGAACTGGCGTATGAGGCGAGGAGCATGAATATCTTTGCTCGCCACCCAAGTTCGCTCTTCTGGGCCGAACCCCTTCCAATGGATGAGGTATTGGACAGAGTTCTGCACCCGACGAGAGTCCAGAATCTTTTTCACTTCAAACTCAAGATCCCCCTGAACGATCAGAGGGGCAGGGGGAGTAGATGGCAACACTGGAGTAACATACATCTTTAATAAAGATTTGTGAAACACATTATGAATGCGCATGGTTCTTGGCAGTTGTAACCTGAAAGAAACAGGGTTAATGATTTCAGTAATGGCATATGGACCAATATATTTAGGTGCTAGCTTTCCGGACGGAACCCTAAGCTTCAAGTTTTTGGTGGAAAGCCACACTTTGTCACCCACACAATACTCTGGGCCAGATATGCGTCTTTTGTTGGCTTGTCTTTTAGAAGATTCTTGGGCTTTAACCAAGCTCTCAAGAGCTCGAGCCCAGACTGTGCACAGTCTACTATAGGTCTTTTCAGCGGACGGGTTAACAGATTCAGAAGCATGCGCAGATGAATACCTTGGATGAAAACCATAATTACAGAAAAACGGCGACATTTTGATAGATTGATTTTCCCTATTATTGAGGGCAAATTCTGCCAAGGACAAATACTCCTTCCATTTGTCCTGGGCACCAGAAACAAAGCATCTGAGAAATTGTTCCAATGACTGGTTCACTCTTTCAGTTTGCCCATTGCTCTGAGGGTGAAAGGCAGATGAAAATGATAATAAAGTGCCCAATTGACCACAGAACTCCCTCCAGAACTTAGACACAAACTGCACCCCTCTATCAGATACAATGTTCTCTGGCACCCCATGTAGCCGTAGAATATGATTGATAAACAAAGATGCTAAAGCACGTGAATTAGGGAGTTTCTTAAGGGGAATGAGATGGCACATTTTGGAGAATCTATCAACAACAACCCAGATGACAGTCTTTCCTTTTGATGGCGGCAAGTCAGTGATGAAGTCCATTGAAAGGTGAGTCCAAGGTCTCTCAGGTAAAGGTAGAGGATGTAAAAGACCTTCGGGTAATCTGCGAGGGACCTTGGACCTGGCACAGACCTCACAGGCCTCAACAAACAGTTTAACATCTCTGGCCCAAGTAGGCCACCAATAACAACGTGAGAGCAAATACTTTGTGCCAGCAATGCCCGGGTGACCTGCTAATACAGAACAATGGGTCTCTTCAAGAACCCTGAGTCTAAGATTAGGAGGTACAAAGAGTTTCCCATCTGGAGTATTCCTGGGTGCTAGGGACTGTGAGTTTACCACCTGAGCTGCAAGTTCAGGTTGGAGAGTGGCAATGACCACTCCTGGTGTTAAAATAGTCTCAGGTTCTTCCCTGGGGGCACTGCTGACATCAAAGCTGCGAGACAGGGCATCAGCTCGGACATTTTTAGAACCAGGACGAAAGGTAATCTCAAAATTAAACCGGGTAAAGAATAATGCCCACCTGGCTTGCCGGGGGGTAAGGCGTTTAGCCTTGTCCAGGTATAATAGGTTCTTATGGTCAGTTAAAACCTTAATCTTATGCTTAGCCCCTTCAAGAAAATGTCTCCATTCATCAAAGGCCCACTTAATGGCCAGTAGTTCTCTGTTGCCGATATCATAATTACACTCTGTTTTAGAGAATTTTCTTGAAAAGTAGGCTACAGGGCTTAAGTTAGTCAGTGTCACAGGACCCTGTGAGAGAACTGCTCCAACCCCTACCTCCGAAGCATCCACCTCAATGATAAATGGTTGCTCAGGATCAGGCTGAATAAGGATTGGAGCTTCAGAGAAACACCTCTTCAACTGTCCAAATGCCTGTACGGCTTCGGGGCTCCAGTTCACCAGATCTGCCCCTTTTCTGGTCAAATCAGTTAATGGTTTAGCAATGACAGAGAACCCCTTAATAAATTTTCTATAGTAATTGGCAAACCCCAAAAACCGTTGCAGGGCCTTGAGGTTAGTTGGGCGTTCCCATTTCTCAATAGCGGTCACTTTAAGGGGGTCCATACAAAAAGAGTTAGGGGTGATAATATAACCAAGAAAAGAGACTTTCTGGATCCCGAACTGGCACTTGGACAATTTAGCGTAGAGGTGATTCTGTCGGAGTAACTCCAATACCTTACGGACGTGACAAACATGAGAGGACCAATCTGGTGAAAAAATTAAGATGTCGTCCAGGTATACTACCAGAAACTGACCAAGATATTTACGAAACACATCATTTACAAAGTGCTGAAAAACTGCCGGCGCGTTACTTAACCCAAAGGGCATGACTAGGTATTCAAAATGCCCTTCAGGGGTATTGAAGGCAGTTTTCCATTCATCCCCTTCTCTTATTCGAATCAGATTGTAGGCCCCACGAAGATCAATCTTGGAGAACCACTGAGCACCCACAATCTGATTAAACAGATCCGGAATAAGAGGAAGGGGGTGCTGATTCTTAATGGTGATCTTATTAAGTTCACGGTAATCTATGCAGGGTCTAAGTCCACCATCTTTCTTCCCCACAAAAAAGAAACCAGCACCTAATGGAGAGCAAGAGGGACGAATATGACCTTTGCGAAGACTATCCTGGATGTATTCTCGCATGGCCTCCCTCTCAGGTCTGCACAAATTAAAAATTCTCCCCTTAGGATATTTGGACCCTGGAATCAAATCAATAGCACAATCGTACGGACGGTGCGGTGGCAGAACTTCCACAGATTTTTCATCAAACACATCGGCAAAGTCAGCTACAAACTCAGGAATCTCTCCCTCCATAGTAGAGTCTGTGACATTTAATGCAATACAGTGAGAAGAACACTTAGAACCCCATTTAATCAACTCCTTAGTGGACCAATCAAATACAGGATTATGTTGTTCCAACCAGGGCAAACCCAAAATTATGTCAGAAGACAAGTTATCTATGACCAGAAAATCAAGAATCTCCTTGTGTACTGACCCAACCTGCACCTCCATAGAAGGAGTAATGTACCTGACTTTACCCTGGGCCAGGGGTGTAAAATCAGCACCAGTAATAGTCAACGGACATCTAAGCTGAAGCGGGCATATTCCCAGAGCTGACCAGAATGCAGAGTTAATGAAGTTGGCCGAGGCCCCCGAATCCACATGAGCATAACCAGAAACAGATTTGTCTCCCAAAAACAAAGAAATAGGCAACATTAATTTGTTTTTCTTTTCAAGAGGTACCTGGGCACCTGAGTGACCCCCTCGATCGTCACTCAGGCGCTGGAGTTTTTCCGGAGGTGGTTCTGGTCTGGAGGTACATTCCCTCACCCGGTGTCCGGCCTTTCCACAGTACAAGCAGAGATTATGTTGTAGGCGGTAAGCCCGTCTAATCTTGGCATCCGCAACCCCGAGTTGCATGGGTTCATCTTGCAATCGGGGAACAGAAGGACTTAACTTAGGAGTAGAAACAGCAGAGGACAGGGTTTTAGAAGATTCAGGGGTGTCTTTCTCTCTGCGTCTGTCTCTGAGTCGTCTGTCCACCCGTATGGCTAATGTCATGGTCCCCTCTAAAGTATCAGGGGTAGGGTACACTACCAATAGATCTTTAAGCTGATCCGACAACCCCATCCGGAACTGGCAACGCAGAGCTGGATCGTTCCAGCCGGATGGTACACACCACTGCCGGAACTCAGCACAATATTCTTCTACAGGTCTCTTACCCTGTCTCAGAGAAGTAAGCTGATGCTCTGCTACTGCCACCTGGTCTGGGTCATCATATAATAGCCCTAGGGCAGCAAAAAATTGATTCACGGAGGTCAACTCCATGGATCCAGGGGACAATGAAAAAGCCCACTCCTGAGGAGGACCCTGCAAGAGGGACATAATAATGCCCACCCTTTGGTCCTCGCCCCCAGAGGAGCAGGGGCGCAAACGAAAAAACAACTTGCATCCCTCTCTAAATGTTCGGAAACTCCTCCTGTCTCCCTTAAACTTTTCAGGGAGCTGCACAGGAGGTTCCAGAGGTAGAGGGGTGGTCATGGTCACCTGTAGTGGTGCAGTCTCTTGCTCCTGGACGCGCTCAGCAAGGTTCTGAACCAGCGTGTTCAGACCTTGCATCTGGTTAACCAGAGCCTCCATGGCGTCCATGATGCAAGGTGACTGCAAAAAAAAATTTTTTTTTTTTTTAAGGCTGGCTATTCTGTCAGGACTGGCAGGCGTAGACAAGACAAGAGACAGTGACCCTAGATATGAACCCACCCACTGTCACCTGCCTACTTGCCTCGGTCGACCCTAAACGGTCGCGGACAACCACGGAGTCGGTCCCTACACTGCGTAGGTGAATACACAAAACGTAGACAGACAAACAAAACACAATGGAGGATAGTCAACTAGCAGGGTCAAAACCAAACAGACAACGCAGTACAAAATCAGAAGGAGAGCGGATAGTCAAATGTCAAGCAAGAGGTCAGAACACGGGCAGAGCAATAGCAAGGGGATTAGGACAGGGACCGCTGGGAAAGGAGTAGGGGAGCTGGGACTAGTGACAACTAATAGCCAGCGGGGAACTGAGGATCTGACTGTTTTTTATCCAGGGTAAGAGCTTAGGTCCAGCAGCTGATTGGAGCAGCCCTGATTCCAGCACCAAGCTCAGCTGAACAGACCTAGCAGTGCAGTAACCCCTGCACTGCCAGAAGTCTCACAGGCAAGGCAGGTGTGGCTGAAGTAAAACACAGTTCAGACACAATTCATATGAAAACACAGACAAAAATTCAGCGCTTCCTCGGCCGCCTGGCACAGACCGAGGAGCGTAAAGTCACATTCCTAACAGGTACATTAGATGTCCCCAGCCTAAAGAACAATGGAACAGTAAAATGAATACACTACAGATGTCTACCGGAGAAGTGGAGGCGGGATCAATCAGTGCAGGCCTAGGAGACCTGTAGAAAAAGACTGAGGGAGCACTGCGAGGCAGGCATAAATTCTTTATTATTTTCTAAATACTTACAATAGTATATGAAATCTATTCCCTCACTGGATAACCCATTTATTGGCAGACATCAGTGTAATAGCTGATGTCGGTCATTAATGGCGATTGTGGGTTGCTGATAGCCACTGGTTGTCACTGTCTATGAAGAGAGCTCAGCCCCTGAACATACTTGACCATATTATAGTGAAAGCATTCCATAGATTTACAGCACACGTCCTTAAAACCAACGCAGCCGTGCCGTACATGTACAGCATAGGTCAGGTTTAACAGTGACCAAATGAACATACTACTTTTCCACATAGTACCCCTGAAAAATGATGCATTTGTGTCCTTCATTGGACTGAAGATGGGAAAATTGCTTGGTGCCAGATCTAGATCATGCGAAAGAATGTGAAACTAAACATGAGTGAACTTTTTTAAGGTTCTGGAAGGTCGTAGAAATGTAAAATAAAAAAAAATGTGCTCATCTATACTTACCTGTCCATGCTCATTGTCCTTCTTCTCCGATATCCCCCCAGCAGCCAAAATTCCGTTCAGCCACTCAAAGACTGAGATGGGACAGCACCCTGGCCAGCGATTGGTTGCCACTCTTGTCTTGAAAGCAACTGCCAGCTAAGCCAATCACTGCCTGCAGTGCTGTCCAGTCAGTGAACAGGCTTCAGGCAGCTGGACATGCCAGAGACCTCGAGGAGGACATCTGTGGACTGCGGACAGGTAAGAAAACCAATTTTTCAGAGTTTGGAATGAATCTTGGTTTAGGAAGTTTGGTTTGCTTATCTCTAGCTCAAACCCAAGCTATTGCAGCTGTTGCTTATTTGTTGCTTTAGGGTACAAACCCACTTGCCGCATCCGCAGTGAGTTCCTTGCTGCGTTTTTGCAGCGAGACTCACCTGCGGATCCCGGCCCTATACTTTCAATGACAGACAAACACGCAGCAGGGATGTACATCCCTGCTGCGAGTTTGTCTGTAACCCGCCCCCTTAACCCCCCGGCCGCCGGAGCTGATACTTTACCTGATCAGGTGAAGTATATGCTCCAGCCCCGGCTACCCGATTGCCCCCGCGTGCAGCCGCGATCGCTCACCTGCAGCCCGGCCGCGGCTGCAGGTGAGCGATCGGGGCTGCATGCGGGGGCGATCGGGCGGCCGGGGCTGCAGGGGGGGGGTGATGGGGCGGCCTGGGCTGCAGGTGAGCGATCGGGGCTGCAGGAGGGGGGGGCGATTGGGCGGCCGGGGCTACAGGTGAGCAATCGGGGCTGCGAGCAGGCCGCTGGCTGGAGCCTATACTGATCAGATAAAGTATCAACTCCGGCGGCCGGGGGGTTAAGGGGGCGGGTTACAGACAAATTCACAGCAGGGATGTACATCCCTGCTGCGTGTTTGTCTGTCATTGAAAGTATAGGGCGGGGATCCGCAGTGAGTCTCGCTGCAAAAACGCAGCAAGGAACTCACTGCGGATCCGGCAAGTGGGTTTGTACCCTTAGGTTGGGTTCATATTACGTATATTTCAGTCAGTATTGTGGTCCTCATATTGCAACCAAAACCAGGAGTGGATTAAAAACACAGAAAGGATCTGTTCACACAATGTTGAAATTGAGTGGATGGCTGCCATATAACAGTAAATAACGGCCATTATTTCAATATAACAGCCATTGTTTTAAAATAACAGCAAATATTTGCCATTAAATGACGGCCATCCACTCAATTTCAACATTGTGTGAACAGATCCTTTCTGTGTTTTTAATCCACTCCTGGTTTTGGTTGCAATATGAGGACCACAATACTGACTGAAATATACTTAGTGTGAACCCAGCCTTAAGGTGCAATCTCGCAATGTAGGGTCTATTTTTTTGCACTGTGTAGTGTCCCACTACGGGTGGTTCTACTTGTCTTTACACACCCAGGTAAAACTAGTTCACTCAGGTGCCACAGCTAGTGCAGCAAGTTGCTGTGCCCTACTCCAGCCACTTGGTGTCTCACCCCCCCTGTGCACAGCTGCAGTATATGTAGAAGGTTTAGCCTGTGTTTACACTCTATACACCACTACACTCTCTGATCTTCCCTTCCTGGTTAGTTCACTTGGGAGAGGGTTCTGGTTCTGTCCAGTCAGGAGAGTTGTAGTTCTTCACTAGTGAGAGACAACAGCAGTTATGTGCTGCTAGACCTTAGCAGTGGGGCAACTGTATGAATAGGAAATACCCTTGACGATGCCAAGGATCTTAACTTCAGGACAGTCAACCCCTAAAAACAAAGGAAGAGGGACAGATCTGCAGAAGAGCACAGATAGCAAGTTAGCCACTCTTTACTGACAACGCTCGACTATGTGGGAAAACTTTTACTAGTAAGCTTCACCCAGAGACGTGGGACACGTAGTATCTCATAGGGCGGTCTCTGAATGTGAGTACGAGGATTTCTTCAGGATGCACTTCATACACATCCTGGCAGAGTACTGCACTGATAAGGCAAGGGCTCCTATCCGGCCCCTACACTACCTTTCCAAACAATTTCTTTCTTCTACTTACTTCCATTTCAAGAGTCTGTATAAAGAAGTATTGTTATATTTTTGCACAAGCACCTATGAGCAGAATTGTTCTTATACAGTATATTGTATGGCACTAAAGCCTTTAACTAAAGTTCAAGCACTTGTTTAAGTGGGACTCTGTCATTTCTGTCGCCACACCTTGCATCTGCACCTCACACCAGTTCTACAAAAAGCCAGATGCCTGTGTGTCCAGTGGTGAGTATTACCACTCCCAGACATCGTCATAAGTTGCTCCCAAAACACCAGAGCCCGCCAGCTGGTGCAACACCAGTATCCATCGCCCCGGGCCACGGCAACTGTACATGTTCAGACTTTCCAACAAAGTACATATAGCACATTTTTCATCTTGCCTCTTTTATTCCAGATAGTAACATAGTAAACAAGGTTGAAAGAAGACAAGAGTCCATCAGGTTCAACCCAGGGAAACTCCACTGCGCTGATCCAGGGGAAGGCAAACCCCCCACGAGGCAGACGACAATAGCCCCACCGCAGGGAGAAAATCCCCCCAGACTCCAATGGCGACCAGAATAGGGTGGTTATCTTATAAATAAAAAAAATTGCCTTTAATCCTTACCCTCCCCCCATAGTTATAAGGCCATAAGGGGTTTTATTTTGTCCAATCTGTTGTTCAAATGAATCTGTACCTCTCAGACAGCCACCCCCAACCCTTCTTTATGTCCTCATGTCCAGCCCAGGGGTGTGGCCAAAAAGAAAAAAGGCAGGAAGAGTGGCGCTGCAGGCCTAAGGCACAGATTCTCTAGGCCCGCCTCATTCACACCTCGCCGTGCAGCTAGAGTAATTGTTATTTTTTTCTCCTGAACATCGGCCCCAGGAGAAAGGCAGACCCTGCGACCAGACATAACTTTATCAGGACATCAAAACAGTACTAGGGGTTTGTGGGCTATCCAGGCAGTACAGATTCACTTTAAATAAAGACATTTGCTTTTATTGTATACATAGAATGCTTGTGTGCATCCCTAGCACAAAGTATATTCTAAGGCCCCCTTGACACGTCCTGAAAAAACACCCGGATTTCCTATCAGGAAATCCGGACGGATTTCCGGACGCATAGACCTTCATTGGACACGGACACCCTTCCGGAATTTTTCGGAAGGGTGTCCGTTCCGGAAAATAGGACCGGATTTTTTAGAACCGGTCCTATTTTTGCCCGGGCCCCGGACGCTTTCCTGATGCGCATCAGGAAAGCGTCCGGAGTTCCACTCACCCGGACCACCTTCCGCCTCTGTTCCGGCCTCCTGCTGCCTCTTCGTCCGCCGCCTTGTCTGCAGGTACCCCCCGCGGCCACTCGCGGCACCCCCGCACCCCCCCGCGGCCACTGGCGGTACCCACGCACCACCCCTCCCCCCCCGGGCCACTCGCGGCACCCCTGCACCCCCCCCCGCGGTCACTCGCGGCACCCCCGCACCCCCCCGCGGCCACTCGCGGCACTACCCGCGCCCCCCGCGCGGTCACTCGCGGCACCCCCGACGAGGCCACTCGCGGCACCACCTCACCCCCCCCCCTCCGGGGCCACTCGCGGCACCCACGCACCCCCCCATCCCCCCCCCCGGTGGCCAGAAGACCAGGACAGGTGAGATTAAAACTCCCATCATGCCCTGCTGACAAGTCATGATCGGAGTTGTACTTCTGCAGACTGTGGCCATCCAGGTTGCGGAAGTACAACTCCCACCATGCCTTGCTGACAGGTCATGATGGGAGTTGTACTTCTGCAGCCTGTGGCCATCCAGGTTGCAGAAGTACAACTCCCACCATGTCCTGCTGACAAGTCATGATGGGAGTTGTACTTCTGCAGCCTGTGGCCATCCAGGTTGCAGAAGTACAACTCCCACCATGCCCCTGCTGACAAGTCATGATGGGAGTTGTACTTCTGCAGACTGTGGCCATCCAGGTTGCAGAAGTACAACTCCCATCATGCCCTGCAACCTGGGTGACCACAGACAGCAGAAGTACAACTTCCATCATGACCTGTCAGCCAAGCATGATGGGAGTTGTAATTCTGCAAGCTGTGACCATCCAGTTTGCAGAAATACATGTCCAATTTTTTTTCTCATCAGGAAATCCTGAAGGTTTTTCCTGATGGTTTCCTGAAGGTAAAAATGGATTACTGTCAGGAAATTCTGATACTTTCCTGATGACATTTAAGGCCTCCTGATCAGGATTTCCTGACAGTAAAAACTGACACGGACGTGTGAATGGGGCCTAAGAGGCTATTGCAAAATAGCAGGTAAGAGCTTGAAGGTGCTTCTGCAAAACTTGGAAAGGATCCCTGCATGACTCATTTTCATTTTAAAAGAATGGAACAATTCTTGCCTGGTGATAGCTCACACCCTTTGTTCAAATATGGCTTCACTGAATAATGAAGTGTATTTAATATCCTTGAGATTACCTTTGTATACTTCTTAAAACCAATATGGTGGTAAATCTTTACATTGACAAGAGTATGAATAGTCAATTGATTTTATATTATGCTATATTATGTGATTTATTAGATTTTGTAAGACCCTAAAGATTGAAAAAGGAAATTCTCATATCATCACTCTCTCTATTTTTTTTTAAATATAAGTTGAAAGATTAAAAATAATTTTTAAAACAAATATACCACTGCATTTCTAGCATGTAAAAGTAACTGAAAGCCACAGATAAATGGGTACTCTGGCAAAAAAAAAATTCTTTCAAACCAACTAGTGTCAGAAAGTTATACATATTTGTCGTTTACTTCTAGATAAAAATCTCCAGTCGTCCAGTAGGTATCAGCTGCTGCATGTCCTGCAGGAAATGGTGTATTCTTTCCAGTCTGACACATGCTCTCTGCTGCCACCTCTGTCCATGTCAGGAACTTTCCAGAGCAGGAAAGGTTTTCTTTGGGGATTTGCTACTGCTCTGGACAGTTCCTAACATGGACAGAGGTGGCAACAGAGAGCACTGTGTCAGACTGGAAAGAATACACCACTTCCTGCAGGACACACAGAAGCTAATAAGTACTGGAAGACTACAATTAATTTACAATTTTTAATTCTGCACAATTCTCTGGTACCAGCTTATTTGAAAAAAATAATAATAATGTTTTGCCGGTGTACCCCTTTAACCTCTTGAGGACCAAGCCCAAAATGACCCAGTGGACCGCGCAAATTTTCATTTTTGTGCGTTTTTTCATCCTCCCCTTCTAAGAGCTCTAGCACATTCAGTTTTCTATCTACAGGCCCATGTAAGGGCTTGTTTTTTTTACAGGAATAGTTGTACTTTGTAATGGCGTCTTTCTTTCTACAATAACATGTATGATGGAATCCCAAATATATTATTTATGAAGATATAAATTTGTGAAATTGTTAAAAAAGAATGCAATATGGTAGCTTTTGGGGGGTTCCTGTGTCTACGTAATGCACTATATGGTAATAGCGACAAGATACCATTATTCTTTAGCTCAGTCCGAACACAACCATATGCAGGTTTACACATATTTTCTAATGTGTTTTTTTTTTTATGAATTTTTTTTTTGCAATTAATTATTAATAAAATGGGCCTATTGTGACACTTATAACTGTTTTAGTTTTTCACCTATGGGGATATATGGGGTGTCATTTTTCCGCCATGATCTCTAGTTGTTATTAATACCACATATGTGAAGATCGGACGTTTTGCTCACTTTTATTTTTTTATATATATATATATATATAATTTAACAAAAAATCGGTAATTCTTGAACTTTTTTCCCTCTTTTCGTCTACGCTGTTCGCCGTTAGTGATGACAATTGTTATATTTTAATAGATCGGACAATTTCGCATGCTACGGTATATTATATGTTTATTTATTTATTTTTATATGTTTTATTTATATAATGGGAAAGGGGGGTGATTTAAACTTTTATTGGGGGAGGGGCTTTGGAGTACTTATAAAGACATGTCCCTTGGGGGACTTTTACATATATTTATTAGATTATACACACTGATCATTGCTATGCCATAGGCATAGCATTGATCAGTGTGATAGGCACTCTGCTGATTAAGCCTGCCTGTGGCAGACTTAACCAGCAGAGCGCCGATCGGACCGCACGGAGGAAGGTGAGAGACCTCTGGCAGTCCGTTAAAACGAATAGGACCTTGACCTATCCCCTCACCAAGCTCCTTCCGACCAACAGTACTATGTTAATCTCAACAATATCCAGGGATTTAGAAACATACAACAAGTTACCCATCTCGTGGGTTGGTCACACCACTAAAATGATGATCCTCCCTAAAATATTGTATTCTTTTCGTAATTTGCTTATTGTCTATCCACAGAAAATCCTATCTCGCCTTCAGAGGCTCATCAATGCATTTATCTGGAAAGGGCAGCATGCTAGGGTCAAATCTAGTATTCTGTGTTTGCCTATAGCGAAAGGTGGACTAGGGTGCCCTTCTGTAAAACAATATTACCAGGCATCGATTTTAGATCAAACAAAACTATGGGCAATCGGGGACGAGTCCAGACAGTGGGTACAGATGGAGAATCATATGTTAGGATGCAGTTCCCTGAGTGAGGTGCTGTGGGAGCCTGTACTCCACAACGCTACAACTGTGAGGGATTTTGGAGGCCGCTCTCCAACAATTAGGGCCACCCTACAATTTTGGCAGCGGGCTCTAACTTTGCTGGGCATACTACCTCTTAGACTATGTAACCTACCCATAGAAGTTATACAACGTAAAATTCCCGATTTGGGGGGAGGATAGGAGCTGGAATTACTAAGTTGGCACAGCTATTTGACATCGAAGGACATATATTTCCCTTTTCCCATTTCGCCCAGAAGTACCAGGTGCCGCATAAAGAATTCTTTAGATACCTGCAGCTCAGACACTTTGCGGGAATCCTGCAAATGAGTGAGCAGCAGCCTGGCACTCTGTACGAAGTGTTCTTTTACAATAATAGGAAAACGGCTAAGGGTATATCCATGGCCTACAAACACCTGATAGATATGACCAGCGGCCCAACTCCTTGCATTCAGAAGTGGGAACTTGAGTTGGGAGGGCATTACTCGGATGATCAATGGGCTCAATCATACATTCTCCCTAGTAAACTTTCCAAATGTGTGAATCACCTGGAGGCATCTCGAAAGCTTACCTATAGGTGGTACTTAACCCCCTACCGCCTCTCCCGAATTTTCCCTGGAACATCCTCAGTATGCTGGAGATCGCAGGCAGACACAGGCACGTTATTACACGTATGGTGGTCCTGCAGCAATATAGTTCTCCTTTGGCAACAGGTTAAAAGACTGGTACGAAAGGTTTTGGGTTTGGAGGACAGTACGGTGTTGTTTCACATCTTGGTCACGGCACGCTCCAAAATTGCCCAACGCTGGAAGTCCCGGGACCTGCCTACGGTGGCAGAAATCATCAACACAGTCCATAGAAACTGTGTAATGGAACATATGATGGGGGACCATAGTATATCTGCAGATATAGAGTTTTAAAGTAAAATGGGCCAATTGGTTGAAATTTCAAAAACTAGTAATTCCTTAGGCCCTGTGTACCTTACCCATCTTCCCCACTCCCTCTGTTTTCCTCCCCCCTCCCCCCCACCCCTTCCTCCCCTTGACCCAGGCCCCTTGTAAGGTCAATTTGCGTTTGGTGGTATAGCAGTTACAACATGGATCCATTTGTTAATTTTGTATAATTGGATGTGCACTGTTCAGTTGCTCTGTTTGGAGCTAATTGTATTTGTTGGCCTGGTTTCGGGCCTGATTTGTTTATATTCATTTATGCTGCGTTTGCAGCACTGGTTCTGTTATATTGTATAAATCTGAAAATTCAATAAAAATATTTGAAAATGTAAAACGAATAGGACCCCCGCAGTCACACTGCCTCTGTCACTTACACTTATACGCCGCAGCCTGTCATTAATGGTGAGGGCCGGGCTGCTCACTGCAGCCGGCCCCCACCTCCTATAAAGTTTTGCACAGGACATACCGGTACGCCCAAGGTCGTCTGGGGACGGTGACCCATGGCGTACCAGTATGTCCAGGGTCGTCTAGGGGTTAAAGGCTATGTTCACACAATGTAAAAATAAGGACAAATATACCTCTGTCTTTGGATAGTGACTAGCATAAATAATGATTATGATCATTATTTATAGACGTCCTCCTTTGACCGCTAAATGACAGTCCTTTGCGTAGGGGGAACATAGCCATAAGGTTGTAAAAAGATAGACCGTTGAGCATTACTAATATATATTATAGTTATGAATTCAGTAAATCCATTATATTTGTGACATTCTAAGGCTGTGTTCACACAACGTTTGCAATGGCCAATGGTTCTTTACTGCCGGGCAGCATTGCATTGAAGTCAATGCAATGCCGCCCACTGTGTTCATATATCGTTATTATTATTCTAAGAATAATTTGCCTGTCAATTATTTCCAGACGCTGTTCACTGACGGCGGCTGTACATTGCATTGAAGTGAATGGCTAATTGATTTGTGGGCACGCCTGATGGTGCCCGCAAGTCAATTGTGAAAAAAGAACGTTCCTGCAGCCGATACAGAGGTAACGGCTGCAGGAACGGGCTGAATGCAGCCCGGGAGCCAGCTGTTAAACGATGTGTGAATATAGCCTGTTAAAGAAGCAATGCATATCACATCATACATTGTAATAAGGCTGGTAAATGAACATTACCAGTTACTAATGGGCAGCAATACAATGCAAACAGATTTGGTGATATTTCTAAGGTGCCACGCCCAACTTTTTCCTATTCACATTAGTTAAGTGGTAATTAAATATGACTCATATCCCATGAGGAAACTATATGCACAACTGTATTGTTAGGTTGGCACATTCAGTCAGGAGTAACTGTCTGTACTTACTGTATACTTACTCAAACACAGTATGCAAAAAAGTTACATAGAATCCTAATAAAACAATCCTAATAAATCATTTAGAGTCCCTTTTCATTAGAAAGATTATTTTCCACCTTTAGTAAATTAAGGCTGGGTTCACATTAGCGTTTTTCTTATTTGCTAACGGATCCATCCATATTTATTGAACGGATAAGCATAAACTGATGAGCAGACTGATTCAAACTGATTGCAAATGTTCATTGTTTTTTAATTGTCCGTTTGCATTTTGGCTTTAAAAAACAGTTTTTTGTTTGTTATTTTGCTTCAGTCAGCATCAATTTGCATCAATCCGCATGTTTTAGCACAATTTTGTAACCCAAAACCCCCAAAATGCTATATGCTATGATCTACCCTAGCGCCCCCCCCCCCCCCCCCCCCCCCCCGTCTCTCCCCAGCTTGCTGCCGCTGCATGTATTAGAGGCGGCAGCAAGCAGGGAACGAGGAGCAAACAATCTTGTTTTCTCCTCTCACTCACCCCATGATTCTCTCTAGTCTAACACAGATCTCTCTGCTGCCACCTCTGTCCATGTCAGGAACTGTCCAGAGCAGTAGCAAATCCCCATAGAAACCCTCTCCTGTTTCTGGACAGTTCCTGACATGGACAGAGGTGGCAGCAGAGAGCACTGTGTCAGACTGGAAAGAATACACCACTTTTACAGGACATACAGCAGCTGATAAGTACTTGAAGACTGGACATTTTTAAGTAAAAGTAAATTACAAACCTATATAACTTTCTGACGTCAGTTGATTTGAAAGATTTTTTTTTACCAGAGTACCTCTTTAATTTCAATCTCGATACAACCACTTTCCACTGGTAGCCTGCAATTCATATTACTGCAGCACAGAGCTCCACCCGGACCAAATGACGGCACCTACTTCACAATACCAAAGAGAGGCTGCCAACTTCACACTCCCCTCCGCGTGAACGAGACGGGGGCGCACAAAGAGGATCATATCTGCTCAACTGGGGCTGATGGGTGAGAAGTGTATTGGCACCATCTGTATGTCTTACATCACCTTAGAGGAGGACAAGCAACCCTTTGGTCAGAAATGGTCCTATTATATAATATACAAAGGAGTTATATACGCAACCAAGGGCTCTGACAGATTGTTGCAGTGAAAAAACATTCTCTACATCACAGATTCTTGATCATTGTTTCTCACACGGTTTTAACTCTGCTGATAAGACTCTCAAATCACATGGGGACTAAATAGATTTGTTTAATGCTACGTTTACACGAAACGATTATCGGGGGAATTTTCACGATAACAATCGAATTCGAACTATAATCGTACGTGTAAACGCGGCGAACGATCGAAAGATTGTTCATTTTGATCTTTTAACATGTTCATAAATCGTCGTTTGCCGATCGCAAAAAATTCGCTGATCGTTCCGTGTAAAAAGTCGTCGCGCGATAGTCCGGCCGCCCGCCGCCCGCCCGGCCCCCCGCTCGCAGCCCGGCCCCCCGCTCATCCGCAGCCCCCTGCGACGGCTCGATCGCCACCCCCGCCGCTCTGATCGACACCCCCGCTGCCCCGATCGCCACCCCCACCCGCCACCGTTCCGATCGCCCCCCGCCGCTGCTCTTCTTAAGCACTGATTGGCTGAATGGGAGCCGTTTGAAATTCCCGGCTCCCCTCTTCAGCCAATCAATGCACGGCAGCACTGATTGGCTGAAGTGGGGCCGTTTGAATTTCCCGACTCCCCTCTTCAGCCAATCAATGCTGCCGTTCATTGATTGGCTGAAGAGGGGAGCCGGGAAATTCAAACGGCTCCTCTTTAGCCAATCAGTGCTGAAGAGGAGCGCTGATCGGCTGAAGAGGAGCCGTTTGAAATTCCTGGCTCACCTCTTTAGCCAATTAATGCGCTGAAGAGAGGAGTCAGGGATTTTGAAGACCTGCGACGCGGAGCAGGTAACGCATGTTCTTGGCCGCGGCAGCGGGGGCGATCGGAGCAGCGATGGCGGGCGCCAATCAGTGCTGCCGTGCATTGATTGGCTGAAAATGGGATCCGGGGATGTCGGAAGAACTGCTGTGCGGAGCAGGTAACGTATGCTCTTGGCTGCGGCGGGGGGGGGGGTGATCGGAGCGGCGGCCGGGGGGTGGGGGGGAGTGCAATCGGAGCGGCGCGGGGGGGGGGGGGGGGCGATCGGAGCGGCGGCCGGGGGTGGCGATCGTAGCGGCGGGGGTGGCGATGGGAGCGACGGGGGTGGCGATCGGGGCGGCGCAGGGGGCTGCGGTTGAGCGGGGGGGCAGGCTGCGGGCGAGCCCTGCTGCGGGCGCACGATCGCAAAACGATTTTTCCGTACCATATATTGTACCGTCTAAAGCTGATCGTTATAAAAAAAAATCGTTACTTCGAAATCGTTAATCGTACAATCAGGCCACTAATCGCCTCGTGTAAACTTAGCATAAGGGTCCATTTACACAGAAAGATTATCTGACAGATTATCTGCCAAAGATTTGAAGCCAAAACCTGGAACAGACTATAAACAAAGATCAGGTCATAAAGGAAAGCCTGAAATTTCTCCTCTTTTTAAATCCATTCCTGGCTTTGGCTTCAAATCTTTGGCAGACAATCTGTCAGATAATATTTTGTGTAAATGGACCCTTATGCTAAGTTTACACGGAGCGATAATTGGCCCGATTGCACAATTAACGATTTCGAAGTAACGATTTTTTTTTTATAACGATCAGAGTTTAGACGGTACAATATATCGTACGGAAAAATCGTGTTGGGATCGTGCGCCCGCAGACTGCCTCCCCCCCCCGCTCAACCGCAGCCCCCTGCGCTGCCCCGATCGCCACCCCCGCTCCGATCGCCACCCCCACCGCCACCGCTCCGATCGCCCCCCGCCGCTCCGATCGCCTCCGCCACCCGGGCCACGAGCATACGTTACCTGCTCCGCGTAGCAGGTCTTAAAATCCCTGGCTCCCCTCTTCAGCGCATTGATTGGCTGAAGAGATGAGCCGGGAATTTCAAACAGCTCCTCTTCAGCCAATCAGTGCTCCTCTTAAGCACTGATTGGCTGAAGGGGAGCCGTTTGAAATTTCCGACTCCCCTCTTCAGCCAATCAATGCACGGCAGCACTGATTGGCTGAAGTGAGGCCGTTTGAATTTCCCGGCTCCCCTCTTCAGCCAATCAGTGCTGCCGTGCAGGTAACGTATGTTCTTGGCCGCGGGGGGCGGTTGGAGTGGCCTCGGCAGGCGCGCGGGGGGTGGCAATCGGAGCGGCGGCGGCGGGGGTGGCGATCAGAGCGGCGAGGGTGGCGATCGGAGCGACGGTGGCGATCGGAGCGGGGGTGGCGATCGGGGTGGCGGGGGTGGCAATCGAACCGGCGCAGGGGGCTGCGGATGAGCGGGGGGCCGGTCTGCGAGCGGAGGGCCGGACTTTGGGAGGCGGGCGGCGGGACTTTCGCGCGACGACTGTTTACACGGAACGATCAGCAAATTTTTTCTGAACAACGATTTAAGAACAAGTTAAAAGATCAAAATGAACGATTTCTCGCTCGTCGCGCGATCGTTCGCTGCGTTTACACGTACGATTATCGTTCGAATTCGATCGTTATCGTGCAAATTCACACGATAATCGTTCCGTGTAAACCCAGCATTATGCTAAGTTTACACGGAGCGATAATTGGCCCGATCGTACGATTAACGATTTCGAAGTAATGATTTTTTTTTTATAACGATCAGCGTTTAGAAGGAACGATATGTCGTACAGAAAATTTGTTTTGCGATCGTTTTGCGATCGCTTAAGCCTATCTCACACATAGGTAAAATCAGTGAACGACTGTTTACACGGAACGATTGGCGAATTTTTTGCAAACGACAAACGACAATTTATGAACATGTTAAAAGATCAAAATGAACGATTTATCGATCGTTCGCCGCGTTTACACGTACGATTATCGTTCGAATTCGATCGTTATTGCAAAAATTCGCCAGATAAACGTTCCGTGTAAACGTAGCATAAGGGTCCATTTACACAGAAAGATTTTTTGACAGATTATCTGCCAAAGATTTGAAGCCAAAGCCAGGAAAGGATTTGAAAACAGGAGAAATCTCTGGCTTTTCTTTATACCTGATCTCTGTTTATAGTCTGTTTTGGCTTTGGCTTCAAATTTTTGTCAGATAATCTGTCAGATAATCTCTCTGTGTAAATGGAACCTTAAAAAGAGTGAAAGAATGGACAAAAAAACCCCCTAAAACTTGTGTGTAAACAACTTAAAAACTTTCCCAAAAGACAGTGACACTTTAAAATAATGGCAACTGTTCGCTATATAACGGTTGCCAATAAATGTCCTGAACATTAATTTGTTGGCCGTTGCAAACAACGGCCGTTATTCTGTTTCTTGTGTAAACCGATGGCCATTGTTTCCATAGACTTCAATGGAAATCATTAAAGACTGAAAATTACATCCATTATTTTACTTAAAGAAAACAGTGAGTGAACATGAAATGTTGAATTCCTGGGATTTATATGTAGTATGGACAATAAAGTGATAAATATGGAAAGAAAAAAAACACTTCCCGACAGAATACCAGTTAATTGAAGCATAAGATTGCAATGTATTCGCATTCTTTTGTTCTAGTGTTCTTTTGTTATCTAAGATATTTGGATTACACTACCAATACCATTCCGTACAGTCAGACATTCCAGGTAATTGATACCTGCTCCTCAATTTCATACAGCATCAGCCTTGTAAACAATAAACTCCTCCACGAAAGCACTGATGACATCATCATGACTGTCCACCAATGAGGAATCAGGATATATATAGCTCTGTATAAAACTCTGGGACAGAAGAACTTGTGTGTCATTGCAGGCAGAGCTCTTGCAGGTGTGCACAGCTTAGATTGTGCTCAGAGCACACCTACCCTTACAGGGCACGGATCCAGAACGTATGATCTGACACAAATAGTTTAATGTTCAACCCACATTATAATGTAAAACACACTTTACAGAAAGACATTGCATTCAACAATGATAAAATGTACAATTGCTATTCATAAATACAGTGCGGGTTTCTGAAAATACCTTTATTGCTAACTAAGGCTATGTTCACACAGCGTTTTTTCAGCTCAGTTTAAAATTACGTCCGTCATTTTAAGTGTAAAATAACAGACGTAACAGACAGCCTGGCCTCCCCTCAGAGCAATGACTAGTGTTTGTACATTATTCTAGTATGTGTTACTAATTGGCCTTTGGGTGTGTCTTAATTGAAAAGTCCATTGAATTTAATAGTAAAAACGGAGAAACAACAGTGACAAAAGAAAAACTATGTGTGAACAACTAATAAAAAACTTCCGCTGTTTGCAAAAGACGTCCGAAAATAATGATCATGTTCATTATTTTGAAGTCCGCGTTAAAAACGTCCGTTATTCAATACACTGTGTGCATGGGACGTCAGTCTTCCCATTGACTTCAATGCATTGCCATTGCAGTCAGTTAAAGTGACTCTGTACCCAAAATCTGACACCCCCCTAAACCACTTGTACCTTTGGATAGCTGCTTTCAATCCAAGATCTGTCCTGGGGTCCGTTCGGCAGGTGATGCAGTTATTGTCCTAAAAAACTACTTTTAAACTTGCAGCCCGTGCCAAATGGGAGTATCTGTGCCCTAAATTTGCACCACCCCTCCGTCCCTCCTCCCCACCCTCTTTATCATTAGGAATGCCACTGAAACATTAACTGCTGTTTGAACATTGCACAGGTGATTAACGATCCAGCCTATGTTCAGTATTCACAAAGCTGACGAATCAGAGGCAATCTGCCTGGAGCATTCCTAATGATGAGGAGGGGTGGAAGGAGGGACAGAGAGGATGTGCCAGCCTAATGCATACACAATCTAGGCCACAGCCGTTGGGCAACGGGCTGCCAGTTTAAAAGTTGTTTTTTAGGACAATGACTGCATCACCTTCCGAACCGACCGCAGGACAGATCTTGGATTAAAAGCAGCTATCTGAAGGTACAAGCGGTTTGGGGGGGGGGGGGTAGTCACTTTAAATCGCAATTTTTTTAAATATTAAAATCGAAAAGAGGAGGAATCTCAGGCTTTTCTTTATGACCTGATCTCTGTTCCTGGCTTTGGCTTCAAATCTTTGGCAGATAAACTGTCAGATAATCTTTCTGTGTAAATGCACCCTAAACGATAGGCATTAAGACAAGAAGATGATTCGCTAATGATCGTAATTGCTTTGGTATATATTCTGTGAATGATCGTAACTACGTTTATGTATATTCTGTGAATATTCGTAATTGTGTTGTTATCTATATACAGTGAAGGATGAGTGTTTGCGCTTAAAGACTTGAGGGCAATTAATAATGATTTTGACGTCAGCTCAAAAGATACGATCAACGACATCTGAACAAATTTTCATTCATTGTTTGATCATTGCAGCGTTTAACAATTTAACAATTTTTGCACAATATTTGGCCAGTGTAAAAAGCCCTTTAGTCAAAACTTTTCCAGGCATTACTTAACCCCTTGAGAGCACCATGACATACGGATACAAAATGACAAAATGGTACAAACTGAGAGTGCACAAGATTACCGGCAAAGCTCGCTGTGAATTACAGCCCTGATCCCGCCACAGCTGCTGAGACAGGTGCTAGCACTGTTCTCTGCAGTTTTTATAGGGTTATCACGGCGAGGCTAAACATTGAGACCCCTGCAATGCGATTGCAGGGTTCTGATAGGTCACCTTATCTCCTAAAATGTGGAATAAAAATTATTAAAAGGTTGCATGTATCACACATTTCATTTTAACAAAAAATATGAATAAAAGGTTTCCAGCACTCACAGTAAGTTCCCAATAGCTGCATCCCAAACTCCCAAATACAAACTCCCACACAACTCTGTCAACTGGAAAAATAGAAAATTGAAGGCTGTTAGAATATGGTGATGTGGTGTCCCACCACAGGTGTCTCTGCTTAGAACACCCCTCGCAAAAGCCTGGTACTTCAAAAGTAAAGTAGTGACAAAGTATTGTATAAATTTTGCCACTAGATGTTAGTATTATTTATATTTATTTATATATATATATATATATATATATATATATATATATATATATATGTTGCACAGCTATAGCCATGTAAGGGTTATTGTGTTGTATCTTGTGATCCTGTACACCAACGAGAGAGACTTTTCTTCTACTTATCTCTATTCTCCTTTCTTCTCACACTCTCTTCTCCACCACTCACAGGAGCTGTTACATACACCCTGTAGGAAGTAATCACATGGAGAGAGGAAGTGTAAGGGAGTTCTTTGTTTCTCTAAGGAGCATGACACACAGATCAGGCATCCCTGCTGAGTTTAGCCAGGAGCCTGGCTCTGCCAGGTTTCCTGTCCAGGACAGACCAGCTGTAGTGTAAAGACACGTATGGAGAACACAGACACTTTCTTTTCTTAAGCAACTTTTCTACTAGCAATGCAGTGCTAAACACCTAAAGAGAGGACAAGTCAGGGATCACCCTAACCCGTGAACATCTCAACATAGTGCAGGACAGTATCCTAGAGCAGAGGAACCAGACTAGGAGCGGACCAAAGAGAGTAAGATCCACAAACCAGATCCCCTTTTTCAACTTGCTAGTAAAGAAAGTTTATTTATTCTACCGGGGGTCACCGGTAGGATAAATCACAGGTGTGATGATTGCACCAGCACCTACACATAAGCTACACCGTCCTTGGGTCATTTCCCCTTTCTGTGGGTGGTGGTACCGACAGTCCGGGTGAGTCACATCTCCACTCTGGACCACCATGATAAGCGCCCAAGGGACCCATCACAATCCGGCAGGTCACCAACCATTGGAGAAGGGTGTAGCCAGCCACAAAAAACTAAAAGCAAGTGTACCATCACACCTGTGTGCTGAGTTGCAATGGCATCACGACAACATCTTAACCGGCTGAGCTCCATCGAACATCCACCATAGAAGTTGTGTCACACAGTACTATCTAGCAAGTGACTGGTCGAGCAGCAGCCACAGTGACACAAAAACAAAGGTTGGGGGGAGCAACATATAACCACAGAGGTTATACAGTCATTTTCCATCACGCCTGATCCCTATCTCTACCAACATCATCTGTGGATGGACAGTTGGGAGAGCCACACACAGCCCAAACTAATGGCCATACCAGCGAGTGGTGGGTATGGCCAACAGAAGTATAAAGTGTATGGGGACCTTATGGCCTAGATTTATCATTCTGTGTAAAACAATTGTGTAATTTTCCCACAGTAACCAATCACAGCTCAGCTTTCAAGTTACCAGAGCTTATTAAGATATGAAAGCTGAGCTGTGATTGCTATGGGCAATTGATAAATTGACACTTTGTCCCTAAAGATGCAACCAATTTATCAAACCACATAGAAATAATCAAAAAGAAAATAGAAAGACACTATACCTAGTGAAAAGAGCTGCAACCTGCAGGTGTTTAGCTCAAAAAATAAATCGTTATGAAAAATCGTAGGGTTATGTTCACACAACATCTTTTTTAGGTTGCTGGGCTGCATTTTTTTTTGTATTTCATTTGCATAAAACTGCTGTAATTTGCATAAAACTGTAGTGCCGCTTTGGGGTCCCGTTCACAGCAGTCAGGGTCCTGCAGCTCTGATAGTTGCAACATCACGTCCCCAACTGAGTGCTTAGCCAGTCAGTGACTGGGGTGGGACACCACCCCAGTCACTAACTGGCTGAACGGGCAATCGCTCAGCTGAGCCATGACGTTGCTGCTGGAAGAGCTGGGTACGTGACATACCTGGTTTCCAGCAGAAGATGACAGTCGGCTGCTGGTAACGGGACCCCGGAGTTCTCTTGTTCATTATTTACTTTCCCCCCCGCCTGCCGATTTTAGTATTTGTGGGACTTCCTCTTTAATAAGATTGTAAAATAATACTGATTCCTGCAAACGACTCATCGACCAGTGTTTACACTGAAAGACTTGCAAACGAACAACAATATTTTGAGGTTAGCTCAACTTTCCGTTCGTTGTTTAAACACTGCATTTACACCAGAGGATTATTGGTTAAATATGAACAATTTGACAATTTATTGCAGGATAATTGGCCGTGTAAAAGGCCCTTAACGCAATTCAAAGATGCAACAGTGCAATGAACTATCAATTACTGCAATTAAATTAAATGATTCATTCTCATTGCATTACAGCATGTGTGAACACAGACCAAGGCTCAACTAATCGTGTGGCTGCATTGATTAATCATTTGTGTGGCCCATTCAATAAATCACTGTCAACCAGACACCCGCCTTTTATGCTGCGTTTACACGGAACGATAATTTGCCCGATCGTACGATTAACGATTTTGAAGTAACAATTTTTTTTATATAACTATCAGCGTTTAGACGGAACGATATATCGTACGGAAAAATCGTTTTGTGATCGTTTTGCGATCGCTTAAGCCTATCTCTCACATAGGTTAAATCGGCGAACGAATGTTTACACGGAACGATCTGCAAATTTTTTGCGAACGACGATTTAAGAACATGTTGTAAGATCAAAATGAACGATTTCTCGCTCGTCGTTTGATTGTTCGCTGCGTTTACACGTACGATTATCGTTCCAAATCGATCGTTATCGTGCAAATTCGAACGATAATCGTTCCGTGTAAACGCAGCATTACTCTGGACAATCTTTTAGGGAATAAGGGTTCATTTACACAGAAAAATTATCTGACAGATTATCTGCCAAAGATAGGAATGGATTTGAAAAGAAGAGAAATCTCAGACTTTTCTTTATGACCTGTTCTCTGTTTATAAATTTATTTGCATCTGGCCATTTTCCACACAAAAATAAGCCTTTTTCGCTTGATAAATGTCCCCCTTTGTGTTCACTGGAACACTGATTTACCTGATAATCATTCCATGTGAAAAGCCCTAACTTGACTAAATCCCTTTAATGATAGCCCATTACTACAGGCTCCATGAAATACTGGATATTTTTCTGGACATAACAATAAAGCTATTTTAAAAAGATCTTCATGAGATGCTTTAAAAAGCTCATAACATTTGTGTTACTATGTGACTAATACAGTGGGTAATCGCACACAATAGGTCCACACCTTGCATGCACAGATTGTACGCCTTGTATTCTGAATAAGTGTACAGCCATTGATTTAACTTAGGACATTGAAATCTTGTGTAAACAAAATGCAATCGGTAACAAGGAGATACAGGATGTCTCTGGGTGCATCTACCTAATGTATAGTCAATCCCAAAAGATCTACTTTGTGGCAAATTTTTTTTTACAAGATCCGACCCCCCTATAACCAGACTAAGAATCAAAAGCACAGTAAAAAATGTTTTATGAAATATACAAAACAGTAGGGGGCAGCTACAGCTATATACTATTTTTTGTACCATTATTTTGGCAAAAAGGTAAAAGACACACATTGTATTTTTTTTTGCACCATCAATCAAGCTGTTTCAGCTTTTTTTGAGCATTTCTTTTGCTCGGAGGGGGTGTGGTTTATATTAGCTACTTTTTAAGCCAGGTGTGCAATTTTTTTGTTTTCACAAAAATTATTGTGCAGCAGTATTCCAGTCAGTCCCTGGCATAGTTTGTTGTCACAGT
Organism: Dendropsophus ebraccatus; assembly: GCF_027789765.1. Lineage (NCBI taxonomy): Eukaryota > Metazoa > Chordata > Amphibia > Anura > Hylidae > Dendropsophus > Dendropsophus ebraccatus. The sequence continues at coordinate 58,189,830 of NC_091459.1, forward strand.
TGTCATTTCTTGTAACTATATGGATATTGACTCTTTAGTAGAGATGAGCGAACCTCGAGCATGCTCGAGTCGATCCGAATCCAAACTTTCGGCATTTGATTAGCGGTGGCTGCTGAACTGGGATAAAGCCCTAAGGCTATGTGGAAATCATGGATATAGTCATTGGCTGTATACATGTTTTCCAGACAACCTTAGCGCTTTATCCAAGTTCAGCAGCCCCAGCTAATTAAATACCGAACATTCGGGTTCGGATTGACTCAAACCCGAACCCCGTTCACTCATCTCTACTCTTTAGCAACATTTCACAAAAAATTGAAACCAAGTTGCCAAAGTTGGCTAAATACTATTCAAAAAGACAAGTGTTACTATATAAGTGGTCCAAATAATTGAAACTGCCAGTCAATGTTTCTGAATGAAAAATAATGCCCTTGGGGAATCCTTTCTCCCAGTATCAAGACATTAAAAGAGAACGATATAGGGGTAGTGATTTCTGACAGCCTTAAAATCAGTCACCAGTGCAACCAGGTGGTATGTTGGGCTGTATAGCTAGGAGGTATAACCAGTAGGAAGAGGGAGATTGTGATCCCACTGTGCAGAGCTCTAGTGACATCACATCTGGAATACTGTGTCCAGTTCTGGAGACCTCACCTACAAAAGAATATTGATAAAATAGAATAGGTCCAATGATGGGCTACAAAAATCGTGGAGGGTGTGAGGCATAAAACATAAAATATACATATACTGTATATCTGTATAGTCTGGAGCAAAGAAGGGAGAATGGGGACATGATCAAAACCTTTAAATATGTTAAAGGACAAAATAAGGTTTAGGAGGGTTCAGAAGGTTCAGAACTCAAGAACAAAAGGACACACTGAGAGGTTAGTTGGAGGAAAGATTAGACGCAACATGAGAAAATATTACTTTACTGAAAGCGTAGTAGATGCTTGGAACATATTTCCAGCAGACATAGTTGGTAAATCTACAATAACAGAAATTAAACCTTTCAGAAATAAACCTATATCTATGCCAAAGTAATAACAAAGGAAATACTAAAATATATTTAAAGGGTATGTACCATTATTACTTTACATTTCTGTGTTACATCATACAAAACAGCATTTTTTATTAAAAAAAAACAAACTTTCCTGATATATTTTATGCCTCACACCCTCTACCATCTTAGAGTAGAGCTCTATACAGCAGGATCACAATCTCCTCTTCCCACTGGTTACACCTCAAGCTATACAGCCCAGCTTGCCCTAAGGCTGTCAGGAATCACTACCCCTAAATCCTTCTCTTCTGAAGTCTTTGCCAACACAGAACTGATGATATGATACTCGGATAGAGGATTCCTCCTCCCCAAGTGCATTATTTTACATTTGGAAAGATTGAACTGCAGTTTCCATTGATTTAACCACTTATCAGGTAAAGCTAAATTATTTTAGATATTACTGGCACCTAAAGGAATAACCATCCTATTGCACACTTTTGTGTCATAAGCAAACAGACAAACCTTACCTACCAAACCTTCTCCTATGTCACTAACCTTACCTACTAAACCTTCTCCTATGTAACTATCCTTACCTATCAAACCTTCTCTTATGTCACTATCGTTACTTACCAAACCTTCTCCTATGTAACTATCCTTACCTACCAAACCCTTTTCTGTTACTAACCTTATATACGAACCTTCTCCTATGTCACTAACCTTACCTACCAAACCTTCTCCTGTGTCACTATCCTTTACTACCAAACCTCGTATGTCACCAACCTTACCTAGCAAACCTTCTCCTATATAACTATTCTTACCTACCAAACCTTTTTCTATGTTACTAACCTTACATACAAACCTTCTCCTATGTCCAACAGAAAAAAGGAAAAATTGGCAGCACATCTATGATGGCTGTTTGTGGCTTAAGTACAGACAAAAAAAAAACAGAAGGTGCATCAGCAACCCACAGGTGCAAGACCCTACCGTATATACTCCTTCCAGTGTACACACAATAAACACCTGCTCTGTAGATATTAAAAAGTGAGGATCTTAGCAAACTATTTGATCAGAGTGTACCATGTCGCCAAGTTAAGGTGTCCTTGAGACATGGTCCCTACTCTAGCATTTTCACACTAACAATGGCATCTATTGGGCTGAATAAGCCTAAAACTGGGCAGATAGGAGCCAAATGTTCTTTTTTTATAGCACCCTTGAGACACCCTTATCATAGTCCTCAGTTTGCCCAGAGGCCTATTGATAACACCTATCCTAATAACAGATCCCTCTTTGGACTGCATGCAAACCCAGAGAGTCTCCAGCCCTTTATATGTATTTGGGATGACTGTACATTTAAGACTGTCCCTAACATAAATGGCTACCCCGCCTCCCCTTCTCTCTGCTCTGTCTTTCCTGTACAAAATATATCCCGGTATAGCTATTTCCCAATCGTTAGATTCCTTGAACAGGACTATGTTATGTAGGAACTGCAGCACAGAGGGGCTAGTATTATGTACTGGCCTTTTACTACGTGGATGTGCTGCACTGCGTGCCTATACTATTCATTGGAACAGAAGGGGCCTAGACCATACAAGGGACCTATACTATATGAAGATTCAGAGAGGTCCTATACTGTATGTGGGTACAGTGGGGCTCTATGCAGGCACAGAGAGGGGTATAGTACTATGTGGGGACAGTGAGGAGGCCCTTAGTATACGGGAGCACAGAGGGGACCCAAACTACTATAGGGAAGCATAGAAAAGTGGTCTATTACTATATGGGAACACAGTACAGAGGAGGCCTATATCTATATGGGGTACAGAGGGGGCCTGATACTAAAATACTATATGAGGGTATGCAGAGGGGCCAGACTACTATTCGGAGGCTCAAACTGAGCCCAACTGCTTATATGGGGACATGAAGCACGGTTACTGTGTGAAGCAATACACTTGGAGTATTTTTATATAGATGTGGATAAGGCTGGAGTTAGGAGAATAAAATGTTTGTCTGGCAGATCCTGTGGGGACAAGTCATGACCAGAGAAAACTTCATGGTAGCTGGGCCAGAGAGAGAAGAAAAGGAAACGTGAACAACTTCAGAAAAAACATCACTTGCAATCCATGTAGAGAAGACACCTATGTGAGTCACAGGATATACCTGCACTATAATCACTTGTCTCCAGAACTTTTATTCAGTTAGGATCCACTATTATATGGTCACTGCTTGAATACTGAAGAATATTGGTCTTTATATTGTTATTTTGTTCAGTAACAGTAACATGGTATTATGCAGTCAGTCGGTATTACTTATCCTGTATATACTGGTATTATTGGTAATATGTCTTTATGTAGGGGATTTTATTCTGTGTCAGTATGGTGGTATTAGTCATTATTTGATGGTAATGGTCATTGTGCGGAGGTATTATTTGTTACTTGCATACTGGTATTATTGGTAATATTGATCTTTGTTTACTGGGTATGCTTAGTAACAGTATGGTGGTAACACATATAGTGATAAAACTTCCTCCTTGTATACTGGTATTCAGGGCCGGCTCCAGGTTTTTGTGGGCCCTTGGGCGACAGAACCTCAGCGGGCCCTTTGTGGAGCAAATCATGAGAGATGCAGTAATTATGCTGCTTTCCCATTCCCTGTGCAGTTTCACTCGCGTGGGTTGCCAGCACCAGGGCAACGCAAAAATGTATACACTATACTGTACTACAATACATATGATATATCTACAGCATACACTATATGTACACCCAACAATACATACAGCACACGCTACATGCACTATATGTATACCCCACAACACACACACTATACACCCCATAATACATACATTGCATGCACTTTAAACATAAGCACATACAGAACACCAAATACACCATATACTGTATACACTACATACAGCACACAGAACAGAACAGAACACATACACTACATATAGCATATACTCTAGTCTATACCATGGGTAGGGAACCTTGCCACTCCAGCTGTTGCAAAACTACAACTCCCATCATGCCTGGACAGCCAAAGCTAAAGCTTTGGCTATCCAGGTATGATGGGAGTTGTATTTTGCAATAGCTGGAGGGCAGAAGGTTCCCTACCCTACTTGTTTCAGCCCTCCTACTTCCCAGAGCTTGAAGGTGCAGGACCTTGATCATGTGACTGTGATGTCACATAAAGTCTTGCATCCTCCTTGTACAAAGTAACAGCAGCTACTTTGCTGTGTTTCTACCAAAATCGAGGCAAAACCGCAACATTTTTACCGCAATTTGAATAAAATAGCGCTAAAATTTCAGTGTATAAAACACTGCTGGCGTTTTTTCCCGTAGTTGTGCTGTCCTGGGTATCATGACCCTTTGAAATCTTCCTCCATTCATTCTGTATATTACTCAGCAGATGAGTGCTGCTCCTGCTGGGCCCCTAGAGGCGCTGTGGGCCCCGGAACTTGCCCTAGTATGAAGGGTGCTGACGCCCGCCCTGCTGGTATTATAGGTAGTAATTGTCTCTGTATACTGGGTTTGGTCGGTAACATGTATTGTGATATTTGCTTCCTGTATACTGGTGTAATTTTGGTAGCTGTGACTGTTATTTCAGAGTTATCATCCATAGAAAATTGTCATCTATTTTTGTATATCCTAAATTTTTCCCTTGGGCCATACACTTCACATCACTGCTGCATGGATTTATAGATATGCGAAAGTTAGATAGTTATGTGAGAGATATATTAGATATAGGAGATAGATAGATGGATAGATAGAGTGAGTGTGTATTGTACACCGCTATCCATAATATATCGGGGAGGATATGTTATGTGGGCTGCTGAGGCTTGAGTGCAAGGGCTTATTTTAGGTCCCAGTCCAGCCCTGGTGGCGTAGCTACCATAGAGGCAGGGTAGGCAGTTGCTATGGGGACTGTGCAGGAGGGGGGCCTGGGGGAGAAGGTAAGAGCGTGTGTCCTTCCGCTTAACCCTTAATGTACTGCGGTGTGTAAGTGACCCAATGTTTACTTACATGCTGAAAAACAAAAAAGGATTACAAGCAGAAGACAGAGATCTCTGCTTCACTGCACTGATAACCCCTGATCTCTGTTCTCAAGCTGCAATCAAGTAGGAAAGGAAAATGTGCAGAGCTCCTTGTAGGGGTCAGGGGTTATCAGTGCACCAGCAGTAAAGCAGAGATCTCCTTGTCTTCTGAACATTGGGTCACTTACACACTGCAGTACATAAGGGGTTAAGCAGAATGTAGTCTGCTCCTGCACCTATGTATTTAACCATAAGGACTCCTAATGGGCCCTTATAGGTAAAAACAGTGGACTGTCATAGCAAGCAGTCTGCCAGTCACTCTTGTGGCTGCATCCAGGGGGAGGGGGCCCCTTAAAATTCTTTGCAATGGGGCCCAGTGAATCCTAGCTTTCCATTTTTACTTTTACATTTTTGTATGCTGACTGCTTCCTGCCAACACTACCTTTTGTTTAGTGTCTGGCGATTGTCAGGTTCAGGTATGAAGGCCTCACGGTGAGCGCTTCAATCTGGCCTTTGCTGTGGAGCAATACACTGCACCAACTGCTGGCGTGATGATCTGGGGAGTTGTCACATACAACAGTTGGTCACTGTAGTGATACATGGGTCACTAACAGCTCAGCTATGCACTCTCTACAGGACATCCTGCAGCCATACGTGTTGCCACACATGGCAGTTGCATTTTTTAGCAGAATAATGCTCACACAGCAAGGGTTGGAATGTCTTCTCCAGATTGCAACATTTCCCTGTTTCGAATGGTGACCAGACTTGTCAAGCTATGTGGGTGCAAAATAGGGTGTTGGTTTTACTCCAACAACTTATTCTGCATTCTATTTGTTTTGTCAATTAGTGTATATAGTTGTACCCAGCAGTCCAATATTAAACAGAAGAGGGTTGCCTCATCACATTCAACCCTGTTGAATGTGATTTGATAACTGTCAGTCCAGGTGTGACTTTTTTTTAAAGTAGTATAGTATTATACAGTAGTCATTGAAATGAATGGCCACATGAACAGCCCAAATCCACACAGACCCCTTTCAATGACATTCATATGTCCCAGTAGGGGTAACCCCTTTAAGTTCCAGTGTATTTATCGATCTTTCTAGTTAAATGTGAATTCCAAATAACTTAAAAAAATAGAATAGGAATACATGCTCTTGAGCAATATCCAAAAAGCTGAAATCAATCAAGAATCACAGCAAAGCAAAAAGTGCTATAAATTGCTGTGCTGGAAGCAATAGTTTTCTCTACAGGTCCTTAGGGCGGTGTCCAAAATTGTTCTAATCTCACTACATGACGTGGGAAAGAATGAAATGTCAACAAATGACTTTCACTGATAAAAAGGTGACTGAGATTGTTCTTAAGGTGGACTTAAATGACACATTCAGTAATGATTATTTTAATACACGAAAAAGGTTGCCTAAGACTACCTCCAAACAAAGCATGAGCTATTATTAAAGCAAATCAATACAAATATCCATAAACATTTGTTTTACTTAAGGGGTACTCTAGTGGGGAAAAAATAGATTTGTAATTTACTTTTTTGTAAAAATCTCCAGTCTTCCAGTACTTATCAGCTGCTGTATGTTCTGCAGGAAATTGTATATTCTTTCCAGTCTGACACAATGCTCTCTGCTGCCACCTCTGTTCACATCAGAAACGGTCCAGAGCAGGAGAGGTTTTCTATGGAGATTTGGTACTGTTCTGGACAGTACCTGACTCAGACAGAAGTGGCAGCAGAGAGCACTGTGTAAAACTGGAAAGAAAACACCACTTTCTGCAGGACATACAGCAGCTGATAAATACTGAATTTTTTTTAAAAGAAGTAAATTACAAATCTATATTCATTTCTGATACCAGTTGACTTGAAAAAGAAAAACAATTTTGCCAGAGTTCCCCTTTAATTCTTGCTGTGAAGATATGCCTAACTTGTTTAATATTCGTTTTTCAAGACAAATCCCCTTAAAAAATGTGAACTCTTTCCTTATATTAGTGTTTTGACACTGTTCTACATGTTTGGCATATGAAAGTGCATTCATACGAAGACCTGGGATTCGAATTGTGATTAAACGATTACAAATGTTATAGCAGAGGTCTAGAGCTATAAATGCACAAGCACAATTGCCGTTATAAAAAAGCATGTGGGGTGGCGTGGCTTGCTAATGGAGGAGTGATTGAACCAGCACACTGATTTACTTCCCGGAGACAGCAAAGAGGAAGGATCACCCTGTCTCTGCTGATCCAGATCCGGGCTCCATCCAAACAGGCTCTGACCCTGAGGCCTCCCACTCCAAGATGGCCGCTGCCACATGTGCATCCACAACATCATGGGCCCTGGAGCAGTCTGGGGCGGTTTATCCAGCTCCCCCAGCTTCGACATAGATGACTCTGACAACGGCTGTGACCTAATGACATATTTCAAGTCCACATAGATGGACTTTGAGATGTGCGTCACATGCCTGGAGTCAAGCTACAAGAAGAAGGTAGGCTGGATTCTCTAAAATAAAATATTGCAAGATCACTCGGCTAAAATACAAGATCTTATCATTATGCAGGAGGACATGGAAATCCATCCTAGGGGGAACAAAATATGCCTGTGTGGCATACTAGAGTTTGCTTCAACCACAAGACTTGGAATCAGCAGTTTAACTCCTATTTGCATCACTTTTGGGCTCAGTTAGTTAGTTAGTTAAGTTAGTTAATACGGTTGAAAAAAGACACATGTCCATCAAGTTCAACCAAAGAGGGGATGGATACAGGGAAGGGGGAGGGGTGATAGGTTCTATACATATGCATTTATATTATTTTGGTCTAAGAACTTGTCTAGCCCTGTTTTGAAGCCCTCTGTTTTTGCTGTGACCAGATCCTGTGGTAGACTGTTCCACAGATTCACAGTTCTCATGGTAAAGAAGGCTTGTCGCCTCCGGAGGTTGAACTTTTTTTTTTCCAGGCGGAGGCAGTGCCCCCTTGTCCTTTGAGGGGCTTTTACCTGGAACATCTTTTCCCCATATTTCTTGTAGGGGCCATTTATATATTTAAATAAATTAATCATATCTCCCCTTAATAATTCAAATTCATAATACCCCTGTCAAATTAGATAGAATCCACTGTCCACTGGGTGCCAAACCTCCCGACAATGCCCCACCGTGGGATGTAATATGTAGGATTCACTTCTACAAAGAAAAAGACCGGATCATGACGACGGCTAGAAGTAAAGGCTCTCTAGATCTAAACCTAGCGCCTTTGATTTTGTTGCCAGACCTGGCACGCCACACATTGCAATTACGCAGCGTCCTCAAGCCATCACTAACACTTTTGGGGGAGTGAAAGATCCCATATAGATGGGGAATCCCCTACTTACTGATTGTGCATCACAGAGGCAAGGCAGCCATCTTTAAACGTCTAGGTAACCTGCCAGCCTGTCTGGGAGCCCTTGAATTGCCAATGGTGTCGCTTTTGGATTGGCCACCGATCCTGTACCCTGCCGATCCCCAAGTAGGGTTTGTGGTCAGCTGACTGGCTACAAATTATGCTGTCATCTCTTGGAGGTGCTTGGTGGCCTAATGAGGACTGATGGGTTAAGTTTATTTAATCATGTGATGTGTTGTTATGCACCTTTCTTCTCTTCTTTCTTCTTTTATTTCTCTCTCTCTTTCTCTTCCTTCCTTTTTGGCTTTATCTTTGCACTTCTCATTCAGTTCTCTTCCAGTTATCATATGCTTGACAACTACAGTATTTACAGTAGCTTCTGTTTATGTGGTATCCCACTACGGTAGTTGCTATTGGCTACACCCTTCGCAAAAGCCTGTACTTAAGAGTGTAAGTGGTAATGTAGCAGTACCAAAGGTTTACCACAAGATGTTGTTGTTATGTATAACTGTACCAAGATATTGCACAGCTGTGGGAACTAAAGGGTTATTGTTTGCCTTTGTACCACATGGATCTGTACGCCAATGAGAGTACTTTCTTCTTTCCTAACCTATTATATTTATCTTTACTTCTCTCACACGCACTCCTCACCCACTCACAGCACAGTAGGAAGGAAGTCACTGTTCACCAGCAGGCAGAGGGAGCGCTGCACCTAAAGCCGCTCGGCTACATTTAAAAACCAACTCCAGGATGTTGGTATATAATTTGAAACCATATTGCCCCATGTACCACGTGCAGGTCCCCTGGTTTACATGAGTCCCTACACTAACTCACCACCGTGTCAGTCAGCGACCACCAACCCTGCAAAGCGAGCACAAACAGGGAAGGGAGGCCATAGAACGACCCTGCAACCCCACTGTCACAGGACCAATCCTTAAGGCCCCCCCAAAACCCAGCAGGCACTACAGGGGGAGAAAGCTGTCGCCAAGTAACACCAGTGTGAACAAGGTCTAAATCACTCACCATAGCTCCTGCAGGTAGAATGGGAAATATAGGAGGTACAAGTCATGTGTGCACAGTCTAGACAAAATCGCTAGTTCTTTGAGGACCATCCTTGAAGTCGACTTCAACTGGGTATGGGACCAAAATAAAGACCCTTCAAGAGGTAAGTCCTCCCTTTCCTTTGCAGCACTCTGTAGACTGAGGAATTAGTTTTACTCACACCATTTACCTGATATCTGCGTGTTTTGCATCCAGATACCAAAGACTACACTACTTTTCCCCCTCACACTCCTCCTATAGCACACACTCCTATGATTTTTAGTAGTCACCCACTCTTGCCACATACGTGGTCTGATCACGTATTCAAAGACCTGACACTCCTTGAGGCTCGGAACAAACAATCTTGTTCCCCCGAGTTACAGGCTTAAATCTCCTCAACACATCAATAGATAGTTTCCTGCCTAGACAAGAAATATCTGTGCATGTGTGAGACCCGGCAGAGATAGTTTTATAGTCTGTTTTATATGGCCCCAAGTGGTTCTATTATGCCCTCCTTGATGCGTACAACTCATTTTATTCTTCCTTTATCATATGCAATGAGACCAGACAAGGCTGCCCTCTCTCGCCTCTTCTTCACGTGCTTGTGATGGAGCTGGCCTCTGGTGGATCTTAATATATGTTTTCCCTTTATGCAGATGATCTGCTATTATATCTTACTTCCCCTCGCACCTCCTTTCCATCCATATTAGCTGAGTTTGAGGAATTTGGCTCTCTGTAAGGTCAGTGCACATAAATCAGAACTTTTAAACATCTCCTTGCCCGGCGAGAAATATAACTGGATAGCGAATCAGTCCCCATTTAAGATCCAGTCCCATCAGATGAGATACCTGGGTATAAATATCACAAGTGACCTTAATGACCTATTTGGCGCCAACTTTCCTCCATTATTGCAGGCCATTGAATTAAGACCAACAATCATGGTCAAACCCTCTCATGGTTTGGCAAATGGCGGCTCTAAAAATGGACATCTTGCCCATAGTCTTATATCTAATGCTGGCTCTACCTATTTCCATCCCTGGATCCTTTTTGACCAAACTGAAGTCCCTGAATACCCACTTTGTGTGGCATCCTTGGGGACCCCGTATACAGTACCAATTTTTAGTGAGAGCGAAGAGAGAGGTGGAGTGTACATTCTGGATTTTAAACTCTATTATTACGCGGCAGTTTGTACTTGCATCTTAGATCTTTGTCACCACTCTGCTTCAAAAATATGGGTAACCTTTGAGACCTCTGCCTCTCCAGCTCACCCTTCTGCTTTAGCATGGGTGCACCCAACTGATCGCCCACCAGTCTTTGTTCTTCCTTACGTAACCATGGTACTTTTTCCCATCTAGGATTCTTTTTTTGAGAAGTCAGGACTATCTTCTTGGCCAGGCCCTATGACCCCACTATTTAGTAACTCACAATTTCCTATTGATACCGATGCTCACTCTGTATTGGGTTTTCCACTACAGGACAGACCCCGCTTATAGCAGGTGCTCACAGTCAGTTTCTTTCAGCTAAACTTATTTCTACAGAACCTACCAGACCACTTGAGCTCTGCTCTTTAAGCACCCTCCTCACCGTTCCCTATTTATATTGTCCCAAACTATAAGTCCCCTTGGTGTCTTGCACAGTTGGTAAGAGGGGTTTACCTCAGGTCATTAGGTAGTTAGGTCATTTTAGTAATTAGACAGGTGCCCCTAGTAGGTAAGCCCTACCCAGTACCTAGTCTTTTCTGTTAGACAAATGCCCCCTGTAGGTTGTTTTTCCCATTAAGTAGCCCCCCATGCAGTTTCTCCAATTACCTATATCCCCCTTACTAAGGGTACAAACAAAAAAAAAAACAACATACTCATAAGATTAACCCCTTAAGGACAGAGCCTGAAATGACCTTAAGGACAGAGACAAATTTTATGAATATGACCTGTGTCACTTTAGTCATTAATAACTTCGGGATGCTTTTACCTATTCGGACGATTCTGAGATCGTTTTCTCGTGACATATGGTACTTTACATTTCTGGTAAAATGGAGTCGATACTCATAACGAATATTTATGAAAAACACCAAAATAACGTGAAAAATTGTGAAAAAATGCATTTTTCCAACTTTGAAACCTTTCTGCTTATACAGAAAATGGTTATGCCACATAAATTATATATTAAATAGCATTATCAACATGTCTACTTTATGTTGGTAGCTTTTATTAAACTATATTTCATTTTTTTAGACAATAGGAAGCTTAAAACATTAGCAGCAATTTTCCATATTTTTAGTAAAATTTCAAAATCAGATATTTTTAGGGACCTGTTCAGGTTCAAAGTGTATTTGAGGGGACTGTATGTTAGAAAGCCCCACAAAGCACCCCATTTCAGAAACTGCACCCCCCAAACTCTGCAAAAGCACATCCAGAAAGTTTTTTAACCATTTAGGGGAGTCACAGAAATAAAAGCTAAGTGTGTATGAAATGTGAAAATTTTTATTTTCTGTGCAGAGATTTTATTGTAATCCAATATCTTTCATAATGATAAACTTATTAGCAGAGAAATGCATCCCCAATATTTATTGCCCCGTTTCTGCAGTTTATAAAAATACCTCATATGTGGCCCTATTGCGCTATTTGACGCAACCACAAGCCTCAGATATAAGGGAGCGCCTAGTGAATTTCAACGCCTCCGTTATATTTGGTCATTTTTGACCGTACCACTTCAGGTTGGCAGAGGCTCTGGGGTGCCAAAATCTAAAAAACACCCCTAAAGGGACTCCATTTAGAAAACTACACCCCTCAAGGAATGTAACAAGGGGTGCGGTGGGCATTTGGACCCCACAGGTGCTTCACAGATTTTCAGAACAATGTCGTGTAAAAAAGGAAAAATTCTATTTTTTACACTAAAATGTTGTTCTAGCATTCATTTTTCATTTTTACAAGGGGATAAAAGAAAAAAAAAAACACCAAACGTGTAGCGCAGTTTCTCCCGAGTACAGAAATACCCCACATGTGGACATAAAGTGCCAAGCGGGCGCAGGACGAGCCTCCAAAGGGAAGGAGCGCCAATTGGCCTTTGCAAGCTGGATTTTACTGGAATGGATTTCAAGGGTCATGTCGCATTTACAGAGCCCTCGTGCTGCCAAAACACTGGAAACCCCCCACAAGTGACCCCATTCTGGAAACTACACCCCTCAAGGAATCTAACAAGTGGTGCAGTGAGCATATGGACCCCACTGGTGACGGGCACAAATGTGGAACAATGTGACGTGAAAGGGAAAATTTTCATTTTTTCACTTTCACGGCACAAATGTGGCCGTCATCAAGGGGTCCATATCCTCACTGCACCCCTTGTTAGATTCCTTGAGGGGTGTAGTTTCCAGAATGGGGTCACTTGTGGGGGTTTTCAGTGTTTTGGCAGTACGAGGGCTCTGTAAATGCGACATGGCGTTCATCATCCATTCTGGCCACATTCAGCCTCCAAAATCCAAATGGCGCTCCTTCCCTTTGGAGGCTTGCTCTGCGCCCACATGGCGCTTTATGTCCACATGTGGGGTATTTACGGACACAGGGGGAATTGCTCTACACATATTGTGTTTTTTTTTTCTTTTTTAACCTCTTGTGAAAATGAAAAATTTAAGGCTAAACCAACATTATAGTGTAAAAAAATGTAATATTTTATTTTCACGCCATATTGTTCCACATTTGTGCCAGTCACCAGTGGGGTCCATATGCTCACTACACCCCTTGTTACATTCCCTGAGGGGTGTAGTTTCCATATTGTGGTCACTTGTGCAGGGGCTCAACTGTCTTTGCAACACAGGGGCCTTTTAAATGCAACATGGCCCCTCGAAATCCATTCCAGCCAAATCCAGCCTCCAAAAACCAAATGGCGCTCCTTCCAAGCCACCAAAGGGACAGAGCGCCATTTAGAGGCTGGAATGGAGGATGGAGGCCATGTCACAATTAAAAAGCTCCTGTGCTGTTAGGACAGTAGAAACCCCCCACCAGTGACCCCATTCTGGAAACTGCACCCCATAAGGTATCTAACAAGGGGTGCAGTGAGCATATGGACCCCACTGGTGACGGGCACATATGTGGAACATGTGCCGTGAAAATAAAAAATACAATTTTTTCATTTTCACGGCCCAAATGTGGCCGTCACCAGGGGGCCATATCCCCACTGCCCCCCTCGTTAGATTTCTTATGGGGTGTAGTTTCCAAAATGGGGTCACTTGTGGGGGGCTTCTACTTTCCTGGCCGCACAGAGGCTTTGTAATTGCATCATGGCATCCTCTAATGGGAATGGCGGCCATACCTATTTAGCTGGGGAAAAGGGACAATTCTAATTTGTTTGGGGGTATTAGGCCAATTATTAGTTTATAAGGTTGAAAATGACAGGTGTCCATCAAATTCAACCTGTGTTGATCCAGAGGAAGGCAAAAAACCCTTGTGAGGGAGACGACAGTAGCTTTATCACAGGGGAAAAATTCCTTCCCGACTCCATAATGGCAATCAGAATAATCCCCGGATCAACGTGACCCCTGAAATAGGAATAAGGGACAGAATTTAGATAATGTAGAACTCCGATGACGCGTGGTACGCCTTGAAGCGATCCTGTATGCAGAGGCCGGGGTGATCAGGACAGGTGGCACACTGGAAAATGGTGTCCTTCCTGATCCCCCTGTTACGCTACACTCTGCTCTTCTTCTGGGGTCTCCTGTTTTCCAATGTGGGGGATGTCACCTGGAAAATGTTGCCCTGGTGCGATTCGGGGTCCTTCATATCCAGAAGCGCTGGGTCCACTCCATGGCTGCTAAATATTAGGGCTCTATTACTGCTTCTGATATTTTCGGATCGTGCTACAGTAGCTCGGGCAGCGAGGGACCAGAAGAGGGCGGTGCTGGTATAAAAGTTATCCCCGTACAGGTGGTAACCTTTATCCAGCAGTGGGAAGATCAGTTCCCGAATGATCTCCCCACTAACTCCGAGGATGGGGGGGGGTTCATCTGGGGGCATCTGGGGGTGGATTTGGGTGTCCCTTCCTTCATACACTGTAATGGTACATGTGCACTGCGGAATGGAGAAGGATAACCCTCTGTGCATTCCGCAGCTGGCACCCGCCGGCGGACTGATGCAGGCGTGCGTCTCCTCTCGTGTCACACTCCATTCTATGGAGACACACGCCTGCATCAGTCCGCCGGCGGGTGTCAGCTGCGGAATGCACAAAGGGTTATCCTTCTCCTTTCCGCAGTGTGCACGTACCCTAAGTCTGTAAGAGTACCCTGAGGTACTCTCACAGAGTTTGTAGAATTTCACGCCATACCGTCATCACTTATTGGGACGGTACTGGCGGGAAAGACGTGTCTGGGGGGCAGCGTACGCTACGCTACCCCCCAGACACGTCACTGGATGATGAGGATGATGAGAATGAATGGAGGAAAGAAGGAAAGAAGGATCCACCCCATTCATCCTCACTGGCTGCTTCGAGGCAAAAATAGCGTATGCGTCTGACGCCGAAAACACCCTGGGGGCCATCTTTATACGGGGAATGGTATATGGGGTATGTAAATGTGTAGTGGTATAGGGGGGAAAAAACACCCTTACGCCAAAAAGGAGGAGTTGCCGATCAGCGGCGCACTTTTAACCCAAAGCAACTGATCAGTGAATGATATTCACTGATCAGCCGCTAGGGGGCAGTAGAGCGATGCTGCCGGAGATTGCCGAGGCCCGCCGAACCTGAGGACCTGAGTGTTTACGAAGATTTCCGAGGCTGGACGACCGAACCCGGAAGTGACCCGAAGAAGACGCGAGGACGGCGCGGACCGCAGATCGTCGCTCCAGACGCCCAGATCAGGTGAGTATGGTACACCTGCACCACACACACCTGCTCTGCACCCCTCAGCTACCTAGCTGAGGGGTGCAGAACCCAGCAAAACTGTTTTTTTACCGTATGATCGCCGTGATGGGCCGGCCGGTACTGGCCGGCCTATCACGGCACTCGTGGGGGTGGCATCGGCGCAATCTTTCTTGGGGACACTTATGGCGATTGGTGCTGTCTCGGACAGCACCAATCGCCATTGCTTTCCGGGTCACCGATGACCCGGAAAGCTGTTTTCAGCTGCTATATGCTGATCTGTATTGATCAGCATATAGCAGCGATCATCGGCACGGGAGGGGTTAATCACCCCCCCCCCCCCCCCCGTGCCGACGAGCAGAGATGGCCTGCTATACATTATAGCAGGCCATCTTCCCCGACCGCTGTGTGTGAACACACAGCGATCGGGGAAACATCGGGCGTAAGTATACGCCCGTTTGCGTTAAAGCCCACCCTGCGGGGGCGTATACTTACGCCCGATGTCGTTAAGGGGTTAAGGTAAGATTACCTCCCAATTCTCCTCCACTGTCTTCTCTTCCTTCCTTCGTCTAGTGGCCATAGGAATAAAGCAGTTTACAAACATAAAACCTAAGGGCCCTATTCCACCAGACGATTATCGTTCAGATTATCGTTAAATCGTTCGAATCTAAACGATAATCGTTCGGTTGAAATGCAGTTAACGATTAACGACCGAACGAGAAATCGTTGATCGCTTTATAAGGGCCCTATTCCACCAGACGATTATCGTTCAGATTATCGTTAAATCGTTCGAATCTAAACGATAATCGTTCGGTTGAAATGCAGTTAACGATTAACGACCGAACGAGAAATCGTTGATCGCTTTATAAGACCTGGACCTATTTTTATCGTTGCTCATTCGCAAATCGTTCGTATTGAATAAGACATCGTTCGGTCGTTTGCAATAGATACGAACGCAATAGCGAATAAATAGCGAAGAAAAACGATCGCAAATACGATCATAAGTAACGATTATCGTTCCATGGAAATGAGTGAACGTTTTCAGGTCTTTCGCAATAGCGGTCGTTTGAGATCGTTAATCGTTAACGATTATGCAAACGATAATCGTCCGGTGGAATAGGGCCCTAAGACCTGGACCTATTTTTATCGTTGCTCGTTCGCAAATCGTTCGTATTGAATAAGACATCGTTCGGTCGTTTGCAATAGATACGAACGCAATAGCGAATAAATAGCGAAGAAAAACGATCGCAAATACGATCATAAGTAACGATTATCGTTCCATGGAAATGAGTGAACGTTTTCAGGTCTTTCGCAATAGCGGTCGTTTGAGATCGTTAATCGTTAACGATTATGCAAACGATAATCGTCCGGTGGAATAGGGCCCTAAGGCTCATCAGTGCTTCAATGGAAATTTCAACTGCAAGCACGTACTATGTTTAAAAAGGCATTCAACATACGGTAAGCTGGCCAAATATATAAGAAATAATACTAACATGCAGTAGTGCCTCTCCATTTAATTAGGTCAAAGTCCAAATATAACATATAGACACTAGAGATAAGCAAAACGGGTTCGGGTTCGAGTCCATCCGAACTTTCGGCATTTGATTAGCGGTGGCTGATGAACTTGGATAAAGCCCCAAGGCTATGTGGAAATCATCGATATAGTCATTGGCTGTATCCATGTTTTCCAGACAACCTTAGAGCTTTATCCAAGTTCAGCAGCCACTGCTAATCAAATGCCGCACGCTCGGGTTCGGATGGACTCGAACCCAAACCCGGTTCGCTCATCTCTAATAGACACTTAAAGCACTCAAAAGTTGACACCATGTTTGGGCCATACATACACGGACCTTCTGGACATATAGACCTATTCAGTTGTCAACTGAAACAATGGATATTTTTTAAAATTTATTGAGGGTTCTAGGGTTTAAAAAAAAAAGGAAAAAAGAGAAATATGAAAGCCTTATCCACGTGATACTTTTGTGTTTGGCTATTTTCAGGGCAGTTTGGCATTTTTCTTAGGCAGTTTTGCAAAAGCTCTGCACACTGATCATTTGACATTTTTGTGGAGTGAAGTTTTTTCTCCCATATGCCTCTACAGGTTTTAATAAAAACCCCAGAAAAAAATGCCTTGTCTATATGCATATTGCTATTTTTTCTGTAATTTTTCACGTATAATTTCAATAGAAATCCTGGGTTCACATGATGAAAGAATCACATTACTTGTGCCCTATATAGCAGTTAGGTTGACCTGCGTCCAGCAATATAGTAGTTAGGCCCTCTCTCTTCCTGCATACATCAGATAGGCACCATCTGTGTCCCCAGATAGTATTAGGTCCCCATATTTCCCCCTATATGTATACATATCCTTTGCAACCTTACCATTTTGTTTATATTTGCATCAAGTGAATAAACAGCGGTCAGGGAACAGCCATCATCTATGACCAAATTTTATTATTGGATTTGTTAGGAATCTTAAAGGGAATGTGTCTTTAAAAAATGACTATAGGATTATAAGCACACTGAGGCTTCCTGCTCTTTACAGATCATTTCCCTCAGTGTGCTTCTTATCAATTGTCTTATCAGGGTACAGTGACAGTTGACACCAGTATATAGACTGCATAGACAGGAGTACAGTGACAGTTGACACCAGTATATAGACTGCATAGACAGGAGTACAGTGACAGTTGACACCAGTATATAGACTGCATAGACAGGAGTACAGTGACAGTTGACACCAGTATATAGACTGCATAGACAGGAGTACAGTGACAGTTGACACCAGTATATAGATAACAGAGGTGCACACAGTAGCTGCTGCTTAAACTCAGCCCCCTTCTGTGAAATGAGCCCATGGAGCATGCTCACAAATGTGTGCCATGCAAAAAATAGGGTCTGGAGATGTTCAAGAGCGGACATGTATGAAGCTTGCACAGCTGGCGTATACCAAGGAGAAGGCACAGATTTTTACCTTCCCTGTGACATACGCCTGAGCAGGTGTAGATGTCTGCCATGATTTACACCTGTTACTACTGCTGAAGGTGCAGGAGGCACTAGTACCTTCCTGATCAGCCTCACATACATACGCATTGTATCCCCTGGCCTCCAGCAGACCAGCATCTTCTCAGCCTCCATCTTCTTCAGCAGTCTCCTCCTACCAAACTCTGGTAGATATGGGACAAACTTATTTAAGATCAAATCAGAAAATAGAAATAGATTAGAAAGACAAACCTGTTTCCGTATCCGACTGTAATCAGCAAAAAGAAAAAAATAATCTAGGTGATACATTCCCTTTAAATGTCTTTCAAAAGGCCATTGAAACCAATAAGACTAATGTGTATGTGCATGTATTATTGATTTCAGATGGGAAAATGTCAGTACACTCAAGACCAAGATATGGAATTTTGAATGAACCTGTAGCTGATGTACTCATTTCCGAAAACCTACTGATGTTACCATATGATATCTACAAGGACTTATCAAAAGCCAGATTAAAAAAAAAATAGTAAAATGGCCTATTAAAGTTTTATGTTAAACACATTTTTAAGAATTTTTAAAATAATCCTGAAATATTACAGTTTTCATTCTGTCCCCTAAGCCTTATAATAGGCTGATACTACTTGTTTTGTATATAACACTTCTTGGCAGTCTACAGAGCCCTATTTAGTTCTCATGCTGCCCTAGGCACCGACTCTAGCATAGCCCCAGACTCATAGCCCTCCAAAAACAATTCAGACACCCAACTAAGACTCCAGAGGGAACAGAACCTAGATACAGACCCCAGACAAACTCCATAATGTAATCCAGACCTCAGGCAGACTCCTACAACATAATACAGACCCCTAAAATGTAACACAGATCCCACCATGTAATACAGACCTCAGAAAGACCTGCATAATATAATGCAGTCAGGTTTCCTTATGCAATACAGACCCTTATAATGCAATATAGATCTCAAGCTCCCACCAATGTAACATAGACTCAAGACAGACCCCCTATAATGTGATACAGACCCCCAAAATAAAAAAAAATATTAATCATAAGCTAGATTGGTGCAAGAGAGAGTATGTGGGGAGCTGCATATGCATGGTGCTCTCCAGTATGAAGACAGGTGGAAATGCTAAAATGCTGCTGAGTCAAAAGGAAGATATGTGATGTGTGTGTAATTCTCACTTTGAGGCTATGTTTACATGTCTTTTTTAGGCAAAAAATGTCTGTTTATATTTTATAATGACAGCCATAATAATGAACATGATCATTATTTATGTCTCTTATTATAAAATAAGAGCCATTATTTCATCTATAAAGACATTGTGAGAACATAGCCTATGTCTGTATAGAGACATAGATGCCTAACTAGAGATGACCTAAGGGTATTTGAGCACCCATAGTCATGGCAGACGTAGAAAATGTTTTGGGGCTCAAAGATTTAGGGGCCCACTCAGTGCAAGACTGGTTGTACCTTTTTGTAGGAAATAAAGTTGGTAGTACTAGTAGTTTGGTTCTCTGATATATGATGTTGCTGATATCACCCTTCAGCTGTATACCTGATGCTTGTGGCACCCATCTTCTTTTTGCTGTCAGTCCCAACATTTTTGAGCAATTTGATTGTTAAATATGTAAATAAGCTCCTTAGGAGCACTGGGGGAACCCTCTAGGCCCGTCCAACACCTCTTTTGGTGGCACCTACTATGCATAGCGGCCGGCGCCAAGTTTAAACAGCTGCTGCTCTTGCCTTTCCCCCTGCATTGGTGTATACCACTGCTATTCTCCGCCAGCTCATGGGCACTTCCTCTGGCATGTCCACGTCCACCATGCCCATTCGGCACCTTGGGAAGGACTTCCTTGGGCGCCTCATGTATAGTAGGTGTCACTGAAAGAGGCAGCGGGCGGGCCTTGGGGGGTGCTCCATGGGGCAGAGGAACACCCCAGTGTTCCTAAGGAGCTGATTAGCATATATTATCTTAATCAGATTGTTCAAAAACAATG
Organism: Dendropsophus ebraccatus; assembly: GCF_027789765.1. Taxonomy (NCBI): domain Eukaryota; kingdom Metazoa; phylum Chordata; class Amphibia; order Anura; family Hylidae; genus Dendropsophus; species Dendropsophus ebraccatus. The sequence goes on from NC_091459.1 coordinate 58,210,085, forward strand.
GGACTGAGAGCCAAAAAAATCAGGTACACAGCTGCAGGGGAATATCAGCAAGTACGTTTGCATGATTCTGCTGATCCCTTTTCATTATTGCTACTTATGCTACTGCTTGAGATTTCTATCATAAGGTGGTTGGGGCCCACTCATTTGCCATGGGACCCTATGAATTCAAGTTACATATTGCTTACCAGGTGTATTGGGCCTAACTGAGATGCAATGGTCAAGTATAGATTATTTTTTAATTAAGCAATAAGAGAGCAATTGTGTTCCCTGAAACAAATGCTGGCACAAAGAATCGACTTAATTTAAGCCAATGAAATGTAACCTATTGTTTATGGGTAGTCTCCAATTAAAGGGTGTAATAAAACATATAAGAACAGTTTGTTGTGCAAAGAGAACATGCCATTCCTTACCTATTGGTCTCTATGCCTGACCTGATGAGAGAAACCATTTTACAAATGTTAGTCTAAAGCATACAGAAAATGTAAAATATGGAATCATTTTTAAAAAAAATTTTTATCTTGCGTTTTAACCTAGATTTTACAACAAATTGTTACAATTTTGCAATGCAGTTATTGACAATTGTTCACCTGTTGATGCCACACTGTTTACTAAATTGCAGGAACACAGCAGGTTGCGGTTAAACGCACATTTTTTTTATCCGTTCTATTACCGTAACCATTGAAACACAATAAAAACAGGAAAATGCACCATGTGAACCTAGCTATTAGTCCCCCTTCACATGTCAGGTAAATTTATCTGAATTTCTTATAGGAAATCAGAATAAATTTCCAGACCCATAGGTTTCTACATCTCATAGGATTTTTCCTGAAGGGTGTGTGTCTGGAAATAACTCTGGAAAATATAGGACATGTCAGAATTCCTACGGGTGCATCCTGAATTCCATACAACTCTGGATGCAAATCCAGAATCTGTTCAGAATGCATCCAGAAATCCGGATGCATTGCATTGCAGCCCTGGCCAGAGCCAGAACCTGGTCATGTGCCACTAGGTACTGAAAAGCTTCCCGATCTGTGTTTTCTGACTGTAAAAATCTGGAGGGGAGGGGGGAGTGTAGGAGGGGGCCTAAGAGTTAAACATTTGAAAGATTTGAAATGGATCCTATGTTATGCTGGAATGTAAATGTATCATAATTCAGGACTTTAAAAGCAGTAGGATTCCATTCGAAAGTAATACAGCATCTGAGATCTGAAGCCTTTCTCTAGAAGAATAATTCTAGGAAGAATCAAACCTTGGGTCATTCCTTTGCACTTGCTCTATGCCAGAAGAAACCATATACGTACTGGTGACTATTGTTTTATACTTGATTAAAAAGAATCAGACCTGCGGATCTCCCTTATCCAGTTACTTTATTTGACCTTTTTTTTATTGCTTTGTAAAGAAATAATGCAGCCATTAGTTGTCATAATGTTAAGTGATTAACAAAGCAAAAACAAAGTAGGAGGCATTTATAGTGTTTGTTTTTCCTCCTAGCTTCCCTATACTACTGTAACATAGAGGAGAAGTGAACTGCTGATTATAAGCAATAGTTATTTGGCTTCTAGGAAAAACACTGTACACAATGGTAAATGAATGCCAGCCCATAACTTGTGTTCACTGGGACATCCAGTATCCCAGAGTTTAGTGGACAACATTGCTCAAAGCTACTGTTTTCATGCCCTTATGCCTAAGGCTACATTCACATGTGCAGCAGTTTTTATAGTACCATATATGATATTATGATATCTGTAATCATTCACAATCTTTGTGCGCAATCTGCAAAGAAAGAATTCCTAATGCAACCGTAATCCATATTTTTTTATGGATCAGCAAAAATGGGGAAGGTGATAGTTAAATAAGTGGGAATAGTTTTTAAAAATTACTCATCCGAATTTTGTTGCTTTTCGTAACTACATGGATATTATTGTCGGATCCGGGCACCACCAAAGAGCCAGTATGCAAGCTCTGGCATCATTGACCATGTGATAAAGCTTGGAGTGATGATAAGTTTTGACAGGGATTTCGGAGATGTGCATAGGACGAATGCAGGGGTAAAAGACACCAGGTAATCCATAACAGTTGAAGCTGAAACTTCAAAGTAATTGGTGCCCTCCTATGGTGAGATCCTGCATGCAGTTCTGGGTACACAGTATTGTAAAGTATATGAGAAGGGCATGTGAGCAGAATTTTAAAATTATGTAGTAAACTGTACAATTTCCTATTGTCAATAAAAATAAATAAATAAATAAATAAATAAAGCAACTTCATTAAAATCTCTGTTTAGCCATCTGAAATCGTGGATATTGGAAAGAATGATATGCAGTAATTTAACTTGCTTTGCAATGCGAAACACTGACATCTAGTGTTCATAGACAGCAACATTTTGATGGAATCACTACACAACAAATTAGGGGGGGGGGGGATTTACTCAAACTAATTCTTATACAGTGCAAACATAGATTGACAGAGATAAGAGATGGGCAAACATGCTGTAGTTCTCGCTCGAGTATCGTACTGCCCAAAAGAACTCCATACTGTGTGCTGCTTTGGTCTCGTAAACAAAAAATGCATTTGCGTAATCCATTTCCGCAACCTTAAAGTGTACCCGTCTCTATTGGCCCTTCCAGATCAGCAGCGAGATCCTCTGCTAATCCGTAAGGCTGGGTCTCCATGGATATAAAGAAGAAACCAGACAATGATGTATTATAATCTGATTGTGTCTCTCTATCTATGGAGACCCGACCCGGGTTTAGCAGAGGATCCCACCGCTGAACTGCAAGGGCAGATCATAATAGGTACGCTTTAAACCACAAGGGGGGGGGAGCAGAATTATACTTACCTCTCTGGGTCTTCTACCGCTCCAGTCTTCACTATCGATGCTCGGGCAATCAGCAGCTGGAGTGGTGATTGGCTGAGCGGCCATAATGAAGGTAGATGGAAGAATGGAATGGTAAGGTTAATTTCACAGAGCTCAGTCTAGCCGCCAGGCTGTCACTTTCAGATTAACCAGGTACCCTCCACTCTGCAGAGCAAGAGGCACCTGGTTAAATACTTCAAGCACTCAAGCATTTAAAAATACTCAATTCAAATAGGCAGCACTTGAGTATTTTTGTGCTTGTTCATCTCTTACAGAGATCAAATGCTCCAGGTTTATCACAGTGGCTGATTGATAAATCTGACACATATGTAGACTGTGTAGTCTAGGTTTGCACTTTGTTTTAGTTTACACCAGCTATAAGCTGACTTATTTCAGCCTCCAGAAATTCGGCACATTATTATGGCACATGACATAGCATTTTAGATCACGCCCCCTTTTCAGTTGTGTCACAACGCTTCTAAGTGTGCAACAAACCCTTGTCCAATGACCACGGAATACAATGTAAAATCCATAAAAAATACCGACCCTCAACTAGACCCCAAAATAAATGCAGAGTAGGCACTAAGCCCTAAAAAATAAAACTAATGCAAGGTCCAGGATAAATAAACATCACAGACCACAGAACATCATTTTGTAAAGCCTCCAGTCTAGTCACCAGACCACAGACCACAATTTTTGGAAGGAAAATTTACTGAAGAATACAGTAGCAGTCAGTGTCGGACTGGGGTACCTTGGGCCAACCAGGGAATTTATTTCTAGGGGCCCACCCTACATATACCCGATACAGTGTAACCAAACCTTTGCACAGCGCTGTGTATGTGACCAGCAATGCTGGCTCACTGCTGGTAACTTGTCAGTCACTCTATGCAAACAGTATAGGATGCCACATAAGTATCTTGAAAGGAGAAGTTCCATTAAAGGGGAACTCCAGGTAAAGGTTAAAAAAATGAAACTTCAGCAGAAGCATAAAGCATTACTTACCTATCTATTCCATTTTTGAAACTACCAAAAATCCATTTGTTGTGGGGGATTTTGTTCTGTTTTGTTTTTCTGCACTTCCTGGTTTATCAGTTGTACACAGTACTACAGGTTCCAGAATGCAATGCTTTCCCTCAGCTGTTCATCACAGTCCTCCACCCTGCACAATACCGCCCAAAGCTGCTGCAGAACATCTAGGCTGTGTTCACACATCGCAGTTTCATTGTGTTACTGAATTATTTGCAGTAATTTATGATTTCATTGTGGTCCCAAACAGCACACTGTATTCTCTACCTGTAACACCACACAGCGCGCTGTATTCTTTACCTGTAACACCACACAGCGCGCTGTATTCTCTACCTGTAACACCACACAGCACGCTTTATTCTCTACCTGTAACACCACACAGCACACTGTATTCTCTACCTGTAACACCTCACAGCACACTGTACTCTCTACCTGTAACACCACACAGCACACTGTATTCTCTACCTGTAACACCACACAGCACGCTGTATTCTCTACCTGTAACACCACACAGCACACTGTATTCTCTACCTGTAACACCACACAGCACATTGTATTCTCTACCTGTAACACCACACAGCACACTGTATTCTCTACCTGTAACACCACACAGCACGCTGTATTCTGTACCTGTAACACCACACAGCACGCTGTATTCTCTACCTGTAACACCACACAGCACACTGTATTCTCTACCTGTAACACCTCACAGCACACTGTACTCTCTACCTGTAACACCACACAGCACACTGTATTCTCTACCTGTAACACCACACAGCACGCTGTATTCTCTACCTGTAACACCACACAGCACACTGTATTCTCTACCTGTAACACCACACAGCACATTGTATTCTCTACCTGTAACACCACACAGCACACTGTATTCTCTATCTGTAACGCCACACAGCACATTGTATTCTCTACCTGTAACCCCACACAGCACACTGTATTCTCTACCTGTAACACCACACAGCACGCTGTATTCTCTACCTCTAACCCCACACAGCATGCTGTTTTCTCTATTTGTAACAGCACACTGTATTCTCTACCTGTAACACCACACAGCACGCTGTATTCTCTACCTGTAACACCACACAGCACGCTGTATTCTCTACCTGTAACACCACACAGCACGCTGTATTCTCTACCTGTAACACCACACAGCACGCTATATTCTCTACCTGTAACACCACACAGCACGCTGTATTCTCTACCTGTAACACCAAACAGCACCTCAGCAAACAGACACAATGTGAGACAGAGGCATGGAATATTTGTCTCCTAAGGGGGGATAGCAGAAGGAGCAGGAGACAATGTGGATTTGCACAGGGGCCATTTTTTTTCACTTCCTGGATTTCTATCAGCTACCAGTGTGGCAGAACCATACAGATACGGTAATACATTGTATAGACACATATATTTAACTTTTAATGTATTTTTAATAGAAAACAAGTTTTTCTTATCCGGAGTTCTCTTTTAAACGGACAAATCTCAGGCAGGCAAGAACATAATAACGAAAGTATACTTACCAGTACCCGTGCCCTCGTATTTGTTTGCACTTACGCTGTTTACTGTGCATGATCAGGAATGTGATCGTTTAATAGTTTGGGAGAATATGCAAGCGGTGATACCAACTATGTTTATTTATTTATTTGTATTTATAAAATAGGAAAAGGGGGGTGATTTCAAAAAAAAAAAAGCAAGAAATGGAGGTATTTCAGTATGAATTTTGGGAGTCTACGTAGAACAGATGGTATAAAGTGGCCTCCATCATAACTATATGGGAAGGTATGGAGGTCATGGAGCAAAAAGAATAAAAACGTGGTGTGAAGGAGACCTTAATATGGTGCATTTTTAGGCTATGTTCACACTGCGTATGAGTCCGGGCGCATTTCGTACGCCGCCGTACATGTGCGGCTGAAACTACGGGCGTGGGAAAAATCGACATGCAGCCGGATGCGTACGAACCGTGAACATACGCCCGTAGAACAGTTATGCTTCCCTAGCTTGTTTCGGAGCGATCTGAAACAGGCTATTTACTTGGAAATCTTCGCCCAGCCCAATAAAACTCACAGAACCTTTTGGATCGAAAAATCAAGTTCAATTTGGCTGAAATAAGTACTCCGTATGGGACCGCATGGAAATCCACGGCCGTGAGTTGGAACATTTCTGTCCTCAAACAATGGTCTTGTTCATTTTTCATGGCGCCCTATATGATCCGGCCGTAAGCTCATACGTAGTGTGCATTGTGCGGGCGTATATCGTATACTTTCAAGCGAACGCATCAACCTCAAAACTACGTGCGTATATTCGCGGTTCGCACTACGGCCGGACTCATACGCAGTGTGAACATAGCCTAACACTGTCTAGTTTAAGTTTCCACTATCAAGCTAATTGACTTTTTTATTTAATTTAAAGAGGTACTCTGGAAAAAACTTTTTTCTTCTCAATCCAACTGGTGTCTGAAAGTTATATAGACTTGTAAATTACTTGTGCTGTGTTCTTTCCAGGCTGACATAGTGCACAGTCTCTGCTGCACCTCTGTCCATGACAGGAACTCTACAGAGCAGTAGCAAATCCCCATAGAAAACCTCTTCTACTCTGGACAGTTTGTGTCATGAACAGAGGTGGCAGTAGAGAACACTGAGTCAGACTGGAGAGAATACACCACTTCCTGCAGGACATACAGCAGCTGATAAGTACTGTTTTTTAAATTAAAGTTAAATACAAATCTTTATACACCAGTTGATTTGAACGAAATCTACTAAATTCTACCAAATTCACTACAAATGTGAACCAAGATTAAGACTGTTGCACATCTTCCTGCTTTTTGATGGTTTTTCTGGCACTTTTTCTGCCATGTTCTCATTTTAGTGTAAAGTTTAGTTTTAATTTTATCCCCTGTGGGGCTTTTTCGGTACAAATCATGTGATTCTTTATCATGTGATTCCAGGTTTTATGTTGAAGAACTGGGGAAAAAACACTAATTTCCATATAGACATGACAATATTTCCCCCCTATAGAAGCTTGTGGCAAAATGCAAAAAAAAAACAGCATAGCAGACAAATGCCCTATGGGTGTTGTGTTTCGATTTTCCCTACTGACTAACATCTGGTCTCTGCGTTTTTGAACCCCAAAAATGCCATGACATATTTGAACCCCAAAAATGATATGACATATTTTTGAAAAACGCCTAGTCTGAGTCCAGCCATATAGTACATGAGAACATACCCCTCTCCTAGTTATTCACAGGATAAGGGATAACAAGACCTATAGAGAATTAATGGAGAACTGTCCCCACTGTTTATTTGAGGGGGATATGTTTCCCACATTCTCATAACCACTGGGACCCCAACCAATCAGCTTGATATCCCCTATCCTGTGGATTTTGCAGGGGGGCAGCTACCTAGACCACCCCTGCATGTATGGGTGTGGGGGCACAATACTCTGCCTTGCCCCTGATCCTGCCCACACTTACAAGAGCCACTGGGTTATGTATATATGATGTATATTTATGGTGGTGTCCGTGTTGCTATGATTGGTGTGACCCTGTCACTTGATAAAACCTTTTGCAAAGCCTTGTAGATGTAGGTATAAGGCTTGTGATACATGTTTTTTCTTCAAGATTTGAGTGTTCCTTTAATCCAGGGATATGACCATACAAGCAGGAGTTCCACCAGCCACCGCTCCATCCTACTTTTGCGCATTGTGCAGGTGATAGATCTGTGTAGCAGGCAGATGTCCAGCTTTATGACTCTGCAATATGTGATGGACCCCTAACTCCCCCAAGTTAAACCAAAGAACGCAAAATAAAGACACAACACATTGTAATCAGGTGTCAAAGGGTGCCAATTTTATTTAAAATTACATGACACTGAAAATGGCAGAACCCCGACTCACGAAGAGTCACCCTCCAGCACTCAGGCGAGGAAAAAACCCCTGTGGGGGAAACCTCGAGGAAGCCATGGCTGGAGAGCTGCCCCTCCCCTGGGCTTAGAGGGTAATACCATACTATAAGTATAATAAGCAGGATGTGAGAGAGATGAGGCTGCAATATCTGTCACCTTATTGATGGCTAGGCGGCTGTATCTCTTCTCCTTCACAGATCCAGGTCCCCTGCTAGAACCTCCAAATTACATCAGGGGTAGGGGGCAGTAAATTAGTCAAGCTCAAGGTCCTCTGGCGCATCCAAGATGGCACTGATCAGGGTACGATGCATTGCTTTATGGAACCTTCTTTATGACATAAGCGCTTGTCATCATAGTGCATGGTTGCCATGGTTACTGCAGGTAAACACATCTGAAGCATTAACCCATTATTGACTGGCGATGTGCTTTACTGCAGAGGTCACTAAACACACTTGTGACCAAGTAAACAGCCTATGGTTAGGCCACACTAAGAACACTAAATAATATGGTTTGATGTGGCCCATAGCAACCAATCACAGCTCAGCTTTCGTTTCTCAAATTACTCTGGTAAACTAAAAGCTGAACTGTGATTGGTTGCCATGCACAATTTAGACAGTCTAATCTGCCCATAGCAACCAATTAAAGCTCAGCTTTAATTATATAAAAGCTTGTTAATATATGAAAGGTGAGCTGTGATTGGTTGCTATAGGCGAATCAGATTGTGTTTTGTCTCTGGCAGGTTGATAAAGGTGCTCCATTGCTGTAAAATCTTATGATGATGATGATGATGATGATGATGACTGAAAACACATGACATCAAGCTTTCCCATAATGCTTTGCAATCAGCCCTTCCTCCATATCTCCCAACTTTTTGCAGGGATATTTGTGGTTCACAGACATTTCTATACACAGTTTAGAAAACCACTGGTATACAGTTATATACCATATATATACCATATATATACCATATATAACATGAATGAAACAGCTGACAATCTGACTTCGTTGTATGTGAAAAGGACAGCCAAAGAGTTTTACTACATTTCACTACATTTTCCACTACATTTCCCAGTCATAGGAAATCGGTGATCACCCGATTAGTTGATCAATGGAGAAACTGCACTGACTGTACAAAAGGGGCTGTCAAGTTGTTTAAAAGTAAAATAGTCCATGGGGAACTCTAGCAAAAAAATTATTTCAAATAAACTGGTGCCAGAAATTTGTACTTTACTTCTATAAAAAAAAATCTCCAGTCTTCCGGTACTTATTAGCTGCTGTATGTTCAGCAGGAAGTAGTTATTCTTTCCAGTCTGACACATTAATATCTGCTGCCAAAGTAAGTAACTGTCCAAAGTAAGTTCCTGGCATGGACAAAGGTGGAAGCAGAGAGCAATGTGTCAGACTGGAAAGAATACACCACTTTCTGCAGGACATACAGCAGCTGATAAGTACTGGAAGGCTTCAGGGTTTTTAGTAGAAATAAATAAAAAATCTATATAACTTTGTGACACCAGTTGATTTGAAAGAATTTTTACTTAGCTTGACATCCCCTATCCTATGGAATTTAGGGGGAGCACCACCTTGGGCCCACCTGGGAATTTGATTCTTGGGGCCCACCATACCTTACACCAGATATAATAAGCACCAAACCTTTCACATTACTATAGTGACCTTGCACAGAGCTGTGTATGTGACCAGCGATGCTGGCTCACTACTAGTAACTCTTCAGTCAGTCTATGCGAACAGCATAACGTGCCACTTAAGTTTCTTGAAAGGAGAAGTCCCATGAAACTAACAAATCTAAGGTAGGCAGGGGGGTGCAGGAACATAATAAAGAAAGTATACTTACCCATCCCTGTGCCCCCGAAGCTCTTCCTAAATGTGCCCACTCAGCCAATCACTGACTGGGGATGGACACCGCTGCAGTTATTGACTGGCTGAGCAGGCAATCCGTCAGGCGAGTGTGTGACATTGAGCTGGGGCCGTGACATGCACAGAATCTGTTTGAAAATGACTGAAAAACTTCCAGCAGCTGTGGGATAGAGCGCGGTCCAGGGGCACAGGGACTGGTGAGTATAGTTTTCTATTATCTTCCCACACTCCACTGCCTGACTATCATTTGTTACGAGACTTCTGTCAGCTGTAATTCACGTTCCAAACTGCTGACACTGTTAGATGCTGTTAGGTCAAGAAGACACATGGTACCTTACATATATTTGTCTGTGCTTCTATAGCATAGAAATTGTTTTTATTCTCCGGTAGAAAGAGTCAGACAGGGAGGCCCACCTCCTGCCAGGGGCCCACCAAGAGCTAGGGCCCACCGGGGGATTCCCCTGTTCCCCTGTAGGCCAGTCCGAGCCTGGTAGCAGTAGTTTGGCAAGTAATTTCATTAGATACCAAATTATACGTAAATCAAAGCAACAATTACTCTTATGGCAAATAATATTATCTCAAGAAGTAGGAGTGCTAGAACACTTCACATTTATTAAGACATAATATAAAATATATTTTTGCTCCAACTGGATACTAAGGGGGAGATTTATGAAACGGTGTAACTATAAACCTGATGCAAACTGCCCACAGCAACCAATCACAGCTCCTCTTTTATTCTACCAGAGCTGAGAGCTGAGCTGTGATTGGTTGCTGTGGGCAGTTTACACCAGGTGTATATTTACACCCTTTCATAAATCTCCCCCTAAAAGTTCCTTTAATACAGGCTCTTCTTCACTAGTTTTACTCTCCCTGATAAGGCCACACTGGTGTTCACCAGAGAACGAGAGTCTTTTAGTGAACAGCCCACATTATGGTTCCATTTCATTGATGACATCTTTGTTCTCTGCTTGGATACTAGAGAAGAGTTTGAGTCCTTTGTTAATGCCCTAAATGTAAATCTATTTTACCTTTGATGCCTATATGAAGTTATTTTCACTTCTGGACATCAAAATCCAAAAGAATGATCAAGGTGGCTTGGAAACCAATTTTTAGAAAAAGGACATGACAAACAGCCTCCTGAGGTGGAAGAACTGCCAGCTGGGCCCATCAAAAGGGGTATCCCTAAGTGGCAGTATATCTGTCTCAGGAGGAACTGTTCTAATTTATGAATTTATGAGACAGGTGGGGAACATGAGGAAAAGATTTAGGAATCGTGGCTACCCTGATTATGTTTTGACTAGAGATGAGCGAACCTTGAGCATGTCGAACTTTCGGCATTTGATTAGCGGTGGCTGCTGAAGTTGGATAAAGCCCTAAGGCTATGTGGAAATCATGGATATAGTCATTGGCTGTATCTATGTTTTCAAGACAACCTTAGAGCTTTATCCAAGTTCAGCAGCCCCAGCTAATCAAATGCCGAAGGTTCGGATTCGGATCGACTCGAACCCGGTTTGCTCATCTCTAGTTTTGACATTAGTATATCATATGGCCCTACATACACCACGAGAGGGCCCTCTAATTCCCAAAAGCAAATTGGATACCCCACAGACAATCAGAATGATCAGAACTAAATAGGTCAGAGAAATCCTGACTAAACATTGTGAGGTCGTTAAAATGGACAATGACCTGAAAGATGCCAGTACCTACCCACAGATTAGCTATCGCAAAGGTAAAAGCATTGGGGATAAATTAACCTATTGTCACCTCTTACATCCTGACCCTACCTGGCTGGGAGCCACGCGGCATGTAGGCAGTTACCCATGAGGACACTGTAAAGCGTGCCAACATATGCAACATCAAAAACTTCCAAAATCAAAAAATGGGTAAAATGTTTGATATAAATGACTTTATAAATTGTGGAACAAAAGCTGTTGAACACTTGGTGAAATATAAATGCTTTTTGAGCTACATGGGGCAGATTATCAGGGAACTAAGCAGGAGGGTTTTAGAGCAGCTTGGAAATACTAGGCATGGAAGAGAAACTCTTATAGCCAGACATGTCAACCTACATTATGGAGATGACCAACAAACCCTAAGGTTCTGTGGCATAGAAAGATTAAAGGGGTTATCCAGCACTACAAAAACATGGCCACTTTTCCCCCTCTCTTATCTTCAGTTTGGGCAGGGTTTTGAAACTCAGTTCCGTTGAAGTAAATGGAGCTTAATTACAAACCTCACCTGAACTGGAGACAAGCGTAGGGGGGAAAGTGGCTATGTTTTTGTAGCGCTGGATAACCCCTTAAAAATCTCCATCTCCGAAAATACAACAGATTGATTTATAGCGCTGTGGAATCTGTTGGCGCTATACAAATAAATAGTATTATTATTACCATAAATACAATAGCCCCTTTAGGTCTAAATGAGCAGAAGAACATGTTTTCTGTAATCATGATGTGGAAAGCAACTGCTAGTTAGTGTTCTATCATATAACAGTAGTTTTTCCATGACAAAAGTGACCCCATTTTTGTATAGTATCTAACTACACTGTGGGAGATTGAGATCATATCCCCACTGGAACATGTGCATATAATTCTATAAAATATGATGACATATATGATGACAGGAACACTTTGAAACATTATTGTCTTCATGATAAAGAACATACTCCTTATGTATAAAATCTTATTTGTATATATTTTTGTGGACATACCTACATGGGGGCTTGTTTTTTGTGGGACAAGTTGTACTTTCTATTGGTACAATCTTTTGGTGAATATGGTACATATTTTTTCATTGCTTTCTTTTCCTTTTTTTGGAGGCAAATTAACCAAATACAGCTGGGGGGGGGGGGGGGGGGTAATATAATGTTGATAGGCGACTTAATGGTCTTGCCAGAGACAAAACCTAGTAGGTGCAAATATATAGCATTCCTGGGGACATTCGTCAGACCTCTTGCTGCTATAGAAATTAATTTACATCCCAGCAGAGCCCCGAAACCACTTAAGTGCCACAATCACAATTTGACCACAGCATCTAAGGGGTTAAACTACAAGGATTCTCTGCTTTTGATAGAGCAGGAGCCCTGCTGTCATATAACATCCAAGTTCCCTACTTTTGTCCCGCTGAAAAAGACTTATTGTGATCATTAAATAGGTTATTCAGCGTTAAAAACAACATGGCTACTTTTCTTCCGTTCAGGTGTGGTTTGCAATTAATCTCCAATCATTTCGATGGAACCTGCACCCAAATTGGAGAGTGGTGCTGTCCCTGGAAGAAAGTAGCCATGTTTTTCTAACGCTGGATAACTCCTTTAAGAGTTCAAATCAGAAGCCGTCGGCCACACATCTGCCTGTGTAATAGAGGGTGTGCAGCCAACTGCTGATTGAAGCAAAGGGACAGACAAACAATTTAGCAACCCTGGTTAAACTATCACTGAACAATGTAGAAGGCTCAGTAAACAAGCTCTAAAAAGCATATTCGGGACTTGTTTACCTAGCAGCATGGGCTGTCTAATACAGCGTAGAGAGTATTTGGCCAGTCTGATTGAGAAGATAATAGTCCAGTGACCTGTCCTCCAGAGTGAGCCAGATATTCTATCTCGGTCAGGGCCGTTTCTAGGGCCGGGCGACCCATGCCACCGCACGGGGCGCCCACAGCTAGGAGGCGCCCTGCGGCACCCGACAGTACCCGGCCCGCAGCCCCTGCATCCTTGGGGCTTGCCAGGCGATCTGGAATCTAAGTTCCAGATCCCCTGGCCAGAGTGACCTTTAGCTGTGCTTATGCACGCACAGTTAAAGGGGTAGTGCGGCGGTAAAGAATTATTCACAGAATAACACACATTACAAAGTTATACAACTTTGTAATGTATGTTATGTCTGTGAATGGCCCCCTTCCCCGTGTCCCACCACCCCCACCCGTGTACCCGGAAGTGTGGTGCGCTATACATACCTGTCACGTGCCGACACCCGTCTCCGATCTTCATTCAGTGACGTCTTCTTCGGCTGGCCGCGAACAGCACTGTCTGTTCCGAATGCCGGCCGCCCTCTGCAGCGTCATCCGATGCTCAGCAGCGATTGGCTGAGCATAACTGTGCTCAGCCACTCGCAACTGAGCAGCTGATGACGCGGCCGCGTCAGGGGGGGATGGGCGGAGGGGGGATGGGCGGCCCTCGACACGGATCAGGTAATGTATAATGTACCAACACTTCCGGGTACACGGGTGGGGGTGGTGGGACACGGGGAAGGGGGCGATTGTATAACTTTGTAATGTGTGTTATTCTGTGAATAATTTTTTAGCACCGCACTACCCCTTTAAAGGTAGCAGCAGCCGGGGCAGAGACACAGAGGCTTCCTGTGCAGGCGGCCTCTGTATGACAGGTGGCTGCCTGCACTGAAAGCCAGAAGAGGGCCGGACTCACCAAGAAGAGGAGCTGGAGGCTGCAGGGTGAGAGGTGAGTATCTAATGGGGGCTATGAGGAGGGGGTGGGGGGAAACCTGCACAGAGGGAGCCCCAGATATGTCCCGATAAGCCCCCCCCCCGTGATAAGCCCCGCCCCCACGCCAATGTTTACAGTTTACCCAGCTCTCCCAGCATCCTGTATGTCAGTGTAATGGAGGTCATCCAGCTTTCCCAGCATCCTGTATGTCAGTGTAATGGAGGTCATCCAGCTTTCCCAGCATCCTGTATGTCAGTGTAATGGAGGTCACCCAGCTTTCCCAGCATCCTGTATGTCAGTGTAATGGAGGTCATCCAGCTTTCCCAGCATCCTGTATGTCAGTGTAATGGAGGTCACCCAGCTTTCCCAGCATCCTGTATGTCAGTGTAATGGAGGTCATCCAGCTTTCCCAGCATCCTGTATGTCAATGTAATGGAGGTCATCCAGCTTTCCCAGCATCCTGTATGTCAATGTAATGGAGGTCACACCATGCAGACTTTACTGCACCAAAAAGCAGAATTACTACAGTTCGGGACCTTATAGGTGGGAAAAGGGAAGGAAGTTTCTGCAAGTGCGGATCCTGAGATGTTTGTCTCACAGGTTCTAAAGAGATGAATTGTAGCTGCAAGAAATCATCATAGTGGTCTGGGCCGAATGAAGAGGAAAAGGGAAAGTGACGCCTCAGATCAAAGAAGACGTCACTTGTGAGTCCCTGTGTAATGATTTTGTATTGAGCAGAACATTATCTGTTAGGGGCTCTGCACCGTTCTATGCTGCAATACACACTCTGCTTCTTCCTAGTAACCCGAATCTTGATAAAAGCCCCCCTTCCTTCCCCAGGGCTGAACTGAGTAAGGAGGGGGGGGGGGGGGCGCTTTTATCAAGAATCGCCCTGTTACCAAAATGACCTAGAAACTGCCCTGATCTCAGTACACTTTAGCAGACAACAAGGAGTCTCCTGGGACACTATTTTCAAACGAACTCCAAGAGTAGTGGAGACAATGGAGGCCATAGCACTACTGAACCTTAACTCACCTTTTACAACCATGCCTTATTCACTACTAACCTCCAGAGATCACTGTCACATCAGATCTGGGATCTCTACTGGAATATAGGGCCCTATGACACCAATATATTATCTGGCAGAATTTTTGAACCCAAAGCCATGTATTTGAAAAGAGGAGAAATCTCAGTCTTTTCTTTACAACCTGTTCTCTGTTTATAGTCCATTCCTGGCTTTAGCTAAAAAAAAAAAAAAAAAAAATCTGTCAGATAATCTGTTGGTGTAATAGGGCCCTCCTCTCAATCAGGCACAGGACCCACACATAGAGGTCCAAAAACTGAGAATGGCCAAATTGGGTCTCCAAAATCTGATCTCTCCATCCACCCACCACCAAACAGTCCAATAAGTTTAATAATTTTGTATGAGTCGATTCAGTATAACCTGTAATTTACCAATGTTAGTCAAAGCTCACACTGCGCTTAGGAGCCCAGGGGGCGATGCTACTCAGTCTACTATCTATCTCTGTATATACACACACAGGAAGGCATAAAATTATACCACCTACTGGACTCATAAGCCCAAACTGAACATAATGCAAAATCAGAGGCAGATACATATTCCTATAGGAGGCTATGGGCACCATATTCATTAGTAGTGTGTCAGGCAAAATGAACACAAAAGTAATAGTTTATATTAGAATGAGGAATAAAATACTGATTCCCTTAACATATATCATGGTATCCAATAAGATGAGTGGAAGACCTGGTGACATGATGCAAATACATATTAAATAACAGTTACTTTCAAAAAAAAGGAAAAAAGTAACCTACATCTTCAAACCATTGTGGTTTTCCTTCCTCTTGCAGATAGAACATTCTGTTCACGTCATTCACAGCTTGGCATAATACTGACTTTCAGAAACATATAGAAAATATAGGAGCAAAATATACTACCATAAATAATAACCTGCTCAGTGTGTAAACCAGAGTCATATACTGTATATTTTACAGTAAAAGACACATCCCTGGTTTAGACAACTAAAAACAGGGAAAAAAATATTTCATACTTTCTGGTGGTGTTACAGCCACGGTTGTACAGTCATCCCTGACCGCAGCCGGACATTGTCTCAAGCTCCTCTGTCTTTCTCCAGCTCTCCTCCTCCTGTCCCGTGTGGTACCGCCTCCTCCTCCTCTCTCAGACCGGCCTTGGGCTATGAATTACAGCACTTCCCTGGCTCCCCTGTTGGAGCTTTGGCATGCTACCCTTAGTTGGTGGTCCCAACTCTCCTGCCTGCGATTCCTTCCTGTGGTTCCTGAAGGATTCCATAAAAAGTCTGTGGAGCCCATCTTCTGCAGTGAGCAGAGGCACTCAGGTGTACACTTCTCTTGCTCACCATCGATGAGTGTCTGAACATGCAGGCCCTTACTGACCAAAACTTTTGACATGTCTCTATGATATGAATAAGAGCGGGCTCGGACTGGCCCACAGGGGAACAGGGGGATTCCTTGGTGGGCCCATCCCCTTGGTGGGCCCCTGAGCAGGAGGAGGGCACTCCAGTTTAGCAGCTCCAGGATGACATGTAATCCCCCAGCACTGCTCCTGTCACCCGGTCACTCACTGCCTCTATATGGTAACCTGGGGTTTCATCTTATTATATAGAGACGGGGAGTGAGCGGAGTGACAGGCAGCAGAATGTAGTGCAGTGCAGCCTCTCTCCTGTCCCCTGGAGCCCTCCCCCACCTCCTCTTCTCAGGCTGCCTCCATCTGCTCTATGTGCTGCTGCTGGCAGTTAGGACACAGAAGGAGGGAAGGTGAGGGGCTGCAGCCTGCACAGTGTGGCCTTGGAGCAGCTCCTGGAGCTGCAAATCTGACAGCATGTGAGCTGTGCCTGGAGCTTTCCTGTACAAGCGGTAAATCTGTGTACATGAAGTGTGTATGTCCGTCTGTGTGTATATTGCATGTGTGTGTGTGTGTGTATTATCTATGCATATATTCATTTGTGCAGCGGTGTATGATGTGTTTATGTTTTGTGCATATTTCTATGAAATGTTTATGCACATATTATGTGCTCTTATTTGTAACTCCCCCTCCCATACCTAAACCTTCTCAGGACTCTTCTAGGTGACAATTAAAGGGATACTCCAGTGATTTTTTTTCTTTCCAATCCACTGGTTTCAGAAAGTTATATTGATTTGTAAATTATTTCTATTTAAAAATGTCCAGTCTTCCACTACTTATCAGCTGCTGTATGTCCTGCAGGAAGTGGTGTATTCCTTCCACTCTGAGAGAGTGCTCTCTGCTGCCACCTCTGTCCATGTCAGGAACTGTCCAGAACAGGGGAGGTTTTCTATGGGGATTTGCTACTTCTCTGGACAGTTCCTGACATGGACAGAGGTGGCAGCAGAGGGCACTGTGTCACTGGAAAGAATATACCACTTCCTGCAGGACATACCGCATCTGATTTGTTTTTTGCTGAACTACCCCTTTAAATGTAACACACTGACTATATGTCACTATATGTCACAGAGTACGTTAGTCCAGCTTACTGATTGTCCTCCAGATGTCGCTGTGATCTCCAGTTCTACAGTTGGAAAGTATTCCAGCTGTTTTCCGGTCTATGGTCTCCGGTTGCCTGGTTACTGTGATGCTGCAGGAAGTTGTTCTCAGGAGCTGAGCTCCATGATTTTCTATGGGAATACTGTAATTGTAAATAGGATGGAAGAGAACAAGTCACTGGTGGAACTGGAGAGTTACAGGATCATTCGAGTGGTGGGCAGCTGTAGAGAGGTCAGCCTGGCCATCCAGCGAGCAGAGGGCAAGCAGGTCATACATAGTCTTGTATACTGTTTTATAGCATAGTGTATTGCCACAGAATAACACTGTATAGTGCTGCAGGCCTCTGCCATCACTCGGTATAGTGTACTATAGCATAGTGTATATCCATAGAATAACACTTTACAGTGCTGCAGGCCTCTGCCATCACTCTGTATATTGTACTATAGCATAGTGTATTTCCATAGAATAACACTTTATAGTGCTGCAGGCCTCTGCCATCACTCTGTATACTGTACTATAGCATAGTGCATACCTCCCAACTTTTGCAAAGAGCAAAGAGGGACATGTGCTCCGCGGCCCCCATAGCGACCCTCCATAGCCATGCCCCCATAGCAACCCTCCATAGCCACGCCCCCATAGCAACCCTCCATAGCCACGCCCCTACAGTCACCACATGCTGCTGACTGAATAGTGCCCTATACATTATCCAATCCTGCCAAAAATGCCCTATATAGTATCCAATCCCCCATTATAGTGCCCCACATAGTATCCAATGCCCCCATATAGTGACCAACATAGTATCCAATCCCCCCCATAGTGTCCAATCCCCCACATAGTGCCCCACATAGTAGCCAATGCCCCCATATAGAGCCCCACATAGTAGCCTATGCCCCCATATAGTGCCCCACATAGTAGCCAATCCCTATATAGTGCCCCACATAGTAGCCAATGCCCCCATATAGTGCCCCACATATTATCCAATCCCCAATATATGCCCCACATAGTAGCCAATGCCCCATATAGTGCCCCACATAGTAGCCAATCCCCCATATATGCCCACATAGTAGCCAATCCCCCCATATAGTGCCCCACATAGTAGCCCATCCCCATATATGCCCCACATAGTAGCCAATGCCCCCATATATGCCCCACATAGTAGCCAATCCCCATATAGTGCCCCACATAGTAGCCAATCCCTCCATATAGTGCCCCATATGGTAGCCAATCCCCCATAGAGTGCCCACATAGTAGCCAATGCCCCCATATATGCCCCATATAGTAGCCAATGCCCCAATATATGCCCCACATAGTAGCCAATTCCCCATATAGTGCCCCACATAGTAGCCAATCCCCCATATATGCCCCACATAGTAGCCAATTCCCCATATAGTGCCCCATATAGTAGCCAATCCCCCCATATAGTAGCCAATTCCCCTAAATATGCCCCACATAGTAGCCAATCCTCCATATAGTGCCCCACATAGTAGCCAATCCCCCCATATAGTAGCCAATCCTCCATATAGTGCCCCACATATAGTAGCCAATACCCCCCATTAGTGTGGCCCCAGCAGAAAAAACAAAAAACCAGTAACTCACCTGTCCTCCGGTCCCAGCAGCTCCTCTCCCGGCAGAGCGCGCACTCCCGTCATCCTCCGGGGCGGGCAGCGGGGTACAGAGACACTGACTGTGCCGGAAGTGACCTGCAGCCTCTATATGAATTACTTCCGGTACAGTCAGTGTCTCTGTACTCCGCTGCCCGCCCCGGAGGATGACGGGAGTGCGCGCTCTGCCGGGAGAGGAACTGCCGGGACCGGAGGACAGGTGAGTTACTGGTTTATTGTTTTTTTCGCTGGGGCCACATATATTGCGGGACACGGGGGGCCGTTCCGGGACCGCGGGACAGCACCCCGAAAACGGGACTGTCCCGCGAAATCCGGGACGGTTGGGAGGTATGTGTATAGTGCTGCAGGGCTCTGCCATCACTCTGTATACTGTACTATAGCATAGTGTGTAGCCATAGAATAACACTGTATAGTGCTGCAGGGCTCTGCCATCATACTGTATACTGTACTATAGCATAGTGTATAGCCATAGAAGAACACTGTATAGTGACTTCTCTACACAGGTGTAAAGGGTAGCAGTTTTCAAACCTTATTTTATATCATGCGTATCTGTAAAAAGTGATCTTTTATCAACTGCAGACTCTGCGACGTCATCAGCGCATAGACTTTTAGGCCAGCCCGTTTCAATAGTCGGTGAGGGGGCAGGGCTTATGTATATATGATGTCATGGAGGGGAGGGGCCAACGGTAATGCTATATGCGGGGCCAAGTGGCGCTGATGCTGTGAGGCCCCGCCCACTAAGCACAATCTGTAGTTAATAAAAGATCACTTTTTACTTGAACAACCACCATGACATATGATATAAAATATGGTATGAAAACTGCTAAATTTACCCATTACACCTGTGTAGAGATGTCAGAATGCAAAAAGGGGGGGACAGTGTCACTTTAAGATACCATGTGTCTTCTTGACCTAACAGCATCTAACAGTGTGAGCAGTTTGGAACATGAATTACAGCTGATAGATTCCCTTTAATAAGGGGGTAATAATAAAGAAAGTATACTTACCAGTCCCAGTGCCCCCATAGCCCTGCTCTCAGATCTCCCCCACAACCGTCGAAAGTCAGTTTTAGTCAGGTTCCACGTACATCATGGCCCTTGCCCCTCCAACTGCAATGTCATGGACCTGCTGATGTATTGCCCGCTCAGCCAGTCAGTGACTGCAGTCGCGTCCTGCCTCAGTCACTGATTGGCTGAGCGGGTGATCCATCAGCCAGTCTGTGACATTGCAGCTGGAGGAGCTGCAGGAGGCCGCCAGGACTGGTAATTATAGACCCCCCGCCTGGCTGAGATTTGTTAGTTTCATGGGTCTTCTTCTTTCAGGACACAAAAAACACATAGGGCCATAAGCCCAAAGGGCCCCCTCTATCTAGTAACTCCTCCTATAATAGTATCTGAAGTGTATTAAAATATAACTTTTATTATATAATAGATAGAAAAGTAAATAAACCAGATACGTATTTAAAAACACAGTAGCTGGACATAAGTAGCAAACGTTACACACCTGTGTGGTTTCACCCAAATACTTGTAATTATAGTGAAACACACTCAGGATAATGTCTCTTATAATACACACGGAGGGTAACAGCTATCATAAAGTCCCTATATAATCTATAAACATCAACAGCGCTATATACTCAGCTAGGCTGAGGTGACTGTGGGGCCCGAAGGCCTCCTGGGGTCACTACCCAAAGGCGCTGCTGACTACCGCTATTATTCTCTAAGTGCTGTGTACCAGCAACTAATAAACTGATAGCCGTTAGCCCAACGTTGTAATTGTAAGTAGTAACAAAGCTACTCCAGCACTGCTAATTAAAATATGACACACGCTGCCCCTGCGACTAGTTTCGCCCTAACATGGGAGTCTTCAGGCACAGGGCAGATGGCGGTGTGTCCTGGGACGGCGCCCTGTTTTAAACCCCATCCCTATGACGTAATGCGGGCGGGACAAGGAGGGACCAGCACATACGGCAGTTGCTGATAGGTAGCTAAAGTGACGTAAGAATCACAGTTAGGGGCGTATACCTGGCCTCGGCAGCCTCCACCTCCAGCACTAGGCTATGGACCATCAGCTGATCTGACTGATCAGCTGATCCAACAAAGGGCTTACGTACAGCCTCCCATATCACAGGTGACATCACGCATGCGTACCGCGGGTCATTAAACCACAGCCTGGACCCAAGCATGCGCATGCGCAGTGAGTACAAGCTGTCATTAACGGTACATCAGCAGTCCATAAGCTAGAATCACCTCAAATTGCTACCATATCAGCTGATCCCTACCTTAAATTACCTCCAAATAATCTTACATCTACTAGATGCAGTAGTACCCTACAACAGGCCGGCCCGAACTCACGCTGCGCCGTGAGCCCGGAGGTGTGTACTAAAGATAATATGTAAGCTGTTAGGATATCACATACACCGCGATACATCGCGATCCATCACGCCATAGTGACACAATTGCTCACGACATTTGTTCCATAACAATAGTTAGTCACCAATACCGCATAGCCGTTCTAGTTGGGTACCACATCTATCATCATCTATAGACTAATTCTTCAAGATATCAGTGCTGATATTAATCCCTCTACCCAATTAATGTCCCGCTATATAACAAAGGAGTAAGGGCACCAGTCCACATCGTACCTATATTTATGAATAATCTTTGTATACTATATATAACTCAACACACTGATACATCTTGTTATACTGTACATTTTTTTCTTCTCTGTTCACTCAAGTATACTACAGAAAGGCTGAAAAGGAGAATCCCTCATTCAGCCCTCTTGGACTTAAAGTGGATAATCGATATATCCACCTCGCCTCTTCACGTAACAGTTTTTTTTCTATGTCGCCTTTGCGATCGCCCAAAGTGACATGACAAATGCCCCAGAACTGCAGATTCACAAATTGACCTGCATGTTCGCATCTGATATGCCGGGCAATAAGTGTATCCTGCCCTGTGTGTATTGAACTAAGATGTTTAGAGATGCGTCTACGGAATTCCTGCGAGGTTTTCCCTACATATAACTTACCGCATACACACTGTATACAGTATATGATGTTCTTCGTTCTGCATGTAATATGTTGCCGTATTTGATAGATTTTATTGTCCACAGGACTGGTGAATTCTTGAATAGGCGGCAAATAGGGGCAGAAACTACACCTACTGCATGGGAACGATCCGATTTCCCCTCTCGTATCTGTTTTTTGTGTTTTTTTTGTGTTTAGTTGATGTACCCTCTTCCTCTCTACTGTTTGCACCGTTGAGCCATTCTTCTTTCAGGAAACTTATGTGGCACGCTATGCTGTTTGCATCGCTGGTCACATACACAGCTCTGTGCAGTCTCTGTAATAATGTGAAAGGTTTAGTGCTGGTTATATTTGGTGCATGTGGGGTGGGCCACTAGAATCAAAGTCCCTGGTGGGCCCAAGGTACCCCAGTCCGACACTGAATAAGAGAAGAATCCAACAGCATCCCTAGGTGAAAATAAAGGTACACTAATGTTTATGCTCTTGGTCTAGTACAAAAGTGCAACATTTCGGTCTTTGGCAACATACCACGTTTGCTTGACAAGATTGCTTTGTACTAGATCATGTGAATGTGTACCTTTATTTTCCCCTATAGATGCTGTGGGATTCTCCCCATCTTCACGTTTGCTCCGTGCCTGCATAGGGATTGCAGGTTACCAGCATGGCTCCACATAGAACGTATTCTGAACCTACCTGGACTGTGTTCCTTGTTGGACCTGATGGAACTTGCATGTGTTTGGTAGTGTCTCTATGCCATGTCAAACTTTTTTTTTTTTTTTTATAATAGTGACACTTTAATGTTTTATTCTGCCATGAGATTTTCCCACACTGCTCCTGAATGCCTGTCCTGTACTATTATTTTCATGTCATGTGTTTATGATTTTGAGAACTGTATTCTTTACACTCTCCATGACAGGACTGAATACTAACACATACACAGCTTTGGAGCATGCACATTACACATCCAGCTATGCTACACATTCACACTGCTCTCTAGTGCCCACACACACACATCTCTGCTACATACACATATACACACACATTCAGCTCTTTTACATACTGTGCACACATATGCTCTCTCAGCACTTTGCCAGATCCTCAGGGAAGCAGCCCAACTAGCCTAACTCAGCTGACTATAAGGCTCCATGCACACAGAGCAAGAGCAAAACAAAGGCTGGTTTCTCTGATTCATTTTATGTCTTCCTAGACTCCTTAGGGGGGCATCAAACTTCTCCGGCGCCTGGGAGTCAAATGCAGAGTGTTTGAGGCACATTTAATATCTTAAAGCAGTTAAGAGCAGTTCCTGGCACTGTCCAATCAGAATGCCCCCAGTGTGACTACAGGGTTCTGATCATCTTCCCTGACAGTCGGAGGTCTCATTCTTATTTCCATCCTGTCTCATCGTTGATCTGCTCCTAGGATCTATCTCAGGCAGACTCTAGCAGCAGAGTGCCAATCTCATTCTCGCAATAGCATAGCATTGATCAGTACAAGAAATCTAAAAACTACTTTTAAAAGTACCTAAGGTACATAAAAAGTGAAAAAAAAAAAAAAAAAATACTATAAAATAAAAATTTACATTAGCCCGTTTACATTTTACATATTCAGTAAATTTGTGGAGCTCTATAAATATGGCGAGAGGTGAGCGAACGTCAAAATTTTAGTTCAGCAGGTTTGATGAACTTAAATGTAAAGTTCAGGTTCAGGTAACATATGTACCAAATCAAACTTTTTGGCAAAGTTCTGAACAAATCTCAGTTTGGGAAGTTTAGTTCACTCATCTCTATATCTGGCAACAACACCAAGCATCATTATGCAGATCACAGGTGTAACTGTTTTCTGTTCCCTCTATCATCCACTATCTACCACACCTTCTAACTAAAAACAATGTATTACCATCTTTATCTTAGTGGCAAAACGTTGTCTCTTGTCCCGTTGGTTGGTGTCGGATATGCCCTCAGTGGAACATGTCCTCCAACAGGTCCGGAGATACCTACTTTTGGACCAACTAGATGCCGAGCCGGCTAGGGAAAGAAGAGTCAAGTCATTCTTTAAAAAGTGGAAAAGGTTTATTATTACTTTTCTCTCACCTTCGGAAATTCATGAGATTGTCCAACCGTTCAAAGACACAAAATGGTACATGAGGAAGGACGTGGCTGGTACCCTGGGGGCATTGCGCATTCCCCACATCCGGGTAGGCAACTGACATCTTAAAAGATAGTTTTGGTCAATCCTTTTTGTCCGCGAGTCTGGGGGGGGGGGAGGTAGGTAGGGGGAGGAGTTTGGAGAGGGGGGGTTGGGGGGGGTGTTATTTTTATCTTTTGTTTTCGGTACAATGTGTTCATGGACACCGTTCTTTCACTGCATGGTGACTTGTTACAATTGTTAAAATTTTTCTTATTTATGGCTGTCTGCGTACAGCCTCTGTATTGCGGATTGTCCCCTTGTAAACTATTTTACTTTAAAACACAATAAAAAATTAAGTTTGAAAAAAAAACCAAAAACAATGTATTACATTGGGTTAAAATGATAATAAATTTATCTTCAGAGAATAATTGAAAGGTGCTTTAATGTAGTGTCAGCGTATCAAACCAGAGTTTGACTTCTATCTAAAAGTTCACATTAAAATCTAATGTGAGAGTAGGATTGGACTAACCATTGATACAGACATTTATAAATACCATCATGACATGAGAACATAGTTATGAGAGTGAATAAAGTGATAACATTTACATCTCTACTGGTCCTAAAACGAACATATGGAAATAACCTCACAATGCGACATCATGAAAAGTCAGTCATATTGTGAGCAACAAATGTCTTGATGCCAATATAATTTACAAAGTGAATCCTGATGAGATGGTCTGTATTATACAGTCTGTGCTATTTTACAGTATTGACAATATTCCATTGTGCTCAGACATAGGACTCCTTAGCGTACTGTATCTGATCATAAATCTCAAAAACGGGCTGACTGCACCTCCGACTTATAGATTCATGCTTCTTCTTCTGGGTGGATTCTGACTTGGTCCTGATGAGACCTGGTTTCATCCTCTCAGGCTGTGTTAGTTCACAAGCACCAACCATGCTGGGCCTATTGTCATTGTGAGAAGGGTTCTCTTTCTGCATGGAATCCTCTGAAGGTCCATTAGTAATGTAAGGTGTTGGGGAGTCACTATTTGACACACTGTCTCTCATGGTTTGCACAGTCATGCTATGACTATAAGGGGTAACAGTTTTATAGACAGCCTCTTGATAGGAGGGAGGCCTTCCGGGATTTCTTTGGTCCACCATTCGGAACACTTCTTCTACAGATATTTTCCGAGCAGACGGAGATCTTTTTCTTACAACTTGTGGCTGTTGCCGCATTGCGTCCCGAGAGCCATTACTTTCAGCTTGGCTCCTATGCCGAAAGCTCTGGCTGAATCCATCTCTTTGTAATCCGCCAGTGCTCTCTCCATCCGGGCCCCAGCTTTGAGTCTTGGTCACCATTTTTTTGTGGTTTACATAGCAGAAAGAATTGGAGTGTTTCTTCATTTCTCGTCCTGGTTTAACTCCATCATTGATGAGGTTGCACTTTACGGATAAAGATTTGTGCCTCAGCAACTCATTTCTCTTAGGGCTTATGGGGGAAATATATGGAGAGCTTGTAAAAACAGAGCAGTCTGAACAGGAGCTGTCCAGAGAACAGTGTGAGGAGGCATTGACTAAGGAGTCATCCGTGACATTTGGGTCATAGTTACTATTAATTTTCAGCCCCTTTGGCATCTTCCTCTTATATAAAGCTCGATCACAGTATTTCTCAGGGGATATAGCGGAGAGCTTATCATCATTATACTGCAGACTTTGTTTCCTGATGGCAACGTCATCATGACTTCTGGTTAGTTTCTTTTCTGTCACTGGCGTATCATTTAGTGAAGGAAAAATAAAAGGCTCCGAGCATCTTCTGTCCATGCTGCTGATCTCTGAGAGAGGCATTTCATGGTGTAGAGCGCCCCCCTCTGTTTCAATTCTGCTGGACCTTTGCTTCCCACGGGGGTACCTGGTGAAAATGCCGACATGACACTCATGGTCGGGGTCAGTGCTTTCATAGGCAGAGTCATTCTGATGAAATGACAATTCTGCAAAAGACAAAGATGTGTTTTCTTAGTTCCTGTGTATGCACACATATAGTAATCATACATTTGCTCACTTTTATTCAAGGTCATGTTAGGCTGTATTTTAGTCTATTGGTCATGCAGTAAAAAAATATAAAAATAAAGTGTGACCTAGTCCTGGTCATGAGATTTATGGGTCATTAGATGCTGAAATGTGACCCTATTATGTTGTGTCTAATTGGCCTAAGGCTGCCTTAAAGGGATACTCCAAGGAAAACTAGTTTAGTCTTCCAGTACTTATCAGCTGATGTATGTCCTGCAATGAAATGGTGTATACAGTCTGACACAGTGCTCTCTGCTGCCACCTCTGTCCATGTCAGGAACTATCCAGAGCAGTAACAAATCTTCATAGAAAAGCTCTCCTGCTCTGGACAGTGTCTGACATGGACAGAGGTGGCAGCAGAGAGCACTGTGTCAGACTGAAAAGAATACACCACTTTCTGCAGAACATACAGCAGCTGATAAGTACTGGAATGCTTGAGAGTTTTAAATAGAGGTAAATTACAAATCTGTATAACTTTTTGATACCAGTTGATTTAATACTTTTTAGTTGTAGACTAAAGAACAAAGGGAAGTTTGCAGTTGTTTTTGACTATAAGTGAATATGGCAGCAAAGAGCACTGTGTCAGAACAGAATGAATACATCACCTGTAAGCCATACCAAGTACAGGGCATACAGCTGGAAGGCTTTTTTTAAATGGAAGTAATTTACAGTTCTGTATAACTTTCTGGCAGCAGCTGATTTGGAATTATTTTTTTTGTCCATTTTAACAAAGCCCATCATTCTAGTAGAAGACACCACATCCTGTGTACAATGTCATTTTGCCATTTTAACGCACCTGGACTGGGAATGTTTTCTAGAGAATCCTCTTCCAAAGTGTCAATTAAATGTGATATACTTTCACCAAATAATTCAAAGCAGTGATCAATGAAGAACTCAACCAGGGATGTGACCTGTAAGAGAAAAGATATAAAGAAGTAAGCAAACAGGGAGTCAACAGCCGAGAAATAGAGGAACCAAGAAATAGAGGGAGAAAAAGCATACACAACAGTAGTATAGATTGTGATTTATTATTTTTAATCAAGCCCAACCCCCCGCCCCCCTCCCCTCCCCCAGCCTATATTTAAAAGTCCCCTGCTCAAACATCTCTTCAAAACCAAAATTATATCCTCTCTGAAGGAACCTGTTTCTAAAAGTGTCTACAAACTTTAACCTAAGAAATATGTATAGATCTCAATGTCATAAAAAAGACGGTAGTTATGGGGTGAAAACTTGGGGGGTCACCTTGGTGCCTGCTCCTCTGCTCAGCTACATGTACCATGAGGTGTGTAAAATGAAGCTAACCCAAGAGGCTGTGCCATAGCCAGTTCTCTGAGATTGTTTCTTTTAGCTTTTTTCATCAACTTTACATAGACTTCCCCTTTTTTTGTAAAGGAGCACTCCGGCAATTAATGTCAGAAAGTTATACAGATTTGTAAATTATTTTATTTTAAAAATCTTCAATCTTCTAGTACTTATCAGCTGCTGTATTTCCTGCAGGAAGTGGTGCGCTCTTTCCAGTTGGACACACTGCTCTCTGCTGCCACCTTTGTCCATGTCAGGAACTGTCCAGAGCAGGAGGAGTTTACTATGGGGATTTGCTACTGCTGTATGCCCTGCACTTCCTGCAGGACATACAGCAGCTGAACTACTGTATAACTTGAGATTTTTAAATAAAAGCAAATTACAAATCTATATACTGTAATTTCTGACACCAGTTGATTTGAGAAAAAAAAAAAAAAAAAACTTTCCGGTGTTCCCTTTTAAGAACTGTAATGAAGTTGCCAAAAGAGAAGGAGAGCTCTGAATACAGAGCAGTGAGTGAAGTAGGTTGGAACTGAGGAGAACAGCCATATAGCTAGACTGGTTAAAAACTGGCTAAAGTTACAGGATGATATACAAGCTTTTTTAATGTATGATATCAGGAGCAGCCATATTTACCAGTCATTGCTTCCTAAAGTCACAGTCATGGTTCATGTTAAACATTGTTATGTCAATAATAGCAGTTGACTGCCCCTCCTTTTCTGGACCATTATAGCTTATACATTCACTGTATGTCGCCATGCCATCTTTACCTTCTCGTTCAGCTCCTTTTGAGTTTCCAGAGGAAGGTTTTTATCAACCTGAGGGATGAGCATGGTTGGAGCAATGCAGACAGCTAGATTTCTAGAGTCCATCTTGTTTAAGTCTGAAGCTCGGCTAATATGATGGAGGACACAGATCAAGTGTCGCAGCAGAATAAGATTTGGTTTCGGTAGTTTCTCTGCAGTGCTGAAAGAAGAGAAACAGAGAGAGGTCAGGATTTGTGCAATCTTAGTGAAACCATTCTAAAAACTTCCAGCTTAAGCCTGAAACTACAGACTTCCTTACGAAACAGGAACGGGAGTGTAAAAATTTTCACAAAACCCCCCATTTACACAGACAGTCAGTTATCCCTGTTGCTGGCTATAAAAGGAACGATAGATCTTTGAGACAAACACTTTAGTGCAAATAGATGAGAAATAAGGCCCTATTACACAAAGCAATTATCGCTAATATGACCATATTAATAAATTACAAATTTGTATAACTTACTGACACCAGTCTTTATAAAACCTTTTTTTTTATTAAGGTTATGGTCCCAAGTGACTATATGTTGAAGTAACCCCAATAATAGTCATCCCAACAAAGGCTACAGTGGTGCTCACCATTTCATCTCCTCAATTTTTTCTTCCACATTTGGCTTCTCCAGCGCACACATCCATATGTTGTACAGCTCAGAGGACAGCAGCTGGTTCGGGATGCCTCGTAAGAAATCCTAATAGTGAAAGAATATTATTTTAGCTTCATTTCCATAAAGGGACAAAAAGATTCATCAACAAAGTTGAAAGAACTATGGTTATTCCTATCCAGATTGTGAGTTCTATAAACCTTAGCTATAGGGTAGGCAGTGTATATGTCCAAGGTGCTGGGTGATAGGGTAGGGGGCCAACAAGCCACTCAGCCATTGTGCTTAAATACAGATCTAGTACAGGAAACTAAATCTTTGTCCAGATTTGGGAAAGCCTAGATAGGACTCTGCCCTCTAAAGGCAAATGATTCCAGCTAGATGAAAAGGTTAAACAAGCAACATTACATTACATCTTCCCTGAAGGTAATGTGTTTACTTATACTAGTCAAGGTTTACCTTAAATACAACCGCCAGTAAGTGCACAGGTTTGCTTTTCAAGTCCATGTCTCTTCCATAGTTCAGGTCGTCTTTGAGTTCCTTGCGAGCTCTCTCATTGGCTGCTTTGCGAAAAATCCCCTCCGTCTGAGGTCCTTGCACTTTCAGGATAGTTAATATGTCCTGAAGGGAAATCAGAAGACATATTGCTGTGGCATGTCTGGACTTTTGCTGTATGCTCAGTTTGTCTTCTACAGTATGTCTTAGGTTTTCTACCCGTGTACATTTTCATTCTGCGCAGTAAGCTTTTGCTGTACTTCCAATGTATGATTATATGTGGGCGATACTTCGATAAGTAGGGGGTATATGTTGGGAGCGCTCAGATTATCCAGAATGAAATCTTATATTGCTCTCTAGAAAGTTCACAAATGCCTCATAGTGTAGCATTACCAGAGTTCCTTTCAATGGACAAAGCAGTGGTTTGGTCATGGGAGCCTGAGCTAGCTGGTGTACTGCTATACATTAACATGTTTTACCACTAAGCAGACCACCCAATGTACCAGCAATAATGCAGTGTCATGAACGGGTCCCATAATGCAGTGTCATGTACGGGTCCCATAATGCAGTGTCATGTACGGGTCCTATAATGCAGTGTCATGTACGGGTCCCATAATGCAGTGTCATGTACTGGTCCCATAATGCAGTGTCATGTACTGGTCCCATAATGCAGTGTCATGTACAGGTCCCATAATTCAGTGTCTTGTACGGGTCCCATAATTTAGTGTCTTGTACAGGTCCCATAATTCAGTGTCATGTACGGGTCCCAGCGTCATGCAGTCATATAATGCAGTGTCATGTACGGGTCCCATTATGCAGTGTCATGTACAGGTCCCATAAATCAGTGTCAAGTACAAGTCCCATAATTCAGTGTCATGTACAGGTTCCATAATTCAGTGTCATGTACAGGTCCCATAATTCAGTGTCATGTACGAGTCCCATAATTCAGTGTCATGTACGGGTCCCATAATTCAGTGTCATCTACGGGTCCCATAATTCAGTGTCATGTACAGGTCCCATAATTCAGTGTCATGTACGGGTCCTATAATTCAGTGTCATGTACGGGTCCCATAATTCAGTGTCATCTACGGGTCCCATAATTCAGTGTCATGTATGGGTCCCATAATTGAGTGTCATGTACGGGTCCCAGCGCCATGCAGTCATATAATGCAGTGTCATGTACAGGTCCCATAATTCAGTGTCATGTATGGGTCCCATAATTGAGTGTCATGTACAGGTCCCATAATGCAGTGTCATGTACAGGTCCCATAATGCAGTGTCATGTATGGGTCCTATAATGCAGTGTCATGTATGGGTCCCATTATGCAGTGTCATGTACGGGTCCCATAATTCAGTGTCAGGTACGGGTCCCAGCATCATGCAGTCACATAATGCAGTGTTGTGGAGTCACATAATGCAGTGTCATGTACGGGTCCCAGCATCATGCAGTCACATAATGCAGTGTTGTGGAGTCCCATAATGCAGTGTCATGTACGGGTCCCAGCATCATGCAGTCACATAATGCAGTGTCATGTACAGGTCCCAGCATCATGCAGTCACATAATGCAGTGTTGTGGAGTCACATAGTGAAGTGTCGCACAGTGACTGTCTTCTGTAGGAGATTGCATTACTAGATACAGCCTCTTAGGGCACTCTTGTCACATAGCTCCTGTAAAGAAATAACTAGAATTTGTGCTTACAAGTATCGATTTTGGAAGGTTGTCCTCCTCACAGATAATAGACAATGGTTGGTCGAATAAAGTTGTCTTCAGTTCGGGTGGACTTGAAGACTCAGAGAGAGCAGAACTTCGCCTGAATGTAAAGGGCCAGGAGAGGACGGTTTTTCTCTTCTTGCTACTTTCTAGACGGTTCAAGAGAGAAGGAACACAAATAAATTCTCACAAGTGGAATATGCTGCTCAATGGGGTTATCCAGGATCAGAAAAACATAGCTGCACCATAACAGCATCACCCCTGTCCTTAGGTTGTGTAGTACTACCAGTCTACTTCATTCACTTCTAAAGAACTGAGAGGCAATTTTACGGCAGTTTTTATTCATTTTTTTATGCCCATCATTTTGGGCCCAAATAAAAGCTATTATTTCATTGCTATTTATTTCCTTTAGAAATAATTGCCATTATTTTGCTAGAAAAGAAAAGATGGCTATAGAGAAGCAGGGGATGAGGCCTCAATCAGACAAAACTATTTGTCTGACGTTGTGTGGGCTTGGCTTCAAACAATAACTAAGAAGAATAATCTACTTCATAAGTAGTCGGGTTTAATCATTATCTTCCTATAATCCTACATGGCCATGTGTTCTAAACTAGATCTTATATATTCTATAAAGTAGTCACATTTACATGGATTAATACCTAAAGGGCTGATTATACTCACCAATGGCATGGCAGATGCCCTCCTCACTGATCATGTCTGCCAATAACCGGTATTTCTTGGCATCTTCCTATGAATTAGAATGAAGAAATTATGAGTTATGTGGAGATTTTATATAGACCTAATAAACTGGGCCTCTATAGCTAATACTATTAATACATTAGTTGTGTTGTGAGGCTGAACAATACATGTAAATACAATATAGTATATATTCTCCAGTAGAAAAAAATCTTTCAAATGAACTGGCATCAAAAAGTTATACAGATTTGTAACTTTACTCTATTTAAAAATGTCCAGTTCCCCCATACTTATCAGCTGCTGTATGTCCTGATGGAAGTGGTGTATTCTCTACAGTTAGACACAGTGTTCTCTGCTGCCACCTCTGTCTATGTCAGGAACTGCCCATTAGCAAATCCCCATAAAAACCTCTCCTGCTCTGGACAGTTCCTGACATGGACAGAGGTGACAGCAGAGAGCACTGTGTCAGACTGAAAAGAATATACCACTTCCTGCAGGACATACAGAAGCTGATAAGTAGTGGAAGATTTAATATCTTTAAATAGAAATACATTACAAATCTGTATAACTTTCTGACACTAGTTTAATTCAAAGAAAAAAAAAAAACAAAGTTCCCCTTTGATTATTGATAAAAGGTATGTAACAATGTTTTATTATATAATGCTAGAATATTCCTTATGTTTTAACACTATCACTAATGGCTTATATAGTAATATAAGGCAAGGCTTGTATTGAGAGGCATGGTGAATGGACTCCATTATGTATCCTGCTAATCTCATCCTCCTGGTGCTGTCATGCAGCTGGCTACATCATCTGCTGTGCTGCCTTTCTTTACATGGATTGCCCCCCTGTGGTTATTATTTGTTCCATTTCTGTACAATACACTACATAAATAAATGAGAAGTAGCTGACACTTAGGCTTTGTCCTTTTTTCTTTCTATCTGTAAGGGGAAGTATATTCACTGTTGCTTCCTCCATTCATAACACATACAAAACATACATCAATGACTCACCTCTGTATGACATTCAATTAAGGTATCCATGTTGTTGGCAACAAGAGCTTTAGACTAGAAAGAAAGTGACATAAGGATTATGTAATGATGATGTTTATGCCTAAGTATATAAAATGCCAGGCGTATAAGTTAGAATACTTACAGCATTGCAGCCTGTGAGAACCTTCATCAGTAATCCTGCACAGGGGACCCTAGTGCCCTCAATGCCACCAACTTCTCTTATCTGCCTAGAAGCAGAAATGGTGTGGTTAGCTGTCAGAATGATCACGCCATAGTCTACCACCAGCTAATAACACCTTTATAGTGACACATTATGTCATTATGCACAAAACAGTTGCAAATTTAAAACTTACACAAAAATCTACTTTTCTGTACCCAGTGCAGTTGAAACAATTTAGGGACCAGAGGAAGATTCTTTGGAAAGTCCAAAATGAAAAGCATACACACTATTCTACATTT
The DNA here is from genome assembly GCF_027789765.1 of Dendropsophus ebraccatus. Taxonomy (NCBI): domain Eukaryota; kingdom Metazoa; phylum Chordata; class Amphibia; order Anura; family Hylidae; genus Dendropsophus; species Dendropsophus ebraccatus. The sequence goes on from NC_091459.1 coordinate 58,243,674, forward strand.
ATTATGGTAATCTATTAACTATATGGTATATAGTATACAGTATATCCAAACAACTTTATCCCATGTTACCTGGTGATCTTAGGTAGCACTACATATGTAAAACTTCAGTTCTGCTATACAATTACTGATTACTGAAATTGTTGATCTAGTATTAGTTTTTGGCCTGTACTCTTGCTGCTTTTTTTTTTGTTTAAAAGGAACCTCTGGAAAAAAAACAATTTCTTTCAAAACACCTGGTGTCATAAAGTTATACAGATTTGTAATTTAGTTCTTTATTATAAAAAAAAAATCTCCACTCTTCCAGTACTTATCAGCTGCTGTATGTCCTGCAGGAAGTGGTGTATTCTTTCCAGTCTGACACACTGCTCTCTGCTGTCACCTCTGTCCATATCAGGAACTGTCCAGAGCAGTAAGATTGAAAGGAACACACCACTTCCTGCAGGACATGCAGAAGCTGATAAGTACTGGAAGAATTAAGATTTTTAAATAAGTAAATTACAAATCTATAGAACTTTCTATCACCAGTTGATCTGAAATTTAAAAAAAAAACTTTAACCAGGAGTTCTTCTTTGAAGTCTACAAAGACTTTTTTGAAAATATTTATTTTTTTTATCCTTGTTTTATACTTAGTTTCTATTTTGTAGCCCCTGTAACTTGCTATATGAAATCTAATGTCTCTCCATACTAGTACACAACCTATATAAGCCCATCTCCCTGCAGACTGAATTGTATCTGCTCTCCTCTCCATCTACAACATGTGAGCTGTACTCCAAGCATTCTCTCCACTCTGTCTACAATCTGAGCTGGTGTGTAATCACTTTCCTGCTCTAAATTGTGGGATTTAATTTTTTTTTTATTTTAGTTTCTTCATTTTGCATTCAGAAAACAAATCAACAAGAAAAAAAAATCAGTGCAAAAAGTATCCATATTGTTTGACTTATTTGAACATGAACGTTGTCAGTCAGGAAAGTATATTTACTAACAGTGCACAGAGGTTAGAGGCAATGCATAAGCACCTCAGATAGAGCATTTCATCTATTTTTGCTCCTTTAATTTTGGATTACACTTATACTGGGGGTCACATACATTATTATAAGCTTGTTGCCAAACAGTCTCTGTGGTTCAGTATGTGTCCAATGCATTTCATTGACCAAATAATTCTATAGTCTGAAAAACAAGTCTCTGAAAGTGTGTGCTGCTTGAATGAGTGCATGTAAAAGAACCACAAGGCAACTCCCATGGTGATACCACAATCAAAATAACATTATATGAGTGTAAGCGGCAAATTAGGTACACAGTGTTCTGTAACATCTGCTATCAGATTAGAGCCCTCATGCAACCAGAACAGCAGTGCTCAGAATCTATGAAGTCTCTGATACACGATAATACACATCATAGAAAACACACTAATAGTTCAGTTACAAAAAGCAAATCATCTCTTTTCTATACTGAATAGTAATAATGACTAATTTAGCACCATATTTGTAATATACAGGTGAATTAATGCTGAAAAGCAATGCCGGGCATGGGGTGTGAACAATAAGCACATGTTGTATCAGGCAGAACTATAGCTCTTCAACTTGCACATATGGAATAGCTATTTCACAGGCAAAACTTTATGTGATTACTTAGGCTGGGTTCACACTACGTAAAAAACATGGCCGTATTTCATAACAACGGCCGTATTTATGCAAACAACGGCCGCTATTTGCAAAATAACGTCCGTTGTTTGCGCAAATACGGACCATGTTATGAAATACGACCGTGTTTTTTACATATGACGGCTAATTGTGATTGAATTATAAGCGTTGGACAGAAGGTAGATACATTTAGGTATGACTATTAGGTTATGTTCACACACGTTGGAGTTTCATTGCGTTAAGGCAATAAAGGATGGCTGGACAGAGGTTAAATGATCAATTACTGCAGTTAAATGATGAATTCCCATTGCCATTTCGCTTTATTACTGCATGTGTGAACACAGCCTTATAGAAGCAATCACTTTTCCATATAGAAAACGTATCTGACAGAGCTTTGGATCTGTTACGTTGCTGCATTCAGTCGCATGCCGCCCCATTCATTTTTCATACAACGCTTGGTTATATTGTCATACATGTTATTTGCCACTTACCACACAAGTGTATCCAGCCAGAGTTCCTTCACTTCACAGGAACTGTAACAGAGAGCAGACAAAGTGCATGACCATCCAGTACCAAGCTAAGAGTCTAGTGACGACCAAGTGCTCTCCACACTTTCCTATTTTGTGTAGGGGGCAGGTGGAAATTCACAAGAGTCACAGAGACAGGAAGAAGCATCATCACGGGGAGCTCTGTAAAAAGTCAGTTTTGCAAACACGCCTGCTTCCTCTTTGCTAATACAGGGGACAACTGGGACTGGAAGGTAATCATTGTAGTGGAAACCATGACACTACAGTGCACAGGTATAAGCACCCATGACATCACAGCTGCTACCAAAACCTTCAACGCTGTAAAAGAACCACCTGCCCACACAGCTTTACATCCGACTGTCATAGGGAGTTTCATCAATGGCCGCATGATTTTTATTATATGTAAATCAAAGGCATTGTCTAGTAAGAGTTGTCAAAAGCTGGGGCCGCCACATGCAAAAAAGCACTGATGACAAAGTGCATTCAAAGAGGGGTTTCATACACGGCATGGCAGCTTTTCATTCAGTTTTTTTTAGCCAAGCAATATATAACTGCAGCTCAAGTTAAAGGGGTACTCCAGCAAAAAATATTTTCTTTCAAATCAACTGGTGTCAGAAAGTTATATAGATTTGTAATTTACTTCTATTTAAAAATCTCAAGTCTACCCATACTTATCAGCTGCTGTATGTTCTGCAGGAAATGTTTTCTTTTCAATCTGACACAATGCTCTCTGCTGACATCTCTGTCTGAGACAGGAACTCTCTACAGAAGGAGAGGTTTTCTAAATAGCTCATCAGTACATTTTATCCAGAAAACCCCTTTAAGAGGCCATCTCTCACTCAGCCCACAATACATGTCTAGGGAGCAGTGATGTAATACAGTTTTCATTGCTGCTCGCTTCTTGCTCCCTGGTCTATATATACTTCTCATCTTCATCCATACAGTAGGCCACTTCAGATTAAGACTGGGTAAATTATTCTTGTTTGTGTAGAGAATGCCACTATACATACAGTATAAAAAATACTGTCAGACCAAGACCACACATTACCACAATAATATTACTGAATAACCCCTATACAAAGACCACTACTCTCCCCCCCCCCCCCCCCCCAAAAAAAAAAAAAAAAAGCAAAAAGGTTTAAGAGCTCACAGTTTTTCAAAATTGTGACTTGGTTTAAGAGCATTGCTTTGGTGTAAGAGCTCCCTGTACTGGGTGGGAGGGGGAGTGGGGGAGGGGCATGGTCTGCATAGCGTGGTCTACAGCTCTGTACTCAGACCCAGGAAGTCTCCCTCACCTTTCAAATCTTAGCAGATCCACTTTAGGCTGGGGCTTACATCAGGGGACAGGATTGTGGAGTTAATCTCTCCATAGCTGTAACCCCTCTCTCCCTGAACAAAGAGTGCTGCATTATGTGCCCACATCTGTCCTGCTTATTCCTTCATGCTCCCTGCAGTCTCTGTCAGCCCTTGGGTTTCCCATCCTCTCCATTACTGTACAGTAACTTATAATATCTCATATTCTGCTTCTTCTATATGTTTGTTTCATTTGTTTCACATGTTATTCAGTATAATAAATCATTATTTTGGGGGTGTGGAACTAATTGTCTGCATATCAATCATTTCTTATGGTAAAATGTGCTTTGGTTTAAGAGTGGATTTGGATTGCAAGCATGGTCCCGGATTGAATTATGCTTGTAATCCAAGGCACCGCTGTATATACAAAAACCTATATAGACATGCTGCTTAGATATAGTTAGTATACAAAGTCAAGTTTCTTGTTAGATTATTTCATAGTTGAGAAATATTGTTGGGAAACATACCATGATCATCGGTCAGAAGAAAGATGACACAATGTGATTTCAAAGTAATGTGAATGAGGAGAAGTAGTGAATTTATGATACATGATATATCTGTGCATTGTAATGATTCATTGTACAGTTGGCACAATTCTGAGCATGTGATAGCATGTATCAAAAGTCACTTATCATTTACGTAACATAATGGTCACCTATGTGCTATCTTATATATAGAGGAGAATAGAACCATTTAAGAAACTGAAAAGACACCTTTTATGTTGGTATTCTAATTGGTTTTTTCCAAGTAGACAACCATTTTTCAAAGCTCAGGAGCTCCTTTTTTAGCTCAATTATGTGAGACCAGGGCTGGCTCCAGGTTTTTGTGGGCCCTTGGGTGACAGAGCCCTGATGGGCCCCTTTGTGGAGCAAGTCATGGAGATATAGGCGAGGATAGATGTACAGCAGGAGAAACATGCAGCTGCTGCGTATCTTTCCCCTCTTGTATGTCCTGATTGTAAAGGGTGTCAGGAGGAGTGAGACCCAGTGTAATAAGACATGTGCTATGAATGAATCAAGAAGAGGACTCAGCAGCATCAAAAGAAACTTCAAAAGAGCATAATTACCTATCCAAGTGCAAGCAACTTTTTGACCACACTGTTTCGACCAAGTACAAGCGAAACATGGAAACTTGGATATGCAATGGATAGGCAATAAAGCTCTTTTGACGTTTCCTTAAAAGCTGCTGCTTGATGTTCTATTGCTGGTGATCGTGATTGCCAACCACTCAGCGTGCATCCTCACAGCGTTGGACTGGCCCACCAGAGGACATGTCAAAAGTTTTATTCATTGCAGGAACCCTTTAACATTTTGTATTTTAGGAGATCATCCACTAACATTCTAAATAAGATGGCCACTTCCCTGCAGATACGTGTGTCCCATCCCCCCCACCGCCCACCACCATGTGCTTTTCACCTTGACATGAAACGGTACTCTATGATTCTGGCCACGGCTCTGGCCAGCATGGGTGTGGTGACAGTGGATAGTGGACAATAGGTAGTAGTAGTAGTAGCAGTAGTGACAGCAGGGTAGTAGTAGTAGTAGTGACAGCAGGGTAGTAGTATTAGTAGTGAGAGCAGGGGTAGTAGTAGTAGTGACAGTAGGGTAGTAGTAGTAGTAGTAATGACAGCAAGGGTGGTAGTAGTAGTGAAAGCAGGGTAAAGTAGATGTGGAGTTCACAGTGCCTGGATTCCTCCACTCTATTCCACTGCTCGGTCCTGCCCCTTTCTCCTTTGGTGTACCACTGTCCTTCATAGACTGACAGCACACAGACAGGGGGCATGTATTGGCTGATAGCCTGCACTATTGAAAAGCTTGGGGGGCAACACAAGAGGTGGAGCACAGGACGGCAATTGATATTGCGGCTGGGGGGGGGGGGGGCTTCACTAAAAACACTGTAAAGTACAACACCAGACTAGGCTCCTTGAGGCACTGTGGGCCCCAGCACTTGCCCTGGTGAGTTGGTTGCTGATACCAACCAAAAACACTTGGACTTTCTCCAGCTCTCCAATCTGCTAACTGATGTACTACAACCTACAGCACACTGTCAGCACCTCAGCTCGGGTACAGGTGCGGACAGATTCCCTTTAAGAATATATAAAGTTATAATCAGAGTTGCAGTGTAAAGCATAGAGAATGGACAGAGCAATATTCTAATCCTCTGACTATACAAACTTCAAAAAAGTTTACAAAATTAAAAATTTATATATATATATATATATATATATATATATACTGTATATATATATGTAGTGTCCTACCACAGGTGTTGCTAATATATACACCCTTCTTCGCAAAAGTCTGTATTTGTTGTACTTGTGTGGTGATGAAAGACGTACTAAAGTTTCGCCACTAGATGTCACTCTATTAGTTATGTGTATTTGGGAGCTGCACAGCTGAAGTATTACCCGAATCTGTAGACCAATGGGAACTTGTATTTCTTCTATCCTATCACCTCTCTCTTTGCTTCTTCTATTGCACTCTTCATCCCCTCACAGCGCACGTTGGATATGCTGGGAGGAAGGAAGTCACTTGGGTGGAGGAGGTGCGTGTGGCTTTTCGTATTGGACATTGTGGAGGAAGGACGTAAGCTAGATAGCTCTCTGCAGTGGTCGCATCTGGGCTCTGGCCCTTTGCCATTTCCCCATACCCTCTAAGGTAAGTCTTAGCTAGAATCTCGTGTGAGTAGGAAGCAAGACAAAACAAGACTCAGATAGCAGGTTTTTTTTTTATCAGTAATGCTACACAGCACTATGCACTGTTAAACCCCTTCTAAGAGAGGACAAGTCAGAGGCAACCTCAACCCATGTCGTGGACTAGGAGAATAACAGAGCAGGACAGTATCCACTAAAGCCAAAGAGCTAGGAACTGATCTAGATAGAGCAAAGTTGCGCAAAGCCTATGAACTCTAACTCGTAGCGCGCGTGTCAGCAGGAAATCCTCAGCATTCAACTCATCCCAGGTAATAAGGTCTGGGGCCTGTGTCACCCTCTAGGAAGGTTCAGCCAAGTCCAGTGGGCATAAGGTGGTGTGAAGAAGGTGTTCTTTTCTTCTTCTGAACAGTATTCTACCTCATCCTCCAACACCTCACGAGACTCTCACGACATCCTTCTCTCTGCTACTCTACTTCTCTGTGTTACTCAGTACACTACTCAGTTGGCACAACAGTATTCTACACTGCATCCCTACTACAGATTTGGTTGCTATATTGTCAAGTATTTGTCTAGAACCATTGTCAAATCTGTTATCAAGTGTTTACTCAAGAGAAACCTATATTATCAAGTAAAAGCTGTACTATAAGTAAACAATAGATTATTTATAAAGAGACTCTGTTATTTTTCGCTTTCCAATGACACAGTATACTACCTAACCTTGAGACACTTGAGGTGGTGGTTCTGATAGTCCGGGAGGGTCACTACACCACTCTGGCCATCCGTGATCACATTAACCCAAGGGACCCCGTAGCGGCCCGGCAGACACCGACCACAGGGGGAAAAGGTACAACCGGCCTTGTAAAATTAAAGCAGGCGTGCCATCACCCCTGTGTGCCTACCCGGCACTGGCGTCACAAAGTAACACCCCAAGGTCCGGCTGTATCTCAGCCAACCACCTCCGGCGTGGAGTCACACTTCACCATCTGGCAAGTGACCAGCCGCTCCTGCGATATAACAACACCCTGCACACCCAGCACACCACATATATCTCTACTGTAAATGTACTGTATGTCAAGGTTACAGCTTTCACATGTATATGCTATAAGCTACTATATTTTGCCATTCCCTCCATACCTGCAGGCCAGCGCACTGCATTCATAACAGCACACTGTATTGTGAGCGGTGGCGGCGGTCATTGAGTGACCAGGTCTGAAGGGATGGAATCTGGGACAGTGGGCATGTTTATACCTAACTGATAATTCAACGTGGAATCTGTTGTGCTGATCTGTATGTGTGTTTTTCAGTGTAGATTTAAAGCTTCCACTGATTTCAGTAACAATTGAAAGTAGAATATGTCACTTCATTTTCAGCGTGAAAAAATAAAGTTACTGAGATCCATGCTAAAGAAGTTACAGGGCAGTTTCTAGGTCATTTTGGCAACAGGGCGAATCTTGATAAAAGCGCGCACACACACACACACACACACTCAGTTCAGCCCTGGGAAGGGGGGCTTTTATCAAGATTCAGGTTATTAGGAAGAAGCAGCGTGTGTATTGCAGCATAGAGCAGTGCAGCGCTCCTACCAAATAATGTTCTACTGAATACAAAATCATTATACAGTGACTCACAGGTGACGTCTTCTTTGATCTGAGGCGTCACTTTCCTTTTCCTCTCCATCCGGCCCAGACCACCATGACGGTTTCTTGCAGCTACAATTCATCTCTTTAGGACCTGCCAGACAAACATCTCAGGCTCCGCACTTCCAGCAACTTCCTTCCCTTTTCCCACCTACAAGGTCCCAAACTGTATGCTGGGAGAGCTGTGTGACCTCCCTTATACTGACATACAGAATGCTGGGAAAGCTGTGTGACCTCCACTACACTGACATACAGGATGCTGGGAAAGATGTGTGACCTCCATTATACTGACATACAAGATGCTGGGAGAGCTAGATGACCTCCATTATACACTGATATACAGGATGCTGGGAAAGCTGGGTGACCTCCATTACACTGACATAAAGAATGCTGGGAGGGCTGGGTGACCTCCATTATTCACTGACATACAGGATGCTGGGAAAGCTGGGTAACCTCCGTTATACACTGACATACAGGATGCTGGGAGAGCTGTGTGACCATTATACTGACATACAGGATGCTGAGAGAGCTTGGTGACCTCCATTACACTGACATACAGGATGCTGGGAAAGCTGGGTGACCTCCATTACACTGACATACAGGATGCTGGGAAAGCTGGGTGACCTCCATTACACTGACATACAAGATGCTGAGAAAGCTGGGTAACCTCCATTATACACTGACATACAGGATGCTGGGAGAGCTGTGTGACCTCCATTATACTGACATATAGGATGCTGGGAAAGCTGGATGACCTCCATTATACTGACATACAGGATGCTGGGAAAGCTGTGTGACCTCCATTATACTGACATACAGGATGCTAGGAAAGCTGGGTGACCTCCATTATACACTGCCATACAGGATGCTGGGAAAGCTGGGTGACCTCCATTATACACTGCCATTCAGGATGCTGGGAAAGCTGTGTGACCTCCATTACACTGACTTACAGGATGCTGAAAGCTGTGTAACCTCCATTATACACTGCCATACAGGATGCTGGGAAAGCTGGGAGACCTCCATTAAACTGACACACAGGATGCTGGGAAAGCTGGGTGACTTGTAAACTTTGGCGCGGGGGGGGGCGGCTTATCGCAGGGCGGAGCTTATGGCGGTGGGCGGGCTTATCGGGACATAGCTGGGGCTCCCTCTGTGCAGGATTCCCCCCACCAGATACTCACCTGTCACTCTGCAGCCTCCAGCTCCTCTTCTCGGTGAGTCCGTCCTCTTCTGGCTTCCAGTGCAGGCAGCCACCTGTCATACAGAGGCCACCTGCATAGGAAGCCTCTGTGTCTCTGCCCAGTGCTGTTTCCTTTAGCTGTGCGTGCATACGCACAGCTAAAGGTTGTGCTGGCCAGGGGATCTGGAACTTAGATTCCAGATCCCTGGGCAAGATCTGAGCATGCGGGGGATGCGGGCCGGGTACTGTCGGGTGCCGCAAGGCGCCCCCTAGCTGTAGTGCGGTGGCCTGGCTCGCCCAGCCCTAGAAACGGCCCTGAGAACCTATCCCCACTGAGAGTGTTGAGAGGGCAGTTCCTATCCACTTGAAAAGTCACAGGAACCAGGAATAAAAGAATTGGAGTGCATGTGACTATGGCAAGAACTGGCAGGCATACGTTAAGGTCATCATTTTCATTAATTAGGTCCCACCTACCGGAAAGATGCAATGCAGCCATTGTTAGGCCATATGAATATCAGTGCATTCTTTGGAGAGTTATGGAAAGCACAGGTATCTTCCTCGTCTTCATCACATGATAACACCATCATCTGGGAAAGATCCACTCGGTGCTTTAATCTGAAGCTAGTGCCTGACCTGAGTGATACAAAGTCAGATTGTAATACAGTGTTTTCACAAGAACGGTTGTTTTGTGGTGCTAAAATGTGTGAATTAATATTAACAATCAGGACACAAGGCTCCTATTTTGTGTTATTGGGATGTTGTGAATCAGTGTTCTCATATATGAGGAAAATGGTGTTTGTCAAGCTAAGCTACACTGAGACTCTTACCCCGATCTCCGATATGAGTCATACAGCCAAAGATTGCTGTGTTGCTCTCCCCTGATGCTATGTCACAGCTACAATCAATGAATAGGGTCACATTGCCACATGCCCCATTCAGTTACATTAGCTACAATATAGTGGGGGGGGGGGGGGGGGGAGATTGATATTTTGCCACTAGTTGTACCCAAGTAACCATGTAGTCCTACTTCCTTATTTATAAATATTTTTAATATACCAAAGGATATTAGGAAAAAAACACTGTTGGAGCAGCACTTATACCAGGAGTTATCCAGCCAAAAAATTGTATCTATCCACAGTGTTGAAAAAAACTGTACAATCTGTATAAAGGGACCTAAGTCTGGTATAGCACATTGCCAATGCTTCTATTGTGCCCCTTTATCTCTAGCAGGTCCCATAGACAACGGATAGAGTGGCAGTGCTCACATATTTCCTGCTTCTCTATTCCAACTGGAGACTTGGATACCCGCTCTCAATAAGAGACAATAAGGTAATAAACCGATAAGGTAATAACTAGTACTAAACTAGTATTGATTGTAAGTCTCCAGGAGGGGGGATTAGAATGAACAATCATCTGTGATAAATAAAAAATATACATAGGATACAGTAATACAGCTAGAAGGAAAGCTTAAAATCAGACATTTAGATTTACGGTAGATACAGGTTCTGGGCTCGGTTCCATGAATATTACTAATCTGCAAAGTACAAGGTAGTTTTTTATTTAATCATTTTCCCATAATTGTCCTCTGTCTGTAAACATGGCGCCATACGGCATCAATGTCTCATTCTGTCTCTTATAGCTGCATTAGTCACATTAAATGATTTCAGATTTAATTTCAGGACCTTGCACTGTACTTTCCACTCTATCAATATGAATAATCAGGGGTGCGGTGACTGTGGCACAGACCACCCACTGTAGAAGTAGGAGGAAAGTGAGAAAGTCAAATATCAAATAGTGAGGGTGGTGGGTGACAACTCAGTGGCTGACATTTCTTCTTTCCACTATCAATGATTCCACATTGCAAACCATTGCGATTTTTGATAAAAAACATATGTTTGACCCATCAAAGTACCCTAAGGGTACAGCCCCTTGTATTGGAAATCCTGGAATGTATCAGAAAAGTGAATATTCCACAGTGGAATAGATCTGTCACAGTTGTGGATTTATTGAGGATTGGAAAATAGACAATATAAATGTGTCCGGTGTCTAAGAGATAAATTGACATGTTGTGGGTTTTAGGTCCATACCCAGGTGAGTTTCCTTATGGATACTGTGTAGATTTAGTGAGTTGATGGGATTTTTTTTTAAAGGAGTACTCCAGGCATTTTTATTTTTTTTAGATATTGCTGGGCTTGCAGAGAAAATAATAAAAATCATATTCTTACCTACCATGCTACCTATATCTATTCTCACCTACCTACCATGCTCCCTGGGGGTCTATCGCTGAATAATCTGGCCGCTATTTCCGAGACGGACTTGTCCCAACAGTGACAGCTCACTCAGCCAATCACTAGCTGTGGCAATGTCCCCAGTCAGTTAGTGATTGGCTAAGTGGGCTATTACAGCCAAGAAAAAGCAGATAGAGTGTTTAACTGGGGACCTGAAGATGGCATAGGAAGACCCCTCTGAGAGGGTGGTAGGTAAGAATAGGCTGCTTATTATTTTCTCTGCACAAAAAATGAATGGCCCGAGTAAACCTCATTCACTTCACTACAAAGGTAAATGCTGCACATTATCCACATGCAGCCCTCAGGATATGCTGGGAGTTGTAGTACAGTAGTACAATCCTCTAACTGCCGCTGTAGAAATGTATTGCTGGACCTTCAAAGTTGATGGTTGTCACCCACAGGTTGCAGCCACCAGGAGCCTCTGCACACAGTGATTTATTAAAGGGTTATCCTCTCAGAAATGACAACCCCCAGCATACCCTGAGAGCTTTATAAATGGAGAGTTTTAGTTAGACCAAAAATGTTGTTCACAATAGATTTGACACAGATACAGATGAATCCAGAAAAGGAGCGGGTCAGCCTGTTGTGTCTCACTGGTTCTATACTGGTGGGCCCCAAGGATCATTTCCTCTGGTGGGCCCCAGGTACCCCAGTCCGACACCGGGGGGGGGGGGGGGGCTCAGCATATCAGCATACAAAGTGCCTAGGGCAGCATGAACTCTAAATACAGGCCTGATCACAGGGTTATAGGTGGTTAAATTAACTTTAGGGTTGTATAATTAGCTTCTCAGTCTGATTTCTGATTTAACACATTTAAAAGTAAACACCCCCTGTAATAAAAAGTGACCAAAAAGTTGCATATATGGAAGAAAGCTATTGATAGAAAGTACATATCATGGTGCAAGAAATTACACCTCAGATAGGCCTATAAACCAAGACCATAAAAGCGTTATAAGGATGGTAACAAAGCAATTTTAAACACATTTAGCTTTTTTTTTTTAAAGGTTTTAATTTGTTAAAAGCAGTCAAATAAAAGTTATATAAGTTGCATATCGTTGCAATTGTACTAACATGTCATTTTTACCACAGGGCAAACGGCGTAAACATGCAACCCTCAAAATTGCTTTTTTTTACAATTTCACCAAGTACATCATTCTTTTCTGGTTTTGCAGTATGGTTTATGGAAAAATTAAGTCTGTCTCAGAGGTGGTGGCGGAGTCATTCACTCGAGACCTGAAGATGACGCAGGAGGACACTGAGGGAGGTAAAAATAGTCAGTTTGTTATGTTCTTTTGATGGCAGCAACCTTTTGAAAGTTCAATTTAAGTGGACAACCCCTTTCAAATGTATGTGCTTATTTACTGTATCTGATATTGTGGTGTCCCACCACGGGTGTTTCTTGTGTCACACCTGTCACAAAAGCCTCTTACTCAAAGCTAAGTGGTGATGAAGGTAGTTTATTTCGCCACTAGATGTCAGTATTTTCTATGTGATCCCTTTTCTATTGCACAGCTGAAGTAAGCAAAGGATTATTGTTTCTTATGTATTATGTACTTTTATTGTCCAATGGAGATATTTTTCTTTTCTGACCTATCCTTTCTATTCTCTTCTTTGCAAACATTCCTTTCCACCCCTCACAGGGTCTGTTACATACCCCTGTAGGAAGTAGTCACTTGGTGGGAGGAAGTGTAGCTTCGGTCTGATTTAGTTTCTTGTGGGAGAAGGACACACAGAGCAGACGTCCCTGCCTTAGCCACGCCTAGAGACACGTTTATGAAGCAGCCAGAGAAAGTCGGGAATTAATCCTAACCCACGCCATGCCATTAGTATCCTGATATACGAACAAAGATACCAGAAGGTCTGCGTATTCTATCTCACAGTGCAGGTGACACCAGGAAACCTCAGACACTAAGCTTCACCCAGGTAACCACCGCTGGGGCTTGTATCACCCTATTAGTAAGGGAAATTCGACACTGTAGGTCAGACATCAGTCTAAAAACAGGTACAGTTAACTTTTCACTCTCAAGTCTCAAGTATTTCTCTTAAGTTCCAGCAGAGCACAGTACTACTTTGGGTTGGGACTCCCTTGACAAACTCCTCTCCTCTACACTGCTCCCCTCTACTCTAAACTCTACAAGCACTGCTGCAATTACCTCTACTGTATTCAGCACTTTCAAGTATCTGCAGCACAAACCCAGTTGAGCATTATTACCTGTACAAAGATCTATTTGCTGCCAAAGTGTTCTGTATTATTCAGAGACTGCAAAGTAAAGCTATTCTATTTATTCACTGGGACTCAGTCATTGCTTCCTCTGCACCAGCACCTATACACATTTTTCCCCTTCCTGTGGGTCTCAGTACCAATTGTCCAGGTGGGACTACTGTGATAAGAGCCCAAGGGACCCATTACAACCTGGCAGGTCAATGACATATTTGGGGAATACAGCCAGCCACAACAAAAAGCAGGTACCAACATCACACCCAGGGTCGGACTGGGCCACCGGGGGATCGGGTAAACCCCCGGTGGGCCCCGAGCAGGAGTAGGCCCCGCCCTCCAGTCAGGGAACACAGCCTCCATGCAGTAAGCCCAGCGGGGGACCCCGTGCTCCTGGGGGGCCCACTCAGCCGCCGATTGCCGGCCCACACCTTCCTTTTAACTACACGCGATCGCCCTTCCCGCCCTGTCAATCACTCTTGTGACCGCAAGCAGCGTCTTGCTTGCGATCACAAGCGTGCCGCCGCCCCGACAGATGAGCAGCTGCTGGTCCCGGCAGCGTCATCACCACTGAGCTCTGTGCGCGGTGCGGCAGCTGGGACTTCCGGTTCACGTAGCGGATACCGGAAGTCCCAGCCGCTGCGGCGCGCATGGAGCTCAGTGTTGATGGTGCTGCCCGGGACCAGGAGCTGCTCATCTGTCCGTGAGTAAAGGAGAAGAGACCCACGGCAGGAGAGCGTGTTGACAGGTGAGTTGTGTTTTGGTTTTGTTTTTTTATCATAGGGGGGAGATGGACAACATGAGGGGGGGATGGACAACATGAGGGGAGGGGCTTTGGGGGGAGATGGACAATATGAGGGGGGGCTATGGGGGAAATGGATAACATGAGGGGGGCTATGGGGGGGGAGATGGACAACATGGGGGGCTATAGGGGGGAGATGGACAACATGAGGGGGGCTATAGGGGGAGATGGACAACATGAGGCAGCTATGGGGGGATGGACAACATGAGGGGGCTATAGGGGGAGATGGACAACATGAGGGGGGCTATAGGGGGGAGATGGACAACATGAGGCAGCTATGGGGGGATGGACAACATGAGGGGGCTATAGGGGGGATGGACAACATGAGGGGGCTATAGGTGGGGATGGAGAACATGAGGTGGCTATAGGTGGGGATGGACAACATGAGGGGGCTATGGGGGGATGGACAACATGAGGGGGCTATATGGGGGGAATGGACAACATGAGGGGGCTATATGGGGTGAATGGACAACATAAGGGGACTACATGGAGGGAATGGACAACATAAGGGGATATCTATATTGAAGAAGGACAACATGGGGGGGCTATATATATGGGGATGGACAACATAAGGGGGTACCTATATGGGGGATGGACAGGGATGGACATGGGAGAGTCAGGGCTGCCTACTAAATGAGGGCGTACAGGGGCCAATACAGATGTGCAGTTTGTAGAGAGATGAGGATGGTGACAGAGTGAGGAGCCTAATATGTTTCTCTGGCAGATTCTGTGGATTCGTGGCTCATAGAAGTTCTCATAATGGCCTAGGGCAGAAGAAGAAGATGAAAAGGGAAGAACTCTGATCAGAACTCTGCAGAATATAACTGCACTGTAATGTATATGGTGTACAGAACCTGTGTAGAGTTGCGTCTACATCTATATGACTGGATGAGGAGATAGTGATTTGTGTACAGTGAATCTCATTCAGTAGCAGCGGTGGTGTTAGTCAGTCTGTGGTGGTGTTAGTCAGTATGTGGTGGTATTAGTCTGTATGTGGTGGTGTTAGTCAGTATGTGGTGGTATTTGTTGCTTGTAATCCGGTACTGTGTTTTATTGGTCTTAGTATACTGGATTTGGTCAGTAACAATATAGTGATGGTATTGGTTGTGGTGTGGCGGTAATATTTCCCCCTTGTATACTGGTATTATTGGTAATATTGGTTTACAGGATTTGGTCAGTAACAGTATGGCGGTAATATGTATGGTGATAATATTTCCCTCCTATATACTGGTATTATTGGTAAAATCAGTCTCAGTATACAGGATCTGGTCAGTAACAGTATGGCGGTAATATGTGTGGGGATATTTGCTCTTTATATACTGGTGTCATTGGTAGCTGTATGACTTTTGTATCTAAGTATACAGCGTTATCATACAAAGAAAATTGTCTTATAGCCCAAATACACAGGCCAAATATCAGTAACAAGCGCTCCTAGGAAGCCCCATGTAAAAGTGTCAGAGATCAGCTGACACGCAAATGCCCGATAGTCAGCTGATTTGATCTTTTGTGCGGCTATAAAAATCATTGCTGTCGGCCGCACATCTCTATATATTCCTGCCCTGCTGATTAGCAATTGCCCCTACACTGCCCCATATCATGCCGTGTTAATGGACCTTTATTCATTTTACCATAGATAAGTGCGGTGGCTGAAGGGTGGGCCCCAAGAATGACTTCCCCTGGTGGGCCCAAGGCACTCCAGTCCGACACTGATCACACCTGTGTGCTAGACTAGCACTGGCGCCACAAGACTCATATCTCTGGCTAAGCTGTACAACACAACCAACCACCACAGAAGTGGCATAACCAGTAACATCAAAGCACATGACCAGTCGAGTGCCACAATATTTAAATTAAAAAAAAAATCTGCAGGTTTATATACTTGGTTGCTATCATTCAGCCATTTCTTAGGTTTGCAGGTATTGTTACCTACATTTCTTAGCATTCCGAATATAATATCTGCCTAGTTATTAGAACTGACTAATTTACCAAGTGGCAACATGTAAACTGGTGAGATATCTGAGCTCAGTGATATACTGTATTATAGCCTGTGTATTTCACTTTCTACTCAGTATCGGTTTCCTCTCAACAGCTGTTGCAAAATCAGTCAGTTACAATACGGTACTCTCAAGACGTTAACTTTTTACCATGAAGGGTAGTCAGCTTTCTTTTTCACAATAGTTCCTTACAAGTATTCCACTTACAATATTACATCACATGTTACTGCAATCTTTTTGCTACATAAAGGGAAAAAGAAAAAAACAACAAAAGGCCCGCCGCCTCGTGTGATACCTTCAGAGTAGAATATAGATAGGAGAAGTGGAGCTGCTTACCTATTAGCCCCTTGGGCTTTGTGCGTATGACCTCTTGCTGACATGGTGATGTCGTGGCTTGGGGAACCCGGGGCTACTGAAGTTGGTGGTACATCAAACGGGATACTCCCAGAAGGGGCCCGTATAGTAAATATAACACAAAAAAAACCTGTACTTT
Organism: Dendropsophus ebraccatus; assembly: GCF_027789765.1. Lineage (NCBI taxonomy): Eukaryota > Metazoa > Chordata > Amphibia > Anura > Hylidae > Dendropsophus > Dendropsophus ebraccatus. Next base: position 58,260,456 of record NC_091459.1, read on the forward strand.
TTACCAATGCTGTCCAAAAAGAAGTGCCTACAAGATCCAAAGTAGGTAATATGGAGTTATTGCTGTTGGCACAGGTGTAACGTGTTTCGGGAACTTAGAGGAGATATCGGGCCAAAGTATTTTTTGTACGGTAAGGGGAGGATAAAAGTAATAACATGCTCATACCTTCTCCACTCCAGTGGAGCGGCGGTATTCGGCCACCAGTGCTGGAGTGGGGGAGATAAGAGCATGTTATTACTTTTATCCTCCCCAGCAGTTGTTAAAAAATTGCTTTGCCTAGTGTTACACCTGTGCCAACAGCAATAAAATCCACATTTACCTACTTTAGATCTTGTGGGCATTCCTTTTTGGGCAACGCTGATATAAAGAACAGTTGTTTTTTTGTTTTGTACTTTCCACATTAAGGGGTATTCCGCTCTAAAATAACTTTTTATATATTGCTGCCCATGATAAGAAAATACCAAACAGCATATTCTTACCTTTCCATGTTCCCTGATGTCCTCCTACATCATCTTTGGGTCCCGACCAAGACAATCGTGCCTCCACAACCAAGACAGACTCGTCCTAGGACAATCCGCTCAGCTAATCACTGGCTGCAGTGCTGCCGTCTGAAGGTTTCAGCCCACACAGACAATCACCAATTATGGTGCTGCCCGTCTCAGGCAGTGATTGGCTGAGCGGGCTGTCATGCCCACACAGGATCGTCTCAGCTGAGACCTGAACATTTCCTAGGAGGACACCAGGGGACCACAGAAAGGTAAGAATAGAATGTTTGTTATTTTCTTACCATGGGCAGCTTATTTGAAATATTATGTTTGAGTGGAATACCCCTTTAATAAAACATTGAAAAGAGATGCCAAACAAAACAACATTAGCTGAAGAGGAAAAAAACGCATCCACACAGTGCTGGATTATAGAAAGGATATATGAGGCCCTGGAAAGCTGCCTTGCATCTGCTCTCTTCTCTATCTACACCCTGTGTAGCTGCCCTCCAAGGAATCTCTCCCTCATGTTCACAATCTGGACTGTTGTGTTACTTACTCTGCCTCCCTGCTGCAATCTCTAACACTGAGCCATCCGTCTGACAAATTTATCTTGTCTTATCTTATGTAGGAGGTGATTTAGAGTGGAGACAGACATAACAGCTCTCACACAGTTTTCTGTGTCTTCAGCAAAAGTCAGGAGGCTTAGAACTGGGGGAAGGAGACTGAAACAAGAATGGAACGAACGTTTTGAAGCCAAAACTTCTTAATCAGTTGCCCTATACATTAGTTTAAAACTTTTGAAAATTTGTAGTGCGTAAGGGTATGGTAGTTATAATGAATATAAACCATTATAAACTGGAATCTGTAGTCAGCCAGAAATCAGATAAATTATGAAAAGCTGAGGAAGTTACGAAGGTTATTAAAATGCTAACCTTTAAGAAAATGTTTAAAAAAAACACATAGTATCAAAACATTTCATGAGACCTTGGTCACTTTACCATCACTTATATCAAGGGAATACATTTAGATTCAATCTTACTTCAGTTTGGCGATTATGATCATATCACTGAAAAGGAGTAGGTATCTTTCCTTAGTCTTGAAATCCTGTGTGAGCTGTACACATTCATGCAAAACCAGCTCTGAATCTTCATTTGATAGTCCGAGGACAAAGGGGCACTGCTCGATGGATATGGAACAGCCACTGTTATCCCTAGAATGATAGAAAATATTACAAATATAAGAGAAACAATGAAATACATTATTTCTAAGATTGTTCATTTACCTAATTAATAGTCATTATAAGGTAAAAAAAAAAGGTTGCAGGTACAGACATTGGGGTAACAATGTACACAGATGAGAAAAGCCCTAAGAAACAGAAGACAAAGCAGCTGGAAGTGGTAAGGTAAGCACTAATGTACCAGAAGGCTCTGTATTTGACTATGTTCTGTTTGTATTTTTTATTAGTATATTACCTGGATGGTAAGGAAACTCAAATCTTTCTTTTCAGATAATGAAGGGTTACGTTGAATCCTAGAACAGTGACAACTTTTATATAGTACAGTATGACCTGGACTCACTGGCAGCATGGGCAGGGCAACTGGAATATGAAATGTAATGTTGATAAGTGTAAAGTAATGTAATTGCCCACAGTAACTGTATGACTGTATACATATTATAGAAGAACAAAAAATATACAGTGCAGACAGGGAGGTGCATGAACATAATAAAAATTCAATACTTACCTGTCCCCTTGCAGTGCCATATTTACGCCTCATGGCCCCCCAAATGGCCTCCTAAAGCTGCCGCTCCTGCCACGTCACGACATGGCTAAGGAATGCCCGCTCAGCCAGTGAGTGATTGGAACGGGTCACCCCTGCTGTCACTGACTAACACAGGAGAAAATGGAGCTCTTAGGGGGCAACAGGGAGGGGTAAGCATATATTATGTTCAGCCATACAGGATGAAGGATGCAGGATATGGAGTTAAAAAAACTACTCAGATTATAACGTGAAAACAAAAACTGAATAACTTACAAAAATTACTTCTTCCCCATGGCACATGCATATTTGATCTGTATGTTCATACAGGAGTGAAAATCAGCCCTAAATCAGTGACTGACCACTATTTCTATATAACCATTAATATGAGAAGGCTATTTGTGACTGTGACCAGGAGACTGCACGCTGATAAGCCAGCCCAAGTAGAGCGTTTATATTAAATACAAGCATAGACTGCTGCAAAACTGAGCATCGGGTCCACTTTAGCATCTATTAACAGACTGTATACAAGTCTAATACAAAGAATTGCCACACATCTATTCATTTCAAAAACCATGGAGAACTATGGAAAGGTTCCACCATCAAGACAGGGAGGGGTTCTCAACAAAATGAGCAGTCAGTCTTTGAAATATCTAAAAACAAGAGGTCAAGAGGTAATATTGGCAAAGTCTTTTCTTTGCAGACTTTGGGTTTTTATGAAAAAACAGAAGCTAGAATGTGCAGCAATGCATCATGTTATCTCCAGTGTCATACTTATGTGGTTGCCTGGTGGTTTACGCCATGTGACTGATTGCAGCATTGGGTGATTTTCACCTCGAGCAGTATTCTGATTCTAGGAAAGTGAAAACTCACAAAGCTTCTTCCTTTTACCTACAAAAACACTGAAATGTTCAGCGCTACATGCAGCAATGTACTGTGTTATAACACACATTGGCCTTTCGCTCCCTACCTGCATAGAATGCCTATCAACAAGTGAAAATAATTAGTTTCACTCTTATCACACTTGCCGTTTTCATGTTGCCCCCCCTTCCAGGGGCATAGCTAAAGGCTTTTGAATGGGTGAGTGCCCCCCTTATACTCATAACTAAGAACCCATTGTATTCTGTTTAAGGTGTGATCAACCCCAGCTTCAATTCTGGCAACCAAAGTATTACATTATTACATAGTGTCCCATCATTACTTCAGCTCTGATTACAGAACGACTACCAGCAGATACTCATCACAAGTGTTTTTTTAGAATTAGGGCCCTTGCACACTGAGTAAAAGAGGCAGAATTTTCGAGCAAAGTCCATGTGGCAGATTGGGCTTGAAATTCTGCCTATCCTATTTCTTCCATGAAATTTCTCTTGCGCCTCTCCTCTCCTGAACATGTTCATTCTTTAAGCGGAGAAGAGAGGCGCAAGAGAAATCCTGTGTGTGCAAGGGCCCCACTTGAAGAAGTCTTTGGTTGCCGCCACCTCTCCATCACATCTATCACTCCATTTTCCTCCCCTGTGATGACATCCCTGTATGTTGTACTTGTGACATTACAGCAAATCACTGCCATCAGTGGTCATGTGAAATACAGGTCACTTGTAGTACATGCTCAAACCATGGAAACTGTACTCTACCTTCTAAGGGCTAGAAAAAAAAATGTTTATGCTCAGTTCCTGTGAGATGCAATGAATAGGTATATGTTTCTGGGTAGCAACACCCATATCTTTCTATTGTATTCAAAAAGCAAAAAAAAAGTCAGTACTACTATATTTAGGCTATGTTCACACTACATAAAAGTACGGCCGTACTTTTCACGTTGTGGAACACTGCCTCTGCTTCTATAGGATCCCGGCCGGAGCATATACACATCGTATACGCTCCGGGATCCAGTGCGGCGCTGCAAATAACTGACATGTCAGTTTTCTGCGGCCGCAATTCAATGAATTGCGGCCGTAGGAAACCCTGTCAGTTCACACAATGAAGCGAGCGGCTCCGGCCGCTTGCTCCATTGTGTGCTGTGAGGAGTTCTGATGTGGGTGCGCGGTGATGCGCCCGCATCAGAACACTACGCCAAAAAGATCATCCAGCCGGTACTTAAAGGAAACCTGTCACCCCCCGTGCCGGGGTGACAGGCTCCTGACCCCCTGTTAGATCACCCTATACTTACCTCATTGCGCACGCGCTCACAGGAGAGTCCGATGTCCATAGAAAATGACGGAGCATCGGACTCCCCACTCATTCTCTATGAGCATCTGACTCTCCTGTCAGCGCGCGCGCCGGGCTTCGGGCGCTGAAATCTCAGTCACCCGACCGGCTCAGGAAGCGGGACCCGGCGCGATGGGGTATGTATAGGGGGATCTAACAGGGGGTCGGGAGCCTGTCACTCTTCTCTTTAAGTCTTTTTAAGTCCTCTTTAAGTCACAAAACGGCTGGTCTCATTCGTAGTGTGAACATGGCCTTACTATGTAATATTTCTGTCTGTGTGACATTTTGCTTATTGCAGCCATTCTCTCATCTATCTATGCCAAGTATTAAAGACTCCCTTCCGCCAAAAGCCCCAAAGACATGTGTTGATATTAAGGGAATCTCTCAGTTGCAATTCATGTTCCAAACTGCTGACACTATTAGCGCTTGAGAAAAGGAGACATATAGTACCTTTCATATTTCCATCTGTGCTTCTAGAACTAGAAAATTTTTTTTTCCATATATCTCCTTGAGCTTACAGCTATCTAACGGTGTCAGCAGTTTAGAACATGAATTACAGCTGGCAGATTCCCTTTAAGCCCCATTTTCTCAAATCTAGAAAAACCCCTATAACTCGGAAAATACACTGTGGGCTATGGGAAGCTCTGATGCGGGCGCGCGCTGATGCGCCCGCATCAGAGCTCCACGGCCGAAAGATCATCTGGCCGGTACTTAAGTACCGGCTGAGATGATCCGGCCAGAGACCGGCCGTTCCATGACCCGGCTGGGGTCACGGAACGGCCGGTCTCTTACGTAGTGTGAACATAGCCTTAAAGTGTTAGTTCATTCCACAGCCTAAGGCACAGAAGAGCAAGCCAAATGAGCTGCAGTGGAAGTGTTCAGGACAGAGGTAAGTATCCAGATGAAACAATACAAATATAAAAATCCAGCCTCTCCAAAAAAACATTCAGTTTATTCCATCATGGACAAACAGCAGGGAGAGAGACACACTGGGGCTAGTACCTGGGACAGCCATTTGTGGTAATGTCCGAAATGGCCATCCCATGCCCATGATGAAATAAACTGAATGTTTTTTGGAGAGTGCTGGATTTTGTTTTATGTTTGTATTGTCATAAAAAAATTTGGGGGGCATCAGTGGAGACTCTTGATTGAGTACTTCATTGGAATTTTTTTCACTGTTCTCCTTGAGTTCAGTGATAACTGTGTTTTGTTGGTCGATTTGCTATTGCCCCAACTAGCCAGAATCCTACTCCACACTGACGAGGGGCAAAAACCCCGAAACGGCTGTCTGTGGATGGAAGCCTGCCTTGGCAAGCCCCTGTCATGATCGCAATACTCGCACCTTGAGTTAGACATTGACAAAAAGGGGCCACCCTGGTGTTTCCCTATTTATGTTCCAATACTCGCAACCGAGTGGGACTTAAGGGGCTATTTATCAGGGTGGTGTGGTGCTCTCCCTAACATGGAGGCACCCCGTGGCAACAGGCTAGAGATATCTGGCTATCCTGTGTTTTGAGACTCGCAACTGAGGCTCCACGGACTCCTGTTTTGCATATTTAAATTTTTGGGGGCATCAGTGGAGACTCTTGATTGAGTACTTCATTGGAATTTTTTTCACTGTTCTCCTTAAGTTCAGTGATAACTGTGTTTTGTTGGTGTATTGTCATAAACCCTATTACATTACTGTCCTTACTGTTGTCAATTATTATGGACTGGCTCCATTCTATTAGTATGTCAGCTGCACAGTTATATGAGCTACTTGGCTCATGTTTTAGTAAAGTCTGCTAAAGATGGGCAATAACATCTACAACAGACTACAAGCAGTGAGTAATCTGTTACAGCAAAATTTGTACCTGGCAAAATAACAGATTAATCAGTATTTACAATGTCCGTATTAGTCTTGTTATAGTACCACTATTTTGATAATGTAATAGCATACGTATAGTGAAGGGAAACTCCAAGTCATAAGATCAGTCATAACTTTCTATTACTATTTATAAGCTTCCTGTCTCTGACACTAAAAACATCACTGACCTCTTTAGATTCACATCCGTGCAGCTCTGGTGACGTCCATACATTACAATTGTATACAATTGTGAATAGCAACAACCAGCAGTCTGAATTTATCTAAGACTTTTAATGGCAAAGAAGCCAGTGCTCAGGGCCGGACTGGCACTGAAAAGCAGCCGTGGCACACAAACCTCACCAGCCTACATACAAATCTCCACGCACCCATTGCTACAACTGTGCTGCGCAGAAAAATTTTCAGATACAAGATACTGTTTTAATGCAGGTGCTGAAGAGTATTATCATCCTGAAGACTACAGAGAATACAGCAGTGATCAGACCCATAACACATATAGTTTTAATACCCTCATTATAACCCAATATAGCAGCTAACTTCTGCCAGTACTGTCCCATATACTAGTTATGTGGTAGCTGCTCGAGCGGTCACTTGCTAAATGGTGCTGTGTGACGCAACTATTATGGTGGATGGTCAGTGGAAAATAGCTCAGCTGGTTAGGAGGTTGTCGGGACGCCAGTGCTAACTCAGCACACAGGTGTGATGGTATACCTGCTTTTAGTGTGTGGCTGGCTATATTGCTCCCCAATGGTCGGTGACCTGCCAGGTTGTAATGGGTCCCTTAAGCGCTTATCATAGTGGTCTGGAGTGGAGATATGACCCACCTGAACTGTCGGTGCTACCACCCACAGAAAGGGGAAATGACCCAAGGACGGTGTAGCTTGTGTGTAGGTGCTGGTGCAATGATCACTGAGTCCCAGTAGAATAAATAAACTTTCCTTTACTAGCTAGTCTCAGCTAATACAGGGTAATAAGTGACTGTGGAGGTACAGACTTGCGTTCACTGAATCTGTGCTGAGAGATACTGAGGTAGTGAGTAGAATAGCAGTGTTACGTGCTGAGAAGAGTAGAGAGTTCAGAGAAGTGGAGAGGAGTTTGTCTTGAGAGTCCCAACCCAATGTAGTACTGTGCTCTGCCAAAACTTTAGAAGAATACTTGAGAAGAACACTTATTACGGGAAATACACATAAGTGTTTATTGGTGATTTGTATAACTTTTGGGGGACAATACAATACTGTAATAAAAATTTTCGCCGGATTTCTCCTTTAAGGGCCAAGCCATTTTTTTCAAAACAGAATCGTATTTTGTGATAATAACTTTGGGAAACTTAAACTTATTCAAGTGATTCTACGAATGTTTTCTCATAACAAAATATACTTAATGTTAGTAATAAATGTAATGTTGGTAGGTCATTTTAGCCAATACATAAACCTTTTATTGTGAAAAATTCCAACATGTCCTTCAAAAAAAAAAAAAAAAAAAAAAGAGTGAAATAGGAGCGACAATTAGGCACACTAACAGGACCAAAGATCAGGTACTGCAACAGGGGCTACTATAGGTACAGTAATGGAGGTTTGGGGAGACTATCAGGTACAGCAACAGAGGACAGGGACAACTTTCAGGTACAGTAGCAGGGGACACTATTAGGATTCACTATAGGAACAGTAATGGAGGTTAGGGGAGACTAAAAGGTACAGCAATAACTATCAGGTTCAGTAGCAGGAGACAGGGGACACTATTAGGGGTGACTATAGGTACAGTAATGGGGATATTGGGGAGACTTTTGCCAGGTACAGCTACAGGGGAAAGGGGACACCATTAGGTACAGCAACAGGGGATAGGGGCAACTATTATATACTAGTGAACATGTGGGTGATCAAGGGAGGAAGGGGTTAATTTGTGTGTTATACCTTACTGTGCCAGCGCTGCTGTTCTTTCCTGGCTCTGAAATCCTCCCACATAAAACGCAGGAGATCAGAGCCTGAAAAGCGGTCAGAAGCCACCCTGTCATTCTTACTGCAATTGGTCCACCTGTAAAGATGGTCCAATTGCAGTGATCCCCGTCTGGGACCTGTCACCACTTGATGAGATCACTCATGGCAACAGTTTAACTCGTTCGCGTATGTGTAAGTCCTCTTTAAAACCATCTATATCATTTGAGGTCAGGGTAGGTAAGACGCAATTCACTCCAAGAAAGCATGGCAGCAAAGTGGCCTTGAATGTTATAGAATTGGAAATAACAAGATTGAAAAATTGCAGGGTTATGGGAGTCACGAGTGTCACTGCCACAAAGTCTTTTAATCTTGGGCACAAAGATGGGTCCAGTCTAGATGCAAAACTCTCGACAGGGGCCCGCCACTCTTGTCTAAGTGTCATAATAAAAACTTTTTACACTGATCAAATTAACTCTGGTAATTTAATTCTGGTATCAAATATATTTTTCTAAAAAATATGAAGCCATTCTCTTCCAACTTTCCCCAAAATTGTCCTGAAATTTAGCCACATCTTATGGACTGCACAAAATAAAGCAGAATTTCTATTCTGTATATTATTTAGTGAAGGGGCCTTGTTTCACTTGGAAAGAATAAAAGCTGCGTACTTTCTTTAAAACAACATTCACGTCCTCCCACATTTCTTAGGTGTTAAACCATGTGTGAAAATAAATTAAAAGCCTAACCTTTTATTATTAAAGTCATACCAAGGAAATACCCAAGAAAAAGGTCACTATAAAAAGTGTTAACAAAACATCTGTGTACATATACACCAATCAGCCATAACATTAAAACAAGCAAGGAAAAATGAATAGCATTGGTTATCTCAATACAATGACTCCTGTCAAAGGATGAACATGATCAGTTGATGGCAAGAAAAATGGACATGAGAAAGGATCTGAGCGATGGTCAGTGGCATGGGGTAGGTTGGCAGAAGGGTAGGTAAGTGAATTGAGGGGGGTATAGAGGAATTAGGTGGGAAGGTAATTCCCCCTTACATTAGGTAGATGCCCCCAGTAGGTAATCTCCCCATTTGGTAGATATACCCCCATCAAGTACCACCTGCTCCCAAAAAAGTAGATGCCCTTAGTAGGCAGACAGCCACCCCCCCCCCCCCACCACCGAGTTAGGAAGATATACTCAGTAGGTAGCCAATTCTCTACATTAGGCATATGCCCCAGTAGGTAGGTAATCTTCTCATCAGGTAGGTAATCCCCCTATTAAATAGATATTCCCTGTAGGTAGGTACTGCATACATTAGGTCGGTGACGGTGGCAGGGTACACGATGGGGTGACGGTGGCAGGGTACACGATGGGGTGATGGTGGCAGGGTACACGATGGGGTGACGGTGGCAGGGTACACGATGGGGTGACGGTGGCAGGGTGACAGTTCCTGTACTGTGTTCGACTTGGGCAGTTTGACTACACTCTCCTGATAGCCCCAGCACTCTAGCAGTGTAGGGACTGTCACCCTGTTGTTGCTTGCGGCCTAGTGCAAGACCGGCAAGTAGGCAGGGACACAGAGTCTGTGGGTCAGTTCAGGGCTCACTCCATCACCCTCATTTGACACCCTAATTTTAATTATCTTTCTGGGGAACGTTAGTCCACTCCTTCCATTTATTACTTTGGTCGCCCACCAAACTCCCTTCTAGGCTGCAGGCCTAACACTGCCCAGGACCTAAAAGTGAGTTGTAATAGAAGGCAGTGCTGTATCCTGGGGGTGGAGGGGCTGCTAGTATAATTAATAACTGTATGAGGCACTATTGGAGGGGTTGATTAATATATGGGGCATTATTCAGAGGGCTGCGTACTATGTGGGGCACTATGGAGGGGGGCTGACTATTATATGGGGTACTGTAGAGGGGGGCTGACTACAATATGGGGCAGCATTAGAGGGTATTATTAGGAGAGCTAATAGCAAATACCAATGAATGTGTATTATATATATTTTACTGTGTTTTAATCAAATTTGATTTGTAATAAAGATATATTCTTATATTTAATTGTGGTGTCGGTTATTATGTAGGTTATGTATTGAATATAGGTCTTTAATTAAAACAAAAGATTTTGGGGGGAAGTCACTAGAACTGTTTGGGTGTCTATGTGAACAGTGAATTATAGATATGACATAAGGGCATGTTCTCTGGACAGCCCTGTCTGTGCATCAGAGGGGCGGTACATGTGGCAGTGACACGGACGCTTCCCTGACAGCTAAGTGTCAAGAACGCTACATGCATGCTTCAGTAAATATCAAGGTTATAAGTAACTTGTAATAGAAGGCGGAGCCGCGTCCCGACATGGTTACATCATCACACATGATGTCTGTGCCGGGTGCGTCCTGCAGGTGGAGGAGCTGCTGGGGTAATTAACAACTCTATGGTGCACTATTGAGGGGGGCTGACTATTATACAGAGCACTATAGAGGGGGGCTGACTACAATATGGGGCACTATTGAGGGGGGCTGAGTACTATATTGAACACTATTGGGGGTAATGAAAACAATTTGGGGCACTATTGAGGGGGGCTGAGTACTGTATAGAAGAACTATTGAGGGTAAGGATTTTTATATGGAGCACTATTGAAGTGGCTGACTACTATATGAGGCACTAATATGGGAGAAAAAATGGAGTAACTACTATGTGAGGGCAACTACTTTATGGGGCAGTATTAGGGGATACTGTTAAGGGTGCTAATACTGCATAACTACAGAAGGGACTTTTTATATTCAGAGAACTGTGAATGGGGAGCTTGTACATAGGTGGGTAAGAGGAGTTATAAAAGTGCAGCGTCTAAGGTGAACTATAGATATGACATGGGGACAAGTTCTGAAGACAGCCCAGTCCGTGCCTAAGGGGGCGGTACATGCGGCAGTGGCGTGGATGCTCCTCTGACAGTCAAGTGTCAAGAATGCCGTATGCACGCTTCAGTAAGTATCAAGGTTGGCTTGCGATTTTGTCCAATTTTTTTAATTTTGTCTCACTGTGTATTTGAGATTGACACCCCTGGTCTATAAGACCATTAATAAAACAGAATAGAGCCCAATGCTAAGCCCCCTACAGCTCCCACTCATATAAATTAAAAGAATAAGGAGACAAGGCTTGGCAAGCATCCAAGTTTGTGGGTAATGAATTGAAAATAATGCCACACAAGGGAGGATGGCTTCTTCCAAAATGAGACATTAACCCCTTCAAGACCAAGCCTATTTGCACCTAAAAGACCAGGCTCATTTTTCAAAATCTGACCTATCTCACTTTATGCGCTTATAGCTCAGTGATGCTTTAACGTATGCTAGCGATTCTGAGATTGTTTTTTCGTCACATATGGCACTTTATATTAGTGGCAAAATTTGGTCACTACTTTGTGTGTTTTTTGTGAAAAACATCAAAATATCATGAAAAATTTAAAAAATTAGCATTTTATGAACTTTGAAATTCTTTGCTTCTAAAAAAAGAAGGTTGTATTACATAAATTAGTTACTAAGTCACATTACCAATATGTCCTCTTTATTCTGGCTTCATTTCATAAACATATTTTACTTTTTTAGGGTGTTACGGGGCTTAGAAATTTATCAGCAAATTACCACATTTTCGTGAAAGTTTCCAAAACTGATTTTTTTAGGGACCAGTTCTTATTTTAAGTTGATTTAGGAGATTTGTATACTGGAAACCCCCATAAGTGACCCCATTTTGGAAACTAGACACCTTAAAGAATTAATCTAGGGGTATAATGAGCATTTTAACCCTACAGGGGCTGGAGGAAAGTATTCACCATTAGGCCGTAAAAAAATGAAAAATAAAAATTTTCCAATAATATATACATTTAGATTAAAGTTTCTCATTTTCAAAAGGAACATGAGAGAAAAAGCACCCCAAAATTTGTAACACGGGTTCTCTTGAGTACTACGGTACCCCATATGTGGGCGTAAACCACTGCATGGGCACACAGCGGGGCTCAGAAGGGAAGGAGCGCCAATTAGCTTTTCCATTGCATTTGCAGAGCCCCTGTAGTGTCAGCAGAGAGAAAAAAAACCATAAGTCACCCCATTTTGGAAAGTACACCCCTCAAAGAATTCATCTTCGGGTAGGATGAGCAATTTGACCCCACAGGTGTTAGAGGAAAGTATTCAAAATTAGACAGTAAAAATGAAAAACTCAAATTTTTTCCAATAATATGTTCGTTTAGTTTGAAATTTTTCAATTTCACGAGGAAAAAGAAAAAAAGTACCCCAAAATTTGTAACGCAGGTTCTCCTGAGTAAAAAGGTACCTCATATGTCGGTATAAACCACTGTATGGGCACACATCAGGGCTCAGAAGGGAAGGAGCGCCAATTAGCTTTTTCAATGCAGATTTTGCTGAAGAAGTTTCTGAGCGCCAGGTGGGTTTGCAGTGCCCCTGTAGTGCCAGCGGAGTAAAATCTCCCAATAAGTCACCCCATTTTGGAAAGTGCACCCCTCAAAGAATTCATCTTGGTGTGTGGTGAGCATTTTGACCCCACAGGTATTAGAGGAAAGTATTCAAAATTAGACAGTAAAAATGAAAAACTTGAATTTTTCCAAAAATATGTTGGTTTAGTTTGAAATTTCTAAATTTCACAAGGAACAGGAGAAAAAATGTACCCCAAAATCTGTAACGCAGGTTTTCCTGAGTACAACGGTACCCCATATGTGGGCATAAACCACTGTATGGGCACACAGCAGGGCTCAGAAGGGAAGGAGCGCCAATTTGCTGGAGCAAAACCGCAGCTAGTAACAGTTATTAGAATAGCGCAGTTACTAAAATACAATAAAAAAAATTAGATTACAGGTAATGTGGGGTGGTTACGGACAGTCTGGGGTGGTTACGGGTAATCTAGAGGTGGTTACGGGCAGTCTGAGGTGGTTACGGGCAGTCTGGGGTGGTTATGGGCAGTCTGGGGTGGTTACGGGTAATCTGGGGTGGTTACGGGCAGTCTGAGGTGGTTACGGGTAATCTGGGGTGGTTACGGATAATCTGGGGTGGATACGGTCAACATGGGGTTTTCACAGGCAACCTGCTGTGGTTACGACAACCTGGGGTGGTTACAGGCAACCTGGTGTGGTTAGAGGCAACCTGGGGTGGTTAGAGGCAACCTGGGGTGGTTACGGGCAACGTGGGGTGAATACGGACAACCTGCTGTGGTTACAGACAATCTGGTATGGTTACAGGCAACCTGCTGTGGTTACGGACAATATGGGGTGGTTGCGGACAATCTGGGGTGGTTGCGGACAATCTGGGGTGGTTACGGACAATCTGGGGTGGTTGCGGACAATCTGGGGTGGTTGCGGACAATCTGGGGTGGTTACGGACAATCTGGGGTGGTTACGGGCAACCTGGGGTGGTTACGGGCAACCTGCTGTGGTTACAGACAATCTAGGGTGGTTACAGGCAACCTGATGTGGTTACAGGCAACGTGGGGTGGTTACGGACAATCTGGGGTGGTTACGGACAATCTGGGGTGGTTACAGGCAACCTGCTGTGGTTACGGATAAACTGAAGTGCTAATAGGTAATCAGAGGTGGGTACCTGTAATCTGGCGTGGTTACGGGCAATCTAGAGGGGGTCACTGGCAATTTGGGGTGGTTAGAGGCAAGGTGCAGTGTTCAGTGGCAAGGTGCGGTGGTCAGATGCAAGGTGCAGTGGTCATAGGCGACGTGCGGTGGTCATAGGCGACGTGCGGTGGTCATAGGCGACGTGCGGTGGTCATGCGGTGGTCAAAGGCGACGTGCGGTGGTCAGAGGCGACGTGCGGTGGTCAGAGGCGACGTGCGGTGGTCAGAGGCGACGTGCGGTGGTCAGAGGCAAGGTGCGGTGGTCAGAGGCAAGGTGCGGTGGTCAGAGGCAACCTGCGGTGGTTGCGTGCAATCTGGGGGGTTACATGTAATCTGCCATGATTACGGGCAACCTGGGGTGGTTACGGGCAACCTGGGGGGGTTACAGACAATCTAGAATTGTTACGGATAGAGTGAAGTGCTTATAGCTAATTTGGGGTGGTTACAGGCAATCTGGGGTGATTACGGACAATCTGGAGGGGGTCACTGGCAACGTGCGGTGGTTACTGGCAACGTGCGGTGGTTACGGGCAACGTGCGGTGGTTACGGGCAACGTGCGGTGGTTACGGGCAACGTGCGGTGGTTACGGGCAACGTGCGGTGGTTATGGGCAACGTGCGGTGGTTACGGGCAACGTGCGGTGGTTACGGGTAATCTGGGGGGTTACGTGCAATCTGACGTGATTACGGACAACCTGGGGTGGTTATGGGCAACGTGCGGTGGTTACGGGCAACCTGCGGTGGTTACGGGTAATCTGGGGGGTTAGGGGTAATTTGGGAGTAAACTGCAATTATTACTATAATAAAAAGTGTGTGTTTTATTTTTTTGTATGTTTGTCACTTTTTGTACTTTATACATTCATGTTCACTGTATTACTATGATTACTGTGATATTTTCTATCACAGTAATCATAGTTCAGTGACAGAGACCAAATTGGTCTCTGTCACTTTAAATTTTCAGAGCTTGGCTGGTTGTGGAGCGCATGCGCACTTCATAACCAGCCAGGACACGGAAGAGGAAGGAGCTCCAGGAGCAGGTGAGTATATGGGGAAGGGGGGGGGGGGGGGGGTGACTGGGGGACGGGGGGTGACAGGGGGGGTGGGGGGCGACTTGGGGGGTGGGGGGGACATCACTTTTTATCCCCTGTCACCAATTATTCATGGTGACAGGGGATAAAAAGTGCCGGCGGCACATGGCACAAGCGATCAGCGGTATATAGTATATACCGCTGATCGCTTGTACCGGGACCCCACAGGGGGGGTCCCGATGACTGCCCCATGCTCTCCGCTACCTCCGGTGGCGGAGAGCATGGGGCTTTCATTCATTTTTCTTTTTTGATCACTGTGAACAGACATTAGCTTGTTCACAGTGATCGCGGCGGCCATCTTGGATCCGATGGCCGCCGCGGGAGGGGGGGTTAGTGACTGGGGCACTAGGGGGCTGATCTGGGGTCTGATTTTTACTTATTTCATCTCCCCCCACCGTGGATTCACGGTGGGGGGAGATGAAATACAGCGGCGGCACCGGCCCATTAGTGACCGCCGTTTCGGCGGTCACTAAGGGGTTAATGGGGGTCAGCTGCGGAATCGCAGCTGATCCTCATTATCTCCGGTGCTGTACACAGATGACAGCGGGATCGCTGTCCCTGCAGCGATCCCGTTCTCATCACAAAGCCCCTGTCAGTCAGGAACGTATATGTACATTCCTACTGCACGGGGCATGTGCAATAGGAACGTATATATACAGATGGCTGACGTGAAGGGGTTAAAGTAACAGTAAAATAATACATTAAAGTATAATTCACAACAAACAGTATCTCATGTACCTTCCTGTGGACCATGGTTTGCTGAGAGTCTTAGGAAACACAAGGGAAGGCGCTGAGCATCTTCGCTGAGCCAGTGACTTATGCTGAAAGAAAAAAAATAAAAATGAGACTGCTGCACATCTACTATATTTATATCTAATATATTTCATATAGTCAACCTACAGATTGGGGGAACCAGCAGTTATATGTATAAAATTAAAAAGGGTACTCTGGCATTAAAAAATATTTTTAACTGGTGTCAGAAAGTTATACAGATTTGTAAAAATCTCCAGTTTTCCTGTACTTATCAGTTGCTAAATGTCCTGCAGGAAACAGTGTATTCTTTCCAGTCTGACACAGTGCTCCTTGCTGCCACCACTTTCCCTGGCAGAAACTATCCAGACCAGTAGCAAATACCCATAGAAAACCTTGTCTGCTTTGGACAGTTCTGACATGGACAGAAATGGCAGCAGAGAGCACTGTGTCAGACTGGAAAGAATACACCACTTCCTGTGGGACATATGTAGGGATGCCCCGCTGGGAGGCGTGCTGGGCAGTTGCCAGATGGTAAAGTGTGACTCCAATGCAGTAGTGGTTGTTCAGGGAATAGCTCAGCCAGGTGTTATACTCTTGTTACGCCAGTGCCAGCTGGGCACACAGGAATGATGGCACACCTGCTTTTAGTTTAGTGAGGCTGGCTAAACCCTTTCCCTTGTGGTCCCCTAACCTGCTAGGCTATTTGGGGGTCTCTTGGGTGATTATCACGGTGGTCCTGAGTGGAGTCATGACCCACCCGGGCTATCTGTACCGCCACCCACAGAAAGGGGAGATGACCCAATGAAGATGAAATAACTGTAGGTGCTTGGACAAGAATCACAGAGTCCCGTTACAATAAATAAACTCTTCTTTACTGCAGGAATACTTGATACAGTGATACACAATAGCCTTTTGGCTTGATAAGATGCCTTGAACTTTAGTAACCAGATCTGTGCTAAGAGCTTGAAAGAGAGTACAGCCGTGCTGACTGAGTTGCGTGCTGAGAGCTAGAAGAAGTTCAGAGAAGTAGAGAGGAGGATGTCGAGAGAGTCCCAACCCAAAGTAGTAGTGTGATCTGCGAAGTGAACTTGAGAAGTAGAATAGCTAGAAATACCTGAAAGTAGAAAGAATACTTGTTCCTGTGTTTTGATTCTTTTGGTCTTTGCACCACCTATTGCCCACCAGTGTCGGGCAACCTGTCCTAGAGGGTAACACAAGCCACAGACCTCGTTACCTGGGTTGAGCAGAATGGCCAAGGTTTCCTGATTACACCCGTGCTGCGAGATAGAGTACTAGAGTACGTAGGCTTCTAGCAACTTTGCTCTATCCGGATTAGTTGCTATCTCTTCAGGATACTGTCCTGCTCTTTTAGAAGTGCTCTTGCTTCCCATGTGCGTATATTCACTATCACACCTCATAAGCCAGGGCCCAGCTTGACCCCTGTAGGGACTCTTCTGGCTTGCGTCCTTTCTCTACAGAATCCAGTGTAAAGACACCACACATACAGCAGCTGATAAGTACAGGATTTTTTTTTATATAACTTTCTGACACAAGATGATTTAAAATATTTTTTCCCGCCAGAGTACCCCTTTAAATGTTAAAGTGTACCCTTAAATTTATTCCAGTAATCATTTATTAATTATGAGAAAAATATTATGAGTGGCTACTGAGTTGAGATGTAAACGTTTCCACCTACCTTACATTTACCACTGCCTCTAAATAGAAACTACCAGTGACTAAGTCAACTTCTTATGTCTTTACATCGAGCTTGTCACCTACACAGTGTTCCCAGCAGTGTAGGTGGCAGCAAAATAAGTGAATAAAAGCTGCTATATGCAATTATTAGCTGTTGATGACAGGACCAACTATGTATGAACACTAGTGGAAAGGTCCTATACACGGAGAAAGGATCTGCTAAATCAGGCAGATCGCTCACTCACTGGCTGATGACTGTCTTTCAATCTGTCAAAAATTTAGCCGCTACTGTCCACACATCTCTCATTGTAATAAGAGAGGGGCGCCTGCTAGCGATGTTCAAGCAGCCCCTGCTGCACTATTATCATGCCATATAATAGGCTTGTGAAGCAATCGGCGATCTAAACCTTACAGGCCAGGACCTGTAATATGGCCTTTGGGTACATTCACACGTAGCGAGTTTGCAGCAGATTTTACGCTGTGATTGAGGCAGTGAAAACCACTGCGGTACTCAGTACCATTGGTCCTTTTTCAAAAAACATATACATGTTCACAGCTGTAGAAATTGAAAATATTTATACTCGTTTGAATATTAAGAATTTTCCATGATTTTAATGTCTACATTGTTTTTAACAGATCTCACGGGAGGTTGGTGTGTATTTAATGGTGATAGGATACACATGCAGTAGGCTTGACAAAGGGAGCATGTGCTCTTGAAATGTCACGTACCTTTCATGGATGGACTTTACTCCTACCGTGACCAGCGTCTGAATAGCCATGAGCTGAATTAGGACATATGCAATCCACTGGGTGATATATTTTCAATTTCTACAGCTGTGAACATGGATATGTTTTTTGAAAAAGAAATGAAGTATTAAGCAATGAAAAACATTCTTGGGGTGTGGTTCTTATATATTACTTGGACTGTTGCATGGGCTGAGGAGCGGCCCAATTGATCACACATGGAAACCCAGTTGGATAGGATCCTATTCACATTACTTCCACACGGCATATTAGCAGAAGAAAAAGAGGACAATGTGTGTGTGCATCTCTTTGCATGGATAACCACAATGATGTCCCTGTATCCTACAATGTACATGGATGATTGGTGGTTATTCTTCAGTATTAGGCTATGTTCCCACACAGTATTTTTGCTCAGTATTTTTCAACCAAAAACAGAAGTGGATTAAAAACACAGAAAGGCTATGTTCACTATGTTAAATTTTATTGGATGTTTTTTTTAAAACAATCAGCTGTTCCTCAATTACATGGTAATAGTGCGTTTAGAAAGAGAGATTTATCTAACAGATATTTGAAGCCAAAGCCAGGAATGGATTTGAAAAGGGGATAGATCCTAATCTTTCCTTAATGACCTATTCCCTGTTTATAGTCTGTTCCTGGCTTTGACTCCAAAGATCTGTCAGATAAATCTCTCTGTGTAAACGCACCCTAACAGTCTATAACCTACAGACAATGACAGAAATTTACCATTGCCCTAAAAAGTGCCACGCAGGAAATGTCACCAACTAGGAAATTAAAGACATGTCCAAATGTAAAAAGTGATTCTCAGCTTTACAGTCCCATTTATTCCGAAGAAAACAGTGGCAAAAGCCAATTCTAAGAGGATTTGAGCAGCATTTACTGAAACTGTTTCTTCACTGGGGCAACAAGTTAATTTCCTCCCCCTGGTGTGCCCGGTGGAGCGTGAGGCTTTTCTCATCTTACAACCTCTACTCTGTCACCAATGAATATGTCAACAATGGTGCCATTGACTGCCCGCATATAAACAATAGGACCACCGAGCCAAATAAAGCTGTTGCTCTGATTTCACACAACTTAGAAATTTTCTGTAATTACTCTGTGAAAGTTAATAACCATGAAAGGAGCATGCTGTGGTCTCCAGTCCTCAGGTCTCTATATCCTCCAGAACCTGCTGATCACAGTAGTGTGTGCCTAGACTGAAGATTACCTACAAGTTCATTGTGTCACAGAGCTACCAGCCTACAATATGTTGATACCAGGTTAACCAGACAAATAAAACATCCCCTAGTAGAAATGTAAGGCTATCTTTGGATAAATTTATGGTTTAATTTTGGATAAAGCCCTTGGGAGGAGAAGGCCCTCGCTTTAGTCTCGGGTAGGTTATGTCGTGATATTGGTACTATGTAAGGTGGTTTATGGATTTTATAACAATATGATGTAATTTAGAAAAAGAGCTCACGTTGCCACTTGTTGTGGGCGCTTGCCTTATACTGTACTTGTGTTTTTTTTGTTTTTTTTCTTCTTCCTTTTCTTATTGGGGGGGGGGGGGGGTTCTGTTGTATGACAATCTTGTATTTCATTATGATTCTTTTTTTGGGGGGGGGGAATACAGAAAAATGTAAATAAAGATTTATAAAAAAAATGATATCTTTGGATGCTTTTATAAAACAGAATGGATTATTATAATTACTATTATTATTATCGTTAGGACACAAGCAGTTCTAGTAGTTAGCATTGTTAAAGCAGTTATCTAGTGCTACAAAAACATGGCAACTTTCTTTCAGAGACAGCCCCACTCTTGTCTTCAGCTTGGGAGGAGTTTTGCTGCTTAGTTCCATTAAAGTCAATGAAGCTTAATTGCAAACCGCACCTGGAGAACTGGAGACAAGAGTTGTGTTGTCTCTGAAAGAAAGTGGCCATGTTTTTGTAGCGCTGGATAACCCCTTTAAAGGGGTTATCCAGCGCTACAAAAACATTGCCACTTTCCCCCTACTGTTGTCTCCAGTTTGGGTGGGGTTTTGAAACTCAGTTCCTTTAAAGTAAATGGAGCTTAATTACATACCACACCAGAACTGGAGACAACAGTAGGGGGAAAAGTGGCTATGTTTTTGTAGCGTTGGATAACCCCTTTAGGCACTTTGCTCACAGCTTGGGATCCAACCAAAGGTACCCTCTGCATAGGCTTTGCATGCTCTCTTTTAGTTTGCAAGGATTTCTTCTAGGTACTTCAGTTTTCTAGAGTGCTCCAAAGATATTCTTATAAGTAGCGTTGAGCAGACTTGCTGAACTGTACCTGAACACTCAGCATTTGACTTCCGGTGGCTGGAGTTGTATGCAGTCTTTGGAGTACTGGAAAACATGGTCATAGCCATAAGCCATAGGCTCTATTCATGTTTCCTTGGCAGCCCTAGGGTGGCACCCAACTGCTCCAGCTGCCAGGATCCAAAGGCTGAGCATTTGGGTTTGGAGAACGCTGACAAACCAAAACAGTTCAGCAAGTCCGGTCATCATTACTTATAAGTAAACTGGTTAAGATGTCCTAAAATGGAATTGTGAAGGTCTATTGGGAACAGACATTGAAAACAATAGGATGTTGATGGTTGGTCTCCTGGGCGCCAACACCCTGCACCTCAGCAGATCATGTGTTTCAGAGAGTGGAGACAAAAGTAGTTGTCATGTACTTACTTTACTCACCTCAATAGGAGCTAAGGCTGCAGTAACATGACAACTCCACTACACCAAGTATGGAGCCAACTGCTTCTGGCTCTGTTCTCAAGCTACTGTGAGCACAGGGCCGTTTCTAGAGGCGGGCGGGCCGGGAGGCCGCACGGGGTGCCGACAGCTAGGGGGTGCTGGTGGGCCCCCCCAGACTCCACTTAGCTGCGCGCACCCCCGGCCGGCCGACCGCCTGCTAGCTCGCTCGCCCCATCACCTTCTCCTCTGAACAGTCACCTCCCGTAGCTCCGCCCCCGGACCGTGTGGACCTCCGCCTCCGAACTGGCCGTAGCTCCGCCCCCGGACTGCCTGGACCTCCGTCTCCGGACCGCCCTTAGCTCCGCCCCGGACCTCCCATAGCTCCGCCCCCAGACCGCTCCAACCCAGCCGAACACTGTGCACCTGCAGACATCTCTCTCCAGCAGCACAATGACGTCATTTCACTGCGTTTGCTGGAGAGAGACGTGTGCAGGGGCGGCAGCGGCCTGCTCCTCGCAGGCTGGAGAAGAAGAGGAGAGAGGGACCTCTATGCCAGAATAAGGTGAGTATAATGTTGTTTTATTTGTGTGTGTGTGTTTGGCAATGCAGGGGGAGCAGAGGGGATTATTACTATTTGGGGGGGAAGGGCAGCACAGGGAGGGGTATGACAATGGGGACAGCAGAGGGGGGATTATTACAATGGGGACAGCAGAGGGGGGATTACAGGGGCTGGTCACCCAGCTTTCCCAGCATCCTGTATGTCAGTGTAATGGAGGTCACACAGCTCTCCCAGCATCCTGTATGTCAGTGTGATGGAGGTCACACAGCTCTCCCAGCATCCTGTATGTCAGTGTGATGGAGGTCATCCAGCTCTCCCAGCATCCTGTATGTCAGTGTGATGGAGGTCATCCAGCTCTCCCAGTATCCTGTATGTCAGTGTAATGGAGGTCACACAGCTCTCCCAGCATCCTGTATGTCAGTGTGATGGAGGTCATCCAGCTCTCCCAGTATCCTGTATGTCAGTGTAATGGAGGTCACACCTTGCAGACTTTACTGCACCAAGCAGCAGAATTACTATAGTTTCGGAGCCTATAGGAGGGAAAAGGGAAGGAAGTTGCTGGATAAGTGCGGAGCCTGAGATGTCTGTCTGGCAGGTTCTGAGGAGACGAATTGTAGCTGCAAGAAATCATCATGGTGGTCCGGTTGGAGAGGAAAAGGAAAAGGGTGCCACAGATTAAAGAAAACAGCACCTGTGAGTCCCTGTATGATGATTTTGTATTCGGTTGAACATTATCTCATAGGGGTGCAACACTGCTGTATGCCATAATACACACACTGCTTCTTTTATCTAGATTCACCCTGTTTCCAAAATGATCTAGAAACTGCACTGTGTGAGCACCCAACCAATCAGTTAGTCCAGAACAGTAGCCAATCCCCATAGAAGTTCTTGTCATGGACAGAGGTGGCAGCAGAGAGCGCTGTGTCAGACACCACTTCCTGCAGGACATACAGCAGCTGATAAGTACTTGAGTTTTTATTTTTATATTATAAGTAATTTCAAAATCCATATAACTTTCTAACACCACTTCATTTTAAAACATTTATTTTTCTCTGAAGTTCTCCTTTAAACCAAAGTCGCCTCACATAAGGTATTTATTACATCTTAGGAAAGCTGCAGGGTAGACAAACTTGCAATCTCTCTTTAAGAAGAATCAAAGGAAAAAGCACAGGCACAACAAAAAGAAAAAAGTTTAGACTCCAGTGAATTTATATTGGTAGCTCAATGACTATTGCAAATATCTAGATCAAGAAGCTAATGCTAAACCAACCATATTCATTTACTAAATTCAAAAAGAAAGATGCCAACTTCTAGTGAAAAAAAAAAACATATTGTAAATCTTTGCAGTAACAGATGATCTCATCCCAGATATTATACTGGTCTCTAAAGAAGACTCTTAAAGGGAATCTGGCACTATGGGTATGCTGCCTTAAAGGAGAAGTCCGGCCAAAATAATTTTTTTATATGTTATTACTTATGAAAAGTTATACAATTTTCTAATGTACATTAATTATAAGGAATTGCTCATATACTGCTATTTTCCTTAATTTAGTGTATCAGGAAGTGTTAGAATTCTCTCAGAACCAGTGACGTCACGACGAAAGGTGTAATTCCTATGGAGTGTCCAGCAGGTGGCGCTCTTTATATAGAAGTCAATGAGTACCATTGACTTCTATATATAGTGCGCCCCTGCTGGGCACTCCATAGGAATTACAGTGTATGTAATGTAATGTTATGCACTGTACTTTTGGGGACTTCATGAACACATTTCTAGAATACTTTGGGGAGCAAGTGTCCTTGCTCCCCAAAGTATCCCATAAATGTATTCAATGAATAGATTTGCAGGGCACCGAGCAGGGAGGGAGAGGAGTGCCATCTACCTCCCCCCTCCCTGCTCGATGCTGGGCACATATACAAAGTACTATTTCCCCATTATCTGCAGATAATGGGGAAGTAGTACCTGTGCTATCCCTATCACCGCCGCCGCTCACACAGGGGCTGCCTCTGACTCCCACCCGCCCGCGCCGCTACTCACTATCCAGCCGGCCGCTCACTCCCACCCGCCCGCGCCGCTACACACTATCCGGCCGGCCGCGCCGCTCCTCACTATCCCTGACTCCCGCCCACACGCCCCGTTCCTCACCGCTCCTCAGACTATCTGGCCGCCGCTCTCTGCTCATGCATGCCGGCCGCGTCAGCCCGCCCCCACCCCGGCCGGGGACACCAGGAAGTGCCGTGCTCCCAGCCGGGGTGAGGGCGGGCTGACGCAGCTGGCATGCATGAGCAGAGAGCGTCGGCCAGATAGTGTGAGTAGCGGTGAGGAACGGGACGTGCAGACGGGAGTCAGGGATAGTGAGGAGCGGCGCGGCCGGCCGGATAGTGAGTAACGGCGCGGGCGGGTGGGAGTGAGCGGCAGTCAGAGGCAGCCCCTGTGTGAGCGGCAGTGATAGGCATAGCACAGGTACTACTCCCACATTATCTGCAGATAATGGGGGAGTAGTACTTTGTATATGTGCCCAGCACAGAGCAGGGAGGGGGGAGGTAGATGGCACTCCTCTCCCTCCCTGCTCGGTGCCCTGCAAATCTTTTCATTGAATACATTTATGGGATACTGTGTCCTTGCTCCCCAAAGTATTCTATAAATGTATTCATGAAGTCCCCAAAAGTACAGTGCATAACATTACATTACATACACTGTAATTCCTATGGAGTGTCCAGCAGGGGCGCACTATATATAGAAGTCAATGGTACTCATTGACTTCTATATAAAGAGTGCCACCTGCTGGACACTCCATCGAAATTACACCTTTCGTTGTGACGTCACTGGTTCTGAGAGAATTCTAACACTTCCTGATACACTAAATTAAGGGAAATAGCAGTATATGAGCGTTTCCCATAATTAATGTACATTAGAAAATTGTATAACTTTTCATAAGTAATAACATATAAAAAAATAATTTTGGCCGGACTTCTCCTTTAAATGAGGACAGCATAAACTAGTGACAGAAATGCTGAACAGATCGCTGTTGTTCTCCTGAAATGCTGCACCCCCTGCCTTTAAGCTGCTGACTGACTGAGAACTGTCTGTCCATACACAGTATATATACCGAAAAGCTTCAGGAGACTGGACCTGGATACAAGTAAGTATAGCATGTCATAAAGCATGAGAACTAAAAAAATATAATATTTGTAAATTACAAACTTGCATTATATCACATCCCCTGTGGATTTATTTATTTATTTGATAGGAGAATAGATGCAATTGGGAGACTAATCCCTTACTCCATCATTAAAGGAGAAATCCAGGAGGAGGAGCATGAGGCGGGGCTGAAGTCCGCTTCTGCTCCTGGACCTTGGCGTTTTGTCGCGGGACCCATGTGTGAAGCCAGGACATGATCGTTGTGGGCTATGAGCGTGTTCAGCAGATGACCTAGAATCCTGCCTGGTCGGTTGGACGTGCGCTGGCGTGGTTGCCCTGAGGGATCTCTGCTAGAAAGGAGAGGAACTTGGCGTCCCACGTGTCTTCAGGTCTCTGAGGCTGACCGGCTCTGGGAAAGAGTGTTTGCTACAGGGCGAAGTGCGAGGAGGAGGATCACTGCGCAGAGGGATCGGGAGCCGTGGTGCACAGGTCTGCAGCCCGGAAGAAGGAGCTGAGAGGAGGCGGGTAGCTCGGGGTGAATCACTCTGGGCTTGCCTACCCCTGGGAAGTCAGCATTCAGGAGGAGGGCTGGAGTACTCTGCCTGGCATTGGTGTGAGCTGTGTCGGGCAGGGACTGGCCTTCTTCCCAACAATTTCCTTTGTTGGCCGCTGTGGGCAGTGGTGACAGTGCTGCCAGGTCTCCGGAATCTCCCGCCAGATCCCCGCTAGAAGGAGGGTAACACTTTTTCTGTTTGTGACTGTAGCCAGTGCACCATTGCGCAGAGCTCACTTTATTTGGAGCTTATCGCTGTTGTATTGTGTCTCAGTGAATTGCCCTTAAGGTGACTGTTCGGTTGGCAATGGTATTATTAATCCGTGTGACATTATCTTATTGCTTACCCGTGTGATTCCAACTGGACACTAAGATCAGCGTCTGCCGTTATGATGATTTGAGAGGGCTATCCTGGAATAGGGTGACTAACATTATTACCTAACTCCATTCTAATATTGCCAGGGTGTCATCTCATTATAATAACTAACATCATTCTGATATTGCCTGGATCTCGCTTCCACACAGGGACTAATATCATTCTGATACTGCCTGGATCTCTCTCCCTTACAGGGACTAATACCACTTTGATATTGCCTGGACTGGACCTTTTTTTTTTTTTTTTTTTTTCTTCCTTAAAGGGAACCAATCACGCCGAAATTGCCCCCATTGATAAGGAAGCGTGCTGGTACATCAGCCAGCACGCTTCCCAAACATCCCCCTGTCCCCTCCGCCCCCTCTTTTGTTAGCCCGTAATCTTACTTTTGTGATGTCCCGCGCCGTATGCTAATCAGCCCCAAGTAGTCAAGGTGGGCTGAACTAGTCAAGGTGGGCTGTACTAGTCACGGTCCTGGGCGCTGTAATCACGCCCAGAGGGGCGTGATTCAAAGACCTTTGCTCCGCCGACGTCATCTCTGGCCCGCGCTCACGTCGGCGGCGCGCCGCGTCTTTCGCATGCCGCCCATGCGCAGTACGGCGGGAGAAGACGCTGACGTACTGCGCGTGCGCGGCGTGCGGAACACGTCGGCGGCGCTTGCGTTCCAATGCCGACGTCTTCCACACGCCGCGCACGCGCAGTACGTCAGCGTCTTCTCCCGCTGTACTGCGCATGCGAAAGACGCGGCGCGACGACGACGTGAGCGCGGGCCAGAGATGACGTTGGCGGAGCGAAGGTCTTTGAATCACGCCCCTCTGGGCGTGATTACAGCGCCCAGGACCGTGACTAGTACAGCCCACCTTGACTAGTTCAGCCCACCTTGACTACTTGGGGCTGATTAGCATACGGCGCGGGACATCACAAAAGTAAGATTACGGGCTAACAAAAGAGGGGACAGAGGGGACAGGGGGATGTTTGGGAAGCGCGCTGGCTGATGTACCAGCACGCTTCCTTATCAATGGGGGCAATTTCGGCATGATTGGTTCCCTTTAAAGGGTCTAATTCCATTCTGATATTGCTTGGATCTCTCTTCCCCACAGGGACTAATACCACTCTGATATTGCTGGGAGGGGTTAATACCATATTGATACTGCCTGGATCTCTCTTCCTTTACAGGGACTAACACCATTCGGATATTGCTTGGATCTCTCTCTCCTACAGGGACTAATCTCACTCCCTCACAGTGTCTAATACCACTAATATCATTGTTTCTAAAATATGCCTCCTAAAGTGAGCAAGAAAGCGGCCGCCCGTATGGAAAAAATGTTTGGTTCACCAGTAGGGGGTACCAAAGGGAAAGCGGGCATGAAGAGTGGAAATGAAAGTGGGCAAGATGGCATAGAGAAATCTATGGTAGTGGAGAAAGATGAACATGACCCGCCTGCGTGGCTTAGTGATGTTTTGGCAGGGATAAATAAATGTAACAGTGCCATTGAAAACAGAGGAAAATAATAACTATATTGGGGCACAGAAGGCCTAACTACAGAGTGACCTCAATACTATTGGGGAAGCACAGGGAGGGTCTATCTTCTATAAGGATGAACACGGGGGGATAATCTACTATGTTAGGATATAGATGGTGGGCTTTTTACAATATGAGAGCATAGAGGACCCTGCAAACTATAGAGGGCTAAAATTGGGTCTAAATACTACATGGGAGGCATAAATTGGCTCTCTCATATACCTGTACACCATGATTATCAGGGCTGATTTCTCCTACATTTTTTCATGTATTGTTTCTATGGATTTATAGTAATTATTCCTTTAGTTATGTTGCAGTCTGGCTTTTTTTGTATACAATTTATTTAAAAATAGTTGCCTTGAACTGCATGGGACAATTTTATTATTACCCAGCATTTGTACTATACATTTACTCTATTTGTACTCCTTTGGGTGTTGCTAATTGGTCATTGAGCATCAGCTATGGTGTAATTGAAGGTCTCACAGTTCAGGTGGGGTCAGTAGGGACAGAGGTTTCACTGATAAGATCAGACCTTATTAAGATCAGGGAAAGGATAGATGAGTCTGAACAGCGAATAAGTGATCTGGAAGACGACATGAAAAAAGTAAAAAAAAGAGTTGGGCGAATTGTTAGTGGAAAACCGCTCCCTTAGGGGAAAAATGATTGATAGCGAAGATAGAGCCCGACGTTGCAATGTGAGAATTGTGGGGATTCCGGAGGGGTCCGAAGGAAGGGACACTGTGAAATTTGTTCAAGATTGGTTGGGGGAGGTGGTAGGGAGGGATAAACTGTCTCCATTTTTCTGTTTGGAAAGGGCACACAGGGTCTCATCCAGATCGCCCCCTCCGGGCAATCGCCCTAGAGCAATAATCATCAAGTTGTTGTGTTATCGTGACAGGGATCTGATCCTTAGGAGAGGGAGGGAGATAGGGGAGATAAAATATAATAATGTGAAAGTGTTTTTGTTTCCTGATTATGCTGCTGATACTCAAAGGAAGCTGGCTTCCTTTTTTCAGGTTAAAAAACGGTTGCAGGGTAAAAATGTCAAGTATGCTTTATTGTTTCCAGCTAAATTAAGGGTGATCTATGAGGAAAAATCCTGGTTCTTTGAGTCCTCGGAGGAGGCTTCTTTATGGTTAGAATCTAAGGGTCTGTGAGGTAATGGTATATTTGTATTTGATTCGCCAGGGTCCGATAGGGGCTACGCTCACGTAGAGAGGCTTCTGGATAGGTGATGTCCAGGGTCAAATAGGGGGAGGGGGGGTGGGGGTTTGGGAGGGGGTGATGGTGGAGGGAGAGGGGGGGGGGGAGTGGGAGGAGGGATGGTAAGGGAGGTGGGAGGAGGATGGAGGACCTGTGGTTGTTAGTAGGTTTTGGAATTATTTATTTATGTTCTTCCCTGTTCCAGGGCATAAGGTTTTTTTTGGGAGGTATGAGATTTTTTTTTCGTCTCAATGCAGGTAAAACTTTTGGTTTGGAATATTCGAGGGGTAGCAGATAAAGTGAAAAGGTTGGCCGTGATGAATGTTATTAAAAATTATTTGCCATGCGTGGTGTGCCTGGTGGAAACTCATCTGGTTAAAGAAAAAGTTGGTTCTATGGGCAGGAGTTGGTGGTCCAGTCAGTTTCATTCTGTTTTCTCAGGTTATGCACGGGGGGTGTCAGTATTAATTCATAAAAGTATGGACTGGGAACTCTTGGATCAGAAAATTGACGGTGAGGGGCGCTTTGTGTTCCTCTATGGTAAATTGGGGTCTATTAAGTGCATCCTGGCTTTTATTTATATTCCCCCTCGCTTCAATGCAGAAGTTCTCAGAATACTTTTCTCTTATAGTCAGAGTAAGGCAGAATGTCCTTTACTTGTGATGGGTGACCTCAATGCTGTGATGGATGAGGGCATGGATAGGTTGAGGGCTTCAGGGGGTGGGGGTCCCCCAAGTGGTTTCCCCCTTCCTGGAATCCTCAAGGAAATAGGGTTGAGGGATTTATGGAGGGAAATGTACCCAGACAAAAGATCTTTTTCCTGTTGGAACAAAACATCTAACACCATGTCAAGAATTGACACGGTGTTCGTGAATAACCTTATGGCACCGTTGGTTAAGGATATAAAATACATGAAGAGATGTTTGTCAGATCATGCACCGGTTTTGTTAGAGATGCACTGTTCAAGGGAGGGGAGAGGGCGTACAGTACGTATAAATGCACATTGGATTAATCTTATTCACGATAAAAATAAAGTTAAAGAGGATATTAAGTCTATATGGGAAATTAACTTGGGCACTTCATCGATAAATGTGGTGTGGGACACGATAAAAGCGGTTATAAGGGGAAAATATTATGGCTTAATTAGTGGTATGAAGAAAGGATTTCGTAAATTAGAAAAAGATTTGTTTTCCAAAGTAGAGGATATTGAGGAAAGGTATAAGTTGGCACCTACTCACGAGTTGAAGGAGGATTAAGTTAAGGCACAGGGGGAGTTAGAAATTTATTTAACTGAGAAAGCTCAGAATCAATTAGCACTTAGGGGGGAGTCAGGGACACCAAATAGAGGCTTGATTTCACTTATTAAAAACCAACAGGAGAAAAGGGACATTGCCGCGATTAGATGTAGGGATGGAAGGGTTACCAATCAGACGGAAATAATCCTAGAGAAGTTTACAGTGTTCTATGCTAATTTATATACGTCAGAATCTAGTTACTCAAAAGACGAGTTGAAAGTTTATTTAGATAATATTAGTTTTCCTAGGGTCAATGATCTGCAGAGAGGTGAGCTGGATGCGCCTATCACGACCACTGACTTAAATAGGGCATTATACTAGATATATTAGGAGATTGTATGAGAACATGCAATTGGCGGAGAAGGGAGGGTCCCACTCCATCCTATCATTGGACACTATTAAGGCGTTTGACAGGGTGGAGTGGGACTATCTGTGGGAAGTTTTGAGGCGATTTGGGGTTGGGGATAGATTTATTGGCTTGGTACGTTTACTATATTCAGGGGTAAGGGCCTCAGTAATGGCATTTGGTCGGAACCTTTTATGCTTAGTAGAGGGACAAGGCAGGGTTGTCCTCTATCTCCGCTCCTCTTGGCCCTTGCTGTGAAGCCCCTTGCAATGAAGATCAGAGGAGAATTGAGCATTGAAGGGTTTGGTTTAAGAGAAGAGGCAGACAAAATCTCCCTATACGCGGATGATTTGCTGCTATTTCTTAAAGATCCGGATAAATCCATACCAGTGGTTATGAGTTTGGTGGAGGAAGTAGGTAAATTCTCAGGTTTAAAAATTAATTGGTTAAAATCTGTGTTAATGCCGTTGGAACAGGGAAGTAACTTATTGTTTCCGTTGTTACGGGTGTTGGGGGAGGGAGGGAGTTTTTCTTATTTGTGGATAAATGTCTCAAGGAAACGGAAGATTTTCATAATCTTCTATTGTTTGTTGGTGATTTGTAATTTGTAAATTGTGAATTATTTTTGTGAATTTGAAAAAAAAAAAAAAAAAAAGTCCAGCGAAAATTTTTACAAAAGTATTGTATTGCCCACAAAAGTTATACGATTCACCAATATAGACTTATTATGGGAAATGCACATAAAGTGCTTTTTTCCCTGCACTTACTACTGCATCAAGGCTTCACTTTCTGGATACCATGGTGATGTCACGACCCGACTCCCAGAGCTGTGCGGGCTGTGGCTGCTGGAGAGGATGATGGCAGGGGGATGCTCAGTGTCCCTCCAGTGCCCTGTGTCCCTCAGTGTCCCCCTGCCATCATCCTCTCCAACAGCCACAGCCCGCACAGCTCTGGGAGTAGGGTCGTGACATCACCATGTTATCCAGGAAGTGAAGCCTTGATGCAGTAGTAAGTGCAGGGGGAAAAAGCACTTTATGTGCATTTCCTATAATAAGTGTACAGTATATTGGTGAATCGTATAACTTTCAAAGGCAATACAATACTTTTGTAAAAAATTTCGCTGGACTTCTCCTTTATATTGTAGACAAATTCCAGTACTGTAAAATGAACACTTTATACACAGAATAAACAGTGGGTTAATAAGTATGCAAGGTTGAAGATCCTTCTAAACCTTAGGAATTTAGAACCACCTGACTGAATTATTTATACTTCACTGAAAGGATGGATGAGTGCAAACTGACTAAGATTCTGTCATGAGACTTCTGAAAAATAACAGACTTACAATACAGTGTAAAAGTAATCAGCATGAACAATGGGAATCACATGTCTCATTGCTGTAGCTCTAAATATCAATCAAAAAAGTTAGACTCCATCAGCAGGTTTATGCTGTCCTATCCCAGGGCAGCATATACTAGTCACAGAGAAACTAAACAGAAATAATGTATCATTTACATTGTTCTGTGCAGCTGAATCTGAGATATCCTCCTTAATAACAAGGACAATAAGTAGTCCTCTCCATTATGTGCATGAGCCCAGCAATCCTCAATATTCATGAGAAGATAAAAAACTCCGCCCACCAGCTGCTGATTGGCAGTTATCTATCTATGCTCTATAGGCAGCTGTCAATCGGCAGCTGTCAATCAGCAGCTGGAGGGCGGAGGGAGGGCTGATCCACGTCTATTCAAAACAAAGAAGTCAGGTGCCGATGCAGAGATCCCCAGGGGGCCCGGAGATAGGAACCACCACAATTTGATGTTTGTCCCCTATGCTGTGACAAGTATTTTTAAATCGGATAACCCCTTTAAGGCATATCTTTTTTGTTTTGTTTTTAATTTTCAAGTGTATAAGATACAGTGGGGAAAAAAAGCATTTAGTCAGTCACCAATAGTGCAAGTTCTCCCACTTAAAAAGATGAGAGGCGTCTGTAATTTACATCATAGGTAGACCTCAACTATGAGAGACAAAATGAGAAAACAAATCCTGAAAATCACATTGTCTGATTTTGTAAGAATTTATTTGCAAATTATGGTGGAAAATAAGTATTTGGTCACCTACAAACAATCAAGATTTCTGGCTCTCACAGACCTGGAACTTCTTCTTTCTAAGAGTCTCTTCTTTCCTCCACTCATTACCTTTAGTAATGGCACCTGTTTAAACTTGTTATCAGTATAAAAAGACACCTGTGCACACCCTCAAACAGTCAGACTCCAAACTCCACTATGGTAAAGACCAAAGAGCTGTCAAAGGACACCAGAAACAAAATTGTAGCTCTGCACCAGGCTGGGAAGACTGAATCTGCAATAGGCAACCAGCTTGGAGTGAAGAAATCAACTGTGGGAGCAATAATTAGAAAATGGAAGACATACAAGACCACTGATAATCTCCCTCGACCTGGGGCTACTCGCAAAATCTCACCCCGTGGGGTCAAAATGATCACAAGAACGGTGAGCAAAAATACCAGAACCACGCGGGGGGACCTAGTGAATGAACTGCAGAGAGCTGGGACCAATGTAACAAAGCCTACCATCAGTAACACACTACGCCGCCAAGGATCCTGCAGTGGCAGACGTGTCCCACTGCTTAAAGGGGTTATCCAGCGCTGCAAACACATGGCCACTTTTCCCCCTACTGTTGTCTCCAGTTCAGGTGCGGTTTGCAATTAAGCTCTATTTACTTCAATGGAACTGAGTTTCAAAACCCCACCCAAACTGGAGACAAGAGTAGGGGGAAAGTGGTCATGTTTTTGTAGCGCTGGATAACCCCTTTAAGCCAGTACATGTCCGGGCCCATCTGAAGTTTGCTAGAGAGCATTTGGATGATCCAGAAGAGTACTGGTAGAATGTCCTATGGTCTGATGAAACCAAAGTGGAACTGTTTGGTAGAAACACAACTTGTCGTGTTTGGAGGAAAAAGAATACTGAGTTGCATCCATCAAACACCATACCTACTGTAAAGCATGGGGGTGGAAACATCATGCTTTGGGGCTGTTTCTCTGCAAAGGGGCCAGGACGACTGATCCGGGTACATGAAAGAATGAATGGGGCCATGTATCGTGAGATTTTGAATGCAAACCTCCTTCCATCAGCAAGGGCATTGAAGATGAAACGTGGCTGGGTCTTTCAACATGACAATGATCCAAAGCACACCACCAGGGCAACGATGGAGAGGCTTCGTAAAAAGCATTTCAAGGTCCTGGAGTGGCCTAGCCAGTCTCCAGATCTCAACCCTATAGAAAACCTTTGGAGGGAGTTGAAAGTCCATGTTGCCAAGCGACAGCCCCAAAACATCACTGCTCTAGAGGAGATTTGCATGGAGGAATGGGCCAACATACCAACAACAGTGTGTGCTAACCTTGTGAAAACTTACAGAAAACGTTTGACCTCTGTCATTGCCAACAAAAGATATATAACAAAGTATTGAGATGAAATTTTGTTATTGACCAAATACTTATTTTCCACCATAATTTGCAAATAAATTCTTACAAAATCAGACAATGTGATTTTCTGGATTTGTTTCCTCATTTAATCTCCCATAGTTGAGGTCTACCTATGATGTAAATTACAGACGCCTCTCATCTTTTTAAGCGGGAGAACTTGCAGTATTGGTGACTGACTAAATACTTTTTTTCCCCACTGTATATACATTACACAGAAACAAAAGCACAGCGTTACCCAGAAAGTTGTACCCCTCCTACTGATATGAGAAGCCTGAGTTTTAACATTTTGTGAAGCTAAATAAAGAAATTTTGGGCATGCCCTAGCTGCTGGAATTTCCTTTTTTGTACCCCTCCTACTGCTCCACTCTTCTACCTTTAGGCTATGTTCACACAACGTATGAGACCGACCGGTCTCTGGCCGACCCAACCACTCCGACCGTCCCTCGTGTCGGCCGCCCTCTGCCGCGTCACCAGCTGCTCAGCCGCGATTGGCTGAGCACAGTTATGCTCAGCCAATCGCGGCTGAGCAGCTGATGATGCGCCACGCGTCATCAGCTGCTCAGCTGCGATTGACTGAGCACAGTTATGCTCAGCCAATCGCAGCTGAGTAGCTGATGACGCGGCAGTGAGCGGCCGGCACTAGGGATGGTCAGAGCGGTTCGGCCGTCCGTCCGAAGATGACATCATGGCACAAGATGGCGGACGGAGGTCAGCTAGAGGCAGGTATGTATAGAGCACTACACTTCCGGGTCTGGTGTGGGTGGGGGGAAACACGGGGAAGGGGGAGATTCACTAACATAACATACATTACAAAGTTGTATAACTTTGTAATGTGTGTTATTTAGTGAATAATTGTTTAGCGCCGCACTACCCCTTTAATGAATTAGCCATGACAACATCATGTGGAAGGAGAGTTCAATAGTCTGACTGCTCTTACAGTAAAGAATCTCGGTCTGTGCTGGTGGTAAAACCTTCTTTCCTCTATACGTAGAGGATGCCCTCTTTTCATGGTTACAGACGTAGGAGTAAAAAGATCACTACAAAGATCTCTGTACTGTCCATTCATATATTTGTACATTGTAATCAGATCGCCCCTAAGACGTCTTATCTTCTAAACTAAATAGCCCTAAGCTTGAAACTTGGTGCTGTAACCCACCATTCCCTTAATGACCTTGGTCGCTCTCCTCTGCAACCACTCCAGTTTAGCTGTGTCCTTCTTACATAATGCTGCCCAAAACTGTACACAGTATTCCATGTGTGGTCTGACCAGTGATTTATAAAGAGGCAAAATTATTGTCAGGGCCCTGGGGAACAAAGATAAACAGGACAAGTGGGCCCTACGGCTAGCACCACTCACTCTGTCCCTACCTTTTTGCAGAGCAGGTCCTAACTGACCTTTCGTAACTGGGCGTCAGTCCCTGCTGTCAAATAAGTGCAAAACACAGACAAACAAAATCCAGGACACAAAATAGATAGCACAAATGTGCTGAGGAGAATACCAGACAAGTAAGGTAGGAAAGCCAGTGATAGTGACAGAGAGGGCGAACAAGGTACAATGACAGTAGACAAGGCAAAGTAACAAAAGAAGCAGAGGTAAGAACCAAGAAAGCAGTAAGGAATGGAGGACCAAACAAATAGAGGACGAAAGCCAAAGATGCAACAAGCTAAATGGTGAAGCAAAAGCCAGAGAAAGTAGCAAGATGAACTGAGGACAAAGCAAGGCACACTGAGGACTAAGCGAGGCACACTGAGGACTAAGCGACAAAGAATGGAAAGAAACAGACAAAGAGGTCAGGAAACCAGTAATACAGACTGCAAGGTAAAATGCTGGATCAAGCTGAACAGACTAGCTGAACAAAGCTATCGAGAGCAAAGACTGAGATGAGAGAGATGCCCGGACACAAAGCTCATAGGTAAAGCAAGAGAAACACAGAAAGCCAGAGGTGAAGAGACCTGTCCATCAAAACACAGCAGAGACAATAAGGGAGAAGGTCACAGCAAGGTAAGTGCAGGGAGAACTAAGAAACATGGAATGGATCACAGAAGACAACAGCAAAGAACATATTAAAACCAGGAACGGACTTAAGGCCAAAAGCGCAGTCTTTGGCGCAGAGGTTGAATCTTCACCGCAGAGGGTGGTACAAAAAGATACATGTATGCCATTAGCTGTACAAGTCAAGGAAGAACAAAGCACCTTTGGGTGCACAAACTACAAATATAACATGGACAAAGAGCCAACATGGCCCAACTTTACCACTGAGGATTTAGCAAGTATCTCCCACAACGGGGAGGCCATCTGTGAAAATGAGGGGTGTCACATCCTGTTGAGAGGGAAAAGAGCTGGCGCTCAGAAGTAGAGAGGAATGAGAAACAGTAAACAACTGGAGAGAGGGGGGGGGGGGAGTATGGGCAAGGGAGGGGAGCTACAACACCGAGGGGCACACGAAGGGAGAGGGGAGTGACGACCAGCATACACACCAACAGAAGAAGCAACCAGACCAGGGGGGTAGGGGGAGGCGAAGCACCTCACTGAGAGATGAGGGTCTTATATTTGTCGGAGTCCGTGAACTGTTCCCAGTAGTACCAAGTCTGAAAGAAGCTGAAGTTCCGCTCATGCAATTGGGCAGTAAGGTCCTCCATATATTTTAAGTCTTCACCCTCCGTAGCCACATAGCGATGGTGGGTGGAGCTTGTTGCCTCCAGGAGGCCGGGATACAAGCCCTGGCAGCATTGACCAAATGGCGGACAAGGGAGCGGCGATAGCCTCTCAACGGGATGTCCGATAGGTGCAGGAGAAACAGTGAGGGGGAGAAAGGCAAAGGAGAGTCCGTGAAGGTCGAGGCAATACGCCACACTTCTCTCCAAAAGGGGACCAATTTGGGACAGCTCCAAACGTATGGAGGAGAGTCCCTTCCTCGCCGCAATTTCTCCAGCACAGGGGGGGACACTTCGGGAAAGATTCTGTGAAGGCGGACCGGAACCCGGTACCATCTAGAGAGAATCTTATAACCTGCCTCCTGTAACCCGGGAGGAGATGGAGGAGGTATGAGTACAAGTATAAATTCGGTCCAATTGTGGGCCCGTAAATGAGACGTTCAGGTCCTGCTCCCAGGCAGAGAGGAATGGAGGAGGCGGCTGTTTCCGGGGGGAGCCCAGCATGGCGTATAGAAGAGAGAGAGAATGTCTGAGAGGGCCCGTGCCAAGGCATAACGTCTCTAACTGAGTGAGCGTGCGAGAGAAAAGAGGATGGAGCAGGTAGAGAAAGGAGGAAATGGTGCAACTGAAGGGCCCTCCAAAACCCTAAGGGAGAAGGGTCAGAGAGGGCGCGGAGCTCAGAGAGGGACACCCAAGTGGGACCCCGAAGAAAGCTGCGTGCACGGAAGGAGCCAGCTTGGAACCATTCCCGAAAAAAACCGGGTCAGAGGCTCCCGCCGAAAATGAGGGAGAGCCTATGACCGGGAACAAAGGAGATGGGTGAGGAGCTAGAGAGGCCGAAGAGAAATATTTCTGGCATAGTTTAAGAGTTGGGGCGACCGTTGGGTGAGACCCGACCAGTCTACTGGAGTTAGGAAGCCAGGGAGCCGCCAACAGGGAGAGGGGACGAGCGACATCTCAAGGCCAACCCACTGTTTTGAAGAACAGTGTCGGTGCCAATCTATCACCCTAACCAGGTGACTGGCTACATAGTAAAGAAGGATATTGGGAAGGCCCAACCTGCCACGCGTCTTCGGCCGGTACAGGACCGACTTCGCTACCCTAGGTTGTTTATGGGCCCAGATGAACTTGGTCAGTAAGGAAGAAAGGTGTCTGAAGAAGCTCAGGGGCACCGTCACTGGCAGGGCTTGGAAGAGATACAAAAGTCTTGGAAGGATGTTCATCTTGAAGATGGAACAACGGCCAAACCAAGTAAAGGTGCCCCGGTGCCACCCAGATAGGTCCGCTTCGACCTTTTTCAGCATAGGGGGGAAATTAACCCTGAACAGGTCAGAGACAGAGGGAGTAAGCTGGACACCTAGATAGGATAGAGAGGAACTCGACCAGCGAAAAGGAAAGGAGTCTGCAAGAGAGGAGGCCAACGAGGGTGAAAGAGAGAGGTTCATCGCTTCGGATTTCTGAAGGTTAATTTTATAGTTGGATAGGGTTTGGAATCTGGTAAGCTCAGAGAGAAGGTTGGGGAGAGAAACCATAGGGCGGGTGAGAAAAAAGAGCAGATCGTCCGCGTAGGCCGCCACCTTATGGTTGACCGACCCCACGCGAACTCCCGAGATATTTACGTTCTGTCTGATATGGCGTAGGAAGGGCTCAAGAGTCAATATGAAAATTAGGGGGAGAGTGGGCACCCCTGACGGGTACCGTTGTGTATCGGGAAAGAAGACGAGAGAAGGCCGTTGACAGAGACCTGAGCCGAGGGGCATGAATAGAGAGACCCGATCCAGGCCAGCATGCGGGGACCTAGTCCCAGGTGCTGGAGGGTGGCGGTCAGGAATGGCCAGCCGACCCTGTCAAAGGCCTTCTCTGCGTCGGTGGAGAGGAGCATTGTGGGTGAGGGATCAGAGTGAGCATAGTGTATGATATTGATGGCCCTAGTGGTGTTATCCCTGCCTCCCCGAGTGGGCATAAAGCCCGCTTGGTCTAGATGAACACTGATGCCATCTTTAGCGTCAATGCCTCTATTGATGCATCCCATTATTTTATTAGCCTTGGCAGCCGCTGCCTGGCACTGATCAAAATTTGAGTTTACCGTCCACCAATTCCCGCAGGTCCCTTTCGGAAGCAGTTTTACCCAGTGTTT
This sequence comes from Dendropsophus ebraccatus, assembly GCF_027789765.1. Classification (NCBI taxonomy): domain Eukaryota; kingdom Metazoa; phylum Chordata; class Amphibia; order Anura; family Hylidae; genus Dendropsophus; species Dendropsophus ebraccatus. Next base: position 58,298,590 of record NC_091459.1, read on the forward strand.
TATTATTTAGCACATAACTGTACTTATTATTTCAACTGCCCAAATGCATAACCTTACATTTATGAACATTAAACTTCATTTGCCATTTTCTGCCCAAGACTCCAGCTTCTCCAAATCCCTCTGTAATATATTATCTTCCTCCATGGTGATAACTTTACCCAGTTTAGTATCATCCGCAAAACTGGAGATTCTACTCTGTAGCCAGAGCCGGCTCCAGGTTTTTGCAGGCCCTTGGGTGACAGAGCCTAAGCAAGCCCCTCATCCATCCATAATCACTTGAGACAACACTAACATATTCAAGCAAACATTACTGACTAACACATATTACTGAAACAGACAGTGACATACACATTACTGACTGACACACAACTGACTGAAGCACATTACTTACTGACTGACTGACTGACACACATGACTGATTGACACACACACATTACTGACTGACACACATTATTGACTGATACACACATTCACACAGCACTTACAGCTAAGTCTTCTCCTTCTTCTTCTGCCTGATTGATCTCCACACTATAGCATTTGGGGATCATGTGATCAGGTCCGTTATCCCTCTCTCTCTGCAGGACGCTGACAGGTCCTGATCTTATTTGTCTTCTGATGTTCAGCGCTCACCCTGCACTAGACTAAGTGAGCAGAACGTCAGAACACTGGGACCCCCTCCCTCGCTGGGCCCCGACACTTGCTGGATAAGTCCTGTGCTGACACCAGCTGTGTCTGTAGCCCCGCCACAAGGTTATTAATAAACATATAAAAAAAAGTCGACACAAAAATGACCTCTGCAGTACCCCACTAGTAACTGTTACCTAATCAGAGTACGTTCCATCAATGACCACCCCCCGTGTCCTATCAATCAACCAGTTACCCATATATAAATCCTCATTTTATGGACTAACCTTCCATGTGGCACAGTATCAAATGCATATGAAAAGTCCAGGTACACAACGTCCACAGCCTCTCCCATGTTCAGTCTATAACTGACCTTCTCATAGAAGCTGATCAGATTAGTCTGACAGGACCTATCCCTCATGCTGGTTATAAGATTATTTTCATTAAGACACTCCAGTATAGAATCTCTTACAAAACCCTCAAATAATTTATCCACTATAGATGTTAGACTTACCAGCCTATAGTTTCCAGGATTTTGACCCCTTTTTGAATATTGGTACCACATTAGCTATACGTTCCTGCTGCACATACCTCGTGCAGTAGGAATGTATATATACATTCCTGACTGAGGGGCTTCTGATGTGTGCGGGACCGCTGCAGTGAGAGCGGTCCTGAACACATCAGTGTGTCCAGGGCCGGAGGTAATGAGAGGCAGTTGCGATCCAACAGCTATGTCTCATTAACCCCTTAAACACTGCGATCTATCAATCGCGGCGTTTAAGGTACTCAGTGACAGAACAAGCTTCATGGCTGCGGGGGGTCCCGATCGCTTGTGCTGACAGGCAGGGGTAAGTCACTTACCTCCGTCCTGTCGGATAGGCCATCTATGGATAGAGTCTGCTCTCAGGCAGGCTATATACATAGATCGCCGATAACACTGATCTATGCTATGCTATGGCATAGCATAGATCAGTACATGCAATCTATTGATTGCATGTTTTACAGGGATAAAAAAAAGTGTAATAAAAAAAGTTTTTTTAAGTATTAAAAAACCCTTATTAACCCCCCTCCCAATAAAAGTTTAAAATACCCCCTTGCCCATCATAAAAATAAAAATATATATTAAAAAAAACATATTAGACATCGTAGCGTGCAGAATTGTCCGATCTATTAAAATATAACATTATTTTTCAAGCTCGGTAAACAGCGTAAACAAAACAAAAAAACACACACCCGGATTGCTGATTTTAATAAATTATATATCAGAAAAAAATAAAAAGCAATCAAAATTTTTCTGTTACACCCATATGATATTAATAAAAACTAGAGATCATGCCGAAAAAATTGACACCCCAACCAGCCCTGTAGGTGGAAAAATAAAACCGCTATGGCAGAGAGGAACATTGCATTGATTTGACCCAGACTTTTGTGCATCAAAGGGCTCTGTCTTGAAGGGGTTAAATATTAGGAATAAGGGTGTGTCTTCTCTTTCCTATAGAACCCTCTATGTATCTAAAAGCAAAAGTTTACATGTGTGTACTATAGGAGGTTTGTGTGTGTTGTATTGCTAGGTGTATGTATGTGGATTTAGGTATCAGAAACTGTAAACTATTGTGATTGTATCTGTATTGTATTGATTTGTACACGATTTGCACTGTGACCTGTAGAATATTCTAAGTTTAAGTAAAGTTCTGATTGTTTGTGCACAGCGAGTAACGTATTTTCTTTACATAAGATAAAGTCAGACAAAGAGGGAGCTGAAAAGAGCGGGATATAAAGAGGGACTTCATTGTCCCATAGTACGGTTGATGCCAATCTGTAATTTTACATAAAGAAACAGCCAGGAGTATAAAGGGGCACCCCACTAGACTTACCTTTAAAATATAGCGAGCCAGTCACAAAAATAAATTGGTACCAGCGTGACTCTCCTTTAACATATGGTGAGACAGATCTAAACTGTTTTTAATTTGTTTTTGTGATTTGTCCTGTGAAATTGCGGTATACTGTGAAGTAAGGTGGAGAGGCACAGACAGGTAACCTACATACATGGTGCAGTGTAATGTTATACTGTGCGCATAGGCCTTGAGGTTTGAACGGGTAAAACTGTGTTATTTAGGGCTGAGCACATAAAAATTAAAACAGAGAACCTATTTAAATTGTGTGATGCATCTGCACAAAAAAAGTCTACGTTGGTGAAGTGAAAAGAGAAAAATATATTTTTTATAAGTATTCACTCCTTTTGCTCCAAAGCTTCTAAAAAGTTCTGGTGCAACCAATTTTCTTCAGGAGTCACATGCTTAGCGAAATGTGTGCAATCTAAGTGTCACATGGTCTGTCAGTATATACACAACTTTTCTGTAATACTTCAGAGGCTGCAACACCATCAGGCACCACTAACCAAACAACACAATGAAGAAGGGGCCACCCTGGTATTTCCCTATTTGTCTCCCAATACTCACAACAGAGTGGGACTTAGGGGGCTATGGTTTTGTGATCTCCCCACTGGGAGGCAGTGGGTTTCCTTCCATGGAGGGATATCTGGCTATCCCTCTGGCTATCTGGCTATACCCCTTTTTTGCATTTTCAAATTTTATAGGGAGCAATATGTTTTGTTGAACACCATCAAGACCAAGGAAATCTCTAAACAAGTCAGGGACAAAGGTGTTGAGAAGCACAAGTCAGGATTGGGTTATAAAAAAAAAATAACCAAATGTTCGATGATCTCCCAGAGTACCATCAAATCCATTATAATTGATTGAAAAGAACATGGTACCATCAAAACTTCAGGCAAGGAGGACCAAAGCAGAGACTGGAGGATCTGTCCATAGGAACACAATAAGCCATAAAGTCAATAGAGCATCAACTGGAGGATCTGTCCGCATGACCACAATGACCGTATACTCCATAGAGCAGAGACTAGAGGATCTGTCCATACCACCGCAATAACCTGTACACTCCATAGAGCAGAGACTAGAGGATATGTCCATACCACCGCAATAACCTGTACACTCCATAGAGCAGAGACTGGAGGATATGTCCATACCACCGCAATAACCTGTACACTCCATAGAGCAGAGACTGGAGGACCTGTCCATACCACCACAATAACCTGTACACTCCATAGAGCAGAGACTGGAGGACCTGTCTATACCACCACAATAACCTGTACACTCCATAGAGCAGAGACTAGAGGACCTGTCCATACCACCACAATAACCTGTACACTCCATAGAGCAGAGACTAGAGGACCTGTCCATACCACCACAATAACCTGTACACTCCATAGAGCAGAGACTAGAGGATATGTCCATACCACCGCAATAACCTGTACACTCCATAGAGCAGAGACTAGAGGATCTGTCCATACCACCACAATAACCTGTACACTCCATAGAGCAGAGACTAGAGGATCTGTCCATACCACCACAATAACCTGTACACTCCATAGAGCAGAGACTGGAGGATCTGTCCATACCACCACAATAACCTGTACACTCCATAGAGCAGAGACTAGAGGATCTGTCCATACCACCACAATAACCTGTACACTCCATAGAGCAGAGACTAGAGGATCTGTCCATACCACCACAATAACCTGTACACTCCATAGAGCAGAGACTAGAGGATCTGTCCATACCACCACAATAACCTGTACACTCCATAGAGCAGAGACTAGAGGATCTGTCCATACCACCACAATAACCTGTACACTCCATAGAGCAGAGACTAGAGGATCTGTCCATACCACCACAATAACCTGTACACTCCATAGAGCAGAGACTGGAGGATCTGTCCATACCACCACAATAACCTGTACACTCCATAGAACAGAGACTGGAGGATCTGTCCATACCACCACAATAACATGTACACTCCATAGAGCAGAGACTGGAGGATCTGTCCATACCACCACAATAACATGTACACTCCATAGAGCAGAGACTAGAGGATATGTCCATACCACCACAATAACCTGTACACTCCATAGAGCAGAGACTAGAGGATCTGTCCATACCACCACAATAACCTGTACACTCCATAGAGCAGAGACTAGAGGATCTGTCCATACCACCACAATAACCTGTACACTCCATAGAGCAGAGACTGGAGGATCTGTCCATACCACCGCACTAACCTGTACACTCCATAGAGCAGAGTGGGGGCCCCCCACCCTACTGTAACTATGGCAGCATTAGCATGGTGTTCATACTAATGTCATGATGTCCTGATTTGGGCAAAATTGCGGTAAAAAAGCAGGGATTTTCTGCAAATCATGGCAGAACTGTAGCCAGGAGACAATACACCACTGAAAGTATGTCTTTTTGGGTGGCCATGGGCCTCCCAGGAGCTCAGGGCCCCGGGCTACCGCCCGAAAAGGACCTGTTATAATTTCGCTACTGGAGGAGAGACTGGATGATCTGTATATACCATCACAATAACCGTGCACTCCATAGAGCAGAGACTGGAGGATCTGTATATACCACCACAATAACCCATACACTCCATAGAGAAGAGACTGGAGGATTCGTCCATACCACCACAATAACCTGTACATTCCATAGAGAAGAGACTGGAGGATCTGTATATACCACCACAATAATTGTACACTCCATAGGGCTTTATAAAAAAAAACACAGCCAAAAGAAAAGCCTTTACTTACAGCCAAAAATAAGTAGGCTCATTGTAACTTTGCCAAAAGGCATGTAGAAGACTCCCCAAATATATGGAGTAAGGGGCTCTGGTCAGATGAGACCAAAATTTAACTTTTCAGCCACCAAGGAAAACTCTATTTCTGGTGCAAAACCAACATCTCATCACCCTAGGAACCCAATGTTTTTCAGCAGCAGAGACAGGGAAACTGGTCCAAGTCGAGGGGAAGATGGAATTGCCTAGTCAAAGCCCTGACCTTGATTCAATTGAGAATCTATGGTCAGACCTGATTTTGGTGGAGCAGTTTTGCCTTGAGGAATGCCTTAAGACTTATGAAAGGTGAATTGCAGCTCTAATTGCCACAAAAGGTGGCTCTACTAGGTACTGACTTTAGAGGGCTGCGGCAAGACAAGGCGGAGGTGTGGCCTTCTTCCACACCAGATTTATCATGATTTTCACCTGCTAGCAGGCGAAAATGATGGCAAAAAGCTATAACAGCTTTAATCTGGTGTAGATATCTGTGACTGCAGTACGACAGCTTCTGGTTCACCAGATATACTTAGAGGGGCATGCCTCCAGTGTGAATCCATTGTGGGACATGGGGGCAGGGCTTGATAATTGTGTCCCTTTGTCTCTGCATTAAAAACTATTGTCATCTTTCCCTATGTACCAGTCTGTCATTTATTTTATTCATGTAGTTTTTTTTTATTTCATGTTTAGTTCTGCATGTGTAAATTCTGTATATTAACCCTTAACAGTAATTGTAACTAATAATAATTGTATTGCACAGTTAACAATATGCTTTTTTGACCTCTTGAACTATTGAAAAAAACTGCATGACAGGAATTCACAGAAGCTTACAGTATGTGTACCTTACAAACTGAAAAAGAGCTGCTTCTCACCTTAGAGTTAAAGGGCTGTTCATGAGCATTCATTGCATAATTGAGCATATACAGACTTAAAAGGGCTCAGGTTAGGAGGAGAAGGGAAAATGTCTGTACTCCCCTGCTCCAAAAATTCAACAGGAGACAGCACCTCTCAGTGAAAAAACGTGATGTCTTTATTCACATCCTACTTCCGCAACGTTTTGGCTGCTTCTCAGCCTTTCTCAAGCGTGTACTCCCCTGCTGTCAATCCCCCTCTAAAGTTGTTAAAATGGTGCCAGTCTCCACTGATTGGGACCCCGTGCTTCCCAAAGTGTGACAGTGGGGGTCCCAATCAATTGCACTGACACACGCAGGTTTAATACTTACCTTTGCTCTGTCAGATCGGCGATCTTCTTATAGAGTCTGCCCTCAGGCAGAGAAGAGTGTCGACAATACTGCAAGTGCATAGCATTAATCAGTATATGCAATCTAATTATTGCAAAAAAAAACTATACATCATGGCACAAAAAAAGGAAATCCTCAAATCATGTCCTGTTGGGAGGACCTGAGGACTGGAGATGAGAAACACTGCTCCAGGCATTGGGTGCCACTGTTGCCTCTACGCCCCATGTTACCATGTCCCTGAACATATCAAAAGTGTTATTCAGTCTGGGTCTAATATCTCTTTAATCTCTTTAAACTATTGGCAGATTGGATCCATTCTAGTCTGAACTGACATGAGCTGTTATCATTTTTTTATATTATTGCTGTAATTGAATAGACTGAGAGTTCTCTACCTGAATACAATTTAAGTAGGTGTTTAGAAAATGTGTTTTCTTTTACCCTATATGCACACAAGAGCATAGGCACACACACACACACACACACATACATACACACACACACAGCACTGACATATAACATATGACTTTTCACCAGGCAGAAGTTGATGCAGCATTGCACGAAGATTTATTAGGAATTACACTGCACCCAGCTGTAGCTTAAATATGCGCCTCTTAATAAAAACGCATCCTTTTTTAGCGTACACAAAAACAGAGTCAACCACATTTTTGTGTTTTTGTTTTTGATCCTTTTTTAATAATAGAAGTCAATGGAAAAACAAATGTACACAAATCCATTTGTTTTTTTCATCAGTCTTTTTTGCATAAATGGATGAAAAAAATGGATTGCAAAAACGCAGTGTGAGCCCAGCTTTAAAAAGAAAAAGTAAAAACATGTTCTTTTACATCTTTTTAATCATCACTCACGATATACATTCATCTCTGCGGCTGTATTGTTGTATGAAAAATGCATCATTGTATTTAAATCAGGAAAAATAATAATTATAAAAAATATAAAAGAAAAATAATCAATTCTTTACTTTTACTGTACATTAAATGAAAGAATATCAGACTGTTAATAAAGAAGTATGTACAATGTGCCTGTGGTAAAGAATGAGAAAACACCTTCCCTTCCAACAGCAGAACAATTCTCAGTGTATGTTCTGATGACACACGGAACCATTGAGCTGTAACAGTCACCTGAAATTCATTTTCAAGGACTTAATACTTTAAAACAATAGCTAGTGAGTTAAATATTAACTACAAATGTGTGCACATAGAAAGTATTACTGGTCGGATATAGACCGAGGTCCATTAGGAAATCGAGCCCAATGGATCCTGCACAGTACATTTCCTATAAAGAAGTAGTTTAGAGTCCTATTTAATTTCAAAAGTAACAATGTTACAAATGTAATCAGCACCACTGCCCAGAACCTGGCTTTCTCCCTCAGCACCGATTTCAGCTCAAATAATATTTGATGCTTGGTTACTTATTCTAGCGTAGTGTGATGGTGCACATACAAAATACCATGGTAAGTACTATATGACAATCTCATGGTATGTGAAATATAATGCAGCATAGATAGCAACAAAAGTAAACTCAACTCAGTATAATAACCAGGTGTTCGACAGAAATAACAGAAACTAGATGTACTCACTTGGGTTTTGTTATGTAAAATTCCATCATAGCTTCCTCTGCGTGCCTTGTTCCTAGGGTGGGAAAGTGACATGATCTAAGTGGGTAAAGAGCTTGCTTTACAGACACATGCCTAAGCAGAAACTGAAATAGCTGAGCCACTTGACTAACCATTACAATCCTATATACAAACCCACATAGGAGGGGCTATCCTCTGGTCTGACGGTCAAAGACTTTAACAACTGAGCTGTGTGATTAAACATCCCTTAAATAACCCTTTCGTCATAATATATTTATTTCTTAGGGGTTAATTTTTACAATCTGTAGTATAAAATTGAAGATAGTTAAAACTGTCAGCTAGAAATGACATTCCAAACTGCTCACATGGATATATAGCTAGGTAAGCAGTGAGACTACCCAAACTTTTACTGTAGTTGTCTAAGGCTGCAATGGCCCCAAAATAGCTTTTTATTGTAGCTCCAAAGTGTCATAGATTGCAGCCTAAGGCTATGTTCACACTATGTATATTTCAGTCAGTATATGTATATTTCAGTCAGTATATTTCAGTCAGTATTGCAACCAAAACCAGGAGTGGATTAAAAACACAGAAAGGATCTGTTCACACAATGTTGAAATTGAGTGGATGGCCGCAGGGGCGTAGCTAGGACTCATGGGGCCCCATAGCAAAAAACTGTATGGGGCCCCATAAATCCTGTACGCCCCCCCCCCCCCCCCCCCCCCCCCGCCAAACACAGCCAATGACGCACATATACACACACAGAGGCACCATTAACATATATACAGATACGCCACTGACATACACACATATATACGCTGTAATGTGATTACACTAGTGCTGATGTATACACCATGAGTAGAGCCCAGCATTAATAGAAGCTGCTGCAGAACATCTTTGGGAGCAAACCTGTCAATCACTTGAGACACTACTGACATACACAAACACACACATATACACCACTGCTACAGACACTGCTGACATACACACATATATATATATAGCCACAGATACATACACATACTGACATATAAATATATACACAGATACATATATACACACACTGACATATACATATACCCACAGATACATATATACACTCACTGACACACATACACAGCACTTACAGCTCCCAGGCTTCCCCCTCCTCCTCCTGTAGTCCGGGCTGATCTTCACATAGATGTATTGAGGACCTTTGGGTCATGTGACCCAAAGGTCCTTCATCCCTCTCCTGTGCCGTCTGGCAGGTCCTGCTCCTCTGTTCAGCCCACTCACCCGGCACTACAGTGAGGGGGCTGAACAGTGCAGTGGGGGTCCCTCTTCCTCTCTGGACCCCTGGGGGAGTGGGGTACCTACCATGAAGGCAGGGCAGGCTTCCTCGGGCCCCCTTCCTGCAGGGGCCCCATAGCAGTCGCCTTCCCTGCCTTCATTGTAGCTACGCCACTGGATGGCCGCCATTTAATGGCAAATATTTGCTGTTATTTTAAAACAACGGCTATTGTATTGAAATAATGGCAGTTATTTACTGTTATATGGCGGCCATCCACTCAATTTCAACATTGTATGAACAGATCCTTTCTGTGTTTGAAATCCACTCCTGGTTTTGGTTGCAATATGAGGACCACAATACTGACTGAAATATACATAGTGTGAACCCAGCCTAAGACAGATACAATAAAGGTAAAGATAGCCTAACTGCCTACATAGTTATGTATCCATGTAAATAGTTTAGGATGTCTTTTCTAGCTGACAGTTTCCCTTTAAGTCCATGCACCAATGAGAATTCTGTATAAAAGTATCCAGAACATTTATTACTCACCTGCCCTTTTGTTTCAAATCTGTCAGTCAAAAATTCTTTTAAAGGAGAAGTCCCAGGAAATCCAATAATGACAGGAAGGCAGGGGGTGCAAGAAAATAATAAACAAAGCAAACTTACCTATCTTTGTGCCCTGTAGCGCCACTCCCAGGTCTAGCTGACAGCCACCGGTGTCCTTCAGCTCTTCTAGCTGCAATGTTACATACCTGTCTGAGTTATTGCCCACTCAGACAATCAGTGACTGGGGCGGGACACCAATTTCCAGCAGAAAATGACATCCAGAGGCCATCAGCAGGACCCGGGAGTGACGCTAATGAGGCATGGTGACTGGTGAGTTTACATTGTTTATTATTTTCTCCCCTTCCCTCCTCAATTTGTTGAATTTGGTGGGACATCTCATTTAATGTTGTACATTGTAAAATGACCAAGGCCTCAGCAAGCTTTCAAGGGTTCTCTAGCCTTACTAAATTGATGGCCTATCCTCATGGTCCTCATGCCAACAATAAGATATTTGTGGGTTGTTATTTCTCGGCAATTGCAAGGATGATCATCAGAAGCCTTACCTGTCAGGAATGTGCAGTAGCCTGGTGTGAACTGGGCCTGGTGTTTGCTTTTGTGTGCCACACCCGATTTCTTCTAAGCTTCCAGCAATGCAGGAGTTAAGATGAGAAGCTTCTGGACTTGATTATGCACCTGTTTTGTCTCTGTGATTGACGGGTTTCTCTACCTGTCTGTAACCTGGAAGATCAGAGCGCCGGTCCAATGGGGATCTGGACCGGGCTCTTGGTCATCATAAAACAAAGCTGAGGCAGAGTCCCAGCGCTGGCTATTTAGGTTAACCCCTTGCCGCAAAATGACGTTTGGGGAACGTCATGTAAAGTAGGTAGTTAATGCAACATGACGTTCCCCAAACGTCATGTTGTTCCTGCCTCCCCCCGCAGCCAGTAAGTGAGATCGGGCAGCGGGAGGAGGCAGTATCACACCACATCCTCCCGCTGCCTCTGCCCGGAGGGGAGCCGCGCTCCCCCCGGGCAGTTAACCCCATAAACGCCACGGTCGATGCGACCGCAGCGTCTATGGGGGAGATGTGGTGTTTGCCGCTGATCGGGCGGTGGGAGGAGGCTGCAGGACGTTGCCTCCTCCCGCCGCCACTGTCACAGTGTCCCCTGGCCCCCCTTCCACTGACGCCGGTACCGGAGATCGCCGATATCAACATTATACCGGCAATCTCCGCTACCGGCGCCGCCGACAGCTTTCATCTCCCCCCACCGTGAATCCACGGTGGGGGGAGATGAAAATGTAATAATCAGACCCCAGATCAGCCCCCCTAGTGCCCCGATCACTAACCCGCTCCCTCCCCGGGCGGCCATCAGATCCAAGATGGCCGCCCCCATCCCTGCGAACAAACGATGTTTGTTCGCAGGGATGGAAATGAAAGAATGATCAAAGCCCCATGCTCTCCGCCACCGGAGGTAGCGGAGAGCATGGGGCAGTGATCGGGGACCCCCCGTGTGGTCCCGGAGCAGGCGATTGGCGGTATATACTATATACCGCCGATCGCCTGTTCCCAGTGCTGCCGACACTTTTTATCCCCTGTCACCATAAATCATTGGTGACAGGGGATAAAAAGTGTTACAGTGTCGCCCCCCCAAGTCGCCCCCCACCCCCCCAGTCACCCCCGTCCCCCAGTCACCCGCCCTTCCCATTATACGTTACCTGATCCTGGAGCTCCTTCATCGGTGTCCTGGCTGCTTCTGATGTGCGCATGTGCGCCAGAAGCATCCAGCTCTGAAAATTTAAAGTGACAGAGACCAATTTGGTCTCTGTCACTAAACTATGATTACTGTGATAGAAAATATCACAGTAATCATAGTAATACAGTGAAAATGAATGGATAAAGTACAAAAAGTGAAAAACACACAAAAAAAAAAACCACACACTTTTTATTATAGTAATAATTGCAGTTTACTCCCAAATTACCCCTAACCCCCCCAGATTACCCGTAACCACCGCACGTTGCCCATAACCGCCCCAGGTTGGCCGAAATCACGCCAGATTGCACGTAACCACCACACGTTGCCCGTAACAACCGCACATTGCCCGTAACAACCGCACATTGCCCGTAACCACCGCACGTTGCCCGTAACCCCCGCACGTTGCCCGTAACCACCGCACGTTGCCCGTAACCACCGCACGTTGCCCGTAATCATGCCAGATTGCCCGTAACAACCACACGTTGCCCCTAACCACTCCAGGTTGCATGTAATCACAACAGATTACCCGTAACCACCCCAGGTTGCCCGTAATCACGCCAGATTACACTTAACCACCGCACATTGCCCGTAACAACCGCACATTGCCCGTAACCACCGCACGTTGCCCGTAACCACCGCACGTTGCCCGTAATCATGCCAGATTGCACGTAACCACCGCACGTTGCCCGTAACCACCGCACGTTGCCGGTAACCACTGCACGTTGCCCGTAACCACCGCACGTTGCCCGTAATCATGCCAGATTGCCCGTAACAACCACACGTTGCCCCTAACCACCGCACGTTGCCCCTAACCACTCCAGGTTGCATGTAATCACAACAGATTACACGTAACCACCCCATGTTGCCCGTAATCACGCCAGATTACACTTAACCACCGCACATTGCCCGTAACCACCGCACGTTGCCCGTAACCACCGCACATTGCCCGTAACCACCGCACGTTGCCCGTAATCACGCCAGATTGCACATAACCACCGCACATTGCCCCTAACCGCCCCAGGTTGCCTGTAATCACACCAGATTACCCGTAACCACTGCACGTTGCCCCTAATTGCCCCAGATTGCCCGTAATCACGCCAGATTACACGTAACCACCGCACGTTGCCACTGACGGCCGCACGTTGCCACTGACGGCCGCACGTTGCCACTGACCGCCGCACGTTGCCACTGACCGCCGCACGTTGCCTCTAACCACCCCAAATTGCCAAAGACCCCCTCCAGATTGCCGTAACCAACCCAAATTACATATAAGCACTTCAGTTTATCCGTAACCAACCCAGATTGTCCGTAACCACCCCACGTTGGCCGTAACCACAGCAGGTTACCTGTAACCACCCCAGATTGTCTGTAACCACCGCAGATTACCCATAACCACCTCCAGATTACCCGTAACCACCCCACATTACCTGTAATCTAATTTTTTAATTGTATTTTAGTAACTGTGCTATTCTAATAACTGTTTCTAGCTGCGGTTTTGCTCCAGCAAATTGGCGCTCCTTCCCTTCTGAGCCCGGCTGTGTGCCCATACAGTGGTTTATGCCCACATATGGGGTACCGTTCTACTCAGGAGAACCTGCGTTACAGATTTTGGGGTACATTTTCTTTCCTGTTCCTCGTGAAATTTAGAAATTTCCAACTAAAGGAACATATTACTGGAAAAATTCGAGTTTTTCATTTTTACTGTCTACTTTTGAATACTTTCCTCTAATACCTGTGGGGTCAAAATGGTCACCACACCCCAAGATGAATTCTTTGAGGGGTGTACTTTCCAAAATGGGATGACTTATGGCGAGATTTAACTACGCTGGCACTACAGGTGCACTAAAAAATGCACCTGGCGCTCAGAAACTTCTTCAGCAAAATCTGCACTGAAAATGCTAATTGGCGCTCCCTTCCTTCTGATCCCTGCTGTGTGCCCATAGAGTGGTTTATACCCACATATGCGGTACCGTTCTACTCACGAGAACCTGCGTTATAAATTTTTGGGTACATTTTCTCTCCTATTCCTCGTGAAATTGAGAAATTTCAAACTAAACAAACATATTATTGGAAAAATTTGAGTTTTTCTTTTTTACTCTCTACTTTTAAATACTTTCCTCTAATACCTGTGGGGTCAAAATGGTCACCACACCCCAAGATGAATTCTTTGAGGGGTGTACTTTCCTAAATGGGGTGACTTTTGGGGGGGTTCTATTCTGCTGACACTACAGGGGCGCTGCAAACGCACCTGGCGCTCAGAAACTACTTCGGAAAAATCTGCACTGAAAATGCTAATTGGCGCTCCTTCCCTTCTGAGCCCAGCTGGGTGCCCATACAGTGGTTTATGCCCACATATGAGGTACCATTCTACTCAGGAGAACCTGCGTTACAGATTTTGGCATGCAGCTTCTCCCCTGTTCCTCGTGAAATTGAGAAATTTCCAACTAAACGAACATATTATTGGAAAAATTCTAGTTTTTCAATTTTTACTGTCTTATTTTGAATACTTTCCTCTAATACCTGTGGGGTCAAAATGGTCACCACACCCAAAGATGAATTCCTTGAGGGGTGTACTTTCCAAAATGGGGTGACTTATGGGGGGTTTCTCGTCTGCGGACACTACAGGGGCGCTGCAAACGCTCCTGGCGCTCAGAAACTTCTTCAGAAAAATCTGCATTGAAAAAGCTAATTGGCGCTCCTTCCCTTCTGAGCCCGGCTGTGTGGCCATACAGTGGTTTACGCCCACATATGGGGTACCGTTGTATTCAGGAGAACCTGCGTTACAAATTTTGGGGTACTTTTTTTCTCTTGTTCCTCGTGAAATTGAGAAATTTCAAACTAAACAAACATATTATTGGAAAAATTCGTGTTTTTCATTTTTACTGTCTAATTCTGAATACTTTCCTCTAATACCTGTGGGGTCAAAGTGCTCATCCTACCCAAAGATGAATTCTTTGAGGGGTGTACTTTCGAAAATGGGGTGACTTTTGGGGGGATTCTATTCTGCGGACACTACAGGGGCTCTGCAAATGCACCTGGCGCTCAGAAACTTCTTAAGCAAAATCTGCATTAAAAAATCCAATTGTCGCTCCCTTCCTTCTGAGCCCTGCTGTGTGCCCATACAGTGGTTTACGCCCACATATGGGGTACCGTTGTATTCAGGAAAACCTGCGTTACAAATTTTGGCATGCTTTTTTTCTCATGTTCCTTTTGAAAATGAGAAACTTTAATCTAAACGTTTATATTATTTGAAAATTTAAATTTTCGATTTTTTTACGGCCTAATTGTGAATACTTTCCTCCAGCCCCTGTAGGGTTAAAATGCTCATTATACCCCTAGATTAATTCTTTAAGGTGTCTAGTTTCCAAAATGGGGTCACTTATGGGGGTTTCCAGTATACAAGCCTTCTAAATCCATTTAAAAAAAGAACTGGTCCCTAAAAAAAATCAGTTTTGGAAATTTTCACAAAATGTGATAATTTGCTAATAAATTTCTAAGCCCAGTAACACCCTAAAAAAGTAAAGTATGTTTCCAAAATTATGCCAGAATAAAGAGGACATATTGGTAATGTGATTTAGCAACTAATTTATGTGCTATGACTTGCTTTTTTAGAAGCAGAGAATTTCAGAAGTTCATAAAATGCAAAATTTTCAAATTTTTCATGATATTTTGATGTTTTTCACAAAAAATACACAAAGTAGTGACCAAATTTTGCTACTAATATAAAGTGCCATATGTGACGAAAAAACAATCTCAGAATCGCTAGCATACGTTACAGCATCACTGAGCTATAAGCGCATAAAGTGAGACAGGTCAGATTTTGAAAAATGAGCCTGGTCATTAAGGCCAAAACAGGCTTTAGAGGCAAGGGGTTAATACCCTGGTCCCAGCTCCTCCTTGTCTATTCCAGCGATCCCCATCCTAATTCCCTTTGCTTGCTTGACTGTGTTACCTGACCTCTGGCTTTGACTTTTGACTATCCGATTGTTACTTGTTTTGTACTGCGCTGCCCGTTTGGTTTTGACCCTGCCTGTTTGACTATCCTATATTGTGTTTGTCTATCTGTCTTGCTCTGTGTTTCACATACTCAGTATAGGGAACGTCTTTGTGGTTGTCCACGGCCGCCTAGGGCCGATTGAGGCAAGTAGGTAGGGACAGAGGGTGGGTTCAGACCTAGGGCCCACTGTTGTGTCTTGTCCCTACCTGTCCCGTACTGACATTACCCTCTTAATCTAATTAAAATGGCCAGCCTGGAGTACAGATTAGAGGGGTTAACTCCTGGCACTCTTACAGATCAGCTGTTTTAGGGGGTCACAATGCTTATGACCCATGCACACATTCCATTGATGGTCTGTATATACAGACGGTGTACAATGGGACGGATTATTCCTCAGGTCTCCCTCAGCTAATAACGAGCGCTTATAGTTACCATGCAGCAGCAGCACTGACAGAGCTATTGGCTCCCTCCCTATCAGTCTCTCTTGTGGCCGCAGCGGTCACAAGAGGCTGTTCTCTGTCTCTGGTGTTGGCGCTCGAGTTACGTCACTGCGCCGGCGCCAGGACAAGGGGAGAGCGGCCTCTTGTAAACGCTGCAGTGCGGCCACAAGAGTGAAGAGAAGAAGAGACGCCCGGACCCAGGTGAGTATACGTGTTTTTTTGCTTTTTTTATGTTATATGCTATATAGGAGGGAGAGCACAGGGGGGCTATATACTACTGGGGAGCACACAGCAGGGGTCTTTATAAACAGGGGGAGCACACAGGGGGTCTTTATACAAATGGGGGAGTGCACAGGGTGGCTATATGGGAGGGGGAGCACACAGTGGATCTATATACTACTGGGGAGTCCACAGCAGGGGTCCGTATAAATGGGGGAACACACAGGGGATCTATATACTACTGGGGAGTACACAGTAGAGGTCTTTATAAATGGGGGGAGCACACAGGGGTCTCTATACAAACGGGGGAGCACATAGTGAGTCTCTATACAAACGTGGGAGTGCACAGGGGGTCTCTATACAAATGGGGGAGCACACAGGGGTTCTCTATACAAACGGGGGAGCACACAGGGGGTCTATATACTACTGGGGGGAGCGCACAGGGGGGCTATATGGGGCTATATACAACTGGGGAGTGCACAGCGGGCTATGTTCTACTGGGGGAGCGCACAGGAGGACTATATACTACTTGGGGAGCGAACAGGGGGCTATATACTACTGGCGGAGCGCACAGGGGGGCTATATACTACTGGCGGAGCGCACAGGGGGGCTATATAAGGGCTGGTAATAGAGAAAAAATGCTATTTTGCCCACTAATAAGCCTCAATTCTGTATGTAAATAGTTCAACAATATTTGTGAAACGTTAACAAAACAACACGTTACCTACTGATGTTTAGCTCGGACCTTCAGCTGACAATAGACCTTGGTAAGTGAACCTTCACTAAAAGTTGTTGAGTACCCCTTCTCTAGGTACTCTCTTCCAGCATTTTTATATATCTTTGCTTCAGCAGAGATATATAGCTACATAGTACAGCCAAAAATTTTGTTAACACAACAGTATATTATTTACAGTGCTCTGCACTCCCCGGTGTCCTAAATCATCTTTGGCTCCCCGGCTAAATGATCCCCTTCCTAGACAGACTCACCTGGGGGTGAGAGCCCACTCAGCCAATCACTGGCTGCAGCGCTGTCTTTACTCAGCCAGTGATTGGCTGAGCGCGCTGTCACCCCCAGATAAGTCTATCTTGGAAGTGGAGACAGGATAGCTCAGCCTGGGGCCCAAAGATGACTTAGGAGGGCACTAGAGGAACATGTAAAGGTAAGAATACGTTGTTTGTTATTTTATCCCCATGGGCAGCAACACATGAAAAGTTATTTTTGAGCAAAATAACCCTTTAAATATGGTAGTATTGGTCTCGGAAGTCTTTTAGACATTCTGGTATTGTTTGAATATTTACATGAAGATGGTAATGAAAAACTTAGGAGTGAAGCAATGGTCCATTCTTCAACCTAACCTCTAGGTGCATGGTATACATAGACAACATTGATTTCAGTGACAGTTCAATGGAAATTCTGGCAGAAACGTATCAAGAAAACAAAACTGAGCTGATCATCAACCAACATTCAAGACTTCTGGTGACATACACAAAGAACTAGACATTCCATCAGGAAGAATTTGATTGATCAGACAAGTTCAAATATGTTGGATCAATAGTCACTGTTATAAAATAGGTAAAAAAATTAAATGCTTAAAAAAATCTATGTGCATTCATTAATTTCTCCTTAATATAAGTTACTTTCAAAAGATCCATAGTAACATAGTAACATAGTTAATAAGGTTGAAAGACGACAAGAGTCCATCAGATTCAACCTAGGGAAACCATACTGTGTTAATCCAGGGGGAAGGCAAAAACCTCTATGAAGAAGATGACAATTCCCCATCCCAAGATTCCCTCCGGACTCCGGGATTCCCCATCCCAAGATCACCAGAAATCTAATGCCCATAACTTGTAATATTATATTGTTCAAGAAAAGCATCCAGGCCTCCCTTGGACTTATTTAAAGAACCCGCGTCAATGCTGATGGTGAAATCTTCTTTCCTCTAGACGTAGAGGATGCCCCCTAGTCATGGTTACAGACCTAGGAGTAAAAAGAATCACTACAAAGATCTCTGTACTGTTCATTCATATATTTGTACATTGTGATCACATTGCCCCTAAGACGTCTTTTTTATAGTGTAAATAAACCCCAAGCTTGATAACCTGTCTTGGTACTGTAACCCACCCATTCCCTTAATGACCTTTGTTGCCCTCCTCAGCACCCGCTCCAGTTTAGCTGTGTCCTTCCTATATGCCGGTGCCCAAAAGTGTACACAGTATCCCCTTTTTTTGCAACTCTAGTAAGCAGTGGCAGATTATAATGTAAGCAGTTTTGGCGGCTGATTGGGGCCCTTGCTTTCCTGAGGGACCCACGGCCATCAAATAGCCCACATCATAAAATGGAAAAATACAGAACACAACTTACCTCCCACATGCTTCCCTATTGCTGCAGCTCTCTTGGCGATGTCCTCTTCTCTCTTTTGGCATAATAGGTGTACGTTACAGATGCTGCTTGTGCTGGAAGTCCCACCTGTCTGTCAGTGCTCTGCAATTGATGCAGCGCTGACTTCCGGCATGGGCATGTGGAACTTCTGGTGCAGGCAGCATATGCAACACTTATAAAGGCTGGTGCTGGAAGACAGAAAAGGGCAGCGCCAGTAGAGCTGCATCAACGGGGGATATTGTGGGAGGTGAGTTGTTTTTTTGCTTTTTTCATTTATTTACATCATGGGGGCAATCTAACTTGGGGAGCTGCACAGGGGGCCATGTTCTGAAGAGCCAACGACCGACACAAGAGGGACATCTACTATAAGAGGACCTGCACAGGGAGCCATCTGCTATAAGGGGAATACACAAGGGACCATCTACTATAGTGGGACTATACAGGAAGCCATCTGCTATGGGGCACTACACAGGGGGCCATCTGCTATAGAGGGACCTACACAGGGGGCCATCTACTTTAGGGGGACTAGACAGATGGGGGTCATCATTTATGTAGGGGAACATGACTTCAGGAGGGGGAACCTATAGACCTCGAAGTCTTGTCTGTATAATGCTATACACTTAACACAGGTGGTTCTGCTTTAAGAGGGAGGAGTATATGCCTAGTGTATTGCTATGAGGATGGTGGGGTTTAGGAATAGATATAACTTTCTGGCTTGTCTTTTTTAATCTTTACTTTACAACTGATTCTCTTTTTGCAAGTGTAGTAATGCATGTATTATTGTAAATATTGTCTGTGTATGGGACCCCATGTGATGGCAATTCTGCCATTACCCACTAAGCCCAAGGTAAGAGCAATCCTTCAGCCATGGTTCCCTAGAGGTTTCCTGAAGGATGACTCTTTATGAGTCGGGGGTTTAGCTTTGTTTTGCACAATTTTCATAGCTTTGCCTGGATTTGTAGTTCTAAGTTATAAAATTTAAAAAATTGAAAAAAGAATATATGAATATATATATATATATATATATATATATATATATATATATATATATATATATATATATATTAGTGGTGCCTTGGATTACGAGTATAATTCAATCCGGGACTGTGCTTGTAATCCAAATCACTCTTAAACCAAAGCAAATTTTACCATAAGAAATAATTGATATGCAGACATTTGGTTCCACACCCCAAAATAAAAAAAAAAGATTTTTATTCTGAATAACATGTAAAAGAAATGTAACAAACATTTAGAAACAGCTGAATATTTCATATTATAAGTTACTGTACAGTAATGGAGAGGATGGGAAACACAAGGGCTGACAGAGACTGCAGGGAGCATGAAGGAATGAGCAGGACAGATGTGGGCACATACATGCAGCACTCTCTGTCCGGGGAGAGAGGGGTTACAGCTATGGAGAGATTACCCCCCACAGTCCTGTCCTCTGATACAAGCCTCAGCCTGAAGTGGATCTGCTATGATTGGGAAGGTGAGGGAGACTTCCTGGGTCAGAGTACAGGGCTGTAGACCCCGCTATGCAGACCATGCCCCTCCCCCACTCCCACTCTGAACCAGTACATGGAGCTCTCAAACCAAGTTACAATCTTGAAAAACTGTGAGCTCTTCTTGCAAAACGCTCTCAATACAAGTTACTCTTAAACCAAGGTACCACTGTGTATATATGTATATATATATATATATATATATATATATATATATATATATATATGCTATGGGGTTCCCTGGTGCATGGTATAGATCTACTATGCAGCTCCTGGGGGATACCATCCGCGTCTGTGGCGGTAGCTTTATAAGTGGAGAAATGTTACAAGTATGCACAATTTATCCTCATAAGACTTAAGTGACATATAACACAGCTAAGAAAGTTTCACTCATCTGAGGTACGATGCGTGGAGTCCCTGGAAGCCTGGCGCAGAGCGAATCAGCCACGGATAGTAGTCCGATAGATGATGGGAGTCGTGGTGTTAGATTGTTAGACACCTTTATTAATATGGCGTAAAAACCATACGTTTCGAGGGTGTCCCTCTTCATCAGATTATTGCAAACATAGATACTTCTCAGGGCTTTATAATCAGGACCCGTAGGTGCTTCAAAATTAAAATTTCCTGGGTCAAGCAGTCATTGGATACATTGTTAACACTGCCTATTACCTCTAAACCTCCTCAAACTAACATAAAACACATGCATTGATAAGCTAAAATAGAATTATATCAAAATTACAACAATATAATAAAAATATAATAAACTCTTTAAAAGTATCTTTTTTATTTTTTGTTTCTTAAAAGTGGGATCTATTTCATCAACTAATTCTCCCCTATTTGAACAGCATCTACCTGTGGTGCAGTGGTAAGTATTAGGTTTGCCATGCTCTCACACCTGGGTTCGAGTCCTATCAGGGAGGGATAGATTTTTAGATAATGCTTAAAATGAAGTTAATAAAATAAAACGACAATCCGAAGTGACCTTATAGTATCTACCTAAATTATATGTCTATAGTTTTAGTTTTTTTATATATATATATATATATATATATATATATATATATATATATATATATATATATATATGTATGTTTAAAATTACAGCTATTCCATAGCCTGTTGCCCTCTAGTTTAGGCAGCATTAATCTATGGTGCATAGGCAGGTCTACGCTCTGCCACGACTTCTGGGCAGAGTTCGAGTCCCAACAAACAAACTTTTCTACCATCGTATATTTGTTCACATAATGACTTTACTAAATGTTCGCTATGGAGATAATATATTATAGGATGCGAGAAGGAAAAATGAGATGTGGGAAAGAAAAGTAACAAGAAAGCAAAGGGATCTTAAAGTGACTGTACCACCAGGCCCAGGCTGAAGCACTCTATGATAGGGTTCCATTGATTCTAATGGAGTCACGTCATGGAGGGGCTGGATTTTCTTCCCACTAAGGGTGGGTCGGCCCGCCTCGTGTGCTTCGGCCTGGGCCTGGTGGTACAGTCACTTTAGGAGGTAAGAATATAAAGGATTACTAGATGTCTGTTATCAAGGATAGTAGAACTTTTCATACATTCTGCATGCAGTTGTGGCTTCTCTCCTGTGTGAATTCACAAATGCATGGTGCACTCCGTTTTTGCTGAAATGAAGGCTTCTTCTAATATTCTTATCACATAGAGATGGTCTAGTATGGAATACAATATTGTGTTGTCTACTAATCTATCATTTCAGTAACTTCGTTAAGGCCATTCGGTTGCAGCGTGTTTAAGCGGTAAATCCAGTACATTTCTTTCCTTACCAGATTACTAAATCTATTGTTCATATATTCTGGTACATGGTCAATCGGATAGATCTTAAATTGACTGAAATCACACTCATGTTGCTCAAGGAAATGCTTGGATACCCCGTGTTTTTTAAAAAAAACCTCTTTATATTCAATCTATGACCATTTAGTCTCAAATGTAACGGTTGGGTCGTATGCCCTACATATTAATATGTGCAAGGGCATTCGATCACATAAATTACGTGACTGGAGGTACATGTAAAATGATTTTTAATGGGAAACTTTTTTTCATCTCTGCTGTTGAATTTGGTGATTCCAACTTTTAACGATTGGCAGCATAGACATCTCTTTTTGCCACATTTATAAATCCCTTTAGGTAGGGGGATTGATTCCGATGCTCCTATAGTATGTTTTCTTAAACGACTGGGGGCTAATAACCCTTTGAGATTCGGTGCTCTCTAATAGATGACCTGGGCTGTTCAGGTATGCTATCCTTAAGGAGAGGGTCATATAATACAACTATAATGACAACATTCATTGTATATTGCGCTGTTTGCATTTAGGGAATGTATTGCAAATGTATTAAATTGATGGGTTTTTTCTTAGTACCTCTGTTTAGCTGATGGAATGTTTACATTACATAATCCACAATAAGTATAATGTGTTTTGTTCTGCCGGGTGTCCATGAGAAGGTGTTTAGCAGGAGAATTGCTTTAGCTCACTATTTATAGCACTTTAATATTCAATTATATGAATTCCATTTCGGTGGTAAGTCAACCATCCGCTTTGATCAGTTAGAGATCATAAGCCAAAGTGTCCATCACAGACATCTCAAGCTGCAAATTCACCATAATTATATAATGTTCTTATATTGTGTACCGCTGTGGATGGACTGGAAGGGATAGCTGTGACCTCCACTTAAACTTAGACAAATGACGTTTGCCATAGTTACACTATCTTTATACAATAAATTAACAACCAGCACAACAGAATACATACAAATGCAATACAAACTTTTTTTTTTTAATTATATATAATTTACTTATTAAGCCCCCTTCACATCTCCGTGAAATTTACCAGGATTTCTTATCAGATAATCTGGGTAAATTTACCTACCTATAGGGTATTATTGGGCACAGATCCCCTGAAGGGTGCCCATGCCGGAAAGTAGCGCTGGAAAAGATATTCTGGCGCACATGCCCCATAGAGCCAGAATTCCTGACAGCTCCGGATGCATTGCATGGCAGCACCAGGTCAGTGCCAGCACCCGGGAAAGTGCCACCAGGCGTTGGCTCTTTAACTGTACGCACTCTTATGGCCAGATCACGCTGAGGAAAAATGCGTGCTCAGTGTCCTGCAGTGTCTGAATGAGAGGATGTGCAAACCTCCACTCCCGCCGCTCTCCGCTCAAAGAATTCTTTGAGCAGATAGGGGAGAAAGCTAAGGTGCAGAAGCAGAGGCGGAATTCTTTGTGCAGTGTGAACTGTCCCAATACAGAAACACAAACACAAAACACAAACAGGGAACCCTCCAATACTCAGAACTCCTGTACCCATTACATTAGTGATTAGATGTTAGAAAAAAATACTTAGAGATGGCACTGACAATTCCAAATCTCAACCTCAGAAACACACTCCAATATGTGAAAAGTCTGATTAATAGTATAAATAACTGAGGAAATAAATGCTAATAAAATCAGACTACAGCATAGTGAGAGAATAAAAGTCACCAATATACAGTACCCTTAGGCCTGTACATCACCTTTGTTTGTTAATAAGTAAGTTACTCTGAAAAGCAAAGTCCTGCTCAGGCTCTCACTATCAGTAGCTAAAAGGATGGGAAGCTAATGATCCTTTTTGACAGAGTGATCTTCAGCCATCCACGGGCACAAATGAGTGCTGATCAGCAAGATCAGCCATGCCTTAGTATAAAAAAATAATAATAAGAAAAAATATCAGAAAAAATAGGGGTTGCACTCACCCTGTAAAAATCTTCATATTTATTTCGTCATAGTGTAAAAACCATCAACATGGCTTGCGGATGGTGGAAATGCCAGAGCACCTTCAGATCACACCTTAAGATTACAACCTCCAGAACACCTTCAGATCACTACGCTGTGATCTGAAGGTGCTCTGGCGTTTAAACCATCTGCAAGCCATGTTGATGGTTTTTACACTATGAACAAATAAAGATGAAGATTTTAACAGGGTGAGTGCACCCCCTATTTTTTCTTATACTTGTATTCACTTAGATTCTAAGGGAGCAGCACCACGATACCCTTGTCTTTTTACACCCACCAGTTCCCTATTTTCTATCTTGGTGTATGCACCAGTAGTGTCAGTTACTTTGACTTTAAGAGACTATTTTGCTTATCAGCCATCCCTTGTAGCACCTTTACATGACACAACAATTGAGTGGCTGTATCCTATATCGTTTGTGCAGCCATTTAAATACATTGCTATCCGCTGCACATCCCCTGTTTACACTGGGAGATGTGTGGCCAATAGATGATAACTTATAGGGCTGTACAAAAGATGTGATCAACCGATGAGCAGGTGTTTCCTGCTCCTCGGCTGATTGCTGAGACTTTTACATAACCTTTACAGCCTTTAAAGATGCCCTTTGGATGCATAAACCTGAAATGGTCCTAATTTATTAACACATTATACCCCAAAGTTACCTAACACTGGTCCGTTTGCATAGAATGAGGAAGATCCCAACCTCTTCATGTCCTTAGCCAGCTGATTTCTGACCCACGATGTGGACCTGTCCACGTATAAGTGCCTTCTGTCCTGACATAGTGCAGGTACTAACAGATATGTGTCCAATCCAGGTACCCTTGGACGCCACTGTGTGTCTGATTGGAGCATTAAGCGAGGAGGTGAGGACCGATTATACGATCACCTTTCTTAGGGAAACCTTGTTCTGTGCCAGAAAGGCAGTTGCACTTTGATGGATAGACAGGTGACCTCCCACTAAAGAGATGTGTATATCGCTTTTAAATATCGCAGTGTCACATGAGTGAATAGTGTACGGACATTGGAAATGCCCCTCCAAATTTGGACACTTGGTGTCGAACCCCTCTGACAGCGATCTCAGAAACAGACATACAAAATCCTGATTGATCCTCACGTGAAGGAGAAACACTTCCCTCGCACATTGTCTACGTATTTACTTCCCTAGTTCGAAGTTTTGTTGCCCTTGTAAGATGTTGTTGTATACAATCTTTATCAGTAGCATAAGGAATGTTTAGTGTCATTTTAGGAATGTAATTTTACCAGAGGACCAGTAGTACAGGGGGTAATATACCGTGACTCATGTCAAAATTTAGGAGTTACCTCCCATATACAGGGCCATATTAACAGCTGCTGCTGCCCTAGGCACTAAAGCTGAAGATGCCCAATCTTGGGGAGCGTTGGGGTGAGTTATTTTGGCCACATTCATTTCTCTTCATGGAGAAACATTGTCTGAATCACATTTTCATGGTTTTAAAACATGAAAAAAATTCCACAATGAATGAATGATTAGAGGCGTCTGCATATTGTCTGAGGGAATTCTCATCACAGGATTGGTCATTTGGTAGGTAACAGCTCCAAGTGTCACAGCCACACCAGCCCAGAACACCGCTACACCAGACCCCCCCCCCCCCCCCCCCCCCCTTCCTCAAAAAGACACCAGATTTACTGACAAGTCTGAATGGGAGGTGGGAGACAAAAAAAAAAGTTGTTTCCTTTTCCCTGTTCCCTGGTGCTGCCCCCCTGCAAGGTGCTGCCCTAGGCACCGGACCACGGGTGCCTAGTGGTAAATACGGCCCTGCCCGTAGATTATAAACAATGTACCTCAGTTTGTGGAAGCAGCTGTTCTCTAGTGTGTACTAGAGGTGAAGATACACATTGGGTGAATGCATGAAAGGCAATCTCCTAATATACAGATATACAATAGAGATCTCTCCTACATAACATACTAGCAATTTCTTCATGTAAAAGTAAAGATCACCCTGTTGAGTCTGGAGTTATAGATATCACCCAATAGTGACAAGTGCATACTTCACGACAGTACTTCAACAATAAAGAGTTCCTGAACACTCTGGCAGTCATGTGACAGCTGTTATATTTCTTGTAGTAATACAAACCACAATTCTACACAATTTAGGTTGAATTTATCTGATCAGTTTTCATATTGTAGCTTGAATAGTAAGTGTTTGATGTGGATATCAATTCAGGCCATACAACCATGTATATGTGGTATGCCCCCTGCGGTGTTATGGCGGAGGTACGGCCGGTCACTTGCCAGATGGTAGAGTGTGACGCCACTTCTGTGGTGGTTGGCCGAAGTGTAGCTAGGCCCAGTGATGTTTTGTCGTGATGCCAGTGCCGGTTGGGCACACAGGTATGGTGGCACACCTGCTTTTAGTTTAAAGGGACAGCTGCACCATGTTCCCCTGTGGACAGTGACCTGCCGGGCTGTTGCGAGGTCCCTTGGGCTGTTGTCACGGTGGTCCAGAGTGGAGTAGTGCCCACCCGGACCATTGGTACTGCCACCCACAGAAAGGGGAAATGACACGAGGAGTGTTTGTGCGCTGTGTTGGTGCGGGATGAGGAATCACAGAGTCTCTATCATAAATGAGATCTGCTTTATTTGGGAAACACTTGTGTGCAGAAGGTCATACAGCTTTGCATCGAAATAATACTTTATACTCAATAAGACACTTGATAAGTTAGGATCCAGATCAGTAGTGAGCGGAGAAGTAGTACAGTCCTGTGGGGTGAGTTGTGTGCTCAAGGTATAAAGTCAGAGGAGTAGAGAGGAGGATGTCTTGAGAGTCCCAACCCAAGTAGTACTGTACTTTGCCGGGATGTTGGATACTGTCCTGCACTGTGACTCTCCTTGTCCACGGCGTGGGTTGAGATAATCTCTGACTTGTCATCTCCAAGGAAGGGTTTAACACTGCATAGTGCTGAGTGGAGTTACTTGAGGAGGAAAGGTTAACTGCATCTTATCTCTACGGAGTCTAGTGACAAAGACCTCTACACTTCCTCTACCCATGTGTCTTCCTATCTACAGCCCCCTATAAGGTGTGCTGTGAATGGGTGAAGAGTGCATAGAGAAGAAGTAAAGATAGAAGTGAACACGCTCATTGGTCTACAGATCCATGTTTCATACCAATAAACAGTAACCCTTACAGTTCTACAGCTGTGCATCAACTACAGTAAGTATATACACTTACGATACCAAAATTACTACATCATCACTTACAGGCTTTTGCAAAGGATGTAACTATAAGCAACACCTGTGGTGGGACACTGCATATAGAGGTCAGCAGTGTCGGACTGGGATACCTTGGGCCCACCAGAGAATTTAATTCTAGGGGCCCACCCTACATATACCCGATACAGTATAACCAAACCTTTGCACAGCGCTGTGTATGTGACCAGCAATGCTGGCTCACTGCTGGTAACTTGTCAGTCACTCTATGTAAACAGTATAGGATGCCACATAAGTATCTTGAAAGGAGAAGTCCCATTAAAGGGGAACTCCAGGTAGAGGTTAAAAAAATGAAACTTCTGCAGAAGTATAAAGCAGTACTTACCTATCTATTCCATTTTTGAAACTACCAAAAATCCATTTGTTGTGGGGGGGTTTGTTCTGTTTTGTTTTTCTGCACTTCCTGGTTTATCAGTTGTACACAGTACTACAGGTTCCAGAATGCAATGCTTTCCCTCAGCTGTTCATCACAGTCCTCCACCCTGCACATTCCCGCCGAAAGCTGCTGCAGAACATTTAGGCTGTGTTCACACATCGCAGTTTCATTGTGTTACTGAATTATTTGCAGTAATTTATGATTTCATTGTGGTCCCACACAGCACACTGTATTCTCTACCTGTAACACCACACAGCGCGCTGTATTCTCTACCTGTAACACCACACAGCACGCTGTATTCTCTACCTGTAACACCACACAGCACACTGTATTCTCTACCTGTAACACCTCACAGCACACTGTATTCTGTACCTGTAACACCACACAGCACACTGTATTCTCTACCTGTAACACCCCACAGCACGCTGTATTCTCTACCTGTAACACCACAAAGCACGCTGTATTCTCTACCTCTAACCCCACACAGCATGCTGTATTCTCTACCTGTAACGCCACACAGCACACTGTATTCTCTACCTGTAACATCACACAGCACACTGTATTCTCTACCTGTAACACCACACAGCACGCTGTATTCTCTAGTAACACCACACAGCACACTGTATTCTCTACCTGTAACACCACACAGCACACTGTATTCTCTACCTGTAACACCACACAGCACACTGTATTCTCTATCTGTAACGCCACACAGCACACTGTATTCTCTACCTGTAACACCCCACAGCACGCTGTATTCTCTACCTGTAACACCACAAAGCACGCTGTATTCTCTACCTCTAACCCCACACAGCATGCTGTATTCTCTACCTGTAACGCCACACAGCACACTGTATTCTCTACCTGTAACATCACACAGCACGCTGTATTCTCTACCTGTAACACCACACAGCACGCTGTATTCTCTACCTGTAACACCACACAGCACCCTGTATTCTCTACCTGTAACACCACACAGCACGCTATATTCTCTACCTGTAACACCACACAACACACTGTATTCTCTACCTGTAACACCACACAGCACACTGTATTCCCTACCTGTAACACCACACAGCACGCTGTATTTTCTACCTGTAACACCAAACAGCACGCTGTATTCTCTACCTGTAACACCACACAGCACGCTGTATTCTGTACCTGTAACACCACACAGCACGCTGTATTCTCTACCTGTAACACCACACAGCACTCTGTATTCTCTACCTGTAACACCACACAGCACACTGTATTCTCTACCTGTAACACCACACAGCACGCTATATTCTCTACCTGTAACACCACACAGCACGCTGTATTCTCTACCTGTAACACCACACAGCACACTGTATTCTCTACCTGTAACACGACACAGCACGCTGTATTCTCTATCTGTAACACCACACAGCACGCTGTGTTCTCTACCTGTAACGCCAAACAGCATGCTGTATTCTCTACCTGTAACACCACACAGCACACTGTATTCTCTACCTGTAACACCACACAGCACACTGTATTCTCTACCTGTAACATCACACAGCACGCTGTATTCTCTACCTGTAACACCACACAGCACGCTGTATTCTCTACCTGTAATGCTGATATTGGAATAAAGTAAAGAACTTTTAGAATTTTTTTTTTTCTTTTCACTTTCACTTACATATTATGATCAAGCATCTTTTATCTTTGAAGTTGAGCCCCACAATAAGGCTCTGATCCTCTCTGCCGTTTAGCATCATTTACATGTTACTGCATCATTTTTGTGAATACGCTGCAGTACTGCAATGACACTCCAACACGTGTGAACACAGCCCTAATTTCACTGCACACTTCTGCACAATTAGAGAAATCAGTGCAACACCTGCTTCTGGCCATTCAGAGATGTTGAATCCATTAGTGGATTGGGGCATCCAGCCAAGCCTCCTGGGACATCACGCCCTGCCCACTGTCTGCATCATCAGCCTGATCTCAGCAAACAGAAACAATGTGAGACAGAGGCATGGAGTATTTGTCTGTAGCACCTGGAGTAGTGGATCCACTGGACCATCACCAGCGATAGCACAGACCTCACCAGGGAGCGGAGTCTAAGGGGCCGCTGGTTTTCACCAGAGCCCGCCGCAAGGCGGGATGGACTTGCTGCGGCAGGCGACCCCCAGGTCGCTACCCCTGGCTTGGTTGCCAGTGACGGCAGGCGAGGCGTGGCAGGAGCAGTAGGCAGGAGATAGTGCTGGCAGAGGTCTGAAGGCGTAACCGCAGGTAACAGTCTGAACACAGGAGCAAACAAGTGACAGGGGAGCAGGAACCAGGAACAAGGACTAGGGACCAGGTAGCGGATAGGAAACAGGAACAAAAGGGGGCTGGGCCAAACGCTATGGGAAGCATGTAGAGGCTCCAACACAAGGGACAGGGCATGCTGGGATTTATAGGGAGAGATAGGTGCAATTAACCAATTAAGGGCGGACTGGCCCTTTAAATCTGAGACAGCCGGCGCGCGCGCGCCCTAGGAGGCGGGGACGCGCGCGCCAGCCGGCACAGACAGAGACAGGAGCGGAGGAGAGGTGAGGCGCCCCCAGGGGCCGAACTAGCAGCAGCGCCGGGTCCCTGCACAGGGACGCCGGCGGCTGCATGGGGCAGGAGGAGGTCGCGGCGGTGGCCCGGTACACGGGACGCCGCCGCGGCCGTAACAGTACCCCCCCCTTTGGCCTCCCCCTCTTTCTTGCCTGCAGAAGGTGGCATCAGGCAAATCTTGGTATTCCGCCGGTAGGCCGGACAAAGGCTTGGCAGGCTCGGGTGACAACATAGAACGCTTAGGCTGAGGTGACCTCAGACACTGGTTGGAACAGTCCTGACCCCAACTGAGAATCCTCCCGGTTCTCCAGTCCAGTTTAGGGGCATGTAATTGCAGCCAAGGGAGTCCCAGGAGGATGGTGGAAGAAGAATGGGGCAGGACGTAGAAGGAGATCTTTTCCAGATGTGAAGTGCCCACCTGGAGGACTAGAGGTGCGGTCTGGTAGTGCACATGGTCGGTAAGAATCTCGCCCGTGACCGAGGAGATAGACAGGGGTCTGGCTAGTGGTGTCACGGGTAGCCGCCATCTCTGGACCAATGTAGCTGCAATAAAATTGCCTGCTGACACAGAGTCGAGAAAGGCAGTAGTTTGGTGAGTTTGTCCTGAGGGTGTCTGGATGGAAACTGGCACAGACAAACTTGGAGAGGTGGCATTCACACTCAGGGAGACCTCTCCCACCGGACCTAGGTGCTGGAGTCTCCCGGACGCTTGAGGACGTTGGGGACATCTCAGCCGAAAGTGATCCGAACCACCGCAGTAGAGGCAGAGATTCAGCTCCAGACGACGAAGTCTTTCATCAGGCGTCAGGTGAGCCCGTTCCACCTGCATAGGAATCTCAGGAGTCGACTGGGACTCCGGAACGTCAGGATACTGGAAGACCGGCGCCAGCTGGTGATGGCGACGGGACAGGCCTAGTCGCCGTTCATGCCAGACCTCCTCCTCCCTCTCAGAAAAACGAGTATCGACCCTGGTGGCCAGTAGGATGAGTTCGTTCAGGGAGGTAGGTAGGTCTCGGGCGGAAAGCACGTCTCTCACCCGACTGGACAGACCCCTCTTGAAGGTGGCTATTAGAGCGGCCTCATTCCAGTCTAATTCTGCCGCCAGGGTGCGGAACTGGATGGCGTAGTAACCAACAGAGGAGCTCCCTTGAGAGAGGTTGAGGAGAGCAGTTTCAGCTGAAGAGGCACGGGCAGGTTCCTCAAAGACAGAGCGGAACTCGGCCAGGAAAATTCGGAGATTAGCAGCCACAGGATCATCACGGTCCCACAGTGGTGTGGCCCAGGCCAGAGCTCTTCCCTCCAATAGGCTGATGATGAAAGCCACTTTAGAGCGCTCGGTGGCAAACTGACTACTTAAAAGTTCAATATGCATGGTGCACTGAGTCAGGAATCCTCTGCACAACTTGGAGTCACCAGCGTATTTGCTTGGGAGAGCCAGTCGAAGTGTAGAAAAAGCAGCAGGAGGTGGTGTACTCTGGGCTGTAGTATGCTGCTGTAAGGCGGCAGTGAGTTGCTGGATCTGCTGCAACTGTTTCTGGATTTGTTGAGCCTGTAGGGCGACCACTCGGGCGACTTCGCGGATATCAGGCACCTCGCCGGGATCCATGGTTGGAGCCTACTGTAGCGCCTGGAGTAGTGGATCCACTGGACCATCACCAGCGATAGCACAGACCTCACCAGGGAGCGGAGTCTAAGGGGCCGCTGGTTTTCACCAGAGCCCGCCGCAAGGCGGGATGGACTTGCTGCGGCAGGCGACCCCCAGGTCGCTACCCCTGGCTTGGTTGCCAGTGACGGCAGGGGAGGCGTGGCAGGAGCAGTAGGCAGGAGATAGTGCTGGCAGAGGTCTGAAGGCGTAACCGCAGGTGACAGTCTGAACACAGGAGCAAACAAGTGACAGGGGAGCAGGAACCAGGAACAAGGACTAGGGACCAGGTAGCGGATAGGAAACAGGAACAACAGGGGGCTGGGCCAAACGCTATGGGAAGCATGTAGAGGCTCCAACACAAGGGACAGGGCATGCTGGGATTTATAGGGAGAGATAGGTGCAATTAACCAATTAAGGGCGGACTGGCCCTTTAAATCTGAGACAGCCGGCGCGCGCGCGCCCTAGGAGGTGGGGACGCGCGCGCCGGCCGGCACAGACGGAGACAGGAGAGGAGGAGAGGTGAGGCGCCCCCAGGGGCCGAACTAGCAGCAGCGCCGGGTCCCTGCACAGGGACGCCGGCGGCTGCATGGGGCAGGAGGAGGTCGCGGCGGTGGCCCGGAACACGGGACGCCGCCGCGGCCGTGACATTGTCTCCTAAGGGGGGATAGCAGAAGGAGCAGGAGACAATGTGGATTTGCACAGGGGCCATTTTTTTTTTTTACTTCCTGGATTTCTATCAGCTACCAGTATGGCAGAACCATACAGATATGGTAATACATTGTATAGACACATATATTTAACTTTTAATGTATTTTTAATAGAAAACAAGTTTTTCTTATCCGGAGTTCCCTTTTAAACTGACAAATCTCAGGCAGGCAAGAACATAATAATGAAAGTATACTTACCTGTACCCGTGCCCTCGTATTTTTTTTGCACTTACGCTGTTTTCTGTGCATGATCAGGAATGTGATCGTTTAATAGTTTGGGAGAATATGCAAGCGGCGATACCAACTATGTTTATTTATTTGTATTTATAAAATAGGAAAAGGGGGGTGATTTAAAAAAAAAGCAAGAATAGGAGGTATTTCAGTATGAATTTTGGGAGTCTATGTAGAACAGATGGTATAAAGTGGCCTCCATCATAACTATATGGGAAGGTATGGAGGTCATGGAGCAAAAAGAATAAAAACGTGGTGTGAAGGAGACCTTAATATGGTGCATGTGCGGCTGAAACTACAGGCGTGGGAAAAATCGACATGCGTCCGGATGCGTACGAACCGTGAACATACGCCCGTAGTACAGTTATGCTTCCCTAGCTTGTTTCGTAGCGATCTGAAACAGGTCATTTACTTGGAAATCTTCGCCCAGCCCAATAAAACTTACAGAACCTTTTGGATCGAAAAATCAAGTTCAATTTGGCTGAAATAAGTACTCCGTATGGGACCGCATGGAAATCCACGGCCGTGAGTTGGAACATTTCTGTCCTCAAACAATGGTCTTGTTCATTATTCATGGCGCCGTATACGATCCGGTCGTAAGCTCATACGTAGTGTGCATTGTGCGGGCGTATATCGTATACTTTCAAGCGAACGCATCAACCTCAACACTACGTGCGTATATTCGCGGTTCGCACTACGGCCGGACTCATACGCAGTGTGAACATAGCCTAACACTGTCTAGTTTAAATTTCCACTGTCAAGCTAATTGACTTTTTTATTTAATTTAAAGAGGTACTCTGGAAAAAACTTTTTTCTTCTCAATCCAACTGGTGTCTGAAAGTTATATAGATTTGTAAATTACTTGTGCTGTGTTCTTTCCAGGCTGACATAGTGCACAGTCTCTGCTGCACCTCTGTCCATGACAGGAACTCTCCAGAGCAGTAGCAAATCCCCATAGAAAACCTCTTCTACTCTGGACAGTTTGTGTCATGAACAGAGGTGGCAGTAGAGAACCCTGATTCAGACTGGAGAGAATGCACCACTTCTTGCAGGACATACAGCAGCTGATAAGTACTGTTTTTTAAATTAAAGTTAAATACCAATCTTTATACACCAGTTGATTTGAACTAAATCTACTAAATTCTACCAAATTTACTACAAATGTGAACCAAGATTAAGACTGTTGCACATCTTCCTGCTTTTTGGTGTTTTTTCTGGCACTTTTTCTGCCATGTTCTCATTTTAGTGTAAAGTTTAGTTCTAATTTTATCCCCTGTGGGGCTTTTTCGGTACAAATCATGTGATTCTTCATCATGTGATTCCAGGTTTTATGTTGAAGAACTGGGGAAAAAACACTAATTTCCATATAGACATGACAATATTTCCCCTATAGAAGCTTGTGACAAAATACAAAAAAAAAAACAGCATAGCAGGAAAATGCCCTATGGGTGTTGTGTTTCGATTTTCCCCACTAACATCTGGTCTCTGCGTTTTTGAACCCCAAAAATGCCATGACATATTTGAACCCCAAAAATGATATGACATATTTCTTAAAAACACTTAGTCTGAGTCCAGCCATATAGTACATGAGAACATACCCCTCTCCTAGTTATTCACAGGATAAGGGATAACAAGACCTATAGAGAATTAATGGAGAACTGTCCCCACTGTTTATTTGAGGGGGATAGGTTTCCCACATTCTCATAACCACTGGGACCCCAACCAATCAGCTTGATATCCTCTATCCTGTGGATTTTGCAGGGGGGAGGGGGGGGGGCAGCTATCTAGCCCACACCTGCATGTTTGGGTGTGGGGGCACAATACTCTGCCTTGCCCCTGATCCTGCCCACACACACAAGAGCCACTGGGTTATGTGTATATGATGTATATTTATGGTGGTGTCCGTGTTGCTATGATTGGTGTGACCCTGTCACTTGGTAAAACCTTTTGCCAAGCCTTGTAGATGTAGGTATAAGGCTTGTGATACATGTTTTTTCTTCAAGATTTGAGTGTTCCTTTAATCCAGGGATATGCACATACAAGCAGGAGTTCCACCAGCCACCGCTCTATACTACTTTTGCGCATTGTGCAGGTGACAGATCTGCGTAGCAGGCAGATGTCCAGCTTTATGACTCTGCAATATGTGATGGACCCCTAACTCCCCCAAGTTAAACCAAAGAACGCAAAATAAAGACACAACACATTGTAATCAGGTGTCAAAGGGTCCCAATTTTATTTAAAATTACATGACACTGAAAATGGCAGACCCCCGACTCACGAAGAGTCACCCTCCAGCACTCAGGCGAGGAAAACCCCCTGTGGGGGAAACCTCGAGGGAGCCATGGCTGGAGAGCTGCCCCTCCCCTGGGCTTAAAGGGTAATACTATAAGTATAATAAACTGGATGTGAGAGAGATGAGGCTGCAATATCTGTCACCTTATTGATGGCTAGGCGGCTGTATCTCTTCTCCTTCACAGATCCAGGTCCCCTGCTAGAACCTCCAAATTTCATCAAGGGTAGGGGGCAGTAAATTAGTCAAGCTCAAGGTCCTCTGGCGCATCCAAGATGGCACTGATCAGGGCGCGGTGCATTGCTTTATGGAACCTTCTTTATGACATAAGCGCTTGTCATCATAGTGCATGGTTGCCATGGTTACTGCAGGTAAACACATCTGAAGCATTAACCCATTAATGACTGGTGATGCGCTTTACTGCAGAGGTCACTAAACACACTTGTGACCAAGTAAACAGCCTATGGTTAGGCCACACTAAGAACACTAAATAATATGGTTTGATGTGGCCCATAGCAACCAATCACAGCTCAGCTTTCGTTTCTCAAATTACTCTGGTAAAATAAAAGCTGAACTGTGATTGGTTGCCATGCACAATTTAGACAGTCTAATCTGCCCATAGCAACCAATTAAAGCTCAGCTTTAATTTTATAAGAGCTTGTTAATATATGAAAGGTGAGCTGTGATTGGTTGCTATAGGCGAATCAGATTGTGTTTTATCTCTGGCAGGTTGATAAAGGTGCTCCATTGCTGTAAAATCTTATGATGATAATGATGATGATGATGATGATGATGACTGAAAACACATGACATCAAGCTTTCCCATAATGCTTTGCAGTCAGCCCTTCCTCCATATCTCCCAACTTTTTGGAGGGATATTTGTGGTTCACAGACATTTCTATACACAGTTTAGAAAACCACTGGTATACAGTTATATACCATGTTATATACCATATATATACCATATATAACATGAATGAGACAGCTGACAAACTGATTTCATTGTATGTGAAAAGGACAGCCAAAGAGTTTTACTACATTTCACTACATTTTTTACTACATTTCCCAGTCATAGGAAATCGGTGATCACCCGATTAGTTGATCAATGGAGAAACTGCACTGACTGTACAAAAGGGGCTGTCAAGTTGTTTAAAAGTAAAATAGTCCATGGGGAACTCCAGCAAAAAAATTATTTCAAATAAACTGGTGCCAGAAATTTGTACTTTACTTCTATCAAAAAAATCTCCAGTCTTCCGGTACTTATTAGCTGCTGTATGTTCAGCAGGAAGTAGTTATTTTTCCAGTCTGACACATTAATATCTGCTGCCAAAGTAAGTAACTGTCCAAAGTAAGTTCCTGGCATGGACAAAGGTGGAAGCAGAGAGCAATGTGTCAGACTGGAAAGAATACACCACTTCCTGCAGGACATACAGCAGCTGATACGTAGTGGAAGGCTTCAGGGTTTTTAGTAGAAATAAATAAAAAATCTATATAACTTTGTGACACCAGTTGATTTGAAAGAATTTTTACTTAACTTGACATCCCCTATCCTATGGATTTTAGGGGGAGCACCACCTTGGGCCCACCTGGGAATTTGATTCTTGGGGCCCACCATACCTTACACCAAATATAATAAGCACCAAACCTTTCACATTACTATAGTGACCTTGCACAGAGCTGTGTATGTGACCAGCGATTCCTGGCTCACTACTAGTAACTCTTCAGTCAGTCTATGTGAACACCATAACGTGCCACTTAAGTTTCTTGAAAGGAGAAGTCCCATGAAACTAACAAATCTAAGGTAGGCAGGGGGGTGCAGGAACATAATAAAGAAAGTATACTTACCCATCCCTGTGCCCCCGAAGCTCTTCCTTAATGTGCCCGCTCAGCCAATCACTGACTGGGGATGGACACCGCTGCAGTTATTGACTGGCTGAGCAGGCAATCCATCAGGCGAGTGTGTGACATTGAGCTGGGGCCGTGACATACACAGAATCTGTTTGAAAATGACTGAAAAACTTCCAGCAGCTGTGGGATAGAGCGCGGTCCAGGGGCACAGGGACTGGTGAGTACAGTTTTCTATTATCTTCCCACACTCCACTGCCTGACTATCATTTGTTACGAGACTTCTGTCAGCTGTAATTCACGTTCCAAACTGCTGACACTGTTAGATGCTGTTAGGTCAAGAAGACACATGGTACCTTACATATATTTGTCTTTGCTTCTATAGCATAGAAATTGTTTTTATTCTCTGGTAGAAAGAGTCAGACAGGGAGGCCCACCTCCTGCCAGGGGCCCACCAAGTGGTAGGGCCCACCGGGGGATTCCCCTGTTCCCCTGTAGGCCAGTCCGAGCCTGGAGGTCAGTGAGGGATGGAGATCATAGAAAAAAAATTACCTAAAACACGGTGCAGTAACCTGGGGTTGCTAGGTGTTATTAGCAGTGGGCTAGGTGTTGGGATGAAGTAGGCGCGTTGATTCGCTGCAGACAAAACACTCGTTTTGGATTGTTCTGACTTACTTAAGGAAGATGTTACCCCAGGCATAAACAAGGTACCCCAGGTGACAGTTACCCCAGTTTAGCGCTGCATACTCTTTCTAAGTAAGTCTCCTATAGAACCTTCAATAATAATATCAAGCCCGGCGTAATCTTCTACAGGAACACTCTTTTTCTTTCTCTCTCTCGACGCCATCTAAAAGAAGACTATGAAAAAGGACCCCCCCCCCGCGGACAGGAACTGACTATTCTTAAATAAAGGGGACTCAGATTAAGCTAATATTGGTGGGGAACCTGCTAGAAGACTCAGGCCTGGGAGTCTCATAGGTGGTGTACTGTGAGGCATGCAAGCTGGTGATTGGACAATAAAACACAGAACTAGGAACACAGTTAACCCTTACAATACATTCAGCTGTGCAAGAGGATAGGGGAGAATAAGACAAGTGGTGAAGCTGTGAACGGCCAGTGTGGCACTTGACAGAAATACCTTACGATAGGTGACTCAGAGATGTAGTGGCACACCTGTTTTGGGACACTAAAGTACTTGTCACGTAGAATCCCTATGCAGATCGATGTGCAGCAACAGATGACCCCGGAAGATCGCATTGGAAATGCTCGATGTTGGCAATGCTACATTCATGAGCCATATTCTGATTA
This sequence comes from Dendropsophus ebraccatus, assembly GCF_027789765.1. Classification (NCBI taxonomy): domain Eukaryota; kingdom Metazoa; phylum Chordata; class Amphibia; order Anura; family Hylidae; genus Dendropsophus; species Dendropsophus ebraccatus. The sequence continues at coordinate 58,336,847 of NC_091459.1, forward strand.
CCCGGCTTGTGCATGGAACTCAGCCGGTGCAATATCAGGCTCCATGCCATTCTGTACCAGAGTTCTTTGTTACAGGTAACTTTCTTTTCTGATTTCCATGCCTCACTGGCCTTTATACCATGAAATGTTTGATTCATGCTGGAACCTAGAGAATCAAAAAATTTATCAAGAGATATATGATAACTGATCAGGTTCGCTCTGAAGTTTACAAAAGTCTGGAATGAGTTTGTAAAGATGGGGGGCCACACTATAAAATACACATAAAAAGATTAAAAAAAGGGTATTCACCTGTTCACGCTCCCGGAACCTCCTACAGGTCTGCAGTGTCTCCGGCCCGCAGCTGTGGAGGACATCTAGGGAGCATGGACAGGTACTGTAGAGATTAGAGATTAATGAACTTGCTTTACTGCACTAAAATAGTTAAACACCTGCAATCATTTAGCTGTTTTCGTGCGGTTTGTTTAAGGTTTGGTTCAGACAAACCAAAAACTTTGTCTCAAAGTTTGGTGAACCTGAAGAACCGAACTTTTGAAAAGTTTTACAGTAAATTGCTAGTCATTTTTGTCATATATTTGTCACATAGAAAACATCTAAAGAAAATTATTCTAGGGTCTAGAACCTAACATTGATAAGATCAATAAGATCAGATCAGGCTAAAGTACTCAGCCCATAAGACACAACTCCTGGTGGGAGGTGATTGGTAATATGTGACAATGCTCTGCGCCGCTGTCATTGTAGAGCACTGTAAATACATGGTTTTGTAGCGCTACAAAAACATGGCCACTTTTCCCCCTACTGTTGTCTCCAGTTCAGGTGCGGTTTGCAATTAAGCTCCATTTACTTCAATGGAACTGAGTTTCAAAACCCCACCCAAACTGGAGACAACAGTAGGGGGAAAGTGGCCATGTTTTTGTAGCTCTAGATAAACCCTTTAATGACCACACTGTCATTAAGGAGTTAATATTGCTCCTGGTCATCTTACTCTTCGTTCCCTCCTCTCCCCTCATTATCTTATTTGGCCATGTGTTCCGTCCATTGTTGTGTCCACAAATCTGGATTAATGTCTGCATGACAAACAACTCCGCTGTCTGATGAATGGGGGCAAGTGAGGACGCTGTACAGGTTGTCATCTCATAATTCATCTCTTTATATGGGTATCATTGTCAAATAAACCTCTAATCCTTCATGCGAGGAGCAGAACTCAGCTCTTCTACTATATATGAATATACAAAAATCTGCACTGCTACATTGACCTGCCAGTCTGATCTATTCCCTGTCAGATATTGCCGCAACCATGTCTAGCATGAAACAACAACAACAACAAAGCTTCCTTATTAGTATATGTCCACACATGCAGATTTGCTGCAGAATGTCTGAAACTGATCTGGCACGTCATGATGAAGTGGTACATCAAGGTGCTATTAGGGGTGATTGGAGCAGACTCAGGAGCCAGACCTGCTACATACCCAGCAGACAGCAGAGAACTGCCACTAATACCCTGCACGGGATGATTTCCCTGTACTGGGTATTAACTGTTTAAAGGGTACTCCAGCAATTTTTTTTCTTTCAGATTTGTAGTTTACTTCTATTCTTCTAGTATGTCAGGAACTGTCCAAAGAAGTAGAAAATACCTATAGAAAACATCTACTTGCTCTGGACATGGGCAGAGGTGGCAGCAGAGAGCACTGTGTCAGACTAGAAAGAATACACCACTTTCTGCAGGACATACAGCAGCTGATAAGTATTGGAAGACTTGAGTTTTTTTTTTTTAAATAGAAGTAAATTACAGATCTGTATAACTTTCTGATACCAGATGATTTTAAAGATTTTCTTTCTGCTGGGACTCCCCTTTAAATGCTGCAGTCAAAACTGACAACAGCATTTAAACACTGTAAGGCTGCGTTCACACAACGTATATTTCAGTCAGTATATTTCAGTCAGTATTGCAACCAAAACCAGGAGTGGATTAAAAACACAGAAAGGCTCTGTTCACACAATGTTGAAATTGAGTGGATGGCCGCCATATAACAGTAAATAATTGACATTATTTCAATATAATAGCCGTTGTTCTAAAATAACAGCAAATATTTGCCATTAAATGGCGGCCATCCACTCAATTTCAACATTGTGTGAACAGATCCTTTCTGTGTTTTTAATCCACTCCTGGTTTTGGTTGCAATACTGACTGAAATATACTGACTGAAATATACATATGCTGACTGAAATATACGTAGTGTGAATGCAGCCTAAGGCTGGGTTCACACTACGTATATTTCAGTCAGTATTGTGGTCCTCATATTGCAACCAAAACCAGGAGTGAATTGAAAACACAGAAAGGCTCTGTTCACACAATGTTGAAATTGAGTGGATGGCCGCCATTTAATGGCAAATATTTGCTGTTATTTTAGAACAACGGCTGTTATATTGAAATAATGGCCGTTATTTACTGTTATATGGCGGCCATCCACTCAATTTCAACATTGTGTGGACAGAGCCTTTCTGTGTTTTTAATCAACTCCTGGTTTTGGTTGCAATATGAGGACCACAATACTGACTGAAATATACGTAGTGTGAACCCAGCCTAAATGTGCGTTGGTGATATAGTGGGATGGATCAGGAGAGGATCAAGGATCCCTCGGAGGATAGAGCAGGATACCAGGACTACACCTCTGGAAAGTGTGTAACAATACCCAGAACACACCACGATATAGACAGTGCAGTCTCCAGTCTCCGATCTGTCCTCCAGCATACCAGCTTCAGAACAGGTCATGGCTACACATACAGTGAACAGTCCTAGTCATATGCCCAGTGCAAGGACCTCCACATGTGGCCAACCAACATCCTGCTATACCGCTCTGCTGATCCACCACCCTACTGAACACATAACCCAAGCATTCTGGCAGCCAATAGCCATTGGAACTGTCTCCTCTATACACTCCAGAGTGGATTGCCTTGTTCCCTCTACAGAGATTTCACGTTGGAGAGAATCCTTTGCCTTCCTCTTCTTTGCTGATTTGTGGCCTCTCCCTCTATTTTCTCCCCCCTGCACTGTATGCAATAAAGTGCTACCTTGTTCTATAGTATAGTATCTACAAAACTCTATCACCATCTGCTGACAGTAGTTAATGCCCACATATCTTAGCTGAAGGGAATATTCCACAAACTGGTCCTAAGCTTCTCCTTGTGACGTCTTGCTATCCCTCTGTGTAGTTGTGAGATGAGCCCCCACTGATGTATTTGACTAATTAATAAATTAAAAAGTTGTAATCATTTCATAAAATTTAGGAAATGGACCAATCTACCTTAAATAGACTCAATGGATTTCAAATGTATCTTATCAACAGAAAAGTGCAAAAATTTGTTGGGATACAGATTATCTAACCAATTAGATATGACAATAGCTCAAAAGAAAATCTTTCCCATAAACAGATCCAAGTAAATCATCCGTATCGATTCCTCCTAACACTAAATATCGTAAATCAGGAACGGTAAAAGACCCCATCCCTTCCAACAGCAAACCGCGTAAATCCCCTGTTAATCATACTCATATGCATGCCAAAAGAGATAAAACTACTAGGGTTATTGTTAACTCCTCTTGGAAAAAAAACATTAATTTGGAACTACCAAAACGAAGTCTCTGCCTGCTGGACATTTTTAATCTATCAAAAATATGAATAGAGTGCCCCATTCCCTCAGATTGACCCCTACCAGAGTTTCAAAAACCCCAGCGTCGTTAGAACATCTCAAGACTTCAGTCATGTCATGAAACCTCCATGGATCTTACAGTAAATACACTGGATCACCAGCCGATCCCATGGATGAGCCTAATTATGAGGTCAATGATATTCATGAGGATTCCACTGAGAATGAGTCCATCCTCAATGTCTCCCCTTCTCCTGCTAATGAATCTTCTTTAGGCTGCTATCATGTATATGCAGGAACAGCCCTATTATCGAGCTCTAATCCAGAGCCCAACGGCAAAGAGGGTACCATTCCAGACCCCACATGTATCAGTCGACAACCAATAGAGACGCAAAACAGGAAAAAGAAAGGCTACAGAGGTTGCAGAGAAAGAAAAAGCAAAAGTAGAAGGAAACAAGAGAAACGCATAATAAAACAATTTATCTTATCCTCTTATTTATTGGATGAAGATTTAATTGATCTTTTACCTAGAGGATTGTCATCTTGTCCTACTGTTCTTCCCAATAACTTATAAATAAATTATTTATTAACGGAAACTCACTTTAACACGTCATTTCTCCATCATGTCCAAAAGAAAGAGAGGTGGGGAAGAATCAAATGCCAATGACCATTTTATTACAGCAAACCTTGAGATGAAACCAGATAATCCCATCATTTAACATGTAGTTGTCCACAGGAAATCGAATTTTAATCCCTTTTACAATCGGGGTGCTTTCTTGAGACCTTTCAAACTATAGTCTCAAATGAATTTAGAATTATTTCATGCGTTGTTGCATGTGTGAACATTGCCTAAACGACAATGTTTTTAATTTTGAAGGGTCCTTATACAGACAGACCAGGGACTGTGTGATGGGGACTCAATTTGTCCCAAGTTGTGCAAATCTTTTCATGGGGCACTTTGAGGCCTCCCAGGGGCGGACACACACCGCAGAGGGTCCCTGTGCAAAAAATGTGTTTGGGCCCCCATAATTTATTCGTATCTTCACCTTTTTGCCTTAAAGCCACGCACATATGTACGCCCGGGTATCTGGTACATGTGTCCTGGTTTATCGGGAGGGTCCTACAGCGCAGCACAGATGCCAGGGCCCACTAAAGGATTGTACTGCAGTCTGTGCAGGCCCCAGTGTGGGACTGGGGTACCTGTGGCCAACCAATAGAACTGATCATAGGGGGCACCCAAATAAAGAACCAGTCAGAAGCAACATGCAGTTATTGGCAAAAAAAGGCATAAACTTACAATCAAACATTAGCATAAGAGGGTGGGGGGCTCTGTGCTTTCTCTTACACAGTCCACCCTCTATCTTACAACTTCCAGCAGCCTGACAGACACACTGACAATAATCACTGTCAGAGCTGCCTCTGTTGCTCCGCATCCATAAGCCTGCAGAATGCCTCCAGCCCTGTCACCACATGCTATCTTTCCTCTCCTACTTTTGGAATGAGAACATTTGGGGGTTACCTTTTACACCCCATTTCTCAAGCACATCAATAAAATTTTTAGATCTTTATATTTTTAAAAACTTAAAAACATTTTACCAAAAACTATTTTTAAGAAGGTTATTATTAACAGTTTTTTAATTTATAAAAGTTGCCACCTCCCGAACTGGTATTGGTTCCCTTATGGTCAGTACGAATAAGGAAGAACTGCACTGCTGATTTCATTATCCAATCACATATCGTACAGGAAAGATTTCAATTGAAGGAGTTTCCAAGAAAAATCCTGCCACATGCATTTGAAGAAACAAAAAACTAAACCGAATCAACGAGAAAGAAATGAACAAGAAAAAATTCTAATACAACTTCATAACTCAATATAAATGTTTTTGCATTTGCCAAGACATGATGTGAGTCTATACGCCTCCTTCTTCATCAGTAGATCCTTTCTTCTTATGTTTTACAGAAGAAATTGTTTACTGCCTACTATATTCTCTGTCCATGATGGACTATAGAGTAATTGGCTATTTCTTTTTCTCACTGTCAACCCATCAACCCTATCACCTATCTGTCTGTCTAACTGACTGACTGAAGCTCTACGCCTGGTACAGACCTAATAGATTCCCTTTAATTTCTCTTTAAACTCTGCTCCGGAGCACCTTTCATTATCATTAGAAGGGGCGTGCAGGATAACGCGACAGTGCTCCTAATGGTTCTCCAGAGGGGAGTTTATCCTAACTAACAGGACCAGCGCCGAGGAGGAGGGTAAGATATATACCTTCCTCCTTAGTGTCCCCAGCGCTAAAGTGGGCTGCTGATAGTTCCCGTGTCAATATTTAGTTCCCACCGGAATACATATCTCATCTACTGCCTCACCAATTTGCTTCTGGAGCTGCCAGGAACCAGGTAACCAGTTCCATACTTGGTGGACCTATACTGTACTGTCCAGGTCCTGGACCCAAATTTGTTCTCTACTTGCCCTAGTTTTAGGAAAATCCTTTCTAAAACATCCTGAGTTTCATTTCTTGGGGATACACCCAGAGGATTTACTAATCAACAATGTAAACTGCAACTCATTCTAGAAGCAGTAAATAATAGACTCAGTTGTATGATGACTTAGAAAAAAATTCCCACACACATTAGGCTAGGTTCACACACCATCTCTTTTTGGCTGTTCCACAGCTGTCTTTTTGTACGTCCGTGATTTTGACGTCAAATAACGTCTGTTATTTTGAAATCAAAGACATCATTAAAAACAGACCTTATTTGGCCTCCAAAAAGATGGCCGTCGTACGGGCCAAAAAATCCAGTGTGTTAAACTGGGGCCTCACCAATTGTGGTGGAAGTCCATGCAAAAATAAAACTATAGCTCAGTCTATCCTTCATTTGTCTCTTAAATTCTGTATAATCAGTTTGAAAAGAACTGGTATACAGGGGTTGTTTGTAGTCTGCCAACATAAAGACCTGTATGGGCAGCAGTGGGAGAGGCTCCATTGGTGAAGGTCCCAAAACAATGTTGCAAAGCTGTACATATTATAGCAGTTCCAAACATCGGTTATATTCAGCAGCCACACTATTCTTTATTGCATTCTTTGGTTTTTGAGAATGAAGGTGATTTATGTTTTTCAGGAAGTAAAAGGGGTACTCCAGAGGGAAAAAAAAATTCAAATCAATTGGTGTCAGAAAGTTAGATTTGTAACTTACTTTTTTTTTCTTCCAGTACTTATCAGCTGCTGTATGCCCAGCAGGATGTGGTGTATTCTTTTCAGCCTGACACAGTCCATGTCAGGAACTGTCCAGAGCAGAAGAGGTTTCTATGAGAATTTGCTACTGCTACTGGTCTAAAGACCAGCAACAGTTTGTTTTCTTTGGTTCAATTCCCCTGATGGAAATATAGGTATTTTTTTAATTTTAATTTTTTTTAAAGATCAAAGAATTCACAATCAGGTCAAAATGGGGTTTTTTTTAATGCAACAATGAGAAAAAATAACAAAAAAGAATACATAGGTAATTTTTTTCTTATTTTTCTCAGCATAGTATTAAAAAATTAAACTAATTTAAAAAATAATTTGCACTTTATTTGGAACTCTTTATGCTTTTAAGAATTATACAATAATGAGAAAAAAAAATAACTATTTCATTTCCATCAGGGGAATTGAACCAAACAAAACAAACTGTTGCTGGTCTCTAAACAGGTGATTTACCCCTGCTGACAGTTTCCCTTTAAATAGAAGTAAATTACAAATCTGTATACCTTTCTGATACCAGTTAATTTAAAAACATTTTTTTTCCCCTTCAAGGTTTGAACTAAATTCTCCAGTGCATGAATTCCCAGAGCAGGCTGAAATGTCTGTATTACTGTAGGTGAGTTGTGTTATCTTGGGTAGAGTGTCTGGCATCTTTCATTGTATCCGGACTAATTCTTCCAATTAAGCTAAAATACGATGTTTTCATAAAAACCTTTCCCCTTTAGCTGACATTGATTTAAACTCTATCCAGTCTTATCACAAGTAGTCAGACTATATGATTCTCGTAATTGGAGTCTCACAGTGTGAAACGCTTTGATAATAAGAAAGGTGACAACATGTAACGTGACCCAGGAATGTCTGAGAATCGGCCCTGAGAGTTGCTAAATTTCTTTCTATGTTAAATGAAAGGTGCATGGCTTGTTTGTTTGATTAGAAACATAGGGGTTTTTTTGCTGCTAAGATGCAAGAAACTTAAGCTACATGTTGACATGAGTTAAGCTACATGTTGAGATGAGTTAAAGTGTCCCTTGAAAAGCTTTCTACTGTAGTTTTCTACAGTAGATATATTCTGATGAAATCAGCCAAATGGTAAAGAGACAAAGTCAACTAGACCTTGGGGAAACACACATCTTAATGAAAAGAATTCATGAGAGGGCAGAGATTGCAGGCGGCCTACGTGCTGAACTCCACACACTTTGTATCTGAGACTTGGAGTCAATTAGAGAGGACTCAGGATTATTGGAAGCGACAATTAGATTTTCTCCGCACAGACTTCTTTTCATGTCCATGTTTCCGTTCATTATCTGCTTTGCCTTTTTATCCTTTATATTGTTTTCCACAATCAAGATGCCTTCATTCATACTGTAGACCACCATTACTACCAGCCGATCATTACTGATACTATAACCGATAGAGCAGACTGACAATATACATGGCAGGGAACTGTCAATTCGTTCCCAGACCCCTCATTCTACCCACCCCCAGAATTATGCACACAATTACACATCAAGAGTGGAATAAATGGGCCACAGCAGCTTTTTATTAAATAAAAAACAAATTGACCAATTTTACAAAGTTCAAAGGCTGTTTTTAACATCATCCCACATAACATTAAAAATTCCTGAGTAATACCTTTGGGGTAGTCTTTGAAGCCTACAAAAGTGGTGTTTCCCAAAACTTTAGCCACTTCTTGCAGGTTTACTGGACACTGGATAGGAGGCATCATACTGTACCACACATACTATCACCACTTCCATTACTTCCATTAAACTGGGGCCTAATGCCCCACAACCTAACAGCACAACGACGCCCCACTAGTCCCAAATCAACCACAAACTAGGGTGTCCAGAACCCAATCTATTAGGTTCCCTCCACCTTCAGCAGTATTGCTTTTTTTGTCCGACTTTGAGGACAGCCCCACTGTCAACCCACTAGCTGACATGACAAAAGGAACAGAAAACAACCCACCACGGCCAAAAATCCATGTCAAAAAGTCAGAAGACCCAATGATAAAGAAAAGCCCACCAGAACCCCCTAACAAGAAAAGAAAAATAACAACAGGTAGGACAGAGACACTTTATAAGTCCACCTAGGGGACTATTAACTGCAATCATTAGATTGCATATACTGATGAATGCTATGCCATTGCATAGCACTAATCTGTATTATTAGCACTTGAGGCACACTCTATGAGAAGATCGCCCATCTGACAGAACAGAGGTAAGTATTACTCCTCGACCAGTCAGGGAAATGCAATGGGGGTCCTGATCAGTCAGTGACAGGTACTTCTCCTGTCACTGACTCCCTTAAATTCCGCGATCACTACAAATCGCAGCGTTTAAGGGTTTAATGGCAGTCGGCTGTGTGATCGCATCTGACTATTATTATCGACGGCTCCTGGGACCCTAATGTGTTGGGAGCACACACGAAAACCCCTTCATGCACAAACAACATAACATATGACAAGATACAAGCACAATACAAATAAAATATTAATTTTCTCCAGCTCTTTGAAACAATCAATACTTTATTTTGATCCTTAGTAAAAATGCGGATTTGTTTTGGGCCATCTGGCGCCTAATCATGGCTCTAGAGGTCCTTTAGTCCACAGTTAGCTTCAAAGAGTCAATAAATGAATCGCCCAGCTATGGACAGGTCAGTTCCAAATTCCTGCAGGACACGTGGACCGTATGCTGCACTCCTCCTATACCGAGGGAGCACAAGGAGTGCAGCGTATGGTCAACATGTCCTGTGGGAATGCAATAAAGGGGCTAACCAGTGCTATAAAAACATGGCCACTTTTGCACCACTCTTGTCTCCAGATTGGGTGGGGTTTGAAACTCAGTTCCATTGAAGTAAATGGAGCTTAATTGCAAAGCACACCTGACCTGGAGACAAGAACGGGGCACAAGTAGCCATGTTTTTGTACCGCTGGATAACCTCTTTAACCAGGCAGCAGAGTTAAGGGTGGATTGGCAGGGATCAGACGTGTTAGATGGAGAGAGATACTGTAGTCAGAGAGGGATGCTGCAGTTATCCAGGTGGGCGATGATAAGGGCATGCATAAGCATTATAGTAATTAAAGGGTTATCCTGAATGTGGGGGTCCAACCACTGGGACCTCCACCAATCACAAGCAGAGGTAAAACATTTAAGACAATATTTGTACAGCTCACATTAGTTGCACTTATAATGGGTTGTCAAGGTTACCAGACCACATATATATCCAAATAAGTAAATCTTCTGACCTAAAAAAAAAAAAACAATCGTCATTGACAAACTAAACTTATTTTATTGTTCTATAATCCCCCAAATATATAGTAAAACATACAATAGTTCAATAAGTTAATGCTCTGTTATATACTACTGGGCCCTAATGATAATTTATCAATATCTAACCAACACTCTAAGGAAATGGCTAAAAAGAGTTAAAAATTACCATCTCCAATTATGCATTCATAATTCATAACACGTGAGTTCATAAGACACACAGATAACATTCACAAGTCATATTCTTGGTGTAACAATATGGATAGAAATATATAAGGAGGTTTTGCCCATATAACTTGTCCCTTTGTTTGTATGAAATTCTCATAGTCCTAGGTCCTAGTATAGAATTATCTAGGGGACCGATGACAGTGGTGAGAAGCTCCTGGAATGAACTGCGCATACAACACATGCACCAGCACTCCATTCATTGTCTATTGGGATTCATCCAGCATCTGAGTATACAGCAGTGCTTGTTGTGTGCTAATTCATTCCTGAGCTCCTGAAGTCTCCTTTGTATCCCATGCTAGGCCACTATACAGTGCTGGCCAAAAGTATTGGCACCCCTGCAATTCTGTCAGATAATACTCAATTTCTTTCAGAAAAAGATTGCAATCCCAAATGCTTTGGTATTAATCTCTTCATTTGTCTTCAATGGAAAACCACAAAAAGAATTGTCAAAAAGCCAAATTGGATATAATTCCACACCAAACATAAAAAGGGAGTGGATAAAAGTATTGGCAAACTAAGAAAAATCATGTGATGCTTCTCTAATTTGTGTAATGAACAGCACCTGTTACTTACCTGTGGCACATAACAGGTGGTCGCAATAACTAAATCACACTTGCAGCAAGTTGAAATGGATTACAGTTGACTCAACCTGTGTCCTTATGTGTACCACATTGAGCATGGAAAAAAGAAGACCAAAGAACTGTCTGAGAACTTGAGAAGCCAAATTGTGAGGAAGCATGAGCAATCGCAAGGCTACAAGTCCATCTCCAAAGACATGAATGTTCCTGTGTCTACCGTGCGCAGTATCATCAAGAAGTGTAAAGACCATGGCACTGTGGCTAACCTCCCTAGATGTGGATGGAAAAGAAAAAGTGACGAGAGATTTCAAAAAAAGATTGTGCGGATGATGGCTAAAGAACCTCAACTAACATCCAAATAAGTTCTAGCTGCCCTGCAGTCCGCGGGTACAACAGCGTCAACCTGTACTATCCGTCAGCGTCTGAATGAAAAGGTACTCTATGGTAGGAGACCCAGGAAGACCCCACTTCTGACCCAGAGACATAAAAAAGCCAGCCTGGAGTTTGCCAAAACTTACCTGAGAAAGCCAAAAACTTTTTGGAAGAATGTTCTCTGGTCAGATGAGACAAAAGTAGAGCTTTTTGGGAAAAGGTATGAACATAGAGTTTACTGGAAAAAAAGAGGCCTTCAAAGAAAAGAACACGGTCCCTACAGTCAAACATGCCAGAGGTCCCCTGATGTTTTGGGGTTGCTTTGCTGCCTCTGGCACTAGACTGGTTGACCGTGTGCATGGCATTATGAAGTCTGAAGACTAAGAACAAATTTTGCTGCATAATGTAGGGCCCAGTGTGAGAAAGCTGGGTCTCCCTCAGAGGTCATAGGTCTTCCAGCAGGACAATGACCCAAAACACACTTCAAAAAGCACTAGAAAATGGTTTGAGAGAAAGCACTGGAGACTTCTAAGGTGGCCAGCAATGAGTCCAGACCTGAATCCCATAGAACACCTGTGGAGATCTCAAAATGGCAGTTTGGAGAAGGCACCCTTCAAATCTCAGGGACCTGGAGCAATTTGCCAAAGAAGAATGGTCTAAAGCAGTGATGGCTAACCTTGACACTCCAGCTTGTCTGGAAAACATGGATACAGCCAATGACTATATCCATGTTTTCCACATAGCCTTAGGGCTTTATCCAACTTCAGCAGCCACCGCTAATCAAATGCCGAACGATCGGGTTCGGATGGACTCGAGCATGCTTGAGGTTCGCTCAGGTCTACTGAACAACCAAAGATATGGCTTTGGCTGCCCAGGTATGATGGGAATTGTAGTTTTGCAACAGCTGGAGTGTCAAGGTTAGCCATCACTGGTCTAAAGGTTGTGCTACCAAGTATTAGACTGAGGGTGCCAGTACTTTTGTCCAGACCTTTTTTGGAGTTTTGTGTAAAATGATCAGTGATTTGACTTTTTTTTCCCATTCTCTTTTGTGTTTTTTCATTGCAAGCAAAATAAATGAAGATATTATTACCAAAGCATTTGTGATTGCAATCATTTTCTGGAAGAAATTGAGTATTATCTGACAGAATTGCAGGGGTGCCAATTAGAGATGAGCGAACCTCAAGCATGCTCATGTCCATCCGAACCCGATCGTTCGGCATTTGACGGTGGCTGCTGAAGTTGGATAAAGCCCTAAGGCTATGTGGAAAACATGGATATAGTCATTGGCTGTATTCATGTTTTCCAGACAACCTTAGAGCTTTATCCAACTTCAGCAGCCACTGTCAAATGCCGAACGATCGGGTTCGGATTGACACAAGCATGCTCAAGGTTCGCTCATCTCTAGTGCCAATACTTTTGGCCAGCACTGTGTGCCTAATATCTCTTTCTAGGTATTTATCCACTATACAGTAGCACCTATATCTGTTGTCATACACAAATAGTAAGTCTGTCCTATTGCACCACTGATAAACTCTAAGCACAATGGGGGTTATACATCAATTTCATCAATTTACTACGCATTCTGTGTATTTTACCAAGGTTGTGGCATAAAACAAACAGATATTGCAGAACTCACAGAGTTTGTTAATGGGGTACTCGGGCATTTTTTTGTTCATATATACATATATATACAGTGGGGAAAAAAAGTATTTAGTCAGTGACCAATAGTGCAAGTTCCACAACTTAAAAAGATGAGAGAGGCCTGTAATTGACACCATATGTAGACCTCAACTATGGGAGACAAAATGAGAAAACAAATCCAGAAAATAACATTGTCTGATTTTGTAAGAATTTATTTGCAAATTATGGTGGAAAATAAGTATTTGGTCAGTAACAAAATTTCATCTCAATACTTTGTTATATATCCTTTGTTGGCAATGACAGAGGTCAAACGTTTTCTGTAAGTTTTCACAAGGTTGGCACACACTGTTGTTGGTATGTTGGCCCATTCCTCCATGCAGATCTCCTCTAGAGCAGTGATGTTTTGGGGCTGTGGCTTGGCAACACGGACTTTCAACTCCCTCCAAAGGTTTTCTATAGGGTTGAGATCTGGAGACTGGCTAGGCCACTCCAGGACCTTGAAATGCTTCTTACGAAGCCACTCCTTCGTTGCCCTGGCGGTGTGCTTTAGATCATTGTCATGTTGAAAGACCCAGCCACGTTTCATCTTCAATGCCCTTGATGATGGAAGGAGGTTTGCAGTCAAAATCTCACAATACATGGCCCCATTCACTCTTTCATGTACCCGGATCAGTCGTTCTGGCCCCTTTGCAGAGAAACAGCCCCAAAGCATGATGTTTCCACCCCCATGCTTTACAGTAGGTATGGTGTTTGACGGATGCAACTTAGTATTCTTTTTTCTCCATACACAACAAGTTGTGTTTCTACCAAACAGTTCCACTTTGGTTTCATCAGACCATAGGACATTCTCACAATACTCTTCTGGATCATCCAAATGCTCTCTAGCAAACTTCAGACAGGCCCGGACATGTACTGGCTTAAGCAGTGGGACACGTCTGGCACTGCAGGGTCTGAGTCCCTGGCGGCGTAGTGTGTTACTGATGGTAGGCTTTGTTACATTGGTCCCAGCTCTCTGCAGTTCATTCACTAGGTCCCCCCGCGTGGTTCTGGTATTTTTGCTCACCGTTCTTGTGATCATTTTGACCCCACAGGGCGAGATTTTGCGTGGAGCCCCAGATCGAGGGAGATTATCAGTGGTCTTGTATGTCTTCCATTTTCTAATTATTGCTCCCACAGTTGATTTCTTCACTCCAAGCTGGTTGCCTATTGCAGATTCAGTCTTCCCAGCCTGGTGCAGGGCTATAATTTTGTTTCTGGTGTCCTTTGACAGCTCTTTGGTCTTTACCATAGTGGAGTTTGGAGTCTGACTGTTTGAGGGTGTGCACAGGTGTCTTTTTATACTGATAACAAGTTTAAACAGGTGCCATTACTACAGGTAATGAGTGGAGGAAAGAGGAGACTCTTAAAGAAGTAGTTACAGGTCTGTGAGAGCCAGAAATCTTGATTGTTTGTAGGTGACCAAATACTTATTTTCCACCATAATTTGCTAATAAATTCTTACAAAATCAGACAATGTGATTTTCGGGATTAGTTTTCTCATTTTGTCTCTCATAGTTGAGGTCTACCTATGATGTAAATTACAGACACCTCTCATCTTTTTAAGTGGGAGAACTTGCACTATTGGTGACTGACTAAATACTTTTTTTCCCCACTGTGTGTATATTTATCTATAATTTACTCCACTACTTATGAGCTGCTGTGTGTCCTGCAGGAAGTGGTGTATTCTCTTCAGTGTGACACAGTGCTCTTTGCTGTCATCTCTGTCCATGTCAGAAACTGTCCAGAGCAGTAGCTAATCCCCATAGAAAAACTCTACTGCTTGGCGCTGATCACAAATTTTACTTTTCACAGCAGTTTTTTTAACTACTACACCAGTACCTAATTTCCCTAAAAAAAGTTAAACATACAACTGCCCCTGGCCCCACGCCTCCTTAACCCTCAAGCCATTTCTCCTAGGTTTTCAAGTATTTTTTCCTAGGTTTGTCCCTTACCCCTGCCAGTATTTTTTCAAAACTTTGTATTTTCCCCATGTGGTTAAACCAACGTTCAAACCCAGGGGGAGTAGGGTCTAGCCAGGCTCTCAGAAATATTATCTTAGCTAAAAGCAAAGCTTTAAGTACAAAGGTCTGCTGGATTTCTATGCCAAGTATAATATATTTCACGCAGTATGGTACCACAATCTCCATTTTCTCAGCCATACAATCCATGATCCTCCTCCAGAAGCCCTGCACTACACTACACCTCCATAACATGTGAATATAGTTTGCACTATCTTGACCACATTTGGGACATATATATAATCAGATCTAACACCGACTTTACGTAAAAAGGTCAGGTGGTAATGTAGACGGTGTAAGATTTTAAACTGTACCATTTGATGGTTTTTATTCAAACTGCACTTCCTAACGTTAGCCAGGATATTATCCCATTCTAATTCTGTCACCTCTCCTACTTCTTCTTCCCATTCTATATTTTTTCCTACTACTTATAAACCAATCTGCGTATAAACTTTCTGTGAAAATCATACAATTTCTTCAATTCCCCTTTATTACCATGCATCTCTTCTACTGTGTCCATAAAACAAAAAATTTTAAACTTAACCCTATTCCCGCCCATCTGGACCCTCAGTGCGTGAAATAACTGTCTAAATCTTAAAACGACTCTGTACCCACAATCTGGCCCCCCCCAAACCACTTGTACCTTCAGATAACTGCTTTTAATCCAAGATCTGTCCTGGGGTCCGTTCGGCAGGGGATGCAGTTATTGTCATAAAAACAACTTTTAATCCGGCAGCGCTGTGTCCAACGGCCGGGGCTTACATTTGTATATGCATTAGGCTGGCACCACCTCTCCGTCCTTCCTCCCCACCCTCATCATTAGGAATGCTCCAGGAACATTTACTGCTGTTTGAGCTTTGCACAGGAGTATTAACGATCCAGCCCATGTTCATTATGCACACAGGCGGTGAATAGGAAGCAATCTGCCTGGAGCATTCCTAATGATGAGGAGGGTGGGGAGGAAGGACGGAGAGGTGGTGCCAGCCTAATGCATATACAATTGTAAGCCCCGGCCGTTAGACACAGCGCTGCTGGATTATAAGTTGTTTTTATGACAATAACTGTATCCCCTGCCGAATGGACCCCAGGACAGATCTTGGATTAAAAGCAGCTATCTGAAGGTACAAGTGGTTTGGGGGGGGGGGGGGGGGGTCAGATTGTGGGTACAGAGTCGATGTTGTGTAGTGCAACTTCTGACTTAATTTCCTCAAAAGTCTTCAAGTATCCAGCCCTAAATATATTCTCCACACGGGTGATTCCGTGAGTATACCAAAAAACATGATCACTAACCTTATCTAATTGTGTCAACTGTAAATTCCCCCACAGGGGTGTGTAAGATGTGTACCCTGTGATACCCAAAAATTTCTTAATTTTCCCCCATACTTTCCCCCACATTCTCACCATCTTCCAGTCTTTGTATATGGGAAGAGACCACCTATGAGAATCCAAAAATTCATACAGCGATTCAAGTTTTCAATCATAAAAAATGCCTCTCTCCACTGTACAACTGTACATTATCATTGCACTTAATCTGAAGAATTTTATACATAAAGAAATAAAGAAAATCTGGCATAGACCAACCCCCCATATCAGATGGAAGAGTAAACGTGTGGTACCTAAGTCTACATCTCTTACCTCCCCAAATCAATTTACCTAACACTTCAAGACGCGCAAAATACTTATCCGGGATCCAGGCCGGTGCCGCTTTAAGGAAGTAAAGTACTTGTGGCAGTCATAGACAGCGGTAGTTTAAGCCAAACCTTGATCTTACCCTCCAGTCTATGCAAATAGGGCTTATGATTTAACATAGCATAACTCTCACCTAGCCAGTCTCAGAGAGGGGGGGGGGGTTGTATTGTATTGTGGATGAATATGTTTGTCTACTCCCTGTGAGGAGAACTATTTGTATTGTTTTTAATGCAAAATAAAAAAAAAATAAAAAAACAACAACATACAACTGCCCCAATACTCCTCATTTGAGTAGACCTGTTAAAATGTTCGCGTTCAACAACCTGATTGTGCTCTCTGTCTCGCCACCTTACATAGGGAGCTCCAGGCACTATCATTTCTAAAAACATTGTATAAATCAACAATACAAGCGAAAATAAGAAACTTTGTAATATATGCTATCATAGGAAAGTGCTTCTTTCTTGCTGCCTGCAGAGCAGAAATCTGGTCAAAAACAACATATGCAATGGCCAAAATAGTGTTGCCCCCCATGTACGCACACATTGGCTTATCTTCAGAAGTTATCTGAAACAATAGTCACTCTCTACTTACACTGCAGTTAGTAAATTTCCCTGACAGCATTCTCTCTTCCCTAAGGTTTGTGTCACAGTGCCATCTACTGGCTGAGCGAAAGACTTCACACTAGCTGATGATGGAAAATAATAAAACAAAGACCTTTTTTTAAAACAAAGACCTTTTTTTAAATGTTTTGAATGTTAAGGTAAGTAATTCCAACTTCATTCACTCCAGTAAGTAATACCAAGTTTATTCACTCCAGTATATTTCATACATGTGTCCTGCATGAACCTATTGTCAGGAGCCAGTGCTGCTTATCTCCTGACTCACAACGCAGACACAGCAGAGCACGCCGATGGCTGCAGGGACACACCGACGGCATCCTTGGCAAGCGGCCTGGCAGGTTGCTAGAGGCGCTCCGACAGTGTCCTTAGTGATGTACGCCGCAGCCGGGGCTGTACTACTTTCTGGCCAGGTGTTTCAGCTGCCATCTCTTACAGGTGCAGCTGCTCTAGGTTATTGTGGGAGGATGAGGTCCCTGCTCCAATCAGTACCTGGCTGGGGCCAGCACTTCAGCTCCATTAAAGCGTAACTGTCATTTCAGGGCCATTTTTCGGAAAACATTAAATATCAACAGTTCAAGCGATTTTAAGAAACTCTGTAATAGGTTTTATGTACTAAAAGAGTTTCCTTCTGTACTGAAAAAGCAATCTCCCAGCCTCCCCCCTCACATCAAATGAAGCAGGATTTCTGTCTCCATTATGTGGCTATGGAGAGGGGAGGGGCTGTTAGGAGTGACTGAGCACGGAGGATTTCTGCAAAGCACAACACCCTGCAATCTTCTCTCAGTAAGTTCATAGATAAGCACTGACCTTTCTGAAACCTGAATCCTGCGTTTTAGGTGCCCAGAGAGTCTACAAACAGCTGACCTTCATGTCACCTCTTCCTGCTCCCTCATCTCCCTCAGCCCCTCCCCCCTTCATAGGCTTACAATGGAGAGAGCAGAACCCATCTTCACTGGCTTCTCTGTAATGAAGACGTGTTTGCCTGATAATGCACAGATAAGAAGTCAGGGGGGGGAGGCTGGGAGATTGCTTCTTGAGTACAGAAGGAGGCTTTTTTGGCTGATGAAACCTATTACAGAGTTTCTTAAAATCGCTTATACTACTGATTTCTGCAATAAAAAAAAACATGACAGTTACGCTTTAATGGGAACCAGTCAGCCCAATTGCGCTGATATGGTTCCCTGGAGCAATGTATAAAGCTCCTGCCTGGCAGCGCGCTCGGGGAGGATGAATGACAGGCATAGAGGTCTGTTACTGGCCTACACGGGCACGGGCAGGGAGCCGCCCAGATGACTACTTCCCTGCCCGTGTCTGGGGAAATAAAAGTCATTTTTCCCCAGTATAAAGCTTTATACATTGCTCCAGGGAACCATATTAGCCCAATTTGGCTGATTTGTTTCTTTTAAAGCTTTTAGCCTGTCTGTTTCTCATTGCCTGCTATAGTGCATAACTTGTTAGTGCCTTGCTTGCATTCATTACTACTGTTTGCTATTAAGGGCTAGTTGACCCTTCTTTACTTGCGTTTTGTCTGTCCTGTTTTTGTTTTGTCTCTGCATGTATTTAGTATAGTTGCAGTCTTCTGGTTGGGCCAGCCTTTTAAGGAGTCGGGTTCCCCAAAAGGCAGAAACAGCTTGGGGGGGGCCTTGCACCAGGCCTCCACCACTGTCTCTGTGTTTGTGAGTCCTTGTCAGATGTCGAATCACAACTATTTGCCTTTTTCGTTCAAATTATATAACTAATGGTGAACAATCATTCGACTGTTAGTTATTGAAGGTTGCCTGAGCATTTACGATTAACTCTAGTATTAAAGAGACTCTGTCAGTAGGTTTATGCTGTCCTATATAAGAGTAGCATAAACTAGTGACAGAGAAGCTGAACATAATAATGTATCACTTTATTCTGTGCAGCCGATTCAGAAATATCCTCCTGAATAACTGACAATAAGTAGTCTTCTTCATCATGTGCATGAGCTCAGTAGTCCTCGATATTCATGAGAAGCAGAAAACTCCACCCACCAGCTGCTGATTTGCAGTTTACTGCCTACACACAGCTTGGATAGATAACTGTCAATCTGCAGCTGAAGAGCGGGGGGAGTGGTGTCACAAGAATCCTATTCTCCTGCATATTAGGAGAACAGCTAAACAGAGTGATGCAAGTAATACACTGATCTGTTCAGCATTTCTGTCACTAGTTTATGCTGCCCTTACTTAAGGGAGAAGTCTGGGGGAAATTTTTATTTAAGTATTATAGTGCCCCCCAAAAGTTATATAAATGCCAAAATACACTTATTACGGGAAATACACAAAGTGTTTTTTTTTTTCCTGGACTTAGTACTGTATCAAGGCTTCACTTCCTGGATAACAAGGTTATGTCACTACCTGACTCCCAGAGCTGTGCGGGCTGTGGCTACTGGAGAGGATGATGGCAGGTAGATTTACAATGTTGCAGGTAGATTTGTCAATTACAGCTTCCCAGAGATTCTTACTCAGCTATGACGGCTTTATTTGTCTCCTGGATAACAAATCTGACAGGTTATTCTATAATATAACACTTATACTGGTTACAGCAGGTATTTGCACCTTTTCCCTAGATGTATGCCATTGGCAGATGTTTCATAAATCTTCCCCACTGTATCTATCATGCAGTATTAGTTCTGTGGTCACAATTGCGGCATCAGTGTTGTCACTCCACTTTCCTGCAGTTTTGCACTATACTCATTTTATTTTTTTGAAGTTTTCTATGCTTAAATCAGTGTTATTAAATGTGGCCAACTGTGGTTCTTGCTCCTGTCACTGTTTGGAAACAGAAGTTTTGATGCAGTGTGACAGAGGAGCTGACCATACAATGTGAGCATCCTCAGGATTCTCTGCTACCGAATGTGGATGAAAAACAGCTGTACACATGTGCAGTGAAGGGAGACAACTACGTTACTGTATGTAGAACGTTGATTTAAATGGGCACTGTCAATTCATCAGACGTCACAAAAGTTGTCAGAGCTGATCTCGACATCCCCTCCACCCCGAATGATCTGTGGAAACACCACGGGAATGGCAGTCACTCTAAAAAAACGGGGATGCATCAAGATAACCACTCACTATACACACA
This sequence comes from Dendropsophus ebraccatus, assembly GCF_027789765.1. Classification (NCBI taxonomy): domain Eukaryota; kingdom Metazoa; phylum Chordata; class Amphibia; order Anura; family Hylidae; genus Dendropsophus; species Dendropsophus ebraccatus. The sequence continues at coordinate 58,357,290 of NC_091459.1, forward strand.
TTAGGGCATACTGTTGTCCTACAGGACAGTCCTTTGGCGTATTAGTCTGGTCTGTATCAATAAGGGAAAAAAGCAAGTTGCATATCTAATGCTGTAAAAATATACATATCACAATACAAGAAAGTTTCCAATTATTTAATCGAAAATAGTATTATTTAATAGGACAATATGTTTAGAAAATCCAGTCTATGAACAGCACAAGGTCCATATATTTACAATAAAAGGTGTGACACAGATATAGCAATGAAAGCAATCATTCATTTTTTTCATTTTAATTGTGTTCATTTACATATTACTTGTACCTGGATTTTAGGTAACATTGTGTATGTACATAAGGAATAGATCTATATCTGCCCAGTACATAGCTAGTATATATGGCAATTTCAATAGTTTTTCTCTCTGTAGTCTAATTTTCAGTTAGACCAGGCTCTATGATATCTCCCACACACTGCGCACACACACACACACACACACAAAATGGGATATACTGCTCCCCTATATTTGTGTAGCACACCCTAACAACCAGTGGCAGTATGGAGGACATTATAGAGAATAGGCATCATAAAACCGGATAATTCTCTGAGCTTATCTATCTAGAAGAGTGAATGATAAGTTCAGAAAGAAGGTATAAGCAGGAAAGGAGCCTGGTAAGAGGTGAGAGTAATGTGTAAAACTATATACTACAAAGCCTCTTATATTCCCCGCTATTATTAATTTATGCAAATGAATAGTGACTAAATGGTAGAAAACAGCAAACTCACAGTAAGTCTGGGTTCACTTGTTCCTGGGCGCTCAGCATTTGAGTGACTGGAAAACATGGCTGTATCCATATTTTCCAGGCAGCTCTCGGGCTGCATCCATCTTCCTCAGCCACCGGTAATCAAACGCAGAAAGTTCTGGTTTGGAAAAACCTGATCTTCCTGTAAGTTTGCTCACCACTACTAAACTGCCTAACAACATCTGCAATAACTCCTCATTCTTCTTTTAAAACCTGGAGTATTCCCAGTTCTTGACAGTCCTGCTGTAAATTGCTGGTGGATGGTATTCAGCCAGCTGATCTTACAGTGTCACACACTAGTGTTTCACAGCTTATGATAACTTAAGTCCTTGAAGGTTCTGATTTAGATTCAGTTGCTCCTTCTCCTGTCGCCTCTTTTCCATTTTAAATGCCTGTTTATTTGCCTTCTTCTCCATTCTTCGTTCCTGGAAAAAAATGACAAAAGAACTTTAACATCACATTCTTTATACTTATCCCCTTAACCCCTCATGCCCCTACGGGTACGTCATGGAATCCTGCCACTTAAGGACCCATGCTGTACCCGTACGTCATGGACTCCAGTGGTGCTTTGAAGCGAGCTCAGAAGATTTTTCTGGGTTAAAAAGTAGTCTTATATGCCGGAAAATACGGTAATGTAAAAATATTAAAGTAAGTCATAGGTAAGACATAAGTGTAAAAATAAAATTTTTAAAACGTTTTAAAAAACATGACATAGCCCCTCAACCAATAAAAGTTTAAATCACCCCACTTTTATAAATAAAACACATAAAAATAAACATTATATACCGTAGCGTGCATAATCGTCCAATCTAATAAAATAAATCAATATTGTTCCCACACGGTGAATGGCATAAAAAACACCAGGATTGATTATTTTTATTACATTTTGTTTAAAATAAAATGAATAAAAATTGATCAATAGGCCTCAACTACACAAACATGGTATTAATAAAAACTATAGGTCATGGCGTAAAAAATGACGCCCCATACGTGAAAATATAGAAACGCTATAAGTCAAAAAAAGGGCCATTGCAATCACACCTATTTGCAAAAAAAAAAAGTTTTACTGTTAACAAAAAAAGTAATACATTAGAAAAGCTATATAACCTTCATATCGCTGTATTCAGACTGACCGATATTTTTTCTTTATTCTGTCAGTTTTACTGTAAAGTGCATTACGTAAACAGGGAAGCCCCACATTTTGCAGATTTGCGTTTTTTGTCCCAAATTCACCCCATAAAGGATATCTTGTAAGTTCTGTCATACATGGTATGGTAGATCAAATGGCGCCTTTACAAAGTACACCTATTCCTGAAAAAATCAAGCCCTTACACGGCCCAGTAGCTGGAAAAATAAGAGTTATAGCTCTTACAAGACGAGGAGGAAAAAACAAAAACGCTAAATTGAAAACTGTCCCGGCCATTTTGGGCTCTGTCCTTAAGGGGTTAAAGGGGTTGTCCGGCGATAAAAAATTATTCACAGAATAACACACATTACAAAGTTATACAACTTTGTAATGTATGTTATGTCTGTGAATGGCCCCCTTCCCCGTGTTTCCCCCCACCCACGCTAGACCCGGAAGTGTGGTGCATTATACTCACCGCATCTCGTGTCGTCCACGGTCTCCGATCCTCAGCAGTGACGTCTTCTTCGGGAGACTGGCGGATCTTCCCGAGTGCCGGCCGCCCTCTGCAGCGTCATCCGAAGCTCAGCCGCGATTGGCTGAGCAGGACTGTGCTCAGCCAATCGCGGCTGAGCAGCTGATGACGTGGCCGCATCATCAGCCGCTCTGCCGCGATTGGCTGAGCACAGTTATGCTCAGCCAATCGCGGCTGAGCTTCGGATGACGCTGCAGAGGGCGGCCAGCACTCGGGAAGATCCGCTGGCCGCCCGAAGAAGACGTCACTGCTGAGGATCGGAGACCGTGGTCGGCACGTGACAGGTATGTATAGCGCACCACACTTCCGGGTACACGGGTGGGGGGTGGTGGGGACACGGGGAAGGGGGCCATTCACAGACATAACATACATTACAAAGTTGTATAACTTTGTAATGTGTGTTATTCTGTGAATAATTTTTTATCGCCGGACAACCCCTTTAAAGGGGTACTCCTGCAAAAATGTTTTCTTTTAAATCAACTATTTTAAGAAAGTTATGTAGATTTGTAATTTACTTCTAAATTAAAAATCTTCAGTCTTCCAGTACTTTTCAGCTGCTGTTTGTCCTGCAGGAAGTGGTGTATGCTTTTACAGTCTGACACAGTGCTCTCTGCTGTCACCTCTGTCCACTTTCTGACACCATCTGATTTGAAAGGAAAAAAAAATTGCTGGAGTACCCTTTTAACCTGTCCAGGAGTTGTAAAAAGGTCAGATGGAGTGAGATTATTTCAGGCACATTAAGTTGTGTCTTGGCGCCTTGCCATAACTTATCAGCGGTCGTGAATCCCCTACGTCACTGCTGGAAGTGACGTTGTCAGATCACTGCCACTAGAGCCAGGACTCATGGCATTGTCACGGTAACACTAAACACAGTGTCTCGCTCTAAGTTCACATCAGTGTCAGCAAAGAACTGTAGTACCCAAATAGCAAATAAAGAACAGAAGAGGCAGACATGGAGGTGACAGTCTGTGCTGGTCTCTTGGTGCAACATAGATGTATCTGGGTATCTAATAGTTTTGAAGAGTTTCACTATACTGGATGCTCCTCCTCTTTATGTTAATGTGACATTTCAAGACGCCCAGAGGACAAAATTGATTGCCATCTGCAGCTCATTCTCTTGGTACATAGGGACCTCAGCAAAGACCTCAACCCATCAAAACCTCAACCCAACATTGCATAAGCTTTTTCTAAATGAAAGGTAAACTTTCAATAATTGCTCATGTAAAAAGTCCACAATATGTTGTACAAGTACCATGTAGATATCACACCAAACAGTGGGCAGATACTAGCAAGCCGTGTGACAGCTAGACAATAGAAAAGTGTTTTAGCAACTCTCTAGCTTGCCCTCAGCTGTAATAGAAGTGATGAGATGCCCACCTTGCGTTCTTCCTTTATTGCTTGTTTTCTCACTTTTCGTTCTTTGGTGGTCTCCTCTTTGGAGCGTGGCTGAGTTGACACCTTGGGCAAGTCTCCACCATTAATCATTTCCATACGTTCCACTTGCTTTGCTGTAAGCTTTCTTTCAGGAAGGACTCCCAGTGGGATGCCAGTTTTAGCAGAAACCTTTATTGGCTTGGCCTATGGAACACGCATGCATCTTTTATGCAGTTTTTGTTATTAAAAAGGGGTTGCCTGGGCAGTTTTTATAGTTATATTGCTGGGAGGGATAAAGGACACAATCTACTTTCATCTCCACTGCTTCCCTCCTGTCCATTAGTATTGTATCCCTCTGCCCCTGTCGTGTAGACACTTCCGGCTTCTTTCAGGCCCCCTCAGCAGCGGCTGATTGGCTGGGCAAGCCTGCCACATTACAGTCCCAGAGCCCAGAAGTAGCTGCAAAGCGGGGATGGAGTGATACAATACTGGCATGGGAGCCAGGGGGTGAGCGCAGATGGTTGTTTTTAATCACCCCTTCCCGCTGCATGGACAACCCCACTAAAACCTAGCATCATTTTAAAATACAAAAGTAGGTAAAGACAATATATTGAGGTAATAATACACTAAGATGACATAAAAAACTAAAACCCTTACCTTGGGCGAATCCTTAATAATTTGTGGGTGATTGTACAAATTAGAATATGTACCTGTTCAAAGAGAAAAAAAAAATAAAACTAAAAAAGGAAAACAAATGAAACTTGCAACCAACTATCCCACTAAACAATGAAAACGACAAATTATATGAACACTGTGGTACACATTTCTCTTTCAATGAATACAAAAGACTATGTAGCCTAAACAAACAATTGATGCCATCCACATTAATAATACTATAGCACTGAATGACTAAATGTCTACATACTCAGGATAGATTCACAGTCCCATTTCTCCCCAGGCTCTTCTATCACTATAGTCTGCATTTCTTCCTTCTCCTCTTCATCTTCCTCAATTAAATCCAGCTCAGGTCTGTGCTCCATGTCTTTCAGCTTCACACATCTTCAGCAATAATAAAGGATATTAAATTAGAATGAATATGACCAATAACATCACTGTACTTCAGCATATTCTGTGAGCCTGTCACATCTTATAAAACATTGGATTTTCAGTTTAGATACACAGGCCGATTATCGGCCAGGAGAAAAGTTTATTTAGTTTATAAGTCACAGCCAAAACAGAGTGTTAGTGGTTGCACAAACAATGTAACACAAATCCCTGTACTGTTATTCAGTACAATGGCCACAATCTCATACGAAACTAATAACTTACTCTTTTGCCTTCTCCTTGAAGTAGTTGTCTACAACATCTTTGAGGCGGTTGCTGTCAGCATGGATGAATCCTTCCAGTTCTGCATTATCTAAGGCACCAATCTCATCATCATCAAATTGTTCATAAAACTAAAAAAAAAAAAATTTAAAGTGTAATATTTAGAAAGGGTATTACACCGACCTAACCCATCTCTCCAGAGCAAACTCAATAAAACAAAGCTCTAGATAAAGAGATATTCCCATCTCCGCTAATATAATTATACTTGTAGGTCCCATCAAGTTAAATATTTTTGCATATACACTTACTTAGCAAACTTGTCTCCTTCTCCAGATTTTCTGCTGTTTTCTCCTATTGTTTACAGCTTGTTGTCTAGGTTACCGACCACCACTCTGCTCTAACAGTAGACAGGCGTCTGGCTGGTGTATATATAGATATGGTATAAATATACTATACACACACACACACACAATCTCTCTCTATACATCTACAAAACAGCTATATATACACACACAGTAGACAGACCACTGCTTTTAGAGCACAGTGGTGGTCTGTAACCTAGACAAAAGCAGCATATCAGAAGAAAGCAAATTTGCTAAATGAATGTGTTTTCATTATATATATATACATATACATACACACATACATACATACATACATACATACATATATATATACACACACACACACACACACACGATCAGCCCTACAAGTATAAGGAGAGCTCAGGCACATCAGAAGGCAACGGAGGTCTTGTAGCTGGCAGCCAAAATGGATTATACTGTGGGAACATTGCTGCAGTTTTGTCACCATCTTATTGAATGAGGCAAAACACACTGAATACATGCAGACCCCTGTACAGAAAATAATTGTTTTGTTTTTTTTTTTTTCTAATGAAGATGCCTTATAATACCATAATAAATCTGGCACCTTCTCAAAGCGTTCATCCAGTAGAGTGAGCTGCTCATTCCTCCTCATGACGGAGGAAGATACTGAATACTGTGAGAAGCGGCTCTTCGTCTCTTCCTGCATAAACAGAAACTCTTTCATGGGAACATCTCCCTCTTCACCCTCTTCATCCGAAAGAGGACCATCTGAGTCAAAGTCATCCTCTTGGCTTCCATCATCATCTTCCGCACTATCGACATCTTCCCATTCATTATCCTCTGCCCCATATGAGTCTCTATAGACAAATATTTAGACAAGAAATTTCTAGTCCACGCAGAATAGACCACATATAAAGCATTTAAAGGGTACCTATCACAAGGGGGTGCTTCTGGATCAGCGGTGGGATCTTTTGTTAATCCAGACTTCCAGGTTTCCACGGACACAGAAATGCGATGAGACCATAATTTGTTTTACCCCCACTGGATCTAATGAGAAGTTGTGCGCATTATGGTCTCATTTTGTCTCTGTATCGATAGAGACCCAAACGTCAGAGAGGATCCCAACGCTGATCTGGAAGCAGGCCATCATATATCGCAATATAAAGACTAACTTTAATGACTTAGTCCCTTCCCACAAATGGATGTAACTGTATGGTCTCTTCCCCCAAACGTTTATATAGTAATAATGAACCTGTCACTACATCCGCTGACCTGATTGGCGGTGTATCCCAATCGGCAGCTGGAAGTTTGAGAGACGACCATGCTGTAAGGGTAATGTGCACAGCCCCAATTGTATTACAATAAGGGGTTGCGCACATTACATGACATGGGCATCTCCATGGATACCCAAACTTCCAGCCACTGAATGGAATCTATCACCAGTGGATGTGGTGACAGCTACCATTTAACTCAGTAGGATGACATGGGCACCAAAGCAACGGCAATGTCATCCATGGTGGGAGGCAGTTGTGACATGTTGCCAGGCTAAGACCCTGACAGTTAAAGTGACACTGTCACCCCCTTTGTGCATTCTGACATTTCTACACAGGTGTAAAGGGTAAATTTAGCGTTTTTCATACCTTATTTCATATCATACGTCATGGTGCTTGTTCATGTAAAAAGTGTCCTTTTATCAACAGCAGATTGTATTAAGTGGGCGTGGCCGCACGGTATTAGCGCCACTTAGCCCCGCCCACAACTGCACTGTTGGCAGCCCTATTGGTTGGCCTACGTAAAGGGGGTGGGGTGTAGACCTTTCGGCCAGCCTGTTCCAATGCCCGGCGAGGGGGCGGGGACAACTGTGGCGTTGTGGGCGGGGCTAAGAGGCACTAATGCTGTGAGGCCCCGCCCACTTAACACAATCTGCAGTTGATAAAAGATTACTTTTTACTTGAACAAGCACCATGACTTATGATATAAAATAAGGTATGAAAAACGCTAAATTTACCCTTTACACCTGTGTAGAGAGTCAACACTTGTGTTCTACAGAAAAAAAATGGATCTAAAATGCAGGCATAAAGTAGACATAAATGTGAATTAGCAACAATACAATCTCTCTTACAACTAGAAACGTTCACATTCATAAAAAAAAAGGTTAAAATGATATGTTGACCAAAATTTACAACTAACAAAAGTACGAAAAAAACGATTCTTGCATCGGTGAAAGCATCCGAAAATTCTGACCACTAAGGGTGGTATTACATGGGCCGATGAAGGCCCGATAATACCTGTAATACCTGGTTTACTGGGCCTATTACATGGCCCGATAATCGTTAAACAAGGGCTGCAAGGACATCATTACCGATGTCCTTGCAGCCCTTGCATAACTATATACATTACCTATCCACGTTCCAGGGCTGCTTCTGCGGTCTTCTTCTCCCCAGGTGTCCCGCGCACTTAGGTCAGAGTGGCCTGTCAGTTGACAGGCCACTCAGCCAATCAAAGGCCGGGACCGCCGCGGCCTGTGATTGGCCTAGCGGCCTGTCAGCTGACAGGCCACTCTGACGTTACAGTGCGCGGGACCCGGAGAGAAGACCGCAGCATCGTTAGTCGCCGCCCGCGCACCGCTATTACACGTAGCGGTGAGCGGTAGGCGCCCGACAAAAATAGGTAAGAACCTATATCAACGATCAGCCGATGATCGTTGTCATCGGCTGATCGTTGTATTTATTACATGAAACGATAATCGGCGGAATCGGGCCGATTATCGTTCCGTGTAATAGTACCCTTAAAGAGATATGACAGATTTAAAAACAGGCTATGTTTTTTGTTTTTTTAATCCCTCCCCCCGGTGCTCGCTAGCGCATATACTTACCAATGACGATTGTTGTCCCACGGCACAGCTTCATTCTGATTCTACGGCAGCATTGAAAATCTGCGGGTGGTGACATCACAGCTCTTCTGATCTTTTTTTCTGGGCTATAAAAGGCTGGAAGTTGGGATCTCCAATGCATCTCTATGCGCTGTCATGAGAGGCATTGGAGAATCTGACTTCCGGCCTCCCTAGCTGCAGAGCTAAAGCTGAAGAGGTCACATGGGCGCCCACAGGATTTGAACAGTGCCATAGGACCAGATTCGCAGGACACCGATCATCTGTGGTAAATATATATGCCAGCCTGAAGCGGCGCAGAGGTATAAAAAAATGTGGACTGCTTATTTAAGAGGCATAAAAAGCAGCAGTGTTCTATACCCTTCAATGGTGGCAGTATTGTTGGCGTGCAATACAAAATCATCATCTAGTTGGTTTTCAGGGTTATCAAAATCAAAGTCATCATCCAAAGCTGCCACAATATCTGGATCCAAGTCTAGACACAGACCTAAAGAAAGGGGGGAAAAAAAAAAAAAAAAAAAAAAAAAAGATAATTACTTCTCATTCAGAAATCATGATTGACCTTATTCCAGTTTGCGTTAAAGTGTAAGCGTCATCATAAAACAAAAATTTTTGACAAGTCACAAAGACATGCCAAAAAGTTGTGATTGGTCTGGGTCCGAGTATTCAGACCCGTAGCGATCTGGAGAACGAGTTTGGGGAAGACCGGCTCCATGAGCCCTCCATGTGATGTGATGAGTCGTGCTCAAGTTTATGGAGCCCAATCCATTTCATTCTCCCCACACAGAGCGGGGAGGGGATGCGCTGCTGCATGGTCCTCTCTCCACTCTATCTCAGTACGGGTCTGAGTGTTCCAATAAAAAAAAACTTTTGGCATGTCTCTGGGACATAACAAAAACTTTTTTTTTTTATATAATGACAGTGACACTTTAAGATATAGTGAAACTTCTCCAGAAGACCACCTCACCATCCCCGTATCCAGACCAGATTTCATGGGAAGGTTCTTCAGTCCACCATACATTACCCATAGACTTTTTTGTTTTTCACCTCCATAGAAGAACACTTTCAATGCAATTTTTGGTCGTCGTATAACAGAGGTTTCACTAAAGTTGCACTTTATTAATGGCACACATCTCTTAACAGAACTGCTGCACTTAGAAAGGTTTGTGCTATTGCATTGAGCAGATTTACCAACCCTCCACCGGCTGATGTCTATATTGCTACATATGGACACCAAAAATGGTGCAAAACAAATTCAAAAAATTTGGCTAAAACTTGGGAGTTCCTTGCAATTGACACCAACTTTTTTCTTCTGCTGTAACGGCTTTGGGCTTCCACCTCCATAGATGTTTTACATCTGGGTTCCACAGCTATGCAGGACAGCAGACTAGGGATGTTTTGGCTGCCAGCACCCCAGTGATCACCTATTTAATGTTTATTTTGTGAATATTTCATGAATAAGTTTTCCGTAGAAATCCCCTTTAAAAGGGGATATCCAGGATTGAAAAAAACATGGCTGCTTTCTTTCAGATACAACACTACACAATTTCTGGAAGAAAGCAGCCATATTTTTCTAATCCTGCAAACCCTTTAACTTAGTGCAAGAGATTTATCAAAGTAAAGATTAGTACAATGACGTACCTCGTGGGGCCGCTTTGTTTAAAAGTCCAACATCCTCTTCAAATTCTGATGCAAAAACTGAAGATGGCAAATTTATTGAAGGCCCCTTATATATAAAAAAAAACCAAAAAAAAAAAAACACACATTAACATGCTGGTAACCCTGCATGCAAAAGTATGATAGAAATCAGAGGTCTATCAAATTCTGGAAGTATTTAACACCACATTTCCTCTTAAAAACATAACAAAACATTCCTGTGCGGGAAAATAACAAAACAAACTCTACTTACCTATCTTCCTGCCCCATATCCATGATCCCGGGTCCTGTTGACAGCTGCCAGCCTCCTGCAGATCTTCCAGGTTCTCTTCAACACATACTCGACATAGTAACTGGCTGCTAAGCCAATCAGTGATTGTGGTGGGACACCGCCCCATTCACTGACTGGCTGAATGGGCAATCAGCCAGGCAGTGATGTTGCAGCTAGAAGCTGGAAGAGACTGGTGTGTGACACAGTTTCCAGACAAAAATTACTTCCGGCAGTGGTCAACAGGACCCTGGAGCGACTCAACAGAAGCACGGGGACAGGTGAGTTTAGGTGGTTTATGACATTCCCGCAGCCCCGGCCTTCCTCACTTTTTTAACAAATGGGACCATCTAGCAAAAAATTGTTCTGTATTTATTCAAAGCAGAACATCTGTAAACCAAGATTAAAAGGCATAAAAATGGAGCTTTCATACCTGGAAATATTCAGCAGCCTGCTCCTCCTCTACTTTCCCATCCTCCGTCACTATGATTCGGCTTGAGGCTCGTTGTGATTCGGAAGGGACGAGTTCAGCAGGTCCTTTTTCTTTAAGGTGTTGTAAATAGTTATAGTCATCATCAAAGAAGACCCCGAACTTCCTCTGCTCCTCTCTTCTCTTTTCTATCTCTACCTGGGAGAAATATAGAAAGAAACACATTACATACAAGTAATACATAAAAGTTTGCTGTTCTCTAAGTGATGGTCACCATAATGTGAAGAGGAACTTCAATTCTAGTGCACTATACCATGGTTTTCTGAAGGGGGTTTAGGCTGTGTTTAAGCAGTTTCATTGCAGTGTTTTGACGGCAAATGACGCAGCACTGCAAAGAAAATGCAAAACGTGAACACAACTTTAAAGGGTATGTATCAGCAGGTTAGGCCATCTTAAAGGAGAAGTCCGGTGAAAATTTTTATGAAAGTATTGTGTACCACCCCCCCCCCCCCCCAAAGGTTATACAAATCAACAATATACACTTATTACGTGAAGTGCTTTTTTTCCCTGCACTTACTACTGCATCACGGCTTCACTTCCTGGATAAAATAGCAAAGTCACGCCCCGACTCCCAAAGCTGTGCGGGCTGTGGCTGCTGGAGAGGATGATGGCAGAGGGATGCTCAGTGTCCCTTCAGTGCCCTGTGTCCCTCAGTGTCCCCCTGCCATCATCCTCTCCAGCAGCCACAGCCCGCACAGCTTTGGGAGTTGGGTGGTGATATCACCATTTTATCCAGGAAGTGAAGACTTGATGCAGTAGTAAGTGCAGGGAAAAAGCACTTTATAAGCATTTCCCGTAATAAGTGTATATTGGTGATTTGTATAACTTTTGAGGGGCAATACAATACTTTATTAAACATTTTCACTGGACTTCTCCTTTAAAAGGGGTACTCCCCCCAAGAGCTAAAAAAATAAAATGTTCCCAAACCTAGCTGGTCTTACTCATCAAGTCCCCCTGAGTATTTTGAGCCATCTCCCATCTTTCTAGCTGCTGCCGTTCCAGAGTTACAAGTTTTTCTAAAAGATAGTCTATATCCAAGATAGGAAACTACATTTCCCATCATGCAATGCTTATGCCTGATAATGGTGATGTAGTAGAGCTGAGATGGTGAAGAGGCAGCAGAGCTGAGATGGTGATTATACAGCAGAGCTGAGATGGTGATTATACAGCAGAGCTGAGATGGTGATTATACAGCAGAGCTGCACTGTGGGCATCAAGGGGCTGGGGGGGGGGGGGGCGCACAGAGGTGGGGCTGCGGGGGGGACGCAGGTGAGCTGCGGGCGGCCACCGGGTGAACTTTGGGGGGGGGGGGGGGGGGGGGGGGGGAGGGGACGGTGTTAGGGCACACAAAGTTGGTGCTGCGGCGGGGGGTGGGGGTATATTACTGGGGGCCGCAAGCACAGGAGCGCCGTGAGCTGCGGGCGGCCACCGGGTGAACTGTGTGTGGGGGGGGGTTTTCTTGGTGTTGGGGCGCACAGAGTTGGTGCTGCGGCGGGGGGTAACTGGGGGGCCGCAAGCACAGGAGCTTGGGGGGGGGGGCTGGTACGCACAGAGTTGGGGCTGGGGGGGGGGGCAGGCCGGGGACACCATGTGAGCACAGGGCGCGACCAGCACCACATACTCCGCTCCCTGGCGGCTTCAGGTGAGGCACAAGTAAGCGGGGAGTGACAGGGGAGGGCTGCGGGCGGAGAGGGCAGGCTAGACCGGGCTGGGGCTGACTCCACTGCGGCTGAGTCACGGACCTGTCTGCTGGATGGAGCGGCCCCTTCATCATTGATATGAATGAGACGGGGCGGCCGGGAGTTGCGGGCTGAGGATGATGCAGGCTCTGGCCAGTGAGGTGCAGGGCTGCTGCGGTTCCCAGGACAGCAGCACCGCTCCTGGCCTGCTCCATACAATGTTTTGGCCACATGGTGCGGCCACCGGGTGAGCTACGGGGGGGGGGGGGTGTCTTTGGGGTGGAGACATGCTGCACTAAAAGGAGCGCCGCAGGCTGCCACCGGGTCAGCTGCGGGGGAATCGGTCTGCGCTGAAAGGAGCATTGCGGGTGGCCACCCGGTGAGCTGTGGGGGGTGGGGGATAGGGGCAAAGACTGTGGGTACGCTCCGAGTGGCGAAGATACACAGTGCTGGTGAGCTCCAGGTTGAGGGGGGATACACAGTGGGGTGAGATCAGAGGGGTTGGGGGGGCTGCTGTCAGAGAGGCAGACAGCTGCAGCTGTCAGCATCTCACTGTTCTCCCTCTCTTCCGTGGACTGGGTTAGAAGCACTAACCCAGCCCATTGAAGAGACTGAGGACACGTGATGCCGACACGGAGGGTGGGGGCCAGGAGCAGGGAGCGTGTCGGAGTGGACTGAGGTCTGATGATTCTATGCAATCCCTGGAGGTGAATGCAGCTGGATAACAGCAAAACTGTGCAGAATCTATAATAACTTTATATTGGAAAGATGGAAAGCTACGGGTGGGCAACATATTAATGCAAAAATAATTTTGGGGGGGAATACCCCTTTAACTTGCTCGATGCCCAAAGGAGTACAGGAATTTGCAGCCCTTTAATTTCTTCGTTGTCGGACGCAACTGAATGTGCCATGTTAAGGCTCAATAAAAGGGCATCAATCAATATGATCGGCACTTGTTACAGGGATCTGCTCAGCATATATACTAGCGGCCTGTATTCTATCTTTGCTTCTAAACTATAACAGAGAAAACAGCAAAAGCAAACTACTAAGTATTGAGAAAAAGACCTTGTCTGCAGGTAACAAGACTCTCTGAGGAGCAGTTTCATCAGCAGCTAGTGGATCCCTCTGACTTCTGTGCACCAGGTGGAAGGTCACTGCTTTCTTCTTCTCTATGAAGGGTTTCTTCTTTCTGTGAGGCTATGAAGAACATGAGTACACATATTAAATACTATAGGTACCTACAATACGTATGATGTAGTGATTGCAATGAACACCTAAAAAGCTGCCGTTAGTTTTCTATCATAGAACTGGTTAAAGTTAAAGGGTAACTATAATATTTAGCGGGCGTCAGGATACACTATGAAAAAACAAGCTGCACTCCCGATGCAGGAATTTTTGACCTCTGAGGATATTAAATGGGCAGTGTGTAGAAGGTAGGAAGACGACACTCCATGGGTCGGTGGTGCACGAAGTAGAACAGTCCAGTAGTATGTATATAAGAAACCTGGAACTCACCTGATCAATTTGAGCTTATTTACTGCAGTATGCATCAGGGTATATAAAGTACACGTTTCAGCCAAACGTGTACTTGATGTACCCTGATACATACTAGACTAAATAAAGAAGCTCAAATTAATCTGGTGAGTGCCGGGTTTATTCTATAAAAGAAATGGGCACTGTCACTACAAATAACTTCTGAAACATCAGACATGTCAAACGTATTGATCAGAGCAGATCTGCTGCTGTGCTGTGTCATTTAGATACAATAATATGCGCAGCTTAAAATCCACTGCAGATCCTGTACGTGTGAACAGACCCTTACAGAGGAAATGACTGCATCATGTAATTGAGGTCTTTGGGAAAAAAAATACGTAAAGCGCACCTGTCACTACAAATAAGTTTTGACATGTCATCAGACACAATAGTAGTTATTGATCACAGCGGGTATCACTGCTGACACCAGGGCTGTGGAGTCGGAGACGGAACTAGTTTTGGCTGGAGTCGGAATAAGAAAAAATGTACCAACTCCAACTTTTAAAAAAATCTTATAAAATTCATATCAAAACCCAATTTTAAATTGTTCTAAGTTTTGCTCATCAATATATATTATGAGCAACATTCTAATAGGACACTGGCGCTATTACATAAGGGTGGTCGGGGAAAAGTTGTCAGTCACTATTTTGCAGATCTGTGCTATTCTCTTCCTGGATGCTGGATGATTGTATATGAGCAGCAGTGTAATATGAAGAAATCCTGTGTAATATAGAGGAGGAGGAGACATAAGTAGTGAAGCAGTAACCTCTGTCCTCAATGTGGTGTTTTTCTTCAGTGTTCTATGGCTGCAGCTGTGTGTGTGTGTGTGCTATGGTGTGCCCCCACACCCACAGTGACCCCTCTATATCACTATGTGTGACTTTTCTATATCACTATGTGTGACCCCCTGTATATCACTATGGCTGACCTCTCTATTCTCTATTACAGGAATCTGGCATTGTTAGCAGTGTGCTTCTGTGTGTATGGTGAATATTTAGTTAGAAACATAGAAGATGGTCAGCAGGAAAAGACCACCTGCTCCATCTAGTATTGTTGTGATTAGTTCAGGACATGGAGGCTGGAGACTGGCTGCATCCACTGCGCACACACAGGAGAATCTGCTTTATTTCTTTCCTCATTCCCTCAGAAGTCGCCCTAGGATCATGTAGGACATTAGGGAAAAGCTGCTGAGCCAGTGTGATAAATAACTCCCCTGGTATATGACTGGCCATTTATGAAGGAGCAGGAGTCGGAGCTGCGGCTTACCGACTCCACAGCCCTGGCTGACATCCACTGATCGGAAGATATAGCTGAGGAGAGATCACTGCAGCGCAGCCAATAAATATTTCCTCATAGACTTACATTGATAAATATTGACGGACTGCATGGCCAGAGAGTTGATCATGCCACCACACTGTCTCTCCGCTGTATCTCCTGATCACAGTGGATGTCAGCAATAAAACCCACTGTGATCAATAAATACTGATGTGTCAAAACTTATTTGTAGTGATAGGTACATCTTAAAGTGACTGTACCACCAAGCCCAGGCTGAAGCACTGGAGGTGGGCCGACCCACCCTTAGCGGGAGGAAACCCAAGCCCCTCTATGATTGGGTTCCATTGATTTTAATGAAGTCACGTCATGGAGGGGCTGGGGTTTCTTCCCACTGGGGGTGGCTCAGCTCGCCTCCAGTGCTTCAGCCTGGGCCTGGTGGTACAGTCACTTTAAAGGGGTAGTGCGGCGCTAAACAATTATGCACTAAATAACACACATTACAAAGTTATACAACTTTGTAACGTATGTTATGTTAGTGAATGGCCCCCTTCTCCGTGTTTCCCCCCACCCACGCTAGACCCGGAAGTGTACTGCTCTATACTCACCTGATCCATGTCGACCCCTGTCCTCCATCTTGTGACAATGATGTAATCTTTGGGCGGCCGGCCGAACCGCTCCGACCGTCCCTCGTGGGGGCCGCCCTCTGCCGCGATTGGCTTGTATAACTTTGTAATGTGTGTTATTTAGTGAATAATTGTTTAGTGCCGCACTACCCCTTTAGGGTACGTTCACACTTACCGGATCTGCAGATGATTATCTGCTGAGGATCCGCAGCAGATTTCATTTAAATAACTGAACACAGCATCAAATCTGCTGCAGATCCTGTAGGTGTGAACGCACCCTTAAAGGGAACCAATCACGCAGAAAATCAATGTAAAGCTAAGGATACGTGCTGTTAGATCACCCAGCACACTTCCCAAATATCCCCCTGTAACCTCTGAGCCCCCCTCAATTAGACAGTATTCTTACTTTGATCAGGTCAAGCGCTGTATGTAAACTTTTGGTAAGTAGTCAAGGTGGGCGTATGTAGTCACGGTCTGGGGGCGTATGTAGTCACGGTCCAGGGCTGTAATCACGCCCAGAGGGGCGTGATTCGGAGGCTTGTGGTCCAGTGACGTCATCCGGGGGCTTGCGTTCCACGTCGCAGCCGCGCCGACGTCTTCGGAAAGCCGCGCATGCGCAGTACGTCAGCGTCGTCTCCTGCCGTACTGCGCATGACGGACATAGCCTAGAACTCACTTAGCGCAAATAAAATCATTGGCGGCAGGGGGAGTTTGCAAAGTAAATCATTGGTGGCAGTGAAGAAAGAACTGATGAGGAATACCAGATTTCAGCAAAAAAATGAATTGAGGTGAGCCCAGCAGGTGAAACACAGTCTCCAGCGACGATCTCCGGCGCTAAGTGACTTCTAGGCTATGTCCGTCATGCGCAGTACGGCGGGAGACGACGCTGACGTACTGCGCATGCGCGGCTTTCCGACGACGTCGGCGCGGTTGCGACGTGGAACGCAAGCACCCGGATGACGTCACTGGACCGCAAGCCTCCGAATCACGCCCCTCTGGGCGTGATTACAGCCCTGGACCGTGACTACATACGCCCCCGGACCGTGACTACATATGCCCACCTTGACTACTTACCAAAAGTTTACATACAGCGCTTGACCTGATCAAAGTAAGAATACTGTTTAATTGAGGGGGGCTCAGAGGTTACAGGGGGATATTTGGGAAGTGTGCTGGGTGATCTAACAGCACGTATCCTTAGCTTTACATTGATTTTCTGCGTGATTGGTTCCCTTTAAAGCTTTTTCCTATTCAAAGACTTCAATTACATGAAGCAGTCATTTCCTCTGTGAGGCCAGATTCACATGTAACGGATCCGCAGATTTCACTCTAGGTAAATTCGCAGCCATATCCACTCCAGCTTGCTTCAGGGGATCCCGGTGTGTGGACGTCCCGCTCAGCCAATCAGTGCACTGCCCCACCGCAGCCAATGATTAACAGAGAGGGATGTCCAGACACCAGGAGCCCCCGAAGCAAGGGATCCACAGTGGATTTTGCTGCGAATTCTCAACGTGAAATTCATTACGTGTGAATCTGACCTAAGGATCTGTTCACACATACAAGATATGCAGCAGGTTTTAAGCTGCAGATATCAATGTATAATGACAGAACACAGCAGAACATGTGCAGCACATCATGTATGTATAAATGGACCCTAGAAGTCTCATTACCTTCCCGGAATCACGCATAAACCTAGGAAAACAGAAGCTCCAGCTGACAGCGCACAGGCTGAGGAGAGCTGTCTGACAACCTGCACTACTGCTATCAGCCAGGGGACGCCTCTCACCATGATGCTTTAGATGCCGCAGTCGGTGAACAGTCAGTAACGATCAGTCCGCAGAATATCACCAGATCCCAAGCCTCCTCACTTCGTGCATGCTTGATCCTTGTCAGCTACAGGACCTTTGATGACGTCATAACCACGTGACCGGATACCTGAGACGATAGAATCGGAGCTACAGGACCTTTGATGACGCCATGGCCATGTGACCGGATACATGGAGACGATAGAATCTGAGTGATAGAAGCATCGCTGATGACACGGCCATGTGATCAGCCTCACGTGCTAGGGGAGGGGCGTTTTGTTGTGTATGGTTTTATGGCGCTTGTGAATTGTGTAAAATGTATGCAGCAGAGCTGTGAGAGCTTAGTGTGTAATGTACTGCTGTGTGTACTGTATATGCCGACAACAGAGCTCAGCAGCAGTACTGTACAGTATATATAGCATATAATATGTATGTAGCAGAGCTGTATATACAGAAGAGATGCGTATATAATATGTATGAGAGCTTAGTGTGTGTAATGTGCTGCTGTGTGCAGTGGCAGTCTTTGGCACCAAGCACCCCAAGCGATCGCTTGAGGCCCCCAACATCCACGGGGGCCCCCACGCCCTGCTCTTGTGCTCAAGACCGCTGGACAGGGCCACTGCCCCGCTCGCTGCGGCCATCTGAACTGTAACTATGAGCACTCGTAATGAGCGCTCATAGTTACATGCAGCAGCACTGACAGGGCGGGAGACATTGGCTCCCTTCCTGTCAGTCACTCTTGTGGCCGCAGGAAGGGTTTTCCCTGCGGTCACAAGTGGCAGCTTTGTCCTTGTGGTGCCGGCGCTCCAGTGACATCACTGGAGCATAGGCGCCAGGACAAGGGGAGTGCGGCCTCTTGTGATCGCAGGGAAAACCCTTCCTGCGGCCGCAAGAGTGAAGAGAAGACGCCCGGACCCAGGTGAGTATAAGTGTTTGTTTTATTGTGTTATATACTATATGGGAGGGGGAGCACACAGGAGTCTGTTTAACTAGGGGATGGCACATCGGGGGTCTATATAAATGGGGAGAGCACACAGGGGGGGGCTATATAACAGGGGGAGCACACAGGGGGGCTATAGACTACTGGGACTTCACAGAGGGGTCTATATACTACTGGGGGCAGCACACAGGGGGTCTATATACTACTTGGGGAAGCAGAATGGGGTCTATACACAACTTGGAGAGCACACAGGAGGTCTATATCCAAGTGGGGGAGCACACAGGGGGGCTATATACTACTAGGGGAGCACACAGGGGTCTATATACTACTGGTGGGGCACACAGGGGGTCTATATACTACTGGGGGAACATACAGAGGGTCTATATACTACTTGTGAGGCACACAGGTGGTTTATATATAACTGGGGGAGCACACAGGGGTCTGTATACTACTGGGGCAGCACACAAGGGGTCTATATAAATACTGGTGGGGCACACAGGGGGTCTATATACTACTGGGGGAACCACACAGGGGGTTTATATACTACTGGAGGAGCACACAGGGGTCTTTATCAAAGTGGGGAGCACACAGGAGGTCTATATCCAAGTGGGGGAGCATACAGGGGGGCTAAATACCCTTGAGGGAGCACACAGGGGGCCTATATACTAGTGGGGGAGCACACAGGGGGTATATACAACTGGGGCAGCACACAGGAGGTCTATATACTTCTGGGGGAGCACACGGGGGGGGATATATATAACTGGGGGAACACACAGGGGTCTATATACTACTGGGGGAAGCAAACAAGGGGTATATACTACTGGGGGCAGGACACAAGGGGTATATACTATTGGGGGCAGCACACAAGGAGTATATATTACTGGCGGTAGCGCACAAGGGGTATATACTACTGGGGGCAACACACAGCAGTCTATTGTTTTGGAATGCGTGTCGAGGGGGCCCCAGACATAACTTCGCTTGGGGCCCCAGAAATGCCAAGACCGCCCCTGGCTGTGTGTACTGTATATGCCGACAACAGAGCTCAGCAGCAGTACTGTACAGTATATATAGCATATAATATGTATGTAGCAGAGCTATATATGCGCAGAAGAGATGTTTATATAATCTGTATGCAGCAGAGCTGTATATACAGAAGAGATGTGTACAGGCCTGTATTTAGAGTTCATGCTGCCCTAGGCACTTTGCACGCAGAGGCGCCCCCCCCTTCACGTTGCTGTACATGCATGGTATATACCCTGGCACTTGGGTGCCGCTCTGCTTGATGCCCACTGTTCTCATCAAACAGACGTGATGGAGGAAGGAAGGAGGCCGGGGACGTCTTAGTTTGGGGACTGGTTCTGTCCAGTGTTGGACTGGGGTACCTGGGGCTCACCAATATACAACCAGTGAGACACGACATGCAGACCCGCTTCTTTCCTGAATTCATCTGTATCTGTGACAAATCTCAGAACACCCTCCATTTATACAGCTCTCAGGGTATGCTGGGAGTTGTAGTCTCTGAGAGGACAACCCTTTAATAAATCACTGTGTGCAGAGTCTCCTGGTGGCTGCAATCTGTGGGTGACAACCATCAGCCCTGAAGGTCCAGCAAAACATCTGTCTACAGCCGCAGTTATCATAGGATTGTACTACTTTACTACAACTCCCAGCATATCCTGAGGGCTGCAGACTGTCAGTACATGCTGGGAGTTGTAGTGCCTGCAGCTGTTGTAGTTGGATCCTAGGTGCATCATACACTGGATGCTTTGTGGCACATAAGAATACATAGATCAGTGGGGGCTCAGGGCAGGGAAGTGACCCCAGAACAGCACTAATAGGGGATAGAACAAAAACATCTCCCCCTATATCTTATTAGTGCTGTTCTGGGGTCACTTCCCTGCACTGAGCCCCCACAGATCTATGTATTCTGATATGCCACAAAGCATCCAGTGTATGATGCACCTAGGACCCAACTACAGCAGCTGCAGGCACTACAACTCCCAGCATATCCTGAGGGCTGCAGACTGTTCTGGGAGTTGTAGTGCCTGCAGCTGTTGTAGTTGGGTCCTGGAGGCGTTGTGGGAAATCAGAATACATAGATCTGTGGGGGCTCAGTGCAGGGACGTGACCCCAGAACAGCACTAATAGGGATAGGGGGAGATGTTTTTGTTCTATCCCCTATTAGTGATGTTCTGGGGTCACTTCCACACACTGAGCCCCCACAGATCTCTGTATTCTGATCTCCCACAAAGCCTCCAGTGTTTAATGCACCTAGGACCCAACTACAACAGCTGCAGGCACTACAACTCCCAGCATTTACTGACAGTCTACAGCCCTCAGGATATGCTGGGAGTTGTAGTGCCTGCAGCTCTTGTAGTTGGGTCCTAGTTTAAAAGTTTGGGTTAGTGTACTGTAGTGACCGCAGGGCTGTGTCAGTACACTACCGCAAACAATACACTGACCCATTGAGACCCCAATGGTACACAGGCTCTGCACACTATAGAAGTGATTACAGTGCAGTTACTAATGACTCACAGGTGACGTCTTCTCGAATTGCTGTCGCTAACTTTTTGCTTTCTTCTCCATCTGGCGCAGCATCATGAAGACTTCTCTGACCATAACTCGTCTGCAGGCGGGCAGCTGGGGGTGACTGGGGCAGGAGGGCAGCTGGGGGTGACTGGGGAAGGGAGGCAGCTGGGGGTGACTGGGGAAGGGAGGCAGCTGGGGGTGACTGGGGAAGGGAGGCAGCTGGGGGGGGACTGAGGAAGGGAGGCAGCTGGGGGGGGGACTGAGGAAGGGAGGCAGCTGGGGGGGGGGACTGAGGAAGGGAGGCAGCTGGGGGGGGCTGAGGAAGGGAGGCAGCTGGGGGTGACTGGGGAAGGGAGGCAGCTGGGGGTGACAGGGGGAGCCAGGGGGAGCCAGGGAGAGCAGCTGGGGGGCAGGGGAGCAGCAGGGAGGGGCAGCTAGGGTGGCAGGGGAGAAGCTGGGGTTCAGGGGGAGAGGTTGGGGTTCAGGGGGAGCGGTAGGGAGGCAGTGGAGAAGCTGGGATTCAGGGGGAGAGGCTGGGGGGCAGGGGGAGAGGCTGGGGGGCAGGGGGAGAGGCTGAGGGTCAGAGGGAGAAGCTAGGGGTCAGGGGGCGGGGCTGTGAGGCAGGGGAGCAGCTGACAATGCAGGGGGGAGAGGCTGGGGGGGGCAGGGGAGAGGCTGAGGGTTAGGGGGAGAGGCTGGGGGCAGGGGAGAGGCTGAGGGTTAGGGGGAGAGGCTGGGGGGTTAGGGGGAGAGGCTGAGGGTTAGGGGAAGAGGCTGGGGGGTTAGGGGAAGAGGCTGGGGGGTTAGGGGAAGAGGCTGGGGGGGGCAGGGGAGAGGCTGGAGGGTCAGGGGAGAGGCTGGGGGTCAGGGGAGAGGCTGGGGGGTCAGGGGAGAGGCTGAGAATGCAGGGGGAGAGGCTGGGGTCAGGGGAGACGCTGGGGGGCAGGGGAGAGGCTGAGGGTTAGGTGGAGAGGTTGGGGGGGCAGGGGAGACGCTGGGGTCAGGGGAGTTGCTGGGGGGCCGGGGAGAGGCTGGGGGGGCAGGGGGAGAGTCGGGGGGGCAGGGGGAGAGTCGGGGGGGCAGGGGGAGAGTCTGGGGGGCAGGGGGAGAGTCTGGGGGGCAGGGGGAGAGTCTAGGGGCAGGGGGAGAGTCTAGGGTCAGGGGGAGAGTCTGGGGTCAGGGGAGATGCTGGGGGGCAGGGGAGAGGCTGAGGGTTAGGTGGAGAGGCTGTGGGGCAGGGGAGAGGCTGGGGGGGGCAGGGGAGAGGCTGGGGGGGCAGGGGAGAGGCTGGGGGGTCAGGGGAGAGGCTGGGGGGGCAGGGGAGAGGCTGGGGGGTCAGGGGAGAGGCTGGGGGGTCAGGGGAGAGGCTGAGAATGCAGGGGGGAGAGGCTGGGGACCGGGGGAGAGGCTGAGGGGTCAGGGGAGAGGCTGGGGGAGGGCAGGGGAGAGGCTGGGGGGGGACAGGGGAGAGGCTGGGGGAGGGCAGGGGAGAGGCTGGGGGAGGGCAGGGGAGAGGCTGGGGGGTCAGGGGAGAGGCTGAGAATGCAGGGGGGAGAGGCTGGGGACCGGGGGAGAGGCTGAGGGGTCAGGGGAGAGGCTGGGGGGGGGCAGGGGAGAGGCTGGGGGGGGACAGGGGAGAGGCTGGGGGAGGGCAGGGGAGAGGCTGGGGGAGGGCAGGGGAGAGGCTGGGGGAGGGCAGGGGAGAGGCTGGGGGAGGGCAGGGGAGAGGCTGAGGGTTAGGGGGAGAGGCTGGGGGGCAGGGGGAGAGGCTGAGGGTTAGGTGGAGAGGCTGAGGGATCAGGGGAGAGGCTGAGGGATCAGGGGAGAGGCTGGGGGGGGCAGGGGAGAGGCTGGGGGGGCAGGGGAGAGGCTGGGGGGGGCAGGGGAGAGGCTGAGGGTTAGGTGGAGAGGCTGGGGGGCAGGGGAGAGGCTGAGGGTTAGGGGGAGAGGCTGAGGGATCAGGGGAGACGCTGGGGGGCAGGGGAGAGGCTGTGGGGGGGGCAGGGGAGAGGCTGTGGGGGGGACAGGGGAGAGGCTGTGGGGGGGGGGGGCAGGGGAGAGGCTGTGGGGGGGGGGCAGGGGAGAGGCTGGGGGGGGGGGCAGGGGAGAGGCTGTGGGGGGGGGGCAGGGGAGAGGCTGTGGGGGGGGGGCAGGGGAGAGGCTGTGGGGGGGGCAGGGGAGAGGCTGTGGGGGGGGCAGGGGAGAGGCTGGGGGGGGCAGGGGAGGGCAGGGGAGAGGCTGGGGGGGGCAGGGGAGAGGCTGAGAATGCAGGGGGGAGAGGCTGAGAATGCAGGGGGGAGAGGCTGGGGACCGGGGGAGAGGCTGGGGACCGGGGGAGAGGCTGGGGACCGGGGGAGAGGCTGGGGGGCAGGGGGAGAGGCTGAGGGTTAGGTGGAGAGGCTGAGGGGTCAGGGGAGACGCTGGGGGGGGCAGGGGAGAGGCTGGGGGGGGCAGGGGAGAGGCAGGGGGGGGCAGGGGAGAGTCTGGGGGGGGCAGGGGAGAGGCTGGGGGGCAGGGGAGAGGCTGAGGGTTAGGGGGAGAGGCTGAGGGGTTAGGGGGAGAGGCTGGGGGGTTAGGGGGAGAGGCTGGGGGGTTAGGGGGAGAGGCTGGGGGGGGCAGGGGAGAGGCTGGGGGGGGGCAGGGGAGAGGCTGGGGGGGGCAGGGGAGAGGCTGGGGGGGGCAGGGGAGAGGCTGGGGGGGGCAGGGGAGAGGCTGAGGGTTAGGTGGAGAGGCTGAGGGATCAGGGGAGAGGCTGGGGGGCAGGGGAGAGTCTGGGGGGGCAGGGGAGAGTCTGGGGGGGGGCAGGGGAGAGTCTGGGGGGGGGCAGGGGAGAGGCTGGGGGGGCAGGGGAGAGGCTGGGGGGGGGCAGGGGAGAGGCTGGGGGGGGGCAGGGGAGAGGCTGAGGGGAGGCTGGGGGGGGGCAGGGGAGAGGCTGGGGGGGGGCAGGGGAGAGGCTGGGGGGGGGCAGGGGAGAGGCTGGGGGGGGGCAGGGGAGAGGCTGTGGGGGGGGGCAGGGGAGAGGCTGTGGGGGGGACAGGGGAGAGGCTGGGGGGGCAGGGGAGAGGCGGGGGGGGGGGGGCAGGGGAGAGGCTGTGGGGGGGGGCAGGGGAGAGGCTGGGGGGGGGGGCAGGGGAGAGGCTGTGGGGGGGGGGGCAGGGGAGAGGCTGGGGGGGGGGCAGGGGAGAGGCTGTGGGGGGGGCAGGGGAGAGGCTGGGGGGGGGCAGGGGAGGGCAGGGGAGAGGCTGGGGGGGGCAGGGGAGAGGCTGAGAATGCAGGGGGGAGAGGCTGAGAATGCAGGGGGGAGAGGCTGGGGACCGGGGGAGAGGCTGGGGACCGGGGGAGAGGCTGGGGGGCAGGGGGAGAGGCTGAGGGTTAGGTGGAGAGGCTGAGGGGTCAGGGGAGACGCTGGGGGGGGCAGGGGAGAGGCTGGGGGGGGGCAGGGGAGAGGCTGGGGGGGGCAGGGGAGAGGCTGGGGGGGGCAGGGGAGAGGCTGGGGGGCAGGGGAGAGGCTGAGGGTTAGGGGGAGAGGCTGAGGGTTAGGGGGAGAGGCTGGGGGGTTAGGGGGAGAGGCTGGGGGGGACAGGGGAGAGGCTGGGGGGGGCAGGGGAGAGGCTGAGGGTTAGGTGGAGAGGCTGAGGGATCAGGGGAGATGCTGGGGGGCAGGGGAGAGTCTGGGGGGGCAGGGGAGAGTCTGGGGGGGGGCAGGGGAGAGTCTGGGGGGGGGAGGGGAGAGGCTGGGGGGGGGGCAGGGGAGAGGCTGGGGGGGGGCAGGGGAGAGGCTGAGGGGAGGCTGGGGGGGGCAGGGGAGAGGCTGGGGGGGGGCAGGGGAGAGGCTGGGGGGGGGCAGGGGAGAGGCTGGGGGGGGGCAGGGGAGAGGCTGGGGGGGGGCAGGGGAGAGGCTGAGGGGAGGCTGGGGGGGGGCAGGGGAGAGGCTGGGGGGGCAGGGGAGAGGCTGCCCCCCAGCAGGGGAGCAGCTGAGGATGCAGGGGGGCCGGGGCGGGCAGAGGGGAGAGGCTGGGGGTGACGGGGCGGGCAGCCGGGAGAAGGATGGGCAGGCAGGCTGGTTCCCTCCCCCCATGCAGCGCCGGGGTCCGGGGCAGGTGTTGAGCTTCCGGCACACACAGTGTGACAGAGGCCGGAAGCTCCCAGCTGCAGCCCCGCGTTCCCAGATCTTCTCTCCTGCTCGGCGATGACGTCACATCACGTGAGCGCCGCCGAGCAGGAGACAAGATCCGGGACCGCGGGGCTGCAGCTGGGAGCTTCCGGCCTCTGTCACACTGTGTGTGCCGGAAGCTCAACACCTGCCCCGGACCCCGGCGCTGCATGGGGGGAGGGAACCAGCCTGCCTGCCCATCCTTCTCCCGGCCGCTCCGTCACCCCCCCTCCCCCCCCCCCCCTCCCGGCGCGGACTAGGCACCCGTGGGCCGGTGCCTACGGACTAGGCACCGGACCACGGGTGCCTAGTGGCAAATACGGCCCTGGATGTGTATATACAGTATGTACTGTATTCAGTAGAGCTGTATATACAGAAGAGATGTGTATATAATATGTATGCAGCAGAGCTGTATATACAGAAGAGATGTGTATATAATCTGTATGCAGCAGAGCTGTATATACAGAAGAGATGTGTATATAATCTGTATGCAGCAGAGCTGTATATACAGAAGAGATGTGTATATAATCTGTATGCAGCAGGGCTGTATATACAGAGGAGATGTGTATATAATCTGTATGCAGCAGAGCTGTATATACAGAAGAGATGTGTATATAATATATATGCAGCAGAACTGTATATACAGAAGAGATGTGTATATAATCTGTATGCAGCAGAGCTGTATATACAGAAGAGATGTCTATATAATATATATGCAGCAGAACTGTATATACAGAAGAGATGTGTATATAATCTGTATGCAGCAGAGCTGTATATACAGAAGAGATGTGTATATAATATGTATGCAGCAGAGCTGTGTATACAGAAGAGATGTGTAAAATATATATGCAGCAGAGTTGTATATACAGAAGAGATGTGTAATATATATGTAGCAGAGCTATATATATATATATATATATATATATATATATATATATATATATATATATATAGAAGATACTGTATGTGTATATAATATGTATGCCGCAGAGTTTGATGGAAAAACCAGCCATTACTACTGCCTTTACCGACCTGATTGATCCTGCCTGCTAAACAGTGACTTCTTTGACTTAAAGCATATTGAAAGAAAATTAGCAGGCCCTTGAAGTAAGTGAGGCATCCAACATTGCCATTCGATTCAATTTAATTAAAAAAAAAAAAAAAAAAGGAGTAAATGACAGATTGAATTGTATTCGAGTTAATTTGAAATCGAAGATTAAAAAAAACAGCCAATAAAAGGGCCTTTACCGAGCTGCTGGTTTCTGCCTTTGAAACAGCTACAAAATGAAAGGAAGACAGAGGACATCCCCAGCAATTTTTTTATCCACAGATTAATGGTTTGAAATGGTCAACATAAGGATCTTACTAAAATAGCAAGATTCTGATTGAAATTTGAAATGCCAAGTTTTTGCCCTAACAAGGGCTTTTGGGGGTTTCTCCTGCCTAAAATCACTTAATAACTAACTCACTCTGCTACACTGTCTCCCTCTCTGGGTACAAGTAGCATCTGATAACGAATCTCAAATCCACTATTCTATGCATGGCATTGAGATGAGCCCTCTAACAATTAGCTTAGGTCCCTTGAGGTGAGCCCTCAGAAAAATTGTATAGATGGCCTTTGAAATGACCCCTCTAAAAAATTCTATGGAGGCCCTTAAAAGAGCCCCTGAAAAAATTAGGTGCATAGCCCTCTTAAAAATTATATGGAGACCCTTGAAAGAGCCTCCGAAAAAATTATGAGCATAGCCCTTCAGGTGAGCCTTAAAGCGTAACTGTCATTTCAGGGTCATTTTTTTGAAAACCTTAAATATCAACAGTTCAAGTGATTTTAAGAAACTCTGTAATAGGTTTTATAAACCAAAAGAGTTTCCTTCTGGACTGAAAAAGCTATCTCCCAGCCTCCCCCCTCACATCAAATGAAGCAGGATTTCTGTCTCCATTATGTGGCTATGGAGAGGGGAGGGGCTGTTAGGAGTGACTGAGTACGGAGGATTTCTGCAAAGCACAACACCCTGCAATCTTCTCTCAGTAAGTTCATAGATAAGCACTGACCTTTCTGACCCCAGAATCCTGCGGTTTAGGTGCCCAGAGAGTCTACAAACAGCTGACCTTCATGTCACCTCTTCCTGCTCCCTCAGCCCCTCCCCCCTTCATAGGCTTACAATGGAGAGAGCAGAACCCGTCTTCACTGGCTTCTCTGTAATGAAGACGTGTTTGCCTGATAATGCACAGATAAGAAGTCAGGGGGGGAGGCTGGGAGATTGCTTCTTGAGTACAGAAGGAGGCTTTTTTGGCTGATGAAACCTATTACAGAGTTTCTTAAAATCGCTTATACTACTGATTTCTGCAATAAAAAAAAATATGACAGTTACGCTTTAACCCCTAGACGACCCAGGGCGTATAGTTACGCCATGGAAGTCTGTCCCCAGACGACTTAGGGCGTAACTGTACGCCCTGGGTGTTTCTCCCGCTATGAAGCGTGCTCCGGAGCGGAGCGCGCTTCACAGCAGGTGGGGGCCGGCTGCAATCAGCAGCCGGGACCTCACCGGCAATGACACGCTGCAGCGATCGCGCTGCCGCGTGTCATTAACTCCTTAAACGCCGCGATCGCGATTTAAGTGTAAGTGACAGGGGGAGTCCCCTGTCACTTACCGATCGGGACCCCCGCAGTGTGATTGCGGGGGTCCCGATCGCTGTATCGGTCCGCCGGAGGTCTCTCACCTGCCTCCATGCGGTCCGATCGGCGATCTGCTACACTAAGCCTGCACAGGCAGGCTCAATGAGCAGATCGTCGATAACACTGATCAATGCTATGCCTATGCCATAGCATTCATCAGTGTAGAAATCAAACTAATCTATGTAAAAGTCCCCCAAAGGGACTTCAAATGTGTAAAAAAAAAAAAGTTAAAAACACTAACACACTACCCCAAAACCCCTCCCCCAATAAAAGTTGAAATCACCCCCCTTTCCCATTATATAAATAAAACATATAAAAATAAATAAACAAATAAACATATAATATACCGTAGCATGCGTAATTGTCCGATCTATTAAAATATAACAAGCGTCATTGCGAACGGTAAACGGCGTACACGAAAAGATGGAAAAAAGTGCGCAGATTACTGATTTTATGTTACATTATATATAAAAAAAAATTAATAAAAAGTGATCAGAACGTCCGATCTTCACAAATATGGTATTAATAAAAACTAGAGATCATGGCGGAAAAAATGACACCCCATACAGCCCCGTAGGTGAAAAAATAAAACCGTTATAAGCGTCACAATAGTCCCATTTTATTTATAATTAATTGCCAAAAAAAAGGATTTCATTAAAAAAAAATATATAACATTAGAGAATCTGCGTAAACCTGCATATGGTTGTGTTCGGCCTGACCTATAGAATAATTGTATCATGTCGCTGTTACCATATAGTGCATTACGTAGACACAGGAACCCCCCAAACGTTACCATATTGCATTCTTTTTTGCGATTTCACCAATTTATATCTTCATAAATAATATATTTGGAATTCCATCATACATGTTATGGTAAAATGAATGACGCCATTACACAGTACAACTATTCCTGTAACAAATAAGTCCTTACATGGCCTTGTAGATAAAAAACTGAAAGTGCTAGAGCTCTTAGAAGGGGAGGAGGGAAAAACGGAAACACTAAGATCAAAATTTGCGCGGTCCACTGGGTCATTTTGGGCCGTGTCCTCAAAGGGTTAATGCTGCTCTTTCCCACTCAGCCCAGTGCTTGGCTTCCAAGTGACACCGTATGCCTGAGGTCGTTATGTTGCTTTTCTCGGAGCCCCTACTACTTTGAGTGGCAGAGTGTGCAAACTGCGCCTAAAAATGGCTTTTGTGGGTCTTTCCTGCCTAATATGACCTATAACCTGACTGTCCCTGCTACACACTGTCTCCCTGTCTAGCTCCAAGTCTCATATCTGTAAAGGTTACATGGTTTAGCCAGCCAATGAATGCAGATGCTTTTTTTCCACTGCCTGTGTGCTCCCAGTGCCTGTACCACACCCCCTGCATAGTTATTGGTTAAAAAAAAAAACACAAATGAAGGTGGGAGGCGATTCAAATTTTTACTGCGATTTTGGTTGAATAGTCAATCGAAATCGAGTATATCGAATACCTATTTGATCATCTCTAGTCTTCGGGTTGTTAAGGAGTAGGTAGTCGATCGAATAGTACACTATTCAAAATACTCCTATTTCGATTGAGTATTAATTATAATAATAATAATAATAATAAATTTATTTGTATAGCGCCAACAGATTCCGCAGCGCTTTTTTTCTATGCATACAGTACAGAGGTACATAATACACAGTTAAATTGGAATAAATAAGAACATAAATAAAAACAAAAATACAAAGTATAAACGAGACCTGCTCGTTGGAGCTTACAGACTATAAATTTTCAATCAAAATTGCAGTAAAAATTTGATTCCCCTCCCAACTTCCCTGGTGTTTTTTCTTTACCAATAACTATGTAGGGGGGGGGGGGCAGGCACTAGGAGCACGCAGGCAGTAAAAAAAAAAAGCATCTGCATTCACTGGCTGGCTAAACTATGTGAACTTAACAGTTATAGAATAGTGTTTTTGAGATTTGGATTCAGATGAGACTTGGAGCTAGACAGAGAGAGAGAGAGAGAGTGTAGCAGGGACAGTATGGTATTAGGTCATATTATGCAGAAAAGACCCACAAAAGCCCTTTTTAGGGCTAAAATTATAGAAAAAAACATATTAACTCAAAGATACACAGCTATTAAACCGGCTAGCAGCACAAGCACTTAGGTGTGTTCAGACAGAGGCAGCTGGAGTGCAGTGTAAGGATTCCTCACTGAGAAATAGGCTGCAGTGTATCTGTATAGGGTATATGGCTGTATACTCCTTGTGTGCCAACTTAAAAACTCTTAGCGTGTTGCTACTGTTCTGGGTGCTGTGCGCCACATTAAAAAGTCAAGCGCCTGTTGCCTGCTTTAGGGCATTCTTGCATTATATTTGTCAGGGTATACGGCTGTATACTCCTTGTGTGCAAACTTAAAAAATCTAAGCATGGTGCCACTGTACTGTAACAATGCGTAAGGCTAGTGTGAGGGGACGGGGGCATAGAAATGCCAGTGGGGGCACAAGGCACGGGAGTGGAGATGCAATGTGTGCTGCTGAGGGACAGCCAGTATTACATTCATTCAGCATTCCTGGGTTTATTGGACAATTAAGCAGGGGCCAGGGTACACCGCTGCTGAGGCCCGAGCAGCGTGAATAGGTGGTAAAGTTGATAGTGGATAATGCTTCCACTCACTTGTCCAGCACCCAATCATCTACCCAGTCCACTCCTTCCTCTTAACCTGCCCAATCTCACAAACTAAGTCATGACACCCTTGCCGCCATGATTAAGATTGCGGTTCGCAATTGAAACGCGTTGGAATCTTCTTTGGAGGGGGTTGCCGCAGTGTGTGTACGGTGCTGGGGTGAAAATAAAAGCTCCATTCATGTATTCCTGGCCGGGAGCTGGACTCATCTTTTCCAGTTTACCCTTGCCCACTCCCAGGAGCTCTTTTCGGGTACTTTTCCCGAATTGGACTCCATTAAATTACTTGAACAATCCCAGGAGCTACTTAAGGATTTTCTGTGTAGTGTTGCCCAAACACTGGAGCATCCGCCATCTCCTGATGACTTTGGTGTTGTGTACCGGCAACCTGCACATCAAATCGTCATTGATGATGATGAGACACAGTCGCCATCGGGGGATGCTGTTGGTATGGTGGGCAGGAGGAGGAGCAGAGTGTGGAAGAGGAGGTGCAGGGAAAGCAGCGGAGATGAGGAGTGCTGTGCAGCTCCGCAAAAGACAGCTAAAGGCAGAGTACGATCCACTAAGAGGAAGCAGGGCAGAGGCAGCAGGGCTTCAGCTGTTTTCCGTAGCATCCATTTGCGAAAAACTCCCCCATCGAGGACACCTTCTTTGGTGTGGAGATTTTTTGATGTGTGCGTGGATGATAAACTCAGCGCAGTTTGCACACTCTGACATTCAAAGCTGAGTAGGGGCTCCGAAAAGAGCAATATAACGACCTCAGGTATGCGGCGTCACTTGGAAGCCAAGCACTGGGCTGAGTGGGAAAGAGCAGCATTGAGGCTCACCTGAAGGGCTATGCTCATAATTTTTTGGGGGGCTCTCTTAGGGGCCTCCATATAATTTTTAAGAGGACTATGCACCGAATTTTTTTAGCGGCTCTTTCAAGGGCCTCCATATAATTTATAAGAGGGCTATGCTCATAATTTTTTCAGGGGCTCTTTCAAGGGCCTCAATAGAATTTTTTCGGAGGCTCTTTCAAGGGCTTCCATAGAATTTTTTAGAGGGCTCATTTCAAGGGCCATCCATACAATTTTTCTGAGGGCTCACCTCAAGGGCCATGCATAGAATAGTGGATTTGAGAATTTTTATCAGATGCTACTTGTAGCTAGAGAAGGAGACAGTGTGTAGCCGAGTGAGTTAGTTATTAAGTGATTTTAGGCAGGAGAGACCCCCAAAAGCCCTTGTTAGGGCAAAAACTTAGTAAGATTCTTGTGTTGTCCATTTCAAACTATTTTATCTGTGGATCAAAACTTGCTGGGGGTGTCCTCTACCTTCCTTTCATTTTGTAGCTGTTTCAAAGGCAGAAGCCAGCAGCTCGGAAAAAGGGTACTTTATCGTCAGTTTTTTTTTTAAATTAACTCGAATTCAATTCAATCTTTTACCTTTTTTTTTTTTTTTATAAAATCAAATCGAATGGCAATGTTGGGGGCCTCAGCACAAAATCAATTTTTGAAGGACTTACTTTAAGGGCCTGCTAATTTTCTTTCAATATGTTTTGGTAAAAGAAGTCACTGCTTAGCAGGCAGGATCAATCAGGTCGGTAGAGGCAGTAGTAATGTGTGGTTTTTCCATAATATTTGATTTAAATTTGCCTTCTTTTAGATACTCTTTAAAGAATTTAAAGTGTGAACATTCAAAGTACAGGGTCTCTTAAGAAGACTGTATTGTTATCAGTTCTTCTGTAACTCTGGATTTTTGGAGGGCTCCCCTCCCCCTGACGGGCCTCAGTTTAAGTTTTCACGTGGTTCCTATGAGAACCACACCACTTTATATGTAGAACATGTCTGACCACATCATTCACACACAATGACAGTTAGGGTAGGGTACTGTTTGATTTCCCCTTTGCGTATGCCATCTGTAGTTGTCATAGGCATAGTGCATGAAAATGTTTCTTTTGCTTAAAATTTGGCTTTCTGTCCATGATAATGTGGAGGAAAGAAGGTTTCCTGGTGTTTTTTCAACTTTACATAAAGGTTATATTGTGTTTGGAATTTATTGTTGAGAGAATTTTTCTCTCATAGACTTCAATGGGATTCGATATTCAATCGAATAGTCAAGAAACGGGGTCTACTCGATACTTGATTATTCGAATATTTCACTACTCACTCATCTCTATTAGGGAGGTTACGCTGTTTGGAAATAACAGCTGATCACCCATGCATCTGTGAAAGACTAAATTTGTATCGAAAGAATATCCTTAGGCGCCGTGCACACAGAGCAATAGCATCGGAATGCCGCCAGCCTTCCTGTCATAATGACACTCTATGGGAGGCTCGCACGCTGCATCTCTCTGTGGTGAAGAATAAACATGTTCATTCTATAGCGCGGAGAGAGGAGCCACGCACGCCTCCCATAGAGTGTCATTATGACACAGAGGCTGGAGGCATTCTGCGGCAGACAATTCCGACACCCTTGTTCTGTGTGCACTGGGCCTTTCTCTAATAGTACCACCTATCATTGACTTTTTGAACAAAAACATTTTATTTAGTAAACAGCAGCAAACAGCAACATAGGGAAAGCAGGCTTACCTGAACATTTCTCTATGCTAATTTGTTGCAATTAGTGGCGGTCTGAGAACCGAGATCCCAAGTGATCCCTTTGTGACACTATAAACCTATGAACCTATCACCTCCACAATGTTATCTAATCTATCGCTATCATGTTATACAGCAGGAACAGCTGAGCAGATAGATATATATTTGTGGGAAAAGATTTTGTATAACTTATAATTTATTGATTGAAACCCCTGATCATTCTGTGTAATGCTATGTTTACACGAGGCGATTATTGGCCCGATCGTACGATTAACTATTTTTAAGTAACGATTTTTTTTATAACGATCAGCGTTTAGACGGTACGATATATCGTACGGAAAAATCGTTTTGCAATCGTACGCCCCCCCCCGCTCAACCGCAGCCCCCTGCGCCGCCCTGATCGCCCCCCGCCGCCGCTCCGATCGCCCCCCCATCCCCCGCCGCGGCCAAGAACATACGTTACCTGCTCCGCGCAGCAGGTCTTCGGACATCCCCGGCTCCCCTCTTCAGCGCACTGATTGGCTGAAGAGATGAGCCGGGAATTTCAAACGGCTCCTCTTCAGCCAATCAGTGCTCCTCTTCAGCACTGATTGGCTGAAGGGGAGCCTTTTAAAATTCCCGGCTCCCCTCTTTAGCCAATCAATGCACGGCAGCACTGATTGGCTGAAGGGGAGCCGTTTGAAATTCCCGGCTTCCCTCTTCAGCCAATCAGTGCTGCCGTGCATTGATTGGCTGAAGAGGGGACCCGGGAATTTCAAACGGTTCCACTTAAGCCAATCAGTGCTGCCTTGCATTGATTGGCTGAAGAGATGAGCCGGGAATTTCAAACGGCTCCCCTTCAGCCAATCAGTGCTGCCTTGCATTGATTGGCTGAAGAGATGAGTCGGGAATTTCAAATGGCTCCCCTTCAGCCAATCAGTGCTGAAGAGAAGCACTGAGTGACTGAAGAGGAGCCGTCTGAAATTCCTGGCTCATCTCTTCAGCCAATCAGTGCGCTGAAGAGGGGAGCCGGGGATGTCCGAAGCAGGTATGGAGATGTCCGAAGCGTGGAGCAGGTAACATATGTTCTTGGCCGCGGCGGTGGGGGCGATCGGAGCGGCGGGGGGGGGGATCGGGGGGGTGGGGGTGACGATCGGCGCGGCGGTGGATGGGGGTGGCGATCGGAGCGGCGGCGGGGGTGGCGATTGGAGCGGTGGCGCGGGTGGCGATCGGAGCGGTGGCGGGGGAGGCGATCGGGGCGGCGGGGATGTCGACACGGAACAATCGGTGAATTTTTTGCGATCGGCGAACGACCATTTATGAACCTGTTAAAAGATCAAAATGACCGATTTTTCGATCGTTCGCCGCGTTTACACGTACGATTATCGTTCGAATTTGATCGTTATTTTTTTTCATTTTATGTGATCAGCCTGGGACTTTAAAAAAAATTGTCCACTATTTTACCAGAGCCGGTCCTGCTGTACTGCGCTTGCTGAACTACCTACGAATAAAATTTTGTTCGTATGTAGTTGATTTAATCTTTTGAGCTGACCTCAAAATCATTGTTATTTGTTCTCAAGTCCTTCAGTGTAAACATCGTTCACAGAATATAGATACAAACACAGCTACGATCATTCACAGTATATATATTTATATATATATATATATATATATATATACACACAAATGCTATTACGCTCATATTTACAATTTAATTACGGTCATATTGGCGACTTTTCGTAGCGATTTATCTTCTCATCGTTTAAAAGCAAAAAAATCATTGCTTTTCATTCACAAACAAATTATTACTTCAAAAACGTCAAATAATTGGATGAATTATCACTCCATGTAAAAGGACCATAAAGGACTTGGCGATTAATCATATTAATTAGATTAACATGCCCTTAATTTGAAAATTTATGTGATTTAAAAAAAAAAAAAAAAAAGTGGAGCTCAGGGCCCAGACAGTACGGTTATCAGCAGCCTCCAGCTTGAATATGGAGTCTGACCAGTCCCGGAGCTGCAGCTGCTTCTCCGGCAGGTCAGAGCGCCACCTGCTGGATCCAGCGCTGACACGTTTGAACACTTTAGACCCCCGCCACTACACACAAGAGATTCTGCAGGAGCAGCAGCAGCCGGTCACTGAAGAGCGCCCTGGGGTCAAAGGAAGATTGGCAGGACAGACATAGGGGGAGATTTATCAAACAGGTGTAAAGCAGATTTGTCTTAGTTGCCCCTAGCAACCAATCACATTACACTTTTTATTCCTCACAGACTCTTTAAAAAATGAAAGGTGGAATCTGATTGGTTGGTAGGGGCAGCTAAGACAATTCCACTTTGCACCTGTTTGATAAATCTCTCCCATAGAGCGCTATCACTGGAGAACAGAGCCCCACCACACCTAACAAGTAACTACAACTACTACTCCAAGAACAAGAAAATTGTACAACAGCACAAACCCAATATGGTAGAAGTGGGTGCCCGTCTCTCCACCCTGGCCCAGGGTGGTGAAAAATCCAGCAATGAAGTAGGAGACAGCACGTCCAAGGATAAAGTTGAAAAAACGTGTTTAATGACACACCAGTGCGCGACGTTTCGGCTGATTAAGCCTTTCTCAAGCAGTGATACAATACAATGCAAGCTAGGTAGTATTTATACACAAGTGAGGTGAATGACAATCAAGTAATCAGTGTCTAATAATCATAGCAAATGTACAAATTTAATACAATCGTGAATATATAATTCATAAAAACACACTCCACTGAGCAAAGTGAACATACATATATGTGAAACATAAAGTTGATCATGGCACAACTAAGGATCAACCGGTGTACCATATACACACAGTGTTAATTGGCACAAAAAACCACAAGTGTACAGAGTACCTCAAATAATTAATAAACAAAAAGGAGGAGCAAATAACCATCAACATACCAGGTAGCGGGGTTCCGGACCAGAGCGCCGAATGAGGAAGTCGCCCCGACATGGCGTCACAGCAGCGCGACTCGAGCCGAATCACGTGACCAAGCCTGCATCACGTGACCCAGGTGACGGGTCAGCGAAAAACATCACGTGACCTGAGCCTACATCACATGATCGGAATCGCCATACCCGCGAGTGCGCATGCGTGTGAGCCCGTCAGAGCCAGATCCACATCCTGCAGCATTATAGCCCAAAATAGCCATATTGGAAATGGGCAAAAAAACGCCCAAAAAGGGAAAATGTACATGAAATGATCAAGAAAATAAAAACTAAAAAATAAAATATAAAACTGGACTGGAGCTATCAAAGTCAAATAAGATAAAATAAATAATCTAATGACTAAGGAAGGGAAAAGATATGAATCAAAATGATCAAACTTATAAATAATAAATAATAAATAAATTATAGGGTAATACCCTGGGCTGGGATGGGCTGGAGGAGACTATGCATGGGTCATATATATGTGATGACCGTGGGCTATATCTAGGGGGTATATAAGGACCCGAGTCCAACACCCAGTACTAGGACAGACCAATCTGTCATAGACAATATGGTCGCCCCTAACTGGGGTACCCAACCCCAAACGCCCAAAACAGTGCTATCCAGGGAGGGTAAAATGGTCTCCAGGATCCACCCCTCAGTCCACGTGGTTTGTCAACACTAACCCGCTCCCCCTCTAAAGTGACCCTTATCCCTGGCAATCAAAAAACAAATACATAAATAGTGAAGAATTTTATTAATCAAGATAAAATGTTGATCAATTCATGTAGTAGTCCCCAGTCTAGTGTACAAAAAAGTGTAAATAAACCACACTAGTTAAATAAATGGCAAAAAAGACAAAAAGTAAATAAGTAAATAAATAATGCCCGACATTAAAAATCCCGGCATGTGATGTTTTCATCCTCCAAGGAAAGACTGCTGGATCTGAAAAAGGCAAAACAGACGTTTTAGATTATCAGAAAAAAATTTTTTACATAGTAAATAAAAAATATAAAATTATATCCAATAATGTCAGAAATGTAATAAATAAAACGATCAAATATATACAAGCTGTGTATTGTATCATCCTCTTACAGAGTGTCCGAGGTGGGGGATATCAGGGGTAGGAAGAGCAAAGAGAAGGGGGGGGGGGGGGGGGGGTGGGGGAAAGGAGGGGGAAGAAGGGAAAAGGGGAACAAAGAAAAAAGGAAAAGAGGAAAAGAAAAGAAAGACGGGTCAGGTGCCCCTAGATGGACCAATTTTAAAGTCAATGTTCAGGCCATGTGGAACCAGCGTGTTCAATTTATAAATCCATTCCAGCTCACAACGTTTGAGTCTAGCGATACGGTCACCCCCTCTCCTGTGTCTGGGTATCATATCAATTACCGTAAACCTCAGGTCACTGACTGAATGATGTTTGTCCGAGAAATGTTTTGGCACAGGGAGCTCACATTTGCCTGTCCTTATAGTTGATTTGTGCTGATTAATGCGTAGTCGACATTGACCAGTAGTTTCCCCAACATAGAGGAGCTTGCAAGGACATTGTAATACATAGACCACAAAATCAGACCGACATGTTAAATGTTTCCTGATTCTGTAGCTCTGCCCTGTCCCTGGATGTACAAACTCCTCACCTTTTACCATCTGGTTGCAATTTCCGCAGCTCAGGCAAGGGAAACTGCCGGTACGTATATTTCTTTGGGAATATACGTACCGGCAGTTTCCCTTGCCTGAGCTGCGGAAATTGCAACCAGATGGTAAAAGGTGAGGAGTTTGTACATCCAGGGACAGGGCAGAGCTACAGAATCAGGAAACATTTAACATGTCGGTCTGATTTTGTGGTCTATGTATTACAATGTCCTTGCAAGCTCCTCTATGTTGGGGAAACTACTGGTCAATGTCGACTACGCATTAATCAGCACAAATCAACTATAAGGACAGGCAAATGTGAGCTCCCTGTGCCAAAACATTTCTCGGACAAACATCATTCAGTCAGTGACCTGAGGTTTACGGTAATTGATATGATACCCAGACACAGGAGAGGGGGTGACCGTATCGCTAGACTCAAACGTTGTGAGCTGGAATGGATTTATAAATTGAACACGCTGGTTCCACATGGCCTGAACATTGACTTTAAAATTGGTCCATCTAGGGGCACCTGACCCGTCTTTCTTTTCTTTTCCTCTTTTCCTTTTTTCTTTGTTCCCCTTTTCCCTTCTTCCCCCTCCTTTCCCCCCCCCCCCCCCCCCCCCCCCCCCCCCCCCCCCCCCCCCTTCTCTTTGCTCTTCCTACCCCTGATATCCCCCACCTCGGACACTCTGTAAGAGGATGATACAATACACAGCTTGTATATATTTGATCGTTTTATTTATTACATTTCTGACATTATTGGATATAATTTTATATTTTTATTTACTATGTAAAAAATTTTTTTCTGATAATCTAAAACGTCTGTTTTGCCTTTTTCAGATCCAGCAGTCTTTCCTTGGAGGATGAAAACATCACATGCCGGGATTTTTAATGTCGGGCATTATTTATTTACTTATTTACTTTTTGTCTTTTTTGCCATTTATTTAACTAGTGTGGTTTATTTACACTTTTTTGTACACTAGACTGGGGACTACTACATGAATTGATCAACATTTTATCTTGATTAATAAAATTCTTCACTATTTATGTATTTGTTTTTTGATTGCCAGGGATAAGGGTCACTTTAGAGGGGGAGCGGGTTAGTGTTGACAAACCACGTGGACTGAGGGGTGGATCCTGGAGACCATTTTACCCTCCCTGGATAGCACTGTTTTGGGCGTTTGGGGTTGGGTACCCCAGTTAGGGGCGACCATATTGTCTATGACAGATTGGTCTGTCCTAGTACTGGGTGTTGGACTCGGGTCCTTATATACCCCCTAGATATAGCCCACGGTCATCACATATATATGACCCATGCATAGTCTCCTCCAGCCCATCCCAGCCCAGGGTATTACCCTATAATTTATTTATTATTTATTATTTATAAGTTTGATCATTTTGATTCATATCTTTTCCCTTCCTTAGTCATTAGATTATTTATTTTATCTTATTTGACTTTGATAGCTCCAGTCCAGTTTTATATTTTATTTTTTAGTTTTTATTTTCTTGATCATTTCATGTACATTTTCCCTTTTTGGGCGTTTTTTTGCCCATTTCCAATATGGCTATTTTGGGCTATAATGCTGCAGGATGTGGATCTGGCTCTGACGGGCTCACACGCATGCGCACTCGCGGGTATGGCGATTCCGATCATGTGATGTAGGCTCAGGTCACGTGATGTTTTTCGCTGACCCGTCACCTGGGTCACGTGATGCAGGCTTGGTCACGTGATTCGGCTCGAGTCGCGCTGCTGTGACGCCATGTCGGGGCGACTTCCTCATTCGGCGCTCTGGTCCGGAACCCCGCTACCTGGTATGTTGATGGTTATTTGCTCCTCCTTTTTGTTTATTAATTATTTGAGGTACTCTGTACACTTGTGGTTTTTTGTGCCAATTAACACTGTGTGTATATGGTACACCGGTTGATCCTTAGTTGTGCCATGATCAACTTTATGTTTCACATATATGTATGTTCACTTTGCTCAGTGGAGTGTGTTTTTATGAATTATATATTCACGATTGTATTAAATTTGTACATTTGCTATGATTATTAGACACTGATTACTTGATTGTCATTCACCTCACTTGTGTATAAATACTACCTAGCTTGCATTGTATTGTATCACTGCTTGAGAAAGGCTTAATCAGCCGAAACGTCGCGCACTGGTGTGTCATTAAACACGTTTTTTCAACTTTATCCTTGGACGTGCTGTCTCCTACTTCACAACTACTACTCCCATACAGCAATCATCTCCTGCCTTGTTCACCATTTTCTATACTGTACTGCTACTACTACTCTCACTACTGTTGTTACTGCTCTTGGCAGCTCCCCTGCAACAAGAAATGCAGCATTGTGTCCCCACATATTACAAACAAGCACAGTCTGCATCCCCAATACGCAGCAGGACTATATGATCATTAAAGGGAACCAATCACCTCAAAAACACATATATAGCTTTTTAAATGTGCTGTTAGAGCACACAGCACACTTTCCATACATGTTTCTATATACTCCCTGCCTCCCGGTGTAATCCATAAAGTAACTTTATAAAACTGGTGCCCGGTATGCAAATTACATCAGGTAGTCACCGGTGCGGTGTTCGGCTAGATGGTAGTCATGGTCAGTCCGGGTCCCCTGGGTGTTCTTCGGCGGTAGTCACACCCCTCTGGGCGTGATTCAAATCACCCAGTAGCTCTGACATCACTCGGGAGCGCGCCGTGCACGACGTTGGGGCGCCTACGTTCTTACCCAGCTGCGCATGCGCAGTACAGCCGCTCCCATTCTGGCTGTACTGCGCCTGTGCAGAATAGCCTCGAACTCCGGCTCACACTGAGTTCGAGGCTATTCTGCACAGGCGCAGTACAGCCTGAATGGAAGCGGCTGTACTGTGCATGCGCGGCGGCGTAAAAACGTAGGTGCGCAGACGTCGTGCACGGCGCGCTCCCGAGTGACGTTGGAGCTACTGGGTGATTTGAATCACGCCCAGAGGGGTCTGATTACTGACGAAGAACGACAAGGGGACCCGGACTGACCATGATTACCATCTAGCCGAACACCGCCCAGGTGACTACCTGATGTAATTTGCATACCGGGCGCCAATTTTATAAAGTTACTTTATGGATTACACGGGGGAGGCAGGGAGTATATAGAAACATGTATGGAAAGTGTGCTGTGTGCTCTAAGAGTACATTTAAAAAGCTATATATGCGTTTTTTAAGGTGATTGGTTCCCTTTAATGCTTTCTCATGTACATCCTCTAATGTACATAATGCTCCACAGGAATTTACATTCGGGAAACAAAACAAAAATTGCAGACTAAAATGAATTTACATAGACACACTATAAGGGTACAAACACACACACCGTATATGCAGCGTATTTACTGCTGCGATACGCAGCAGATACGCAAAAGATTAGATCTAAATAACTGAACACCGCATCAAATCTGCTGCAGATCTGCTGCGTATACGGTGTGTGTGTGTTTGTACCCTAAAAAGAAGTCTCAACACCCCTGGATCATAGGACCAGATCATAGAATGGCAGACCTAAAGGTTGTGGTACTCAAAGGTTTCTTCTAGAATTCTTCTAGAGAGAGGAAAGTATGGGAATTCAAATTGCTAAAAACATTCCCGACATTCCGGGTGTATTCACACGTACAGAATCCACAGCAGATTTGATGCCGTGTATTAAATCTGCTGCAGATCTGCATCATCAAAAGCAGAGCAGCAGCAAATCCCTATAGAAAACCTTTCTTGCTCAATACAGTTTCAGAGCAAATGTCAGCAAAGAGTATGTCAGGGGGAAAAAAACAACATTTCCTACAGGACATACAGCAGCTAAAAGGTATTGGAAGACTTGAGATTATATAATAGAATTTTTGCTGATAACCACTTTAACACATGGACTAAACTTAGCACCTGGATTTAGGACATGCTCTACATGCATGCTCTCCACAGATAAAACCAAGAGAACCAAGATTTCTAAATAACCTTTACTTTACAATAGGTCCTTTTTATTGCACTGGCTTATGTGAAGTATCGACCCCTAACCCCACTTATTCTTTTTTTTTTTTTCTAATTTTTTTTTTCCTGTTTGTGAATTGAGAGGAATGAGTTAATCCATCCAAAGTTTGAAGGAAGAAAAATAAATTCTTTTTCATGAACTCTTTTCTCACGAACTGAATCCTGTTCAAGGACATACAGTTGGTCCACCGTCTGTTCCCAGCAGATAATAAATGTTATTCTAGAATTCACATGCAGATAACAAATGTTTTTGTATTAGCATCCTTATGTATGTATCAACATCCTTATGTAAACAATTTTAATTGAACATTTAATCTTATTGTATCAAAATATATCCGTAGTTACGTGCATAGTGTATGACTTTGCATTTTACATTCATATCCATTGGTTTTTTTCTGTATAAATAAAGGTGGGTTCTCAGAGATGGGAACAAACACACCAGACTTGTTTGCAAGATACGTAGTCTGTGTCCTCATTCTAAGTGCATGGTGTGGGAGAGGGGATCCGGACCCATTCTCCAACTCAATTAGGAAACAGCCAACAACAGTAGGCCTTCTTTGGGAAGGCACCTCGACATTATTGGCGCCCGATAGCAGGGACACGCCCATTACATCGGGAGATCGGATGACCTACACTGCTGTACCAGGAGAGAGAGGGGTGAACAGGGAGACCACAAAACCTGGCCAGGTAAGAGTAAAAAATTTGTTTGCTCTTTTCTGTGCTCTCCTCCTTCACATCTTTCTTACCTACCTCTGCAGAGTAAGTTATCAAAAGTGAACTCACGATAGGCGTGTCAATTTGAACTTTGTTCTCCTCTTGTTGGCTGTTCTATGTTTGTTTGTCCTAACCTGTGAGGGATAGTATATAGTAGGCGAAGAATTGCTCATTCAGGCTAAAACTGTTACCCAGAGCCCGGCCGTGGTTGTCACAGGTCCTCATAGACACGGAGCGTTGTGCGGTGGGAACAGTGCCAGTGCTAAAACCACTTTGGAATGAGCCTAGTAGCCTAACTATACAAGGACGCTGGACAGTAGTCTGGTTGTTTCCAAGGGAAAGATCTGTAATATGCTAACTACTGTCCTCTGTATACTTGGGGTAACTTGTTTTGCAATCTACATAGCAGCAAGAGTGTATTTCAACATAAGAGAAGGAAGCCCTGAACCGTG
The DNA here is from genome assembly GCF_027789765.1 of Dendropsophus ebraccatus. Lineage (NCBI taxonomy): Eukaryota > Metazoa > Chordata > Amphibia > Anura > Hylidae > Dendropsophus > Dendropsophus ebraccatus. Next base: position 58,400,252 of record NC_091459.1, read on the forward strand.
GAATATTCTAAGTCCCAGCTTTTGGTAGTGATCCGTGGTCATAAGTGTACAGGACACAAGAAAGAAAATCATCAGTTGATCATTCTGGGTGCCTCCTGTTATACGATCACAAAGTAATATAAAATGGGACAAACAGAATCAAAAGGGGTTTCTGCAACCCACATAGTGACCTGCCGATATGGCAAAGAACAAGCAAAAAGGGCAAAAGCAATGTTGAAATATTTTAACATCCAACACGATGCTGTTTTTAACCCCAATACTTGGACTAAAGTCCAAGAAACAAGGGGAGGATTAATAATTGATAATGGATGGGAAATCACAGTTACCCATATGAAAGATCTATCTCAACAGGCAAAAGACCAACAATGGTGGCGTATAGACCCTTTGTTCTGCAGGAATCTTCCCCTTGGTCAGCTGTTGAAGTAGTTACTTTGATTTAAAGTGCCCCTGACCTGATTGTAAGACCAATGCCTTTTTGAAGTGGGCAGCCTAAATTCAAATAGTGTATAGTGCCATGTAAGTGTCTAAGTACAATGCCACGTACTCAGACAAGGAGAACAGTCCAGCTCATTGCTAGATACAGTACTGAGAGAGCTGAAAAGGGGTTAATGAAGGCTGCGTAGTGAAGCAGCATACAATTATTTGGCACATAATGTGTGTTATTTGTTATGTTTTGTACAAGGCCATCAACCAGCTCTGAGGGCTGCAGATCACATGCAAGCAGCATTAGGAAAAAAAAAAAAGAATCAGAGCTGTTAGTGTAATGTAATGTACGCTCCTACATTATATACTATATTTCAGCCAGTTTTACTAAGCTGGTGTTCCCCTTTAGAAGTATGTTACATGTTACAAAATGTTGATCATTTTCTGTTGTCCCGACCGTGGAACATTTGCTTATTTGTGTACGCCATTTTTCTGTAATCAGCCCTCAAAGATGGCGACTGAAAGCCAACCACTCCCCATATCATCCACGTCTGTATTATAATTGTGACGTCTCAAAACCATGCCCTAAGCCAACACCCCTATATCCGGTTAGCTAGTCCGGTGGCCATTTTAACTCCTGGCATTTCTGTCCTCCGCCCATACTGCTTAGTGTCACTGAGGGGGCAGGCACAGGACTCTCCGATAGAGTCTAACAACTATTTTGCACATTTATTAAGAAATGTTATTACCTGAGGGTGAGGAAAGTTAGACAAAGGTTTGTTGAAAGGAAAAGTATAGAGACTGTTTGAAGAAGTCCGGTTTAGTAGACCTATAAGATTGTTATACGGAAGTGTCAGTAAGAGGAGTCAGAGGGAAAAAGCACGTTTATTAGGAATGTCAAGAGAAAGTGATAATTGGTAAAGATCAAACGCAGACGTTTGTGCACTTATTGGGAAGAAGTAGTTTACTACTGTAATATATATATATATGTGTATATATGTGTACACAACTATCCTAATAAGTTCTACGCAAATAATTTTTTTATTCTACTAAGTTATAAGTATGTGTGTCACTGTCCAAGGTTACAGTCTGGTCTATAGGAGCACATCTGATATCTTCTGTAACGTCAAGGATGTTTAGGAAAAAAACTTCCAAGAAGTTTTAACTCTTGTATCTATGATTTTACTGCTCACTGCTCAAGGTTAGAAGTGAGGTACAGAGCGTTCTGCTTACTGATAAGAGACGCTTACTAGAGGAATGGATTCATTTCAGCTAATGATGGTACAAATTAAGCTGAAGGTTCTGACAAAAAGAATTATTCTATATACCGTATGTTTTACATTTCATCTTTAAGGTGTGTTTTATTTAATTTTTTTATCAAAAGAAGGTTAATATGGGACGAGTGTACAATGTTTAATTATTTTTATTTGTTATTTTTAGGGGTAACAGTTTTGTGATGATTATAGCAAACTAGCTCATGACTTTATATATTGTCTTATCCCTATAAAGCCACAGCCATATCCATGGCTCCAGTCTGCACTCCTTATGCCCCCCCAATATATATATATATATATATATATATATATATATATATATATATATATATATATCTTGTGCTAAGTGCATTGAATCCAGCATCTCTGTTGACTCTTGATGTAGATTCAAATGGGGGAGGGGATAGAGGTGAATGGAAATGGGAGCAGCCCATTCCGATGGAGTAGCCAATTTTAATGTTTTAAAAAAAAAAATTTTTTTAAACCCTGTACAATCTTTATATTTTTGAATAAGGATGTTTTTATTACTTATTGTGTTTGATATTTTAAATTGGGAAAGATGAAGATGTAATTGAAAGCCCAAATATTAATGAAAGTTTAAAAGTTTTCATTGTAGATTATCCCAGACTTTTCAAAGATGGATGACACAAGACGCAAGGATATATGGTGACCGCCATGCAGCGTGACGTTCCACTGCAGAAACCGCTCCTGCCATAAGCTGGAGGTGAGGACAATCACTGAGACATGTAGGATGGTTGGAGGTAACTGTGCAGATGTCTATATGAAGCCCACCATTATGGGTTAATTGGCAAATTAGAGATTTGTTTGGTCCCTGGGCTTACCAAAAAAACTTGTACGAAAAAAAAAACTGTTCAAAGAAGAAGAAAAGCTGCCATAGAGCGGCTGACGCAACGTTCACGCAGACAAACCCTGAAGCCAAAAGGGTGATGGATGATGGATGAAGCTGGTGATACTGTGGTTTCTGTGCTCTTCCCAAGGTAACAGCGTACAAAGCGTACAAGGGAATGAAGAGATGTTTCCAGTCTCTTCCTGAGGTAACCGTACATAGTGTACAGGTGGAGGGGAGATGTGGATCTGTTTGTTTTTAAGTCTTTTCCAGAGACAATCAGCAACAAGCTGTGAGACCAGCGGATGGAGAAGAGGTACAGGGTAAAGATGGCATCCAATAACTATTTGCCGACAGCCTTGTATCCCACTGTAAGTTATCTGACAAAACCAGCAGAAGGAAGCCATGTGTAATGTGATGTAGTATCCTCACATTGGGCGGCCCAGGGGTCAACAAATATAGCAGAGAGGGTTGTGTACGGCTGTATTATCTACACCTGTCATAACCTACTGTAAGTAACACCGTAAAGTGCCTGTCTGCATAGTCTGTCATCTTCCTGCCTGTTTCAGGGAATGTAAGTGGACGTCATCCACCTGCCACAGGTGGCCTATATAGGTATGTCCTTGTCTGTACTGGTGTCTTCTTTACAGGTCAGCCAAAGCTATGGGAGACAACAAAGCCAATGTCTGAGGTTATACTAGTGGCCTTAAAAGAAGCGATATAACTGAGGCCAAGAGTCCAAGTGTCTGTAAAGAGGCCTGTCAGTCAAAAGATGGGTTTAAGGATAAAGGATCCATACCAATGCTACTATTACAAAAAGGATCATAGGATATATATTATTCTCATAAAAAGGCTTTGAAACCTTAGGTGATGTATGGTTTACACTTTGCTTTTATTTCTATTGTGGTTATTTTATGTGTAATATGTGATGATCTCAGTGAAGACAAGAGATAATTCAGTAGGATCCAAATATTATATCGGTAATAATCGCCCAGTCACTTCATATTATTGGTGTATGTATTATACTATATGATTATGTACAGGAAGGGATGTGACCATGTGACCAGTCATTAGACCTGTGTGATCTAATCATAAAGATGTTTTCTAGGTACAAATTGAAGTAAAAAGACTAAAAAGAAGTGGAAATTTTGAGAATCCCTTACTGAAGATTGTGAATTCACTAATTGGTTATTATAAGTGAATCTAATGGTTACATAGTAGGTCACATTGTGGAGATTTTATTGCATTTACCTGTTATGCTGTTTTTGGTTTATGTATCAATCAACTTTTCATTTTGCTTTTGCCATGAGATAAGATTTGCTCACATCAAAACTTTTTATTTTCAAAAACTTTTTTAAAGTTAGTTGTTGTGATTTTCCAAACCCCACATGATGCCGAAGTGGTAGAGTCCTTGTGATAGAGTCACGTCTGTTATATACAGTAATAAGACAATAAGGTTTGGTTATTTTGGATATTAAAAAAAAAAAAAAAAAATCCAGAGAGGTATTTGTCATATATACATATATTAGTTTGGGTCTTTCAGTTATTGCAAATCAACCTACCTCATCTGCTGTAAGTTTGTTCCGCCATCTATAACTTTCAATAAAATGTATGATACTATTATTTCTGTATCCTATGGTGATGCAAACTTGGGACAAATTAGTTGAAGCCACAGACTATTTAGATGATCAGATATTTGACATACTGGATATACTTAACACCTCAGTAGCAGTGCAGAGGCAACTTATGGTAGTTACTAACCAGCACACTGTGGTGCTTGATTTTCTGACTGCTGCTCAAGGGGGGATGTGTCAGGTAGTTGGCCCTACATGTTGTCATTATGTAAATGATCAAGGAATAGTGCAAATCACAGCAGGACTGGATAAAATTGCACAACTAAGGAAAAAACATGATGAGATGATTTCGGCAGACCAGGATAAACGGTGGTCAGGGGCATTAGCTAGCTTAAATCCTGCAAATTGGTTCAATGGTATGGGAGGATGGTTCATGGGAATACTACAAACAGTTTTTCAGATCATGTTGTTTCTTTTATTGGTCTATTGTGTAATCAAAGGATTATGCTGTTGTTGTCAACAAGTTACAAAGACTAAATCTTATACTCTATAAGTAATGATGTTTGTTTCTTTTCCTTCTAGATTGGCGTAATGATGAGAAAATCTCTTGGAGGAGGATATGCCCATGTGGCTCTAGGTGATGGTGTTGGACCCAGAAGCATCCGCACCCTGACAACCCGCAGCGGTCAGAGAGTGTTTAGGGTACATATTGGGATTTAATCCTGTCCAGGACCCAGATTTCTTCATCATCGCCAAAAAGGGGGGACTGAGAGGAATGAGTTAATCCATCCAAAGTTTGAAGGAAGAAAAATAAATTCTTTTCTCATGAACTCTTTTCTCACGAACTGAATCCTGTTCAAGGACATACAGTTGGTCCACCGTCTGTTCCCAGCAGATAATAAATGTTATTCTAGAATTCACATGCAGATAAGAAATGTTTTTGTATTAGCATCCTTATGTATGTATCAACATCCTTATGTAAACAATTTTAATTGAACATTTAATCTTATTGTATCAAAATATATCCGTAGTTACGTGCATAGTGTATGACTTTGCATTTTACATTCATATCCATTGGTTTTTTTCTGTATAAATAAAGGTGGGTTCTCAGAGATGGGAACAAACACACCAGACTTGTTTGCAAGATACGTAGTCTGTGTCCTCATTCTAAGTGCATGGTGTGGGAGAGGGATCCGGACCCATTCTCCAACTCAATTAGGAAACAGCCAACAACAGTAGGCCTTCTTTGGGAAGGCACCTCGACAGAATGTTGTGCTAGTATTTACCACCACATATGGTTAAAACCAACATTCTGTGCTGAAAATTACCCCTGATTTTACACATCAGACAGTTAGTTCTTATTTGCTATAACATTTTGTAGACACATACTTAACTTGTTTTGGGGATGATTATCAAAGCTGTTGCTTAATAGCTTTCTGTTTGCATAACTTTAGGCATTTTAATAGCTGGTTACTGCCCTTGTTAACCTAAAAGTGAACTTTTCAAACTATTTTTATTACCTGAACACATTAATGGAATGTAATAAATCCTTACTAGTAACTATATTGACTTTATCCAGTCCCGTTGCATTCCTTTTATAATTTTCTTAGCAGCTGCTATCCAGTCAGGAACTGGTGGTCTAATCTGGCCATGCTTTTAAACTTATAAACAATTTCTGTCTAAAAAAAAAAAAAAGGACAAAGTAAATAGAAAGTAAGCTGATTATTTAAAATGCTTAGGGTGTTCTTCTAGTTTCTGCCCACTCCCTGCAGCTGCCACTGGAACTTCTGAGGCCCCCTTCACACGTCCGGATAAACCATCCGGATTTCCGGACCCATAGACTTTAATTAGTCACAGACACCCTTCCGGATCTTTCCGGAAGGGTGTACGTTCCGGGAAATAGATCCGGATAAAATAGGACATGTCCTATTTTTATCCGGAACTCCGGCCTAGACGCCCCCATAGAAGTGTATGGGAGCGCCGGAATCACCGGATTCCGGATGATTGAGAACCCACCAGCCCCCGCAACCACTGGCACCCCTGCCCCCCCCCCCCCCCCCCCCCCCCCGGACCGGACATCAGCTGCCCGCCGCCCAGACAACCCCCCCCCGGACCGGACATCAGCCGATCAAACCCCCCCGCCCCCGGAACTCACCACTCATCTCTGCCCCCCGGACCGGACAGCAGCCGCCCGATCACCCAACTTGCCACTCTTCTCTGCACCCCCGCCAGCCCAGGACTCACCACCAGCTGCCGCCGCCGACAGGTGAGATCAAACATCCTGCCCCCCCCCCCCCAAAACTGAAACTCCCATCACGCAGGCCATGATGGGAGTTGTAGTTCTGGAGCCTGTGGCTACCAAGGTTGCAGAAGTACAACTCCAATCATTCCTTGCTGACAGGTCATGATGGGAGTTGTACTTCTGCAGCCTGTGGCCATCCAGGTTGCTGAAGTACAACTCCCATCATGCCCTACTGACAGGTCATGATGGGAGTTGTAGTTCTGCAGCCTGTGGCCATCCAGGTACACTAGGGGCTGTGTGGGTACCTGTGATTTATGTTGGCATACTAGACCAAAAAAATGTTTTCTCATCAGGAAATTCTTTTTGGATCCTACTTGGAATGATGAAACACCCACATGACTACCTTCCTGGAATTTGCATACGGCGGGGACAAGATCAAAGTATGATTTTGGGGTGTTTTGGGCAGGGGCAGCTGCTATGGATACATGTGTGGAAAGTGTTTTAGAGGAGGTATAAGCACATATTATTGCCTTCATATAGATTTTTTTGATGATTGTTCCCTTTAAAAAAAAAAAACGCATAGGGGCCCCCCTATTTTCTTAAGTAGCAATGTTTAAAAAACAGCCTAGTCATAGCCTAGTCAGGGTGGAAAGGGCCATTTTTTTGGCCCTCCTCAGCCTAAAACCAGCGTGCCACTGCCCAGTCCAGGAGCGCCGATTTTGACACTCCGGGACTATTGGTACCCAGCTCTTCTCAGTACCCCTGGTGAGGTGGGTACTGAAGTAATGGGGAGGTGGTAAGCCATTTTATACCGGCTAACACTGGGCCCCCGACTAAGTAGTGGAAGCTGTAATCAGTGGATCAAGACATCTGATAGGCGGCTGATAAGCCTGTAATTAAGAAAAAAATAAATAACACAATAAAGGAAAGTATTTTTTTTAAATAGAATAACACCCCTTGTTGACCATTTTATTATTATTATAAAAAAAAAAAAAAACAACGCTGGTCATTGACATAGTCCACCAAATCCGATGCAATCTGTATACCAATTTTTGTAAAACAAAAAAAGGGGGAAAAAACCCCACAAATAACTCCCCTCAGGGAGTTATTTGAGGGTGTATGCTATCCTCACTTAAAGAAGACCTGTCACCCCCCGTGCCGGGGTGACAGGCTCCCGACCCCCCGTTACAGCCCCCTATACTCACCTTATCGCGCCAGGTCCCGCTTCCTGATCCGATCGGGTCACGGAGATATCAGCTCCCAAAGCCCGGCGCGCGCGCTGACAGGAGAGTCCGACGCTTATAGAGAATGAATGGGGAGTCCGATGCTCCGTCATTCTCTATGGGCATCGGACTCTCCTGTCGGGAGCTTCGGGAGCTGATATCTCCGTGACCTGACCGGATCAGGAGGCAGGACCCGGCGGGATCAGGTGAGTATAGGGGGCTGTAACGGGGGGTCGGGAGCCTGTCACCCCGGCACGGGGGGTGACAGGTCCTCTTTAACACCATGGGGGCCTCATTGATCTTACACTGTACCCATTCCAGAAAAGAAGGGGATTAAGTGCCCCCCCTTTCATGATGGGTTGGGTGCAGTGCTAGGGGGATAATGGGGGCCCCATTTATACTTACAACAGACGTCTTCATTTTTCACCAGAGCTAAAAGTGTGCCGGGCTCTGACTCTTCAAATATCAAGACAGCAAATCAGCAGCTGCAGCCAGGGCATCACTGCATCCGCAGAATGACTGAGGTGACAAGACATAAGTGTCATCTCAGCCAATCAGTGACTGAAGCAGTGTCCCAGCTCAGCCGCTGATTGCAAGAAAGGGGGGGGGGGGGGGTAAATTAACTATCCACTGCAGCACCTTCTCTCGGGATAGCACACACTCTGGCCCACAGGGGGTTAATTTAACCCCCTGAAGACCAGACTGTGGGTCATCAAGAAATAATGCTCCTGGTCTTGGGGCAAGTATTAGATAAATGGCCCTTCTCACCCTGGTGTTACTAGACTGCAGCTGTTTTTTTATCTGGTTGGTTATGAAAAATACAAATTATTTATTAAAAAAGTGTGTAGGGCCCTCTTTCTTTGGTCAATTTGATGTCATTATTTAAAACGCTAAGTAGCAAAAACCTAACACTTTCCATCATTCCGAGAGCGCTATTCCTTGGTGCACCATGGTGGTGGCAGCAATATCCATTAAGGACACCGTTTTCGTTTTTCAAATGGTAATTTGCTTCACTGAAGCAGAATTAGATCATAAAGGATGATTTTTTTTTCTAGGCAACTAATATAATTATACAGTATGCTTATAAAATATGGGAGTGATATAAAAATTGTACCATGTGTGCTGCAGTTACCCTCTCTACTCTGTACTGGAGCTATCCTTACTGCACTATTTACCGCTCTTACTTGGCAAGCTGTGAGGACAAATGACCTCATTTCCTGTACATGCCCAAAGAGTTGAACTGAAGATAAGGTGAGCAGAGGAATGGGGCTCATTGCTGCCAAAGCAAGAGATAAAAAAAAAAAATTAAAGGAGTTATCCAGAGAGCAGAAAAGGTCCCACATCCTATGCTCTCTAGCGCTCCACCTCCCTCTGCCTGTCTGTGCTGAAAACTTCTCTGATGAGAAGTGGGAAGTAACATGTTGTAGGTGAATCTACACCTGCACACAATGTCAACTAGCTGCCCGATGTCCTGAAACATTGGTAACATCTGGCAGATATTGGTCATTTCTCGCAACATGCCTCCGTGCAGACAGGCTGAGAGAGGAAGTAGAGCACCAGAAAGCAGAAGAGGTACAGCCTTTCCTGCTCTCCGCATATCCCCATTAACTGTCAGTTTAGATTTGAATACCTCTTTAGGCCGGGTTCACTACATAAAAAACACGGCCATATTTCATAACAGTCGTATTTGTGCAAACAACGGCCGTTATTTGCAAAATAACGGCAGTTGTTTGCGCAAATACGAGCGTGGTTATGAAATACGGCCGTGTTTTTTTACGTAGTGTGAACAGAGCCTTAAGAGCCAAAAAAAGACATCAATGTTGTATGACATATAGGACACCATGACACATCCATCTGTAACAAACTCAATCAGAACAAGTCTTTTTTAAAAGTTTTTTTTTTTTTATTGAGGTAACAATTGTATTTCATTATATAATAAGATCTACACATTGTTCTAAGGCACTTGAAAATGTGCACATCATTAAACTCTACAATATAATAAGACTGGATACTGAACTGAATCTTGATTGTTATGAAGTATATAACACAAAATAAACGTTGAATAATAATACATGATATAAAAAAGATAATACATTGTTGTTTCAGATTACACCAGTGGAAAATATATATTATAATACATATATGCAAGTTGTGTTACAGTACAGATAAAGAACAAGGAATATCTTTTGCTATTTAACCAGTGTACATTTCCAGTTATTTACAATGACAGAAAATACTATGTGCATCCTACATACAGCAATGGGTCACTAGTCACTAGAAATCAAAATATATCTTCATCCACATATTACAGCTGCCACGTCCACAAATAAACCACAATTTATACCCCTGTATATAATTATTAAGGCAAATATTGCAATGTCATTAATGAAACATCAGATGGACGTATCCAATGTGGTCATTTTTTTTATAGCTTTTACATATACATATATATATATATATATATATATATATATATATATATTTAGTCCATGCTTTACAACTCATTATTACCAGCTATGCAAAAATATAGAAATGGTCTACAAAGCAACAAAAAGCCTGACCGGATAGCTGAGCAGTATTTACTAGGTACAATGCATAAGATCAATACAGCGTAAACTTATCTGCACTATAGCCTCCTGCCTCCACCTGTATGAGACAACACATGCTTGTGAAGAAGCAATAGGAAGCCAAGTAAAACTGCTGAATTACTGTAAACCTTACAGGGCAAAGAACCAGGCACAGAAAATATTAGAGGTTGTCTAGCCTTAAGGCCCTATTACACGGCCCGACATTTAGGGTAAATTCACACGGGCGGATTAGTCGGGAGTCTTACGCACGAAATCCGCAGCTAATGCGCAATACACATATTATTCTTCTTATTATTAATACGTGTATTGCAGATTTCGTGCGTAAGACTCCCGGCGGATCCGCCCGTGTGAATTTACCCTAAGGAGCAAGCAAGTGCTGACCTGTCAGGACAGCACTTGCTTGCTCCTTGTTTCCCGCTCGCTGCATGTGCTTGTACGAGCACAGACATTTAGTGGGGAGCTGCATGAGGGGCTGCCCAGACAATCCTTAGGTAATCCGGGTGGCCCATAGAAGATAGTGGTTACCGTTGTAGTTTTAATAGAACATGTTTTAAGACAACAATCAGCCGACATTGTGCATTGTTGGTTTTTAACATGACCTATTATACCAAACGATTATCGGCTGCAAATTGGCCAAGTACGGCTGATAATTGGTGTAATAAAGCCCTTATGCAAGTCTAAAGATTTTTCAATACAATGTTTTTTAATTCTTTCCTATAATGTGAAGCTCTGTACAGGATCGTATACAATCTTCCAAGGAAGCACTAGTGTTTACATTCAGTTTGTTACAATGTTTCCAACCATCAGGCGTGTGGGCAGCAAATATCTCTACCACTGGTTTCCTGGCTACTTAGTGCACAGATGATTGTCTTGAAATAGGTTTTAGACATATTGTGGAATATTTGCACACAATGGACTTGTTGCGCAAATTTATTTTCATATGACTAGACAACCCCCTTACTCAAGGCTAGCCAAATACAATCCCAAAAGACATACAAGAGGCAACTATTTATTAATCAGTGGACATTACTGTCATTCCTTTTTATAATAAGTATATCAAGACAAGAGATGGGCTTAACTGCATTTGATTAGCAGTGTCTGAATGCAAGTTGGACGCAGCAGTAGGAAGTCCTAGTGGATACAGCTGTACCCATGTTTTCTAGCCAGCCTTAGGGTGGCATCCAACTTATTCAGCCACTGGAAATTAAATGCTGCATGATCGGACGAAGCATGCTCCAGTTACGCCCATCAAGATCCCTTGAGCAACAGACAATCTCATATCTGTCTAGTGAAAGTGTTCACAGAACAAACTCATCTTAAAGTGGCATAATGATCATCTAAAATAAGGCATTAGAGATGAGCAAACTCGAGCGTGGGGCATTGATTACCGGTGGCTGAAGAAGTTGGATGCAGCCCTAGGGAGTCCTGCTGGAATCAGCCTATGGCTGTATCCATGTTTTCCAGGCAGCCTTAGGACCACATCTAACTTCTGCAGCCACCGGTAATCAAATGCTGCACGCTCAGGTTTGCTCTTCTCTATAAGGCACCAATTCTGGATTCACAAGGGAAAGGAAAATGACTGTGTGTGCCATGCAGGTCAGATTGTTGCGATAATAACAATGGCATTGTTGCTTCTTTATAGCAATTATAACGTCCATTACTTCAGTCTTATCACATCCACATAAATAAAAGCTTTGGCAGCAGGACTAGAGTCTTTGAATGCCTTTATAAGATAAGTGCAGAGCATTAAACGCATTCCCTCACATAGAGGCTGCCCATAACTCTCATTTGTTGAAGGTAGTTCGGGACTGGATGTTTCCAGCATTTGCATTGTTTGTCTATGTCATGTTTATTTTTTTCAGATCATGTAACCCAGGCTACTTGCATAAAAATGTCATGTTTGACCGTAGGAATATATTGAAATAGAAATGTTTTTTACTTAAAGGGGTTGTCCAGGAAAATTTCATACTTAGTTTTGTATACTTACCTGCCCTGCTCCCCCGCTGCCAGTTCCCCGGCCACCTGCTTTGTGATGCTGTCAGCATTTTGAAAACATCCAATAATGTGCCACTCCCACTCACGCTCAGCATAGACTTCATGCTGACCAACCATTTTCTTTGGGAACAGGACGTCATCGGATGTTATGAAAACAATCACAGCGAAGCAGAACAGACGGCACGAGAACAGGACAAGTATACAATACTGACATATACTTCGTAGCAGGGCTATGAATTTTTCCCGGACAAGCCCATTAATAGGGTTTTATTGAAACACTTGAAGTTTGTGTAGGGGCACATCTTTAAAAAGAATGCCATTAATAAGATGGGTACAGAGTATGTAGAAAGAGTGTCTCTACCTGTAAGAGCCACATGTCTATGTATTACATATAGCCGACCAATTTTAATGGGCATTATATATATATATATCTTGCTTCATATCCCCTGCAATTAGAGATGAGCGAATATCGAGCATGCTCGAGTCCACCCAAACCCGATCGTTTGGCATTTGATTAGCTGGGGCTGTTGAAGTTGGATAAAGCCCTAAGGTTGTCTGGAAAACATGGATACAGCCAATGACTATATCCATGTTTTTCAGATAGCCTTAGGGTTTAATCCAACTTCAGCAGCCACCGCTAATCAAATGACGAACGATCGGGTTCGGACGAACTAGAGCATGCTTGATATTCGCTCATTTCTACCTGCAATGCAAAGGCCAATACATGTCGATGCCACTTTGAAAGGATCTTGCATCTCTGGATAGGTGCACTTTTAAGGGAACTAAACAGAACTGTTCAACAAGGCATGTAACAAATAAAAACAGGCACAGAAACCATGGTTTTCTAGAAGGTCATATTAAAAGGATGTCCCCATCTTAGCCATTCTTTTCTAGCTTATGCCATAAATACCTGTTAGATGCATTCCAAAATGGTGTCAAGGATTTTTGAAGGAATCTACAAAAAAGTTTCTAAAGGAATATGATCAAAGCTTAAAGTGGTTTCAGGATTAGAAAAAGTATGGTTACTTTCTTTCCAAAACAGCCCCACCATTGTCCCGAGGCTGTGTGCAGTATTACAATTCAGCTCCATTCACTTCAGTGACACTGAGCTGCAAAGCACCACACCCAAACTGCGAACAGGACAGATGTTATTTCTGGAGGAAAGCAGCCATGTTTTTCTAAGCCTGGATAACCCCTTTAAAATGAGAATATCTCTTTAAAATGAATCTGTCAGGTCCGTACCAGGTACAGAGCTGCAGACACAGGCATTGTGGGGAGATAAAACACAGCTGTGCCACAGCTATCTGCTGCTCTACCTGGTAGAGACCTGACAGATTCCTTTTAATTACATAAGTCAAACTTAAAACATGCCAAAATGCAATATACACACTAAAGCTTCATACTGCCCTCAGATTTGTACAGGCCTCGATTCATATAATACATTTTACCACTGACTAATAACTTCACAAAATTTCCTTAAAATACAAAGCGGCCACCAAATCATTTACAAGCAAGCTGTCAAGTTTGGACAAAGAATGTTTAGAAGGAAACTAATGGCAGGTTAGAGGAATGTAACCTGCTGGTATGTTCCTATAGGATCGGTGAGGCCTGTAGCCTCACCCCCCAGTGCACTAAACTGACTAATTAACATTTGAATAAAATGCAGTATTTTAGGGAAACGGTGCGGAGGATGAAGGTAAAAAAAACTACCTTATTCCTCAGCATCCCCTGCCCTATGGGAATGTATCGACAGGTTATATTCTTCTAATTGCTGTTACTTTCCCTTTAAATACTGTGCCTCTTAAAAAGGTTCAAAAGCCGACAGCCACATATGAGGGCGCTCTCTGATCTATAACCTCAGCATGCTTGTGAGTATAATATAAAGGCTAGTAACAGGGGTTGTTTTCTTTAAGCTCCTACACACCTAGAAAGAAACGGGTCATGTCATTCATTGGTCTGCATCAGTAAAAGTTCAATATAAATACATCCATTGAAGCAGCCAGGTTTGGCCGAAATTTACAGACAAAAAGAAACATCTTTACATGATTTTTACAACATTCCAAGTCTTTGAGCATCGCAGTTTACTATACAGGCGGGATTTATCATGTATTTATAAATATATAGGCATTAACACCCGCTATGTAGGTAAGATGTTCCCAAAACATCCAAAAAATAGTTATACATACAACATGGATACATAAACATATGTGGGCGGACTGTCTATTAACACTGAATTTATGAAGGAAACTAGACTGAAGACAAACACACTAAATATGTACTAGAAGCCGTGATTTGTCAGTAAACGGGTCATTAGGCTGATATTTACAATGACAACAGTATAACGTGTCCTGGCACACTAAACCGCTACTCTCCTCAACAACATCCAAAATGTTCAGAACGGTCTTTTCTTGGCTTCAATATTGTGCTTCCCTACTGAATTGGCACTGTGAGTTATATGTGTACTGGGTCGGCATCATACAGTACATGGGAAGAAAGTGAAGCGGGAAGGGTGGATGATATCTCATTGAAAATTAAAGGTATGTACAATGTATGTCCACTCTGAAGCTCACAGTACACATAACAACGCTGACAGATGAAGAAGTCTGGCAAACAGCTTTTTAAGTTGTCATCCCCATAAACATGCATGCTTGGCAGAGCCTCAAGTGGGGAGGGCAAATAGGAAACTAAGAGACCCCTATGGCAGCGGAGGATTTTCTAAGAGAACACATAATCAGGAATGTTAGAATCACACACACTCTATCATTCTTTCTCCAGGCATCTGGAGGACCCAATTAACGGGTTGGGCCGTCTTTGATCTAACGGCCAGCTTTAGGTGTAGAAAACAATATATGGACTCCATTCTACCCAGGAAGTGTTTGCAAGCTTAATTAACAGACAAATTTACTTCTGTATAAGTATACAAGTCCCACTACTTAAATGAAATGAGACAATATCATCTGCAGAGGAGAGGAGAAAAACAGCAGAAGCATCTCTAAGCAATATGTAGCCTGAATAGATTTCCAGAACTCCCTAGGGCTGCATCCAACTTCTTAGCCACAGCTAATCAAATGTCACACACTCAGATTCAGACAAACCTGAGTAAGTTTATTAAAGGAATAAAAAAAATAAAATGGCCAACCCCTTTAAAGGTCAACCCACTTTATAGTAAGACTGTTCAGTGTACAGTATTAGTAAGTGTACTTACTGACAGCAGCTCAGACTCCAGGCTGTGCTGTCCTGGTCTGTGGTGAGTCTGTCCATAAGATGGCCAACATGGAGGAGCATGTGACCATGCCCCACCCCCAGTGTCCTTCATAGCCATACACAGGCTCAGTGGTGGGCACTGGGGGGCGGGGGAAGGTAACATGCTCCTCCATGCCGTCCATCTTTTGAACAGACTCACTACAGAGCAAGGCAGTACAGCGTGGAGGAGGAGAGTCTGATTTTAGCTATATGAGGTACACATGGAGCTGCTCTCAGTAAGTGCTATGAGTAGTCACTAATACTGTACACTGAACAATTTTACTATGAAGTGGCCAACCCCTTCAAGGATTTTAGCCATTACAGTTACTATAAAACAGGGGCTCAACAATTCCTCAGCCAACGTCAAATCAATCCAAGCTGCAACGAAGATGAAGCTCAGAGAAAAAAAAACAAAAAACAACACTTTAAATGACATCAGAATTCTTGCAAATGTTGAGAAAGGTTTATTCAATAAGAATCCCTCTCCCATTGACATAAAGTGCACTTTGCTAATAATCAATGAAAAGACTGACACTATAGACATCTGTGACTAGATACAACAGACATGTAACATTACTTCGCTGTTCATCATTCTCATACTTAGAATATCTCTGGCGTGTTGATCCTTGAAGGAGAGAACATTAACTAAAGGCTCTATTACACAGGCCTTTTTACACAGAGCGACGGCCAGCAGACCATCAATATTGGCATTGTTTTTTTCGTGTTGAAACACAAAGATCAGCAGACATAGTGCCTTTTAATACCTATTATACCAAGAGATTATTGTCCTCAACAGGCGATATTCGGACAAATACGGACAATAATAGCTTGGTGTAATAGGGCCTTAGGTGAGGCTGAGGTCAGGACATTACGACTTTGTGTAATGCAGTACTAGGGGAAGTAGGATGTGCTGAAAGTGTACACGGACTACTAAGAAGAGAAATGGTCTGCCATTTCATATACCTATAGTATCCAGTGCAATGATACATGCATATATTCTGTTTTCCAATATTATTAAATGGGCACTGTCATTAAAGGGGTATTCCCATCACCAAAACTTTTGGATTGTATGACACAGCCCCACTGTGTCCTGTCCTCGCTCTCCTGACCACCACCCCCCCCCATGCCAAACCAGGAAGTGAGAGCTGAATAGGGGGTGATGGCACAACTACTTTAAGAAAAACTTTTGACAAGTCACTGGGACATATGGAATCAAGGAAGTTCAACAACATCAAAAGTAGTGCAAAATAGTGCAAGTAGTGCAAAAAGATCTACTGTATTCTCAAGTAGGGTTGAAATGTTGCTTACGTGTACTAGGAAATGCGATAAAGCTTTAAAGGGGTAGTGCGGCGCTAAAATATTATTCACAGAATAACACACATTACAAAGTTATACAACTTTGTAATGTATGTTATGTCTGTGAATCGCCCCCTTCCAGTGTCCCACCACCCCCGCCCGTGTACCCGGAAGTGTTGATGCATTATACATTACCTGATCCGTGTCACACATGTCCTCCATCTTGTGCCAAACGTCATCTTCGGCCGGCCGAATCGCTGCCGCCGTCCCCCCTCTGCCGCGTCATAACTGTGCTCAGCCGCGATTGGCTGAGCACAGTTATGCTCAGCCAATCGCGGCTGAGCAGCTGATGACGCGGCAGGTAATGTATAATGAACCAACACTTCCGGGTACACGGGCGGGGGTGGTGGGACATGGGAAGGGGGCGATTCACAGACATAACATACATTACAAAGTTGTATAACTTTGTAATGTGTGTTATTCTGTGAATAATTTTTTAGCGCCGCACTACCCCTTTAAAGATTTTTGCACTACTTTGGATTGTGTTGAATATCCTTGATTCTATGCATTAAGACGCCTCTATTCGGGACTGTTGGTGTGTCAGCGTGCAGCCACCATTCCACTTTGCCAACTGGACTTAGCAGCTCCATTAAAACTTTATGGGGTTGTTGGATGGAGATGACTGACAGTAGGGAAGTGAAGCACGCTACTGCACGCTTCTTGGTTCATATTTCTGATGGAGTTTCTCAGCAGTGAGTCTCCAACTGATCTAAACTTTTTATACGCCCCTTCGACATGACAAAAGTTTTTCAAGTGCCATCTATTAATGTAAACATGGTATATGCCGGACTGTAGCGTACTATTAAATACACACAAACATACATTAAACAGTAGTTCTGTTCTTTACAGCCTTGTATCCCTCAGCTTACCTGATAGGAACAAAGATGCATTAATGAGTGACAATAACCCATCAAGTTAGTGTTAAGCGCCTGCGGCTGGATTGTCAACTTTTCTCCTGTTTCACATTTAAAACATTGCATCATATCCATTAACTAAATTATATACAAGAAGGTTTGTTGGGTTGGAAAAATCCTATTTCTTCATTGCAATCACAGAGGAATGTGTGCCAGCTTCGGTAACCTTTACTTCCTGTTTGATTTGTAGCAAATAATAATCAGGACGGAACCCTTTTAACTTTGGTCAGGCTTCCTCCTTTAAAAAAAAAAAAAATAACCAGTTCTTTAAGAAACGGATACAGCTATAGCCAAGGTGGCCTCACAGATAAATGCTCTGACCGGAGAATCAAAGGAATGAAATATTCTCTGAAGCGGCTTTAACTTTGGAGCTGAGAAGTTTGCAGAGAGGAGACAATTCACATCATGCACGAGTGTAAGCCAACATGGAGATACAGAACCCCAGCGGTTAGCTTGTCAATGCTGCCCAAGTTTAAAATGAACCTGTCACTAGGTTTATTCTGTCTTAAATGACGGCAGCATAAACTAGTGCCAAAATGCTGAACAGATCGGTGTATTACTTGTATTATTCTGTTCAGCCGTTCACCTAATATGCAGGAGAATAGGATTCTTGCCGCGCCCCTCCCCCTGCTGATTGACAGTTGACTGCCTATACACAGCATGGATAGATAAGTGATAAATCATTATGTTCAGCTTCTCTGTCACTAGTTTATGCTACTCTTAGATAGGACAGCATAAACCTGCTGACAGATTCTCTTTAAGGCATTGTTCTCTTGTCTATAAATAATTTATAATACTTGATTGTCTGGCCACATATTGAAAGCTGCAATTAAGTCTAATAAGGAATATCAACCAGACAAAGAAGAGCAGAAAAGTAAAGACCAACACGTTTTCAGTGTAGCCACTTCATGTTGTAGGATATTAAGTCAGACTCCGCACGGCGCTCTTCAGGTAGATATCTCCTGTGTGAGCTGGATTATGAAACGTTCTTCATTCTTTTATGGACGGTGAAATCTAAAAAAACAAAAAAGAAACACCCTATTGTTACTTATATGTGAAAATACTGCATACAGCATATACTGCTGGTGTTTTAGGATTATTTACCAAAATGTACAGAAATACTATCTGGGGTAATATACGAGGAGTTAAAAGAAAAAAAAAAAAAAACCTTGTAAACTGTCGACTTTCTTCGTGCACCTCCATTTCTGTACTCTTAAACTCATTTAATTCCTTCCGAATGGCAGCCTGAGAAAAGCAGAAAGTGGGCATGTAAGAAAATAACAGTCATCTGGCTAGAGATTGGCATAAATTACACTACATTGTTACATTAAATTACACTACATTGTTATTTCTAAAAAAAGGAGAAAATAATCAAGTCGTCCAGTACTTATCAGCTGCTGTATGTCCTGCAGGAAGTGACATATTCTTTCCAGTCTGACACAGTGCTCTCTGCTGTGCTGTCACTTCTGTCTATTTCACAAACTGTCCAGTGCAGGACAGATTTTCTATGGGGATTTGCTCCTGCTCTGGACAGTTCCTGATGTGGACAAAGGTGGCAGAAGAGAGCTCTGTGTCAGACAGGAAAGAATACACCACTTGCTGGACATACAACAGCTGATACGTAGTGGAAGACTAGATATTTTTGAAAAGAAGTAAATTACAAATCTATATAACACTTTAACACCAGCTGATTTAAAAATCCTTTTCCTAGAAATACCCCTTTCAGCATTAGGTCAGCATTAAGTTATACAGAAGGAGGCAAAGCAGATTATAAATGCTGCTAAAACTTTAAAAGAGGAAGAAATGGCAAAATTTGTTACTGCAGGGAATAAAACCTTCAGATATATAAGTGACAGAAAGAAGAAGAATAGCTGCAGCATTACTAAGATAGGTATTAAGAAAATATGTTTATTGATGGATATAAGGCAGTCACAGACAATTTGAATAGCAACTTCTGCTCAGTATTTTTAAAAGGAGGCCTTCACAATCACAGTTTGGTGGACACTGCATTGGTTCCAGTTGTATGGGTTCAGCTCCAGTGTTTTCAGAGGCTGAACTTGCCCACTTAAAGATGAATAGGGTGATGGGTCCAGATGATGTCCACCCCAGGGTTCTTAAAGAACTTGAATATGTGATTGCAGATCTGTATAACCAATTCCTCCTAAAAGGAGATGTTCCTGATGATTGGAGAATGGTTAATGTTATACCCATCCACAAGAAGGGTAGTAAAGAAGATCCCAGAATCTACAGGCCATTTATCTTAACATCTGTAGTAGTAAAAATTATGGAAACAATTCTACAATTCCCCATAAAGAGCTGATAGAGAGGTTAGAGAAAATTGGACTCAATTCCTGGATAGTTCAGTGGGTTTGTGGTTGGCTGAAGGATAGATTGGTTGCTGTTAATGGTGTGTATTCTGAGCAGAGACTGGTGACAAGTTGTGTGCCACAAGGGTCTGTTCTATGTCCTTTTATTTTTTTTAATATGTTTGTAAGTGACATAGGAGAAGGTTTGGTAGGTGAGATTTGTCTGTTTGCTGATGACACATAAGTAAGCAATATGGTTGATATTCCTGGAGGTGTCAGTAATATGAAAAATGATTTATCTTTGCTAGATAAGTGGTCCAAACAATGGAAAATGCAGTTCAATGTTTCCAAATTTAAACGAATGCACTTGGGGAGAAGGAATCCTCTATCCGAGCATCACATCGGCAGTACTGTGTTGGCAAAGACTTCAGAAGAGAAGAATTTAGGGGTAGTGATTTCTGACAGCCTTAAAATGAGTAACCAGTGCAACCAGGCGGTATGCTGGGGTGTATTAGCTAGAGGTATAACCAGTAGGAAGAAGGAGATTGTGATCCCGCTGTATAGAGCTCTAGTGAGTGACATCACATCTGGAATATTGTGGCCAGTTCTGGAGACCTCAGCTAAAAAAAGGGTATTGATAAAATAGAACGGGTCCAACGACGGGCTACAAAAATGGTGGAGGGTGTGAGGCATAAAACATATCAGGACAGAACTAAGGATTTAAATCTGTATAATCAGGAGGAAGGAAGGGAAAGGGGGAACAGGGTCAAAACCTTTAAGTATGTTAAAGGACTAAATAAGGTTCAGGAGGGAAGTGTTTTTAGTAAAAAAAAACTGAACCCAAGAACAAGAGGACACAGTTAGAGGTTAGTTGGGGAAAAGATCCGAAGCAAAGTAAGAAAATATTAGAAGTAGATGCTTGGAACACACTTTCAGCAGATGTGGTAGGTAAATTTAAACATGTCTGGGATAAACATATATCTATCATAACATAGTAAGAAGGGAAATACTAAAAGGGCAGACTAGATGGACCAAGTGGTCTTTTTTTTTCTGCCGACAATCCTCTAGGTTTCTGTCATTTTATGATGATTCATTCCCTTCATTTGAATCATACTCTGTTACAGTGTAATTGGGGCGCTGTAATCTTTAAAGGACAAGTGCCATGAAAAACTTTTTCCTAGTAATTGAAGCACATTACAAAGTTATATAACTCTGTAATATGCTTCAATCACCTATCTACCTCCCTTCCCTGTATTTTCCCCCCTCAAGCCCCCACCAGGAAGTGTAGGAAACTCATTCTTACCTAAGTACTGTTTGTCACCACTTTCATCTCTCAGCTCCTTCTTGTGACGATGAGTCATCAGCAGGAGGGCTGCTCTAGCTCCTGTTACACCAGCCTCCCCCTCCCCTGCCTTGTCAGGTGACTCAGCTTGCTCAGCTCTGATTGGCTGAACAACTGCAAGCCATCTGAGTCATGTCACTTGCTTATCTTCTCTAAGTGACATGACTCCTTCACTCACTGAGTCCACTCGGCAGCAGGAGGGGGGGTCCTGTAGCTGCCTATTTGCTTGGACTCAGTCGGAGAGAAGATAAGCAAGTGACATGACTCAGATGGCTTGCAGTTGTTCAGCCAATCGGAGCTGAGCAAGCTGAGTCACCTGACAAGGCACACGTCTGCAAAAAACTGTCCGTGCACAAACAGTATTCTGTGGACCGAAAGTTGGAGTTCCCAATCACATGAATAATTATGTTACCGGGAGCTCTGAAACCACTTAAATAATCGCACTACTGTACTATGCGCTACTTCCCTTCTATCCACCTTATTCCCCTCCTTGGTTGAACTTGATGGATATGTGCCTTATTTAATTGTAGTATTTAGCTGTGTGACTATTAATCCCAATTGTTGTTTCCTGTTGGGTTCCCTATATTTTCAAATCTACACACTACAATACATATGAAAACATGTGGACACAAACTGACACCATACAGTATAACTGTACACAAATTGTCTGTCCTTGCCTTGTCAGCAGGTGTTAACCTTGCCCAGGGTTTATCAGCACGGCGGTCATAGTCCAGAGAGTCAGTCACCTCTACATATTCGTTGAAGCGCAAGATCCGTCTGGCCTGCAGTTCAGCCACCGAAGGCCTGAGGCTTAGCTGTAAATAAAAAGCAGAGAAAGAAAAAATAAAAAAGTGATTACAACAAGGGGCATTAAATGCTATGTACAGGTAGTAACTGACAGACACTGTCTAGATATAAGTCTAAGGAGGAGGGAGGGAGAGAGAGAGAGAGAGAGAGAGACACACACACACACACACACACACACACAACTAAGACAGCTTGCACTGCAGAAAGCTGCTGAAAAATGCCATATGCAGGACTTAAAATGGCCAGATATAGTACTGCTCATGTACACACAAGACAGCTTATCCTGAAGAGTCACCTGAAACAAAAAGGTAGGCTTTATCCAAGTTCATATCCTATATTAAGAAAATGAGGACACTGTTCTTATATAATAGGGGCACTGGGAAAGTTGTAAAATTGATTCTTTCCTATTAAACCATGACCCAAATATACAGCTAGCTTATTTCCTAAAACGACTGTCCTACATAGAGTAAGGCTTCAATGCGAGACACTATATAAAGCAAAATGGAATAAATAGGGAGAGACAACGACATGGCACAGGTGCAAGTTAAAGGTTTTCTTTAAAGAAGTCCGGCAAAATTAATAATTACTGTTCGGACTAACAGTGGTGGGAACATAATAAAGAACCTATACAAACTGGTCCCTGTGCAGTGCTGCATCACCATGCTTCCAGACCCCGCCAGATATAATTTTTTCTCCTTTTCTTGGTGTGTTACGGCGGTAAAGGTTGGGAGATAGCCCACTCAGTCAGTCAATGACTGCAGCGATATCCCGCCCCAGTAACTGCATGAGTTGTGATGTAACAAGGGGGGAGATGGAGAATCCTGGTGGGAATCAGAGAGCGGGATAAGGAGCTGTGAGGGCAAGAGCCTGGTAAGCATAATTTCTTTATTATGTTCCCCTCACTCCTGCATTACTGAATATTTTTTATTTCCCCAGACTTCTCCTTTACCCCCTGAGTAACATGGCTTAGCTTAAGGTTGTCCGGTCATTACTGAAAATTAAACATGCTGCGGAGGCTGTAGGGAATATAACAGCATAGCCACTTCTATAAACTTCCATTGACATCCCTTGAGACCAGGAAACAACAGCTCAGCCCACAAAGATCTACGATGTCTATGGCAATCACTTAGTTCTTGTGCGCACAGCGGCAGTTTTGAAGAAAAAAAACGGCAAACGCTGGGCGGCCTGGAAGTTGGCAGTTGGGGACGGGTATACACGTTTTTTACGTTCCCTAAAGCCACAGCAGAATCTTTAATTTGCCGTAATGACCGGACAATTCCCTTAATGATGCAACAAATGTATTTGTTTGTTTCAAATCTCCATAGAAAACCTCTCCTGCTCTGGACAGTTCCTGACATGGACAGAAGAGGCAGCAGAGACACTGTCAGACTGAAAAGAATACACCACTTCCTGCAGGACATGCAGCAGCTGATAAGTACAGAAAGACTGAGGATTATTAAACAGAAATAAATCAGCCGTAAGGGCCCTCCATATGATCATTAGATCATCAGTTTGGGCCGACCAATGAAGTCAGACGCTCCTGTTACCCACAGCGATGAGCAGCAGACTGTTGCTGACATGATTAGGATTTTTCAGCATGTTGAAATACCACGATCAGCCAACATTGTGCATGTCATCTGATTGTTGCCTTTCAACCTGCGCTATTACATGAAACGATTATCAGCCTGAACAGTTGGCAATCAGCCAAGTAAGGCCAATAATCATTTAATGTAAAAGGGCCTTAAGCTATTCATTATAATCATTTGATTATATCTACATAAGAAATCCTGCATGTAGGGACTACAATGACAATGCATTTATCTATCCAAATCTCTGAAGAACAAGAACACATTGTACTAACAACCAGAAAACTACTGATTCCTAGCTGATGCAACACTACTAGCAGCATAGCACCACGTGTTCTAGATCAGCTAAGAATGTATACCTTTCGTGTCAGCCTTCGCTTCAGTTCTCTTTTTGCTTCCTGTTCTTCTTCTTCATTCTTTTCTAAGGTACAAACATATAACAATATATAAGTAATATAAAATGCATAAACATACAGGTAGAATACAGTATAAAAACAGGTAAATAAGAATATATTGATAATGGGTATACATTGCAAATAATATTATGTTGAATATCGTAAGCAATATATACAACCTATATATACTCAGATTGGCAGCCCTCGCATTTACACTTAGGGCCCTATTCCACAGTAACGATAATCGGCCGGATCGGCCAATTATCATTTGGTGAAATAGAGAGAACGATCAGCCGATGATCGTGTCATCGGCTGATCGTTCATTTAGGGCCAGACCTAAAATCATCGTTCCCCCACCGCGCATCGCTACGGTTGAATAGCGGTGCGCGGTGGGCGACCGAAGATTTGACAGGCTGCAGCATCATACATTACCTGTCAGGTCTTCATCCCCGGGTCCTACGCGCTCTATCTTCAGAATGGCTGGTCAGCTGATGGAGCGCTCAGCCAATCACAGGCCGGGACCGCCGCAGCCTGTGATTGGCTGAGTTTGGCCGGTCAGCTGACCGGCCATTCTGCAGATAGAGCGCGCAGGACCCGGGGATGAAGACAGCGGCGAGAAGACCTGACAGGTAATGTATGATGCTGCAAGGACATCGGTAACAATGTCCCTGCAGCCCTCGCTCAACGATCATCGGGCCGTGGAATAGGCCCAGTAAACGAGCGGCGATCTAGCAGATCGCCGCTCGTTTACATCGTTGATCGGGCCCTCCTCGGCCCGTGGAATAGGACCCTTACACACTGCTGTAATCTATTAGCATTTCTTGGCATGCCTCTTATATGAACAGAATCATATTATTAACGTGTATGGTTTTCTTAAAGCATAGAATATTATCAGCAAAAAAAACACCCCTGGTCCATCTAGTCATCCCCCTTATCTTAGGACAGATATATGTTTATCCCAGGCAGGTTTATATTCATTTTTATGTAGATTTACCTATCACATCTGCTGAAAGTTTGTTCAAAGGATCTACTACTCTTTCAGTAAAGTAATATGTCTTCTTTTTGTTGTGTTCAGATTTTAATTAAAAAAACTTCCCTCCTGGACCTTATTTAGTCATTTAACATATGAGATGTTTTCTTTCCTACAGACTATAGATATTTAGATCCTTAACCAGTTACCAGTAAGCCAGTAAACCAGTAAGGTCCCGGGGCTCTATAAAGTGAGCTCACTTCATAGAAGGTAAGGAGGCAGGCAGCAGCAATTGCGGCATTTAACTGTCAGTGAAAGGAGCTACAGGGGTCCTGATCGTTTTACCTGACTGCAGAGGAGTAACACTTACCTCCGGGCATTAACCTCAGTGATCTTCTCATAGAGTCTGCCAGTGGCAGACTCTATGAGAAGATCTCAGATAACACTGATGAATGCTATACAATGGATGGCATAGCATTGACCAGTGTATGTATTCTAGTGATTGCATGTAATAGTCCCCTATGAGAACATAAAAAGTGCTAAAAAGAAAAAAGTTTTTAAAAATATGACAAAAGTTTAAAATCACCCCTTTCCCATTTTATATATAAAACACACAAAATCTAACCAATCTAATAAAACATAACAATATTGTTCCTGCAAGGTGAACAATGAAAGTGAAAAGAGGAAAAAAGGGCCAGAATTACAAAATTTGTTTTGTTACATTATATAATGAGAAAAAAAGAAAATAAAGAGCGATCAAAACATTATGGGGGAGATTTATCAAACATGGTGTAAAGTGAAACTGTCTCAGTTGTCCCTGGCAACCAATCAGATTTCACCTTTCATTTTTTAAAGAGTTTTTGAGGAATCAAAAGTGGAATCTGATTGGTTGCTAGGGGCAACTGAGCCAGTTTCACTTTACACCTTGTTTGGATAAACCTCCCCACTTATCTGCACAAATTTTCCTCCTCGCCTTCTAAGACCCATAACGTTTTAATTTTTCCACCTACAGGGCCATGTAAGGGCTTGTTTTTTTCAGCAACAGGTATACTTTGTAATGGCATCTTTCAATCTGCCATGAAATGAAGGACGGAACCCCCCAAATATCATTTGTGGATTGAATTTGGGTCAAAAAACTCGATTTCGCAAATTTTGGGGGGCTTCCATGTTTACGTAATGCACTTTAACCCCTTCTGGAGCGGGCTTATTTTCGTTTTTTCCTCCTTGTGCTTAAAAGGCCATAGCAGTTGCATTTTTACACCTACGGACCCACATGAGCCCTTATTTTTTGCGTCACTAATTGTACTTTGCAATGACATGCTGAATTTTTGCATAAAATATGCTGCGAAACCAGAAAAAAAATTATATGCGCTGTGAAATTGAAAAAAAAAATACGCAATTCTTTTACTTTGAGAGGGCCTTCGTTTTTACGCCGTGTGTCCTATGGAAAAACTGACATGTTATATATGTTCCTCAATTCAGTACGAATAAAACGATATGCAACTTGCAAATATTTTATATTAATTGATGGCTCGTAAAAAAAATAAAACCTTTTACAGAAAATAAACGTTCCTTAAAATCCCTCTATTCCCATGCTTATAGTGCTTTTATCCTTTGGTCTGTGGGGCTGTGTGAGGTGTAATTTTTTGCGGCATGATGTGTTCTTTCTATCGCTACCTTTATTGCGCATTTGCGACTTTTTGATCGCTTTTTATTACAATTTTTCTGGATTTGATGCACCAAAAAATGCGCAATTTTGCACTTTGGAATCAGGAATTAAATAAATTAATATTTCGGACGATTGCACAGACTGCAATACCAAACATGTTTGTTTATTTATTTTTATTTATAAAATGGAAAAAGCGGGTGATTCAAACTTTTATCAGGGGAGGGGGGGTTTTATTAATAAAAACACTTTATTTTGTTTTCACATACAGTAATTAGAAGCCCTCTGGGGGACTTCTATATACACAGCACTGATCTCCATTGAGATCAATGCTGTGTATATAACAGAGCACCGATCCATGAGATCGGTGCTCTATTATAATAGTCTGCAGCAGACCATCTACATAGATTGCCGAGCCGGGATCCACATCATTCCGACGCCGAGCCCCGGCCGGCTAATTAACAACGGATCACCCCTCCGCGATCGCATCGCGGAGGGGGGATCCCCCACTAGACACCAGGGACAGGGGGCACAGATACTATACAAATTCAGCTGTCACCTTTGACAGCTGCATTTGAATAGTTAATTAGTCGGCCGCGGCGGCTAATACCCACGGTCCCTGGCTGCACATAGCAACCGGGGACCATAGGCTGCAGAAAGGGCTCACGCCGGGAGCCCTCTCTGATCTCCCTTAATGGCCGCATGACGGGTATACCAGTCATGCGTCGTTAAGGGGTTAAGGTAAAAGTGACTTTTTTTTATTCTATTGGTCAGTCTGAACAGAGCGATATGCATGTTTACTAGGTTTTCTAATGTTTTACTATTTTTATTAGCAGTAAAACTTTTTTTTTGCAAATAGGTATCTTTAAAATTTTTCAAATATTTAAAATTGTGACTTATAGCGCTTTTATTTTTTTACCTACGGGGTCATATGGGGCATCATTTTTTGCACCATGATCTCTAGTTTTTATTAGTAGCATTTTTTTCTAGTTCAAATGTATTGATTGTTTTTTATTAATTTTTTTATGCATAAAATGTAATTTTGAAAAAGCAAACTCAGCTTTTTTTTACCGCTTTTTGTTCACGCCGTTCACGGTGTGGGAGCAATATTGTTTCATTTTAATAGATCGGACGATTACGCATGCTACGGTATATATAACCCCGTATGGGGAACGGACACAATTATGAAGTTAGGAATATGGAATCTTTGGATAATTATGATTGTTGGATTAACCCCGCCCATGCCCTCATGTGATTGGCTATGATTTTATTAACTGTGTATGGTCATTGGTGGTTCTATGTATAAATATGTATTGTGCACCATATTGTGATATCCTTGAGAAAGGCTCAGGAGTGTTAGAGCTGAAACGTCGGTATTTTTATATGCAATGGCTTAAAATAAAGTAAAAATATTTTTTCACCGGATGGATGCTGTCTCCACACCACTTTTTTCTTGCTACGGTATATTATATGTCAATTAATTTTATTATTTAATGTGTTTTATGTATAAAATGGGATGGGGGTGATTTTCACTTTTAGTGGGGGACATTTTTTAAAATTTTTGTTGATTTTTTTTTACACTTTGGTGAGGGCCTGGCTGCAGATAGCAGCTGGTATTCACCGACTATGGAGCGAGCTCAGCTCCTGAGCCCGCTCCATAGCCTGGGACCCCGGCAGGGCGTACATTTACGCCATTCAGCATTAAGACCCAGGCAGAGGGGGAGTACGCCCACGGTTGTTAAGGATGCCTTTACACAGAGAGATTTATCTGATAGATTTTTGAAGCCAAAGCCAGGAAATCTGTCAGATAAACCTAAGGAGTTAATGGGGTTATCCAGCATAAGTAAACCATGGCCACTTTCTTCCAGAGACAGCACCACTCTTGTCTCCAGTTCAGGTGCGGTTTGTAATCAAGCTTTATTCACTTCAATGTAACTGAGCTGCAAAACCTGCACCCAAACTGGAGAAAAAATTGAGGCTGTCTCTGAAAGTGGCCATGGTTTTCTAATGCTGAATAACCCTTTTTCCTGATCAATATTCACAATATACTTTAATTTTTGATACCTTTGATTGCTCCCCAAAAGAAAAAGTCTATTGGGGTACAGTCTTGTGGTTGGGGTGGCCATTCAATTAGGCCCCATCTGCTTATTTTTAGGTAGATTTTTTTAAACAGTTTAGAAAAAAAATTATTTTGATACGTCAGAGAGAGAGAGGAGTGTTCAAACCACGACTGATCAGAAGAACAAGCTGGGAGAAATACACGTGCAGCGCAATTACTCCTGGCTCCGGGTCACATGGCCAGAAAGACTTCTAATGTGAGTCTATGGCAGTGATGGCGAAACTTTTAAAGACAAGAGTGTTCATTGCAACCCAAACCCCACTCATTTATCGCCAAGCGATAACACAGCAATTTACCCTAATACTGTACAGAGCAGGTACTCTGTCATTATGTTGGGGTCCGAGCTTGGTACACAGCAGAGCTCTATGCTGTGTACAGCACAGTCCCAGGAGTTAAGTGGTGATGTTAGGCCACATTCACACGTTCCGTACGGAACAATGATAAGTAATGCCTGTAACAGACTTCTCCCCCTGCCAGGGCAGCATCAGTG
Organism: Dendropsophus ebraccatus; assembly: GCF_027789765.1. Taxonomy (NCBI): domain Eukaryota; kingdom Metazoa; phylum Chordata; class Amphibia; order Anura; family Hylidae; genus Dendropsophus; species Dendropsophus ebraccatus. The sequence goes on from NC_091459.1 coordinate 58,429,612, forward strand.
TTAAGATGCTGGGAGCGGGGGAACTGTACCGATATGCGCGCGCACTGTAATGACAGCACTGCGCGGCTGATTCATTACAGTCTGGCGCATATTTGTACAGTTCCCCCGCTCCCAGCATCTTATCACAGATGCTGCCCGGGTGGAGGGGGAGTCCGTTACAGGCATTCCACGTCCGCGTGGAACACGGAACGTGTAAATACGGCCTCAGGCAGTGTTAAGTGGACCTGATACTGTTCGGGTTCAGCAATGATTGGTCGGCATTTTGTTCCCTGCGTCTGCAGAAGTTGAATGCTGCCCTAGGAAGTCCTGGAAAATATGAATACAGACATAGGCCATAGACTGTATCCATGTATTCCCTGAGAGCCCTAGTGCTGCATCCAACTTCTGCAGCTGACAGGAATCAAATGTGAACGTTTATTGCCGAACCCGAACAGTTTGATAGGTCCACTCAACACTACTCACCACTTACCTCCTTTCCTTAGTTAGGGCCGGTTCATAATAAGTCAAACAGGCGGAAATTCCGAGCGGAACCCCACGGCGGACTCAGAATCCTGCCTGCCTCAGTGTCTCAATGTATGTGTTGTGTTGACATGTCAATTCTTTGAACAGAGAGCGTCAGAGAACAGAGGCGTGCAACACATTACACAGAGGCACTAGGGAAGACGGGACTCCGAGAGGAGTCCATGGCGGGGGTTCTGCTCAGAATTTCCGCCTGTTTTACTCATTGTGAACAGACCCTAACTAAGGAGGACAGCATGAATATCTACACTCCCGCAAGAGCAGCCAGATGACCTCCTCCTTCCCTCAGTCTAGGTCATAGACACAGAGCAGGGTAAGGGGCACCCATGCCACTGATCAGTCTCGGACTGAACACTTACATCCCTGCCCTAAAAAAACTTTTGATACGTCTCTGACATATCAAAAGTTTTAATAACGGGTACTCTTTAATGAATGTTTATAGCACTGTGTAGATTCATGAAGACTTCAGGCTGATGTAGAGGCAAATGTCCTAGCAACTAACAAACCGACTACTTTGAATACAGAGCTATGTAACATTATTTTGGTTGCAGGAGAGTGATGCTTTCTATGGAGAAACAGGTTTCGGAGTGAACCATTGTGATATTGTTCCCTTAGTTGTTTGTACAGCTGTTTGAAAGACTCTTTCCTGGAAGACGTTTCCTGACATTGAAAACTGGATTAGAAGACTTCTAGAGCTGCCAAATGTTATCATACAATGTTTACTAACATATTCTTAAAGGGAACCCTTCCTCTATGTTATGCTGACCTCGCTGAAGGCAATATAAAACTCATCTTAAGGGCAGCATAACATAAATGAAAGGTTCCCTTTTAAGCAAGGACGGGGAATCTTCGGCCCTCCAGCTGTTGTAAAACTACAATTCCTATCTTGCCTGGACAGCCAAAGCTTTCACTTTGGGTGTCCAGGCATGATGGGATTTGTTGTTTTTCAACAGCTGGAGGGCCGAAGGTTCCCCGTCCTTGCTTTAAAGATATGTTGATCACTGATTTATCCAAGAATCGTATCCAAGTATTCATTCCTAGAACAAGAAGTTAATATTCTGTACAAGTTTACCGCTGGTCTAACCTAGCCAATGTGTGCTAAAAGGTAGAGTTAGTGAAGCATAAAAATATCATTAAAAACCCTTCCAGTCAAGAGAAAGGTCCACCCGGTGGGGGGGGATCGAGCGGACTCTGTGCCGCAATGTCGGGTGACAGGTGTTCCCTTTAAGCAGCATTGTCTTGTGCCAATCCCAACAAAAGGAAGTGGTGCGCAAGTTGGTAGGGGAGGCAAGTACAGTTTTTTTGTTTTTGTTACTTCTATCAGGCAATTAGGGCATATATAGGGGAAAAAAAACACACTTCGTCAGGCAAGCACCTTTAAGAATGATATAATAAAAAAATAGAACCGCAGAAAAAAATTTCCAAAGGTATGTAAGTCATTAAAGTGAATGTACCAGCGTATTTATGATAAAAGGTATTCAATACAACCTCTCGCCACCCCACAGCGATTCTAACAGTTCCCTTGATTTTTTATTCTGCTGCCCGAATCCCAAGAAATCTACTGGTTTGTTATTAATATGCAATTTAGCTTATCGTAATCTCTTCCTCCTCCCCTTCATCGTCTTGAGCTCTGTGCGTCACAGAGGGGAAGAGATAATGGTGAGCTGGCTCCGTAGGGCCTGCCTTCAGGGCACCAGAAAAGCTAGTTTGCATATTAACAAAACAGCTGATTTCTCAGAAACCAGACAGCACAATGAAAAGTAATGGGCATCATTAGAATCAGAGCAGACGCACAGAGCAAGGCATACTGAGTTACTTTTTTTTTTTCTTTAACATATGCTGGTACATTCGCTTTAATATTTGTAAACAGAAAGTATACAATATACAGGCAATATATAGAGCAGTAATAGGAAATTTACTGACGTTTTAAGATGTTTCTTTGCTCCAGTTCTTCACTAGTCGGCCGCTGACTTAATCTCCTAAAAAATTAAATAGAAGTGAATAATCGATTACTTAAAGTGTCGCTGTATCTCAGTAGATAAGATAGGATTATATAGGATAGATAAGATTGCTGCTCTCAAATGACCTGGGAAACACAGGACTTCCTGTGTTCTGACTTTTTTTCCTTCAAAGAGTCTAAAAGAGTCAGAACACAGGAAGTGCCATGTTATCCACAATAACTTAAAAAAATAAAAATAAATAAATGTAAATAGCAAATTTACTTTACATCTACCATTGATTTAGGTTTTTACAATTATACAAAAGTGTGATTTTTACTGTTGTAAAGATACATACCATGAACATAAGATGCACTGTTTTACCTAGATTTTATTTATTGCCTACAGACTGATACGAAAACATGTTTTTTTTAATCATTGGTTTCCATTTTTGAGTACATTTTTTTTGTTCATTATTATGAAGCAGCCAGATTGGCTGACTGAGCTTCTGCCCAGCTCAGTATTTAAAGATGCACTTATGTGTCACCGAGACATAAAAAAAAGCAAAAAAATTTCAGCACCTCTTTGCCTCTGTTCACACTGCAGGTTGTATGCTGCATGTGGCTCAAGTACAGACAAAAGAAACAAAAGAAAGAGCAACAGCAACCCACAGGTGCAAGTGCTTAACGCATATACTCCCCCTGGTATACACACAAAAGCAAGTACAAAAGACACCGGCACTCTGGTCACATCTGTGGTGCGGTGCACGTAGCAATAATGTTGCAGGAATGAAGAAGTCCCGGCACTCGCAACTGCAATTTCATAAGTGATAGATCTTTATTTGCGTGAGAGCTGCACGCGTTCCGACCGCACTGGTCTTTATCAACAGCATGCTGTTGATAAAGACCAGTGCGGTCGGAACGCGTGCAGCTCTCACGCAAATAAAGATATATTACTTATAAATTTGCAGTTGCGAATGCCAAGACTTCATCATTCCTTCCTCGTACACACAATAAAAGCATGCTCTGTAGATATTAAAGGGAACCTGTCACCCCCAGTGCCGGGGTGACAGGCTCCTGACCCCCGCTACAGCCCCCTATACTCACCTCATCCCGCCGGGTCCTGCTTCTGAATCCGGTCGGGTCACGGAGATCTCAGCCGCTGCAGCCCGGCACGCGCAGTGAGAGTCCAGGGCTCCGTCATTCTCTATGAGCGTTGGACTCATCTCTCAGCACGCGCGCCGGGCTGCAGCGGCTGATATCTCCGTGACCCGACCGGATTCAGAAGCGGGACCTGGCGGGATCAGGTGAGTATAGGGGGCTGTAGCGGGGGGTTGGGAGCCTGTCACGCCGGAAAACTATTTGATCAAACAGAGTGTCCTAATCTAGTATTCTCACACTAGCAATAGCCTCTCCTGGGCTAAATAAGCCTACAACTGGGCAGATAGGAACCAAATTATCTCTTTATAGCACCCAAAGGACATTTGATGAAATAGTTTGCTGATCCTGATTCTGATTAAATAGTTTGCTGATCCTGATTTTTTAATAACTATAGAGCAGGTTTTTATTGTGTGTACGCTGGGGGAAGTACATGTGAATACAGGTTTGTTCAATAATCTTCTAGTAACTTCCTATCATGTTTAGGAGAGTGGTGAATACATACCTTACTAGTTTGGTTCCAATCTGCTGCCAGAGCTCCTGACGTTCTTCTTCAGAATTTCGTGGTAAAATGTTTTTGTCTTCCAAATCCTTCTTAGACGGCCTATTGCCCAGTTTTATAGCAAGTGTATCTCGTCTACGGATTTTACTTGCCAAGGCACCTGACAGGCAAAGATACATAAGATAATATAAGTTTTATTATTGTGCTTGTACGATATTACATGCTTATAAAGACAGATCACTGTAGAGCTACTGTATAATACAGTAATTACAGAAAACTAAGCCAACTTTTTTTTGGGTTAGCTTTGGAGAAAAACTGCAAAATTTTGATAAATAATTTTTAAATTCTTAACAGTCCAACAGTTCTACTAGTGAAGACCCTATTACACGTGCCAAAATCGGGTAAATATAGGGACAGTAATAGGCAGAGGTTTGCTCACTCATCAGCTGATCGCTCACTTTCATAATGTCCAAAAATAATCCGATATTCCTCCGCAGATCAATCTGTGTAACAAGACAGGGGGTTTGCTGTTGATTCCTGCCCACCCTGGCCACACAATTATCAAGACATGTAATAAACCTCTGAAAGTGAGCAGTAGATCAGCGCTTGTTTACACGGCGGGTCGGGCTGTCTAATACAGTCTTAACCCCTTAAGGACCGGGCCAATTGTCACTGTTGCGTTTACGTTTTTTTCTCCTGGCCTTCTAAGACCCATAACTTTTTCATTTTTCCACCTACAGGGCCATGTTAGGGCTTGTTTTTTCAGGAGTAGATGTACTTTGTAATGGCAACTTTCAATCAGCCATAAAATGAATGACGGAACCCCCAAAATATCATTTATTTACTTTCTATGTGTTTTATGTATGAAATGGGAAGGGGGTGATTTACACTTTTATTGGGGGAGGGGCTTTGGCGCATTTTATAAAACATTTTTTGATTTATTTTTTTACAATTTTATAGTCCCCTTAGGGAACTATCACTTACCTTCATTACATTGCAGACAGTGATCCCTGCTATGCAATAGCATAGCAGGGATCAGTGTTATCTGTGATCTTCTGATTCAGCCTGCCTGTGGCAGGCTGAATCAGATGACCGATCTGAGGACTGCACGAAGGAAGGTAAGAGACCTCCGGCAGTCAGGAACTGAGGGTGAGAGCCTGACTGCAGATAGCAGCCGGTCCTCACCCACTATGTGAGCCCGCTCTATAGCCCGGGACCGCGCCAGGGCGTACATTTACGTCCTCCTGCCTTAAGGCCCAGGCAGCGGGGGCGTAAATGTACGCCCGCGGTCCTTAAGGGGTTAAAGAAGCATTCTGCTTTTTTATTTATTTTTTTTTCTCCCCTGGCAGCAGGCTGGCACGTATACTTACCACTGATAATCATGATTGTGTCCCACATCACGGCTTCATTCCGGTCCTACGGCACAGTTCAAATCCTGCGGGCTCCCACATGACCTCTTCATCTATTAGCCCACAGGCTACGGAGGCCGGAAGTCAGGGTCTCCAATGTATCTCTATGAGAGAGCCCTCATAGAGATGTATTGAAGACCCGGACTTTCGGCCTTCAAAAGCTGCAGGGAAAGAAGAGGGTCAGAAGAATCATGAAGTCACCGCCAGCAGGATCTGAACAGCATTGTAGGAACAAAACTAAGTTGTGCTATGGGACACCGATCATTCATAGCAAGTAGCCTGCAGCAGGGAGAGTTTTTAAACGCCTCTTTAAGGGTATAATCAGAGAAAATATTTATGCAGCAGATTTAGTAAGTCGAATTAATGTATTTAAATCAGAAAATCAGCAACAAATCTGCACATACCAGACATGCAGCAGATTTTACTCTTTGTAGATAACTGGGAAAATCTCTAAGAATTCTGCAGCGTTTCAGGTCTGTGTGCCTTTAAGCTGGACTCACACTGCCAATCAGGGCTCTGTTCCAAGCCTCCATTGGCACATCAGTCACATCTGACAGCAAGAATGGCACTGCATGAGGCGAAATTCTTGCTGTCAAAAGAATGGAAACTATGATGGGACCCCAATGGACCCCATTACAGTTTGTACAATGGATCACACAATATCAAGACAACCTTGGTGGAAGGTACATTACATAATATATAGTACAGAACTGTACAGCTACAGCTTTAGAAATGTATCCACAGAATGAAAAAGGATCAGCCCTACCAACTCTCACGCTAAGGGTGGGGGACTATGGGATGACGTGACAGAGAGGAAGCGCACAGGTGTATGTTACCCATTTGTCAGTCCACATCCCGTTACCAGTGATGGAATACATTTTTTCTGTGAATTGCATCTTGTTGGAGAGTGCCACATTTATTCTATTTTGGAGATCTCTAGAAATGTATTTTTATGAAAAACCCCTTTAAGTATACAAAGCAAAAAAATTACAAAAATGTGTGGCCACTTCTCACTTTCTGTGCCATCATCATCATCATCGTCGTCATCATCCGTGTAAAGTATCGGCCCATCTGAGTCAGAGTCACTGGTCTGGCTTTCTTTTCCTTCACTTTCTCCGTCAGGATTCACAGACGTGTCAGAAGGCTCATCTGTCGTCTCTTGACTTCTGAGACTTGCAAGGTCTTCTTGACTTTCCGCAGATAGTTCGCTAAAATGGACATTACACAAACGCTTCTATTAACATTGGTGATAATGGCATTTGTAACTCTTTTATATAACGAAGCATTATATAGATGAAAGAGCAGTACAATAAACAAACTTTAAAGCCAATGTATCACTATAACTACTCAATTAAGATTTCCCCATCACCTAATCAGCACTGCCGCACACATTGTAATGGTGCTGCTTGTTCCTCCCATTGCTGCCCCTTTCCTAAGATTTTCTCCAGTTTACGTATGTATACAAGTGTGCTAGTTTGGTGCACTAGAAGTGGGCCCAGCGCCCCCCAGTGCACCAATATCACCACCTCTCAATAAAGCGCCTCCTTGAGAATCAAATCTGTCCCCGGCCTGAGGCACCACTGAGGAGAGGAGATATAAATACAACCAACTTTTTCACACTGGTTTTATGGTAAAATTGGCTGTGACCTTCAGGTCAATGGGGCATTAAAGTAGAAGTCTGGCCAAACTGAACACTCTCCGCTTTCTGACCCCTGCTGGCTTCCTGGATCTTCTGCTCCTGCAACATTACGACCCTTCTCCTTGAATGCCCACCTCAGCAAGTCAGTGACTGGGGCGGCACACCACTGCAGTCACTGACTGGATGAGCTCCAGGTTGTGACGTACCAGGAAGCCAGGAGAAAGTGGAGCCTGGCGGTTGTCAGGGTGCATCTGACATGGCACTTCGGGGGCACAGGGATAAACAAGCATACATTGTTTATTATTTTCCTGCACCCCCTGGCTTTTGGAGAGTTTTCAGCTTGGCCAGACTTCTCCTTTAAAGGTTTTTTTTCACACTAAACAAAGTTAGGAAAATTATGCAAATAGAATAAAAGGCATGAAAATGTCCTGTTTTTTTGTGTCCCCCCCCCCCCCCATCCCACATCCTGTTTACTTCTCGAATTGTAGTCAGACTGTTGCTATGTGGCACTGCAAATGCTTTCCCACAATCCCCCTTGCTTACAATGGAGACAAACTGTCAAGTGGGACAAGACTAGGAGGCGGTATGTGTGCCTCTCCTTAGTGGTTGCCCTAAGACAATTGTAACCAAGGGCAACAGCTTATTACAATCAACAGGCAGATGGGGCATTAGTAAGTATATATCACATAAACGGTACACTTTCAGAAATGCTTATACGTTATAATCATGGCTGATTTCACATAATTCAGCAGTTTAGAGCCTATTATCATAATAGGAATACCCCCTTTAAAGAGGTTTTAAGATACAGTTATAACAGTTTTATAACAACTGTGCTGAAATCAACTCAAAAACCAAGACATTACACTATGCATCTTTGTTGACCTGGCAGCGATCATTGACATTTTCCTCTTCACGGCACAAGATAAAAATATAAAATATATGTCCTGAGTGTTTTACCTTTGTGTATTTTCCTTCTTATCATGCGTTGCCTCCTCGATCGCTGAGACTAATACACTCTTGTCATTTTCCTGAACATCCTCATTATCGGCAGCAGTGTAATCGGACTGCTTCACCTCCTGGGTTGGAACGGCTGTGTTAGACATTGGCTTCATCTGAAGGTCCACCGCCAGGGAAGTGTCCTGTGGGCTGGACTGCGGATCGCTGAGGGAAGGAACTTTGAGGATGGTCTCAGAGTCCACAAGGTGTTTTGGTTGCTCTGTCCTATCCACTTTCTTTTGGCCTGAACTACTAGTTGAATGAGATAACACTGGTTGGTGTGTGCCATCCACAGATAACATCTTGCCAGGCAGTTTTTTGGCACGTGGGGTGCTTAGTGTGCCTGCTTTACTGGATATCTGCTCCTTTAAGGTTTTGGATCGAGATGACGATGTCAGTGTGGAAGAAGGTGTCTTAGTTGCAGCAAGTTTTTTATTGGAAGAAGCAGCTGAAGGAAAAAAAGGTTAATGAAAAGCTGTTCATGTATATGTATGTCAAATAAGGGGAGGCATCACAAAGGTAAAATCAGATGTGTACCACACATATATGTAAAGGAGAACATGTGCTGTTTTTAGTATAGAAGCTTACATCATTGTACCATTTTTTTCCCCTACACATCTGATCACTTCCTGGTTTCTCTCTGATCCATGACCCTGTGGTTGCCACGCCATAGAGCAGCGCTTCTCAAACTTTCTCTACTGGAGCCTCACCCAACAGACCAAAACAATGCCTGGGCCTCACCAGACTTACCAAGAGGGTGCCTGGGCCTCACCATCTGTGGTGAAAGTCCATTTAAATGCTAAAAATAATGCTAGGGCTAGCTTATACCTATCTCCCAAGCTCTATATAATAATAAACTAGTACAAAATATATTAATAATGTTGCTAAAATGGAAAAAAAAAATTCAAACATCAAGAGGACTGTGCAGATCATAGTTACTGTGTGAAAACTGGCTCCTCAGCTGGGCCTCACCAGCAACTAGGGGGCGCCTCACTGGTGGGGCCCGTCTCACAGTTTGAGAAGCACTGCGATAGAGAATGACTGGTGGGAGGTAACCAAGGGCTTAAAAAAAAAAGGTTTTAACCAAAGGTTATCAAAGCAGCACATGGGGGGATTTGTGAGTCTGTATCGCCTAAATGATACATTTTAAGAAATGCTTGTACTTTTGACAAATATATATACACAGTGGTACCTTGGTTTAAGAGTAACTTGATTGAGAGCGTTTTGCAAGAAGAGCTCACAGTTTTTCAAAAGTGAGTGGGGGAGCGGCAGGGTCTGCATAGCAGGGTCTACAGCACTGTACTCTGACCCAGGAAGTCTCCCTCACCTTCAAAGCAGATCCACGGGCTGGGGCTTACATCAGGGGACAGGACTGTGTGGGGGGGGGGGGTAATCTCTTCATAGCTGTAACCCCTCTCTCCCCGGACAGAGAGTGCTGCATGTATGTGCCCACATCTGCCCTGCTCATTCCTTCCTGCTCCCTGCAGTCTCTGACAGCCCTTGTGTTTCCTATCCTCTCCATTCCTGCTATATTGTGCCTGCACTTACACTCAGCCACTCACACTGCTGTATAGAAAAGTTTGTGACTGTCCTCCTGTGATTCTCACTTCCTGATTGGTCCATGCTGAACACACATCTCTTTCCCACTGCAGTCATGTGACCACACAGAGCTCTGACCACACAGAGCTCTGACAGCCTGTTGTACTACGCTCCTGCATTATGGGGATCTGCAGTTCCATCCTGTATCTACAAACTGCTGCTGTGCTTTCAGGTTTATGCACTTACTATACATTATACTCCACATGCTGATTGCTATGCTGTACAGTAACTTAGAATATGACATATTCAGCTGTTTCTAAATGTTTGTTTCTCTTGTTTTACATTTTATTCAGAATTAAAAAAAATCATATTTTTGAAATGTGGAACCAATTCTCTGCTTTTCATTGATTTCTTAAGGGAAAATTTGCTTTGGTTTAAGAGTGATTTGGATTACAAGCACAAACCCAGAACAAATTATGCTCGAAATCCAAGGCACCACTGAAAATAAATAAATATATGTATATATATATACAATATGCACGTCACACCATTTTTCCTTACAATGAAATGTATCAGGAAGAGGGGGGGGGGGGGGGGGAAGAGAACCTACATAGCAGCCAGATGACAACCAGACTACCCTCATAGCACTTCTTCTATGACAATGAGAAGAGTAACATGACAGAGATCCACAGAGGGCACGTGACAGTGACCTCATCAATAACAGCCACAACCTCTGTACCACATAACAGAAACAGCAAGCAAGTCACCAGGTCATGTGCACATAAAGTTACATACAAGATTTGTCTACAGGTTAGGCAAATATAGTATAAGCCAAAGAGCCATAATTGAAGAACCCTTCGGTTGCTATTGCAGGAAATCAATAGGATTATGCTGAATTAAATTTTTGTTCAGCCGTTCTCCTGATATGCAAGAGAATGGGCTTTGCAACACACCACTCCCACTGCCCTTCGGCTGCTGATTAACATCTGTCTGCCTATACACAGCATGGATAGACTACTGCCAATCAGTGGCTGGTAGGCAGAGTGTGCTGGTGCTCATGAATATCCAAAGTTACTGAGCACATGCGCATAATGGAAAGTACTAGTGTGCCCATGCTCAGAGAGTCCTTGTTATTCAGGAGGATATCTCTGAATCAGCAGCACAGAACAATGTAAGTGATATATCATTCTGTTCAGCTTCCCTGTGACTAGTTTATGCGACCATTAGATAGAGCAACATACTGAAAGAGTCTGTTTAAATACAGTAAATCACAATTATTAAAGCATCAAGTAATCATAGGCAAAAACTTTGATCATAATCTTCCCTCGGGCCCACCTGTAGCACCCCAGTAATCAATATCTATGGTCTTTCCACTCACCGCTCTCCTGTGTGCCGCCTCTACTTGTTGTTTTCAGTGCAGGAGCGGACAGCTGCTTTGAAATGCTTTTGCCTGTTTTTTTGATGGCAGACTCATCTTTTTTATGGCTTGGCCCGGCAGAAGCAGCAAAACTTTTTGAAGGCGTGGCTGTTCTTTTTGGTTTAGTCTCAGGCACTCCCAATGTCTTCTCAATGCTCTCTAGAAAAGTGGGAGTTGCTTAGTGATGATAACATTAAATTCAAAGCACTTACAGAAAAAAAAACAAAAAAAACCCCACAGGTTGCAAATAGGACAATGGGAACACATGCCAAGGGATCCAGGACTGCACGGTACAATCATGCAAATGTACCCAGCAACTCTACCCACACTTACCAGTGCTGCGGGAGGCTGCTTGGTTTGTCAGCTTTGGAAGAGTAGCTGGTGGCACCTTACTAGTGCCGCCTGCGGTCTGTTTTGTAGCCACCTCACCTTTCTTATGATTGCTGGCAGTGGCTACATTTTTGTGAGGGACATTATGTTTTTTAGGTTTGGGAGGAGGTGGAGCAGGAGGTGGTGGCAATTCTGGGCACACACGACCCCTTTCTACAAAGAAGAAAAGTTGACAAAAAGTCCCACCATGAAGAATGTCTTACACTGAAAACATGTGCAAACAAACAGTTAAAGGGAACCTGGAAATATACTAAAATAAAAAGTCTTCCATCTTACTATAACATGATGAAATGTTTTGTTTTTTTTTGTTTTTTTTTAGTTGTTGGAATCACACACCGTGGCCATAAAAAAAACAGTCTGCCACAATTCACCGTGCTTTTGAGGCAACAGTAAAAGAATTTCAGAACCACATGCATCCCCAAAACAGAAAACATTTATGGTACATTATGCACTGTATTACGGCAAGATTTGCATCCCGTTCAACCCATGGCAGGCTTCATGTTGGAAATACACATAAGGGCCTTTTACACAGGCAGATTAATGGCTAGGATAATTGCTAGAAACATTCTTTCAGCTGATAATCGGCCCGTGTAAAAGTGACAGCTATGAGCTGAGGACTGGGAAAATGCCAGATCCTCGGTTGATTGGGTCTTCAGAACATGCTTCAAAATTTATTGTTATCGTCCGCACATCTTCATGGGTAAACAGGATTATGTATGCCCAATATAAGCAGTGAATACTTACTATCCGCATCTGGCTTTACCGCCTCTCCCATCTTGCTCTCTGGCCTCTCTCTGACAAGCAGTGCAGATGGTAAGTATAAACTGCTAGTGATTTCTTATTCATAAGCAGCGATGTCAAAGAGGTGTGGCCTAGGGAGTCCGAGCCTGTCTTCACCAGTGTTCGGGTTCCGTCATTTGTGCGAAACAAGCGCTGTAAGAGTGACTAAAACCGGAGCCCATACCTGTCACAGCGATTGCTCCGCACAAATGACAGTTCCCAAACGCTGGTGAAGACAGCGCAGGCGCACTGCTATGGTAGCCTAGAACAAGAAGCCTCGCTGCGTCACTGAACCTGAGACGCTTCAGATTGCCCCAGTGAATGAGCAGTATTGTAACCAGGGATGAACAGGAGAAGTCCAGCTCAGGGGGGGCGGAACTAAAGACAAGGGGAGGCGGGAGGAAGAAGGAGAGGTGTTGCAGGCCTAGGGCACGGATGCCATTGGCTACACATCATTGTCACCACTGCTGCTGAAGAATAAAAAATCTTTTTAACCCCAACCACGGCACCAGGCAGATTTTGCCTGGTGTGAGAAAGAAGGATTTACTGTCAGCAGATTAACGGTACTAACGGTATGTTGTGACTGCATCATGTAGATTTCCTAGACCTCTACTTTTTTTTTTTTTTTTTTGAGTGGGACCCAAAAGTGTACTTTTGAATTGCAAACAAACACTGTATACGTCCAGAAAAGCGGACAGAATCTATTCATGATATCACTACATTTTGCCTGTTTAAAGTGACACTGTCACCTCCTGCAAGTGGGCGGGGCCTCGCTGCATTACCGACACTTAGCCCTGCCCACTGTGCCACCGTTAAGTGGCGCTATTGCCGCAAGCCCCCGCCTACTTAACGCAGTCTGCAGTTGAAAAAAGATCCCTTTTTACTTGAACAAGCACCATGACGTATGATAAATTTACCCTTTACACCTGTGTAGAGATGTCAGAATGCACAAAGGGGGTGACAGTGCCTTTTAAGTCAGTGGGCCGGTCAGCAACACATCAGGCTATGGGTCCTTTTACATTTAGAAGTAAATTTGAGAGACATCTCCTAACCCAACATCGTCCCTTACAAATGCCTATTAGGCTGAATGGAGATGAATTTCCAAAGACACCAAAATCTTGGGGAAAGTTTTAGAGGCAGTTAGAGCTGCGAGCCATATTAATGCCCATGTTTTTGTAATGGGATATTCAACACAGGTGTGACCTTCAGGTGTCCACATACTTTGGCAATAAAAATGTGTATAAAGTATGAATTCAGACCAAATCACAGAATTCATCTGCTACGGTCGTATTTATTCCCTAGAAATGCCATCAATGTTGGAAGTTTCTCTTCTACAAATTATACAGTGCTGGCCAAAGGTATTGGCACCCCTGCAATTCTGTCAGATAATACCCAATTTCTTCCAGAAAATGATTGCAATCACAAATGCTTTGGTAATAATATCTTCATTTACTTTGCTTGCAATGGAAAAAAACACAAAAGTGAATGAAAAAAAAAGTCAAATCATTGATCATTTTACACAAAACTCCACAAATGGGCCGGACAAAAGTATTGGCTCCCTCAGCCTAATACTTGGTAGCACAACCTTTAGACAAAATAACTGCGAACAACCACTTCCGGTAACCATCAATGAGTTTCTCACAATGCTCTGCTGGAATTTTAGACAATTCTTCTTTGGCAAATTGCTCCAGGTCCCTGAGATTTGAAGGGTGCTTCTCCAAACTGCCATTTTGAGATCTCTCCACAGGTGTTCTATGGGATTCAGGTCTGGACTCATTGCTGGCCACCTTAGAAGTCTCCAGTGCTTTCTCTCAAACCATTTTCTAGTGCTTTTTGAAGTGTGCTTTGGGTCATTGTCCTGCTGGAAGACCCATGACCTCTGAAGGAGACCCAGCTTTCTCACACTGGGCCCTACATTATGCTGCAAAATTTGTTGGTAGTCATCAGACTTCATAATGCCATGCACACGGTCAAGTAGTCCAGTGCCAAAGGCAGCAAAGCAACACCAAAACATCAGGGGACCTCCGCCATGTTTGACTGTAGGGACCATGTTCTTTCCTTTGAAGGCCTCTTTTTTTCCCCTGTAAACTCTATGTTGATACCTTTTTCCAAAAAGCTCTACTTTTGTCTCATATGACCAGAGAACATTCTTCCCAAAAAGTTTTTTTTTCAGGTAAGTTTTGGCAAACTCCAGCCTGGCTTTTTTATGTCTCTGGCTCAGAAGTGGGGTCTTCCTGGGTCTCCTACCATAGAGTCCCTTTTCATTCAGACGCTGATGGATAGTACAAATTGACACTGTTGTACCCGCGGACTGCAGGGCAGCTGGAACTTATTTGGATGTTAGTTGAGGTTCTTTAGCCATCATCCGCACAATCTTTTTTTGAAATCTCTCGTCACTTTTTCTTTTCCGTCCACATCTAGGGAGGTTAGCCACAGTGCCATGGGCTTTACACTTCTTGATGATACTGCGCACGGTAGACACAGGAACATTCATGTCTTTGGAGATGGACTTGTAGCCTTGAGATTGCTCATGCTTCCTCACAATTTGGCTTCTCAAGTTCTCAGACAGTTCTTTGGTCTTCTTTCTTTTCTCCATGCTCAGTGTGGTACACACAAGGACACAGGACAGAGGTTGAGTCAACTTTAATCCATTTCAACTTGCGGCAAGTGTGATTTAGTTATTGCCACCATGTGTTATGTGCCACAGGTAAGTAACAGGTGCTGTTAATTACACAAATTAGAGAAGCATCACATGATTTTTCTAAGGGTGCCAATACTTTTGTCCACCCCCTTTTTATGTTTGGTGTGGTATTATATCCAATTTGGCTTTCGGACAATTATTTTTGCGGTTTCCATTGAAGACAAATTAAATGAAGAAATTAATACCAAAGCATTTGTGATTGCTGTCATGTTCTGGAAGAAATTGGGTATTATCTGACAGAATTGAAGGGGTGCCAATACTTTTGGCCAGCACTGTATAAAGCTGAAGTTTGCAATCACTCTGCATTTCCTTACAAAGCACAGCAGCTGCTAAAGAAGAGGAAACAGATACTTGTGTGTCTCCGCTGCACTCGCAATAATGGAAAAGCATGAATCTCACTAATGTAGGTAAAAGGGCTCTAAATGGTGGATAGTACACCAGAAGATGGGCGGTAAAAGGGCCGTCTGCACTTATAGCAAGCTGCCTATAAATTATTCAAAAGAAGCTCCAAGCAGTTTGGATCACTCGCTAGTTTCTGTATATTTATTAAATTGGTCTTCTAAATATAGTACCTAGTAACACTGAATACACTGAGTACAGCAGTGTCAGTTAGGTCAGTTATGGGCAGAAGTAAAAACAGTCTAAGGGTAAATTCACACGGGCCGATCCGCCAGGAGTCTCACGCACGAAATCCGCAGCTAATCCGCAATACACGTATTAATAATAATAAGAATATTACGTGTATTGCGCATTAGCTGCGGATTTCGTGCGTGAGACTCCCGGCGGATACGCCCATGTGAATTTACCCTAAAGGGAAAAAAAATGTTTTTCAAATCAACGGGTACTATAAAGTTATAGAGATTTGTAATTTACTTCTATTTAAAAATCTCAAGTCTTCCAGTACTGATCAGCTGCTGTATGACACAGTGCTCCCTCCTGCCAATTCTGTCCATGACAGGAACCGTCCAGACCAGTAAAAAAGATCACCTTAGAAATCCTCTCCTGCTCTGGACAGTTCCTGACATAGACAGAGGTGGCAGCAGGGAGCACTGTGTCATACTGGAAAGAATACACCATTTCCTGCAGGACATACAGCAACAGCAAATTAATGGAATATTATTATAGGATTTTTTAATACAAGTAAATTACAAATCTATATAACTTTCTAGTACCAGTTGATTTGAAAATAAATAAATAAATGCTGTAGTTCCACTTTAACTTTCCCCGCCCTTCCCTGTAAGCTGGCCCTTTTTTGAAACTGGCCTGAAAAACCCTTTAATATATGTGAGATGAGATACAGAAACAACTGTGTTGACTCATGACTGTAAACCAGCAGGCATCTCTGTGCTCCAGGATCAGTCAGTGGTCTCTGCAGTGTTACTGATCAATGTGAACTGTAAGTCACCTTTTAATAGAGCAGAAATATCTAGTTAAAGCCTGACCTTCTGCGTGTTCTTACGGCCTCCTCCTCACCAGCTGTCAGTGATTTAGCTGCACCATTAATCATACAAATAACAGACAAACCTGCTATTCTCACCAGAATGTATTCTACACAGCAATTAGACACATGGAAAATAGCAAGCTGTGGGGAAAAGGTGCTGAAGATGGCGAGAAGAAGGGACAGATGACAAAAAAATGCCGGTTTGTGGTATAAGGCCTGGAGGGCAGCTGACCATCGGCACCACTTATGGTCCTTTTAAACAGAACGATTATTGTTCAAATTTGCACGATAACGATAACGCATTTGAGCGATAATCGTTCCGTGTAAACATAGCGAACGATCAAGCGACGAGAGAGAAATCGTTCATTTCGATCTTTCAACAAGTTCCCAAATCGTCATTGTCAAAAAAAATTTGCAGATCGTTCCGTGTAAACAGTCTTTCACCGATGTAACCTATGTGTGAGATAGGCTTAAACGATCGCAAAACGATTTTTCCGTACAATATATTGTTTCGTCTAAACACTGATCGTTATGAAAAACGCATCAATCGTTCGGAATCGTTAATCATGCAATCAGGCGAATTATCGCTCTGTGTAAAAGTACCATTAGTCTCCATCGTGAGTGATTTCTGGTGCATGTGGTGGGGTTTCCAACAAGCAATTATGGGTTATCAATATTAGCATTTATTCTGGTCCTTAATAAAAATTAAAGAGGTTGCTGCGGATTTGTGGAACATAACAAACGTGTATACTTACCCATCCCCCTACACTGCCACTGACTTCCAGGCTGTGCAGTGTCTATCACCAATACGCCAGTGTTGACGTGCCATGCTGGAAATGACAGCTCAGCAAAGACAGCACAGATAATTTTTGTCCGTACAGCATATCAAAGTATGGAAGAAGACAGCAGCTATGATGTATATGCCGTGCAATCATTTCTTGACCATGTGGCATATCAGCTGATGCTTTGAAGAGGAGGTGTTTCCATGTGATCTGGAAACCGGCAACAGAAGCAGAGGCAGGACAGGAAATCATACATATTTGTTATGTTCCACACAGCCCCAGCAACATCTTTAATTTTCAGTTACGTTGCCTTCACACACACCAGATTCGCAATGGATTTCACGCTGCGGAATCGAGTGTCAGTGCAACCCTCCGGCGGCCGGAGCATACATCACCTCCTCCCCACTCCAGGGGTTCTCGGCAGGACGTCCTGATCAGCCAATCAGTGGCTGCAGCAGGGCAGCGCCCTGATCGGCTGAGCCGGACAAGCAGACGCTGGGAACCCCCGAAGCAAGCCTGAGCAGGGAGGGGGGGGGGGGGGTTAACTTACATACACGCAGCAGGATGTCCCCATAGAAAACCTCTCCTGCTCTGGACAGTTCCTGCAAATATTGCCCCTGCTAGGATCAGGAACCTAGTGCAGCTACCACTGAGCCAGTATACATGCTCTAGGCACCACTGATATTTATTTCTTCTTCTATCAAAGACAAAGAAGCCTGGTAAGAGCACAGTTACAGTACACAGTGTTTGAGTATGAGAGGAATCATCATCTTCATCTTCCATTCCTACAATGCATAGATCACAAGCGTTTGTGCCCTTACCCTTTTTATCATCCTTCTTCTCTTCTACCGCGGTTGATTTTGATGCTATTGCTCCATTTCCAGTTAAGGGTTTCTGTTCTTTTGGCGTCTCTTCACTTATTGGCACGGTATGACCATTGGACGTTCCCATATTTAATGGAATTTCACAATCTACAAACGGACATGTAAATGTACAGATGAACCAATGTCTACGTTATACAGCCTGTACACTATGATTACCAGTCTGAGCTGTGAAACCAGGATTCAATAAAGCATACCTGTTGCAAAATTTTGTTTTGCAATATACCAACATTTACCAATTATATTATTAGCTGTGCAGCTTACCAGGAGACAATGTTTTTTGTTTTGCAACAATTCAATAAGTATAATGTCACCGTGTGGTTGCATAGGATTTGGTGCGGTGTGACGGAAGAGCTGACCATACAATGTGAGAACTCCCAGGATTCTCTGCTACTGAATGTGGATGTGAAGCAGCTGTATTCATGCGCAGTGAAGGGAGACACCTAGTGGCCATACTGTATGTATAACGTTTACTTAAACATAAAAAATGTAAAAAGAAAAAAATAAAAAATAAATAAATAATAGAGTATATTGCAAAACTGCTTATGATCACAGCCCCAGTTTATTTCTTTGAAAAAATTAAATTTGGGACAGTGCCTCAGAAGGAAATCGTATATAATCTGTCCAATATCCAAACAATTCTTGGTTCTATTACATTTATAAAGGGTAACAGAACAGCAGCAAGGAAATCAGAATGCTGCCCTCCGGGAGAATACAAAGTGACATACCAGTGTAAAATATACTGTATATTGGTCACAAGTCTTACCATGGTCTGGTACTTCCTTGAGAACTCCTCTTCTTATAAGTTCTTCTCGGCTCTGTCTCATGGAGATTTTACGTTCTAATACTAACAAAAAAAAAAAAAAAAAAAAAAAAGGAAACTACATGATGTTCTATATAGAAGAAATGCAACATGGCAATTCTGTAAATAGCTTAACAGGCTGAATCACAGTATGGACACACGACTACTGATACTGGCATGGATTTTACATAACATAGATGTCTGTAAAGACTATAGAGGACATTTATCAATGGTTTCTGTGTAGGTGTTGGTGAAAAACATTGTATACAAGTGCTATTTACTAGCAGGTAGTGTGAAACTTACATACTGGATATAGATGGGTCTGCATATTGTCAAGTAACCCGTACCTGCTGAGGTCTCCCGGAATTTTTCACTCGCCTTCTTCTTTCTCCATTTCCAAGGCTTGAATATTTTTCCTATAGATGAAAGCCTTCCTTTCCTCTTCAGAGGAGGCGATTGGTTGCCTGTGTTTGGAACATCAAAGTTTCCAATCGATGCTTTGTCCAAACCATCAGCTGAAAAGGGGGTAAAAAGTTAAAAGTTACATTTTATCCAGATTTAAAGGGTATCTGTCAAAGTCAGATCCATCAGTAAATAGTCAAAAAGGAGAAATAGCTGAGCAGATTGATCAGTGACTGGCAGCTTTTCCTGTAGAATTACGCACACAGCGATAGCTGCCAATCACTGACTAGGACTGCTTAAAGGGGAACTTTTTATTTTTCAAACTAACTGGTACCATAAAGTTATATAGATTTGTAAATTACTTTTTACTATTTTAAAATTTCCAGTCAGACACAGTGCTCTCTGCTGCCCCCTCTGTCCATGTCAGGAACTATCCAGAGTAGGAGAGGTTTTCTATGGGGATTTGTTACTGATCTGGAGTTCTTGGCATGGACAGGGGTGTCAGCAGAGAGCACTGTGTCAGACTGTATACACACCATTTCCTGCAGGACATACAGCAGCTGATAAGTAATGCAATACTTGCAATACTTTAAAAAGAAGTAAATTACAAATCTATATAACTTTCTGGTACCAGTTGATCTGAACAAAAATTAATAAAAATTGCCAGAGTACCCCTTTAATAGAGTCCTATTCCCAGAATGAGTGGAGATTTAAATGAAAAAAAAAATTATAAGAAATTATACTAAATCTTTTGCAGCAACATTATAGAGTAAATCCTCTCTGATAAAATCAATCCCTCATGCAGACCCGATTTTGGGTAGAGATTCCTCAAAGCCCTATGCGGGAGGGGGGGGGGGTGAAGGGGGACACATCCTTGACATTCCTTCCCCATCCATAAAGTCCAGTCCATGTCTCTGTACCAGCTTGGAGGAGCTTGGGGGGGGGGGGGGGGTAGGATGTGCATTTTTTTTTTTGACGCACAATAAAGTACTGTTGACACTACTTTTTTGACCGTTAAAAAAAACGGATCCATTAAACGGATGCTGAAAACGCAGTGTGAACCTAGCCTAATGAGGGTTAAGTAACCTTGCCTGAGCCTATGTCATGTCCTTTGGGAAGACCACCCCCCCTTTAGAAGACAACTGTTCAAATGAGTTTTGTGTGATCTTCTCAAACAGGTTTTATTGTATATTAATCTGCTTAGCTCTTCCTGCTCGATGCACACAGATTACAAGGCATTTCCAAAGTGACAGGTTCTCTTTAAAAAACCAAGCACAGATACTTTCTGCAAAAACAAGGATCTGGATCACTAACAACGGCCTAAAGAAATAACTGCAACAACAAGGACAACTCTTTAGTTCTTGTCTGACAAGATGTTATCAGCCGCACATCTCCCTATGTAAACAGGAAATATACGGCCAATAACAATAAATGTCAATGGCTTGGAAGCTACAGACTGATTTTGCTGTGCTGATCGCTCACTTGCACCCATACATGGTCCCATATTGGGCCGAGTGAAAAAAAAACAACTTAAAGCGTCCCTGTCATTATAACTTTCAAAATCTAATCGGCAGTAGATGTGATATAAAGCAAGTTTGCAATTTACATTCATTATTTAATTTTGTTACAGTAGTTATCATGGAAAAACCAGCACTTCCTGTGTTTAGTCTATTTTGTTTGTTTGGTTTTTCACAGGAAGTCCAGTGTTTCCCAGGTCATCTGCACTTCATATGTTTAGTCAATTTTTTCAGCCAGCACAAGACTAAAAAGCTTCAGGAGACTGGACCTGGATACAAGTAAGTATAGCTGTCTTCAGGAGACTGGACCTCGATACAAGTAAGTATAGATTTGTTATAAAACAGTCTTCAGGGGACTGGACCTGGACACCCGTATTTCTTCGGTGACTGTCTTTGAACAGCAAATAATGGCCATATATTATAACCAATCAGTTTAAATCTTCATGGTACTGTACTGACAGCTATGTGACTGTATAGTATAGTATAGTATAATGAAGATATAAAGTTTGGAGGATGTATTATTATGATTCCAGGAGGTCAGTGAATCCAGACTGGATGGATACCTGGCCTTGGTTTTCCCTTGTCATGTTCTTAGACTCGTTAACTGAGTTGGACACTGACTGAAAGGGCCACTTTATATGGTGGTTTTGGTGGTCTCCTAGAAGCTCTGCAAGGGCCTTCCCTGGAGGAATATCTGGCTAGTCCTGTATTTCGAGACTCTTAAACTCTTAAGGATCCAAAGATTATTTTTGCATAACAGCCCCAAAGAAGCCAGTTTGTGACTATGTTTGGGTCATTTACTAAGCATAAAGCAGTTTTGGCTCCGACTGAAAAGAGCAATAAACAAAACTTGTAGCTGACAATGTTGGGCTAGGTTCACTCCAGCATTTTACCCTTTGACACAATTCCGTTTCTCTTTTCCATTTTGATAAGAGAAACTGAACCAAGCGGATGCGTCATACCCCCCATTTATTTCAAAGGGTTTTTACTGGGCTCCATTTACATCAAATCCGTCAGTGTTCCCTCTTTTATGACGGACATAGTATTTCCTTCACAAATTATCCAGCATCAGTTTTTTTGTCACTGAGCATGTGCAGAAGAGATGAGAAAACAGGAAGGAATATAAACCAATATGCAAAAGGAAGGGAAAAAGTCTGTATTTTAAAACCAAAATGCAAACGGACCATTAAAATAAAACAGTTAATCTTGCAATCAGTTTGCATCACTTTGTGCTTATCTGTTCATTTGATATGGACATATCGGTTAATGAATGAGACAAACGCAGATGTGAACCTAGCCTTAGGGCTTATTCGCACATGCCCTGCAGTGGAGTCTTTTCCCGCCCTGCAATATCATGCCAGGAGCAAGGAACGTGTTTAATGAAGCACTTGGAAGTTTTCCATCTGAATCTGCTACTCTGCATTCCCAGAATGGACCAGAAAAGTCCCTGAAATGAGCAATAAGTTTACATCAGTGACGTAATACAAGGGGCAGCTGCATAAACAATTCTCTAAAACTCAAGATCATATAGAGACCAAACTAAAATCACAATGAAAGGTTCCCTAGTAACGTTTCCCCAGGGGCGACTGATAAAGAGTAAAAACAAAAGCAGAAGTGGTCACTAAGCTTAGATAGACAAAAGAGTACGTTCATAAAATAATCTGTAACGCAAAAGAACACTTGATCATGCGCTCAGGGTGGTGTCACATGGCCCGATGAGCAGGATGAGCGATTGCTGATCTGCTAGGTCGGCACTCTATTATCGTACAGCAAAGGTTATATATATATATATATATATAGATTAGGGATGAGCGAATTTACAGTAGTAGCGAAGCGCTCCATTAGGCTTGGCTGTTGTCTTATCAGCTCATCCCCAATATACTGTATATTGGTAGTGATGTCCGTGCAGCTATTACTTTGGAGGATGTAAAATAATAAAGATATATACTCACCTCTCTACACTCCTACGATGTCCTTCTGCCTTGGAGGATCACCACAGCCGCTGCTGACACTTCTGATCCTGTCTCTAAAGTGACAGGCTGCTCAGCCAATCACTGGAACAGCTTGTCCCTGTAGAGACGGATTCAGAAGTGCCGAGGGCAGCTACGGTGAACAGGCAGGACGACACAGGGGGAGTGTGGAGAGGTGAGTATAGGTCTTTATTTATTTATTTTTTTTACCCTCACATCATTGGCCGCACTACACTTTAAACTGATCGGCTGAAACCACCGGTTGATTTGGCTGCCAATATAAGCTGTATATAGCTGTCTAGAACAGCCAACAGATGATGATGCTGGTGGTGATAGGGGTCGTCCATAATGTAAAATCTCAGAAAAGATGGAAAATGTGGAGAGAGATAGCTGACAGCCGAATGATCGTTCAGCTGTCAGTTATTGAAGGTGAATGTGGGCCCTTACACATAGGCTATGCATTGCCGGTGGCCGATGATTTTCAAACTTGCTGAAAAGCAACGGTCAGTCGATCTGCCTGATTGGGCCCTAAGTTGCTCACCATAGTCATGCAAGTGACCAAGAGAATAATCCTCTCTCAAGTCAACACCAACACTAATAAGATGCCGGCTGCTGGTGGCCCCTCCATCCTGATTACTGGATACAATAACATGTTGGAACGGTGAAACGTAGTGTGAACCTTAAAATAAACCTTACTACACAAGGAATAAGGTCAATTTTGTGCAGTGCACTGTTCCCATTCATAGGCACATTTATCCCCCCTCGTGATTCCCCACAACTGCAGAAGTTGGATGCCGCCCTAGGGCTACCAGGAAAACATGGATACAACCATAGGTCATAGGCTGTATTCATGTTTTCCAGGACTCCCTATAATGGCATCAAACATCTGCAGCTGCGGTGAATCAAATGCCAAGTGCTGCCGAACCCGAACAGCTTGACAGGTCCACTCAACACTAGTAGCCAGTGTATTTGCACTTCTATCACTCAGATAATGAACTCAGTTCTGTGTCATGTAAATGTGTTCAGTACACTTGGTATTAAAGAGAATATACTTGGCGCAGCAGGAGAAATCTGTGTAATATTCAGACAGGGGGGGCCTCCTGGTTTTCACTATGGGGCATTATAAATAACGCGTCTTATCAGGGGGTTCAATGATATCAGCAAAGTCTTTCTTTCTAATTTGATCCCCATGACAGACCACTGAAGAAAAACCTTTACTATAATAACTACAAAGCAACTATCTCCGCCATAAAAAATGCTGAAACTGCTGGTAAAAAAAGGGGACTCCCCAGATGGTAAGCACTCCTGATCCTCATTTCCAGGAGATCACTGGGGTCTCAATGCAGTATGTAAGCCCATGTCCAATGTCTGTGTGGCAGCACCAGATGTATAGAAGAGGACCAATATGTTTCCATTGTGTCTGCCAATATCTTGTCTGAACGTTATAAATAAATATCCTGTACAGTCTGTAACACTCTTTTTCCATCAATGAGTTACTGTAATGTGACGTGTTTCTTTAACTGCAGCTGGCTTCCTGTGTGTTTTCTTCTTTTTCACTCGACAGCTTCTGGTGCTTCCCAAGTTCTCCACGCTCTGTCACACCACAGAATCTACTCAACATGGCCCAGATGACATTTATGCAGACACATTGTGCAGTCTCCAGTGTTTATTGTGCACCAATAAAATGCTGCTTCAGGGCTGACCCTCCCTGCGCCGCTGCTTCAGGGCTGACCCTCCCTGCGCCGCTGCTTCAGGGCTGACCCTCCCTGCGCCGCTGCTTCAGGGCTGACCCTCCCTGCGCCGCTGCTTCAGGGCTGACCCTCCCTGCGCCGCTGCTTCAGGGCTGACCCTCCCTGCGCCGCTGCTTCAGGGCTGACCCTCCCTGCGCCGCCGCTTCAGGGCTGACCCTCCCTGCGCGGCCACTTCAGGGCTGACCCTCCCTGCATTCCCCATAGCAGAGAGAGGGCTAAGGTGCCACACTTCATATGGGCATATCTTTTTCCTCATTTGAATGTAACCTGTGGGGTGGGGGGAGTGAAAGTTAAATCAACTGGTGTCTGAAAGTTATACAGATATGTAATTTATTGTATTTACAAATTTCTAGTCTTTCAGTACTAATCAGCTGCCGTATGTCCTACAGAGCATGATCACAGTTGTCAGGCATAGGGTAGTAACTGGAGAGGTAGCTTTTTTTTCCGTCAGCCACCTATACCATACTGGGTGTGGTACATTATAGAGCCATTGTACACTGGAGCCAGCAATTATAATCTATTTCTATCCTCACTGATAGTAAAGTCCTGGCTGCATCTTACATCAGCAGAAGCTATTTATAAGCCTATACCAACAGCAGCCTGCAGAGTTCTTGGCCTTCCCTTCTACTCCAGACAACTTGGTTTTATTTCTCTGCTGGAAAATTTAATAACTGATTTACTCTTACTCCTAAATGCTTAGCTAAACGCCTAATCGGTCAATAACCACAGCATATAATGCCAATAACCGCCAGCACGTTACACTACCTCTACGTGTAAACATGGCCTATCATAGATTGTCTGATTGTAATTTTCAGTATAAGGGTGTCTTCACACGTACAGTATCGCAGCGGATTTCATGCTGCAAATTCCGCAGTGATGCTGTGTACTGTTCCCCCCTGATGCGATTAATACATTAACCATCCGTGTTCCGACCTACTTCTACAGCTCCCTGACGCCCTGCCGCAGCCACTGATCACAGCACATTTTGCTGCGGAACTCGCAGCGTAAAATCTGCTGTGACACTGTATGCGGCAAAAGTGATTGGCACCTCTGTGCCTGGCATATCCTGGGGAAAAGGCACAGATTGAGCCCAAAGCAGTAGTAAATCCCTATAGAAAACCTCTCCTTCTTTCTACAGTTCCTGTCATGGACAGAGGTGGCAGCAGAGAGCACTGAATGTCAGAATGGAGAGAAGACACCACTTCCTGTAAAACATACAGCAACGGATAGGTACTGGAACACTTGAGATTTTTAGATAAAAATAAATTACAAATCTATATAAATTTCTGACACCAGATGATTTGAAAGAAAAAAATCTCATCAGACAAGTTTCTGACCCTAATTTTGCACCTTATTCCACAAGTGTAAAGTACAAATAGTGTATTTTATAAACATAGCAAGAAAAAAAAAAAAACAAAGTCACTACTGCCCCTGGTGGCTCCAGCACTAGTCATGTATTAGCAGCCAAGAATTGTCAGGCTCATTTTAGTACATAAGCATAGACTACATAGAGCACTTCATATTATACAACACTCCTGCGCTCTTTTCCAGCGTATTGATATGTATTTCATTTACAATGATATTCTGTCCAGTATGTTGTATACAGCCTGCACTACAATGTGGAAATAACACTGCTCATGTGTGATCTTCCCAAATCCCCTGAGTCGCTCCAGGAATGCTGGAATCTCTGAGCAAACTCCTTCTGCAGGTTGTTCTGCTTCTAGATAGTCCTATAAATTCCTCCATCTATCATGAGGAAACGTATAGCTGCATTGCTCACATTCCTCTCGGTTAAAGGCTACTATTTCTTTGCTTCTATTGCATAACACGTAGATTACTGTTCTTACTTTGATGAAAAATCACACATCTTATGTTCTTAAAAGTAATGAGAGGTCAAGAAAAATAAATACAGTGATCCCTCAACTTACAGTGGCCTCAAGATACAATATTTTCAACATACAATGTTACTTTCTGGTCCATCGTAACTTGAGACCAGACTCAACATACAATGCTACAGTCAGGATCTGTGTAACATGTAAAAAAAAACTAGGTGATCGACCAATGAAAGTGGCCATTTCATTGGTAAAATCCCAGTATTAGTGAAGTGCATGCACTGGTTGGCTGTCTGGTATCTCCTCTCTATAGTACAATGTGATACCATGGCTTCACTTTATGGCTTCATTTCATTTTTCTGAGACCCTGTGTGACCTGTACAGGACCTGAAAATGCTCCAGTCCTCTACATAGAAAGACAATTAGAGTCTCTTGTAGCTCTTTCTGACTGCTGTATGTAAGGAATTGCTGTATCTAATTACCGCTTTTCCATAGAGTTCTGGTCTCAACATAAAATGGGTTCAACATACAATGGCCGTCCTGGAACCAATTAATAATGGAACTAATTATTCGTATTTTGAGGGACCACTGTAGCATTAAAAGGGGTAAAAAATAAAAATAAAAATCATACTCTCCTTACTATACTTCTTGGTACCTCTGGACATGGACTGGAGACTGACTACTGGAGCCAATGTCCAATTACAGCCAGTGACTGGCTGCATCAATCATCAGACAGGTATTCAAGAGTTGTTTTTGTTGTTTTTTCCAAATCAAAACGGTGTCAGAGAGTTATACAGATTTGTAAATTAACAAACTCAAGTTTTTCAGTAAATATCAGCTGCTGTTTGTCCTGCAGGAAATGGTGTATTCTTTCCAGTCTGACACAGTGCTCTCTGCGGCCATCTCTCTGTCCACAGTTCCTGTCAGAGCAGTAGCAAATTCCCATAAAAAAGGTCTACTGCTCTGGAAAGCTCCTGTCATGGACAGAGGCGGCAGCAGAGAGCACTGTGGCAGCAGAGAGCACCACTTCCTGCAGGACACCAACTGATAAGTGCTGGATATTTTATGCTGTGTTCAGTCATTAAGTCACAATGATATCAAAATCAAATCTTCTGCGGATCCTGTACGTGTGAACGCATCCTTAATAAGTATGAAAAAGTATCAACACGTAGGAGGCATGCCTATAACCCGCAGGAAGAGGGAGATTGTGATCCCCCTGTATAGAGCTCTAGTGACATCACATCTGGAAGACTATGTCCAGTTCTGGAGACCTCACCTACAAAAAGGACATTTATAAAATAGAAAAGGTCTAAAGACGGTACAAAAATGGTGGGGGGTGACATGCACAAAACATATAAGGAGAGACTTAAGGATCTAAATCTTTATCATCTGGAGGAAAGACAATATGGGGGGGACACGATCGAAACCTTTAAATATATGAGGTCTATGGGCAGGGCCGTATTAACAGCTGCTGCTGCCCTAGGCACCAAAACACCCCATCTTCACTCACCAATTGGCATCATGATTTTCTAGTTTCTAAACATCATATTGATATCTGATCAGTCTTAGGCCGCGTTTCCACATTAAGGGTGCTAACACACACACCGTATCGCAGTGAATTTTCTGCTGCGATACACAGCAGATTTGAAGTAAATAACCGAACACAGCATCAAATCTGCAACATCAAATCTGCTGCATATCTGCTGCGCATCGGTCGTGTGTTAGCACCCTTACTGTATGTCATCCCCAGGCAGTCGAATCCAGACCCTCATGCGGTAACCAATAGCCTTATGGCCAATAATCCTGGTAATAGGACATGACTACTGGGGAAGAAATGGGAGCCTGGTTTAAGCCACATGCATTTCTCTACATGTAGAACTAACCAGCAACACACATCCCCATACCCCCAAAAAGACACCAGATTTACTTGCAAGTCTGAGCGGTAGCAGGGGTGCTGCCCCCCTGCTCTAGGCACCGGACCACGGGTGCCTAGTGGTAAATACAGCCCTGTCTATGGGGCGATTTTGACAGCAACAGTGGTAAAAACTATGTTGAAAATACAGAAACCCCACCATCCTAATGTGGTCACCCAACTTTCCAACAACCTGATACTCAGTATGATGGAGGTCACCCTGCTTTCCTTGCACCTTGTACTCAGTATGATTGGGGCCACACAAATTTTTTTAGCATTTTGTAGTCAGTATAATAGAGGTCACCCATCTTTCCCAGATCTTGTACTCCGTATGATGGGGGTCGCCCAGCTTTCCCAGCATCTTGTACTCAGTATGATGGGGGTCACACAACTTTTTTTAGCATTTTGTAGTCAGTATAATAGAGGTCACCCAGCTTTCCCAGATCTTGTACTCAGTATGATGGGGGTCACACAACTTTTTAGCATTTTGTAGTCAGTATAATGGAGGTAACCAAGATTTCCCAGCATCTTGTACTCAGTGTAAGAGATCACCCTGCTTTTCCAGCATCTTGTTCTCATGTGTAAGGCCCATACAATATAGGGAAAATTTTGAAATAAAACCAAGACCAATGACAAGCCACCCCCCTACACACCCATTATATGCCATGCTCCATAAAAGACCTCACCCCTCGTTGCCAAAGCCTAAGTGTCCCTGGGAAAAAAATCAAATGTTGGCAACGAGGAGCACGGGGAGAAAAGAGAGCCACAGAACTCCTGCTGGCTGGCCTGCTGTGAAAGTGTGATCTAACCCCTGCTGTCCTCTTGCCTGCAGCCTGAGAAAGTCTGCTGCGTGGAGTGCCCAGGGCCCGAAAATTTGGTAGAAGCTTAAAAACAAACAAATTAAAACACCTGTTTTGTGGAAGGGCCAAGTGACATTAGGTTATGGTGGCCATCAGATCTTATGATGTACGAGTGCCTTTACACACCCCGGATCCCCAGTGGATTGGCAGCGAAATCTGCTGCAGATCCAGTGTCAGTGCATCCCTATGAAAATAAATATTCGCAACGGGATTAACATCCCGCTCCGAGTACGTAAGTTAACCCCCAGGCGGCCGGAGCATACATCACCTCCTCTTGACTCCGGCTTGCTTTGGGGGTTCTCGGCAGGACGTCTCGCTCAGCCAATCAGTGGCTGCAGCAGTGCAGCACACTGATTGGCTGAGCAGGACGAGCATACGCCAGGAACCCCCGAAGCAAGCCTGAGCGGGGAGGAGGTGATGTATGCTCCGGCCGCCTGGGGGCTAACTTACATACTCGCAGCGGGATGTCGATCCTGTTGCAAGTATATATTCTCATAGGGATGAACTGACACTGGATCCACAGTGGCTTTTGCTGTGAATCCGCAGGGGATCCAGTGTGTGTGAAGGCACCCTAAAGGGAATCAATCAGCAATATGCTTCCCACTACACTAAAGATCTACTGATCATCTCCCCGAGCATACCAGCCGCGTCTGTGGCGTTAGCTTTGTTTTTGTAAATCCTAGTAAATATGGACAACTAGGTGTCATCAAATTAGAGGTGTGTCTCTCAGCCAATGAAAGTTGACAGTGTCAATGTAGGCCCACACTTCTGAATGGTAATACTCAGTTGGCTATTTAGAGAAAAAGAGAATGTTCCAGAATTGAAATACACTGATTAACTAAGGCAACAGATCCTCTATAAGAGGAGGATCAGGACAAAACATGCAAGTGTTGAGTGTAACAGGTGTAAAAATTCACATGATTCCATAACTACAGACACCAACCAGCCGTGTAATATACTGTATTGTATGGTCCTTTTCTGGTTTAAAATTTCAGATTAGCAGTGCTTGATGGTTTTCCCTCTGATGTCTGCCCTTCATATTCCTCTGCCTTCAGTATATTATGCCGATCTACGGATACTCTAATAGACGACCCTACAGCTATAGCCAGGGGTAATATGATCACAGGACATCAGCATGTTATTACAAGACGCTGCTCTGAGATGATGATGGATGTCTACACCCAGACTACAGACATATACAGAACAATGCAGCAGCAATGGGACACAGACGCCCATCTAACTATCAGCTAGAATGAGTACTGAGTAGTAATAAAAGTATTGTTATCTAATGCATTCAGCAAAATAAAAACCTCAATGTTGCTACATAAGAGAGATGGAAATGACCGGACGTGTATAGGAATCCCAGGCATGTGTAAGGTGCTGACAGGTAAGAATGCAGAACAACAACGATGATATCACACAGGAATTCGCACAAACAATGGACAAATAACATGGACTACACTCTTTTATGGGGCTTTATTTCTCCCATTCACCATTATCTCACTCCAGATAACATTGTTTTGTGGTGTAAAGGTTTATTCCCCATCTATTCTCTATGGTAATATAGCCTGTGATGGCATTTGTTATCTGTTCTTCCTACCGGAAGAACAGGTAAAAGACAATGACATAACAGGTGTATGGATGTATATGTTAGTCCACCTATAAATGCACTTTCCTTTTTAGCCTTTTGAAGGGTTTTCCTAGGATTGAATAAGAAAACAGAACCATTTTAAGTATTCCTTAAACTACATTCACACAATCCAACTAAAGCCTGGCATGGATGGTCAGTACTGTGCACCAGAAGTATAACTGGAGCCCATTATGTGCATGCTATATTCCTGCCGGGCCATAATTCATGACCGGGCCATAATATACAGGATTAGAATATCAGCTTTTTTCCCTCTGTCATTTTTAGTTTGTCCTTATACAGAACATTTGGTACACTTTTTTTCCAGGATACAATTTTCATGAGAATAGGAGCCCAAAGCTTTACAGCAGGAGGAGGATGAACACAGAAAATACTAAAAAATTAAAATTAATTCCTCCACCAATCCTTACTATACAGTATAAGGCCGTGTTTCCACACACTAAAACTGGCTCAAAAACATCTGAAAATCATACGCTTTTTTCTCCTGAACATAACCATTTTTCTTTAGGTACAAAATGAGCCTTAGGCTATGTTCACACACAGTATTTTTGTTCAGTACTGTATTTTTCAACCAAAACCAGGAATTGTTTGAAAACACAGAAAGACTATGGGGGAGTTATCAAACATGGTGTAAAGTGAAACTATCTCAGTTGCCCCTAGCAACTAATCAGATTCCATCTTTCATTCCTCACAGACTCTTTGGAAAATGAAAGGTGGAATCTGATTGGTTGCTAGGGGCAACTGAGCCAGTTTCACTTTACACCATGTTTGATAAATCTCCCCCTATGTTCACACACTGTTGAAATTTAATGGATGGCCACAATTTAATTACAAATAATTACCATTATCAATTGCGGGTTTATTTGCCGTTAAATGATGTGATTACTAAATGACTAAATTCCAACAGTGAGCAAACATAGCCTTTCTGTGTTTTCAATCCACTCCTGGTTTTAGTTGAAAAATACTGACCAAAATACTGAGCAAAAATACTGTGTGGGAACATAGTCTACCGGAGTTTTCCATGCAAGCATAACTTTTCATAATTTTGTGCCCATGGTGAGACTAACAATTCACTCCACACTTATTATCTATTCAGTCTCCTTCCCCCAGTTCTGCTGAAGACACAAAAAGCTGTGTGTGAGCAGTTCTGTCCACATCCCCCCTATACTTCCAAGATGGCTAATGTAAACAAGTCCATGACTGGCTTTATCTGCAACTTTGTAGCTTCTTAGCAATGTTGGGAGGGTTAATCTGAGGTCAAGTTGCTGATGAACTCACTGTGATTAATCCTCCCAGCATTACAAAGTTGCAGATAGGGACTTGTTTACATCAGCCATCTCAGAAGGGAGGGAGAAGGAGGGGGAGACGGAGAGAAAAGCTCAAACACAAACTTTTGTGTCTTCAGCAGAAAGCAGCAGCTCAAGGAGGCTGAATAGATAACATGTATGAATTTAATTCTTATTCTCACCATAGGCAGCAACATATGAAAAGTTATTTTTGAGCGAAACACCTATTTAAAATAAATGTTTGACCATAGCCATGGGGTCCTATTACACTAAAAGATCATCAACCCTCCGTAGCCGCAAACAAGCAAGATTGGCGCTCGTTTGCAGTGCCTTTATGCGGCAAGATTGAGCCACAAGGCAGCCTGCCTGAACGATCCTTGTATCATTCTAGTGGCCATGGAACCTACGTATATAAATATGTTTATATCCGTGCTGTCAGCTTTCAGATCACACAGCAGTACATACTTACCTAGTGCGCTGCTGTACAATCCAGCATTGGAAGCATCTGGCCACCGCCCGCCTTTTCTGGATGTCAATGATTCTGAAGGAGGTAAGGGGCTGAAACAGTGCCAGATCACACAGCAGCACACTAAGTATGTATGTTCTGCTGTGTGATCTGGAAACTGACAGCACGTACGTATGTATATCCAATATGTACAGTATAGCAAATATACATATTCATGCTGTCAGTTTCCCTTTACTATCGGCCGAACATCCCCTATTTACATAGAGAGATATGCGACCGATAACAATAAGTTCCTTAAAAGACACGATCAGCCGAGCATCAGGCATTTTTCAGTCCTAGGCTGATCACGGCCACTTTTACACACATCGGTTATCAGCCAAAGGAGCGTTTCTAGGAACTATCCTGGCCGATAATCGCCCCGTAAAAAAGGCACTTATACAGTAATCTATAAGAAGTACCACTCATTCTGGAAACCCCTGGTAGTCTATGGTCACAGGCATCATCAATGTGATCCTCTCACATTCTCACATCTGACTATGACATCATAGAAGATTATGTACACTGGCTTGAGGTTTTGTATCTGGTGCTATGGTCCTCACGTGCAGAAGTGAATTAAACAAAAGCTTCTTACTAGGCACATTCACATGATTCTCACATGCAGGCGGCCCTGTATATCTGCTGCTATATAGCACCTTCAGCAAATTCCTGGAGACATTACTAATCCCCCCGTGTTTACTCCCCTCTCAGCTAATGGTTTGCTCTTTGCTGCTTTCAGAACAGTTGTTCTGACTACCTGATTCGAGCACTGTATATGTGCATTATTGACACTTCGCCCTCATCTCCCTAGATATGACAGCCCCTTCCTCTATTCTCCCGGGACGTGACAGCCCCTTCCTCTATTCTCCCCGGACGTGACAGCCCCTTCCTCTATTCTCCCCGGACGTGACAGCCCCTTCCTCTATTCTCCCCGCATGTGACAGCCCCTTCCTCTATTCTCCCCGCATGTGACAGCCCCTTCCTCTATTCTCCCCGCATGTGACAGCCCCTTCCTCTATTCTCCCCGCATGTGACAGCCCCTTCCTCTATTCTCCCCGCATGTGACAGCCCCTTCCTCTATTCTCCCCGCATGTGACAGCCCCTTCCTCTATTCTCCCCGCATGTGACAGCCCCTTCCTCTATTCTCCCCGCATGTGACAGCCCCTTCCTCTATTCTCCCCGCATGTGACAGCCCCTTCCTCTATTCTCCCCGCATGTGACAGCCCCTTCCTCTATTCTCCCCGCATGTGACAGTACTTTACCCTCTTCTCGCTGGATGTGACAGCCCCTTCCTCTTCTCCCCTCATATAACAGCACTTTACCTTATTCTCCCTGGATGTGACACATTGGTTTGCAGGCCGCTATCTAACCTTGGGTGTGGAAGTTGCCTGTTCCTAAGGGACCTTATTAGAGCAATAATCTGCTATATCAGGCCGATTTTGCAGATTATCGCTCTGTGTAATAAAGACAACAATCAGCTGAGGAAACTATCATCGGCTGATCATTGTCTTTTAAACATGTTTAAAAATCATTGTCCACCAATTGCACATTGCTAGGTCTAATATCGATGTGCAGACGACAGCTGAGGAATGTGTAAATTAAAATAAAAAAGGTATTACTTACCTGTCCACGCTCCCTGGTGCCCTTTTAGCTTCTCCTTGATCACTGCAGCCGCCACTGGCACATTAGAAGCCAATTAATGGCTGCGGGTCGGTCCTTACTAGGCCAGTGGTTGGCTGAGCGGCCTGTCACTTCAAACACTGCTTCAGATGTGCCAGCAGCAGCTGGGGAAAGAAGCTCAGGAAGTGTGGAGAGGTAAAGTATAAACATTATTTACTATATACAGCAAAGGCTGCATGGACATCGCTAATAATATATATACAGCCTCTGCTGCGCAATCATCGAGCCATCTAACAGGCTCTTTAAGCTAACGCTGATCTCCCAGACCTGCATCTACAGGTCTTTTCACACAAAAACGCTCATCTTGCTTACTTTTTGTACATTGTTATGGGGGCAGCCATATTGCCTGAGCTGTTTTGGACGGCATTTGGTGACATGCTTTACGGAAGACTCAAAGGCATAGACGACAATAAAGAGGACCGATCCCCTTGAGATAAATGTGAGGCATTACTGAGCGTGTTCTGTGACCTGTGAACAGGTCACTCCACATGGAACTGGTATTGTCTCCTCTATCTACTGCTGACACATGAAGCTGTAATGCTGTACAGATAACTTTACTGCAGCCTCCTCTTATCACTACAGACACAACATGAAGTCTCGGCTTAAGGCCCTATTAAACGGAACGATTAGCGTTTAGAAATTCGCTAAAATGATCGAAATGAACGATTATCTGTCCATGTAATAACACCCAGCGATGAAAGGACGAATGAAAAATCGTTCATTTTGGTCTTTTAACATGTTGAAAAATTATCGTTGGTAGTTCGCCGATCGTTCGCACATTTGTTCGTGTAATAAGTTGTTTGCCGATTAAACATGTTGTGTGGGTTGTCCTGAGGAACAGTTAGCGACCATAACGATGTAAAAGCGATAGTTCATAACAGTAATCAGTGAATGTAATAACCTCAGAATCGTTCACAAAAAAAAATAAAAAATCACTAGTCATTGCTAGCCAACGATCGTTATAGCGAATATTTGAACAACAATCGCTATGTGTAATACGGCCTTAAGGTTTAGCCCCAGTGGTGACAATGAAAACTGCAAGATTTCAGGATTATTTTATAGTCTAGATACAAAAATGGAAAATTAGAAAAAACATTTTCAAAAATTCTTTTAAAAATCTGTTAACGATAAAAACTTGATTTAAAACTATAGGTTATTTTCTAATGATGCTGTTCCTTTAAAGCAGCAGAAAAATCCTTTCTTGAATGTTTGTAACTTTTGGCTGGACACAATCCACACCACAAAGGTTCTGTGCTTATCAATGTCATTCCAAGAGGACTTCCTTCACCCCTCCCTGCTGGACCACTGGGAACAGCACAGTGTGAGAGGCAGGAAGCGCTAAGTATTAAGTCAATGCCCAGCCCTGGGTACACGCAGCCAACATAGTGTTCCAAGAGGAAAAACAATGGAAAAAGTCCTAGAAAACAGTGCTCGACTGCAGAAAACTCTATCACACTCTGTATATATATATATATATATATATATATATATATATATATATATATTATATTCCACACAACCATTACAGACAGCAAACATGAAGGTTTGTGCAATGTAAAGCTATGTTCCTCACGCCCATATGATACAATATCCTCTTCACACAAAAACTTATTGGTGATGAAATATTCCGCAGATGCCAACAAAACTCATTTGTTAAGCAGAAAAATTGCCTGAGCATTATGTCCATGCTGAAAACATTACTGACATCCAAATAATCTTCTGACACGTTAAACAAACATGTTAAAAGTTTAGAATGCCCCAGGACTCAATTCTAAGACCCCCTCCGCTTAGTGTGACTCATCATAGGAGACAGGCTCTACTAAAGGTGGGGAGTTAAACTTGCTGTGCTCACTTAAAGGAAACCAATCACTATGAAAATTATTTCTAACCCATCAGCAACATTCAAAGATTCACTATAACTTGTAATTTATCGATTGAAATCTCTGATGTTTCTATGAAGTCCAGTCAATTGAGTGACACCGCCCACTGGACTCCTTAACACAGATTGATCAGAGAGTTTAATTAACATGTTACATGTTACGGGAAAAGATTCTGTATAAGGCTGCGTTCACACTACGTATATTTCAGTCAGTTTATGTATATTTCAGTCAGTATTGCAACCAAAACCAGGAGTTGATTAAAAACACAGAAAGGCTCTGTTCACATAATGTTGAAATTGAGTGGATGGCCGCCATTTAATGGCAAATATTTGCTGTTATTTTAGAACAACGGCTGTTATATTGAAATAATTGCAGTTATTTACTGTTATATGGCGGCCATCCACTCAATTTCAACTATGTGTGAACAGATCCTTTCTGTGTTTTTAATCCACTCCTGGTTTTGGTTGCAATACTGACTGAAATATACGTAGTGTGAACACAGCTTTAGGCTGGGTTCACACTACGTATATTTTGAGGCTGTATTTTTGAGGCTGTATAGCAACCAAAACAAGGAGTGGATTGAAAACACAGAAAGGCTCTGTCCACACAATGTTGTAATTGAGTGGATGGCCGCCATTTAATGGCAAATATGTGCTGTTATTTTAAAATAATGTATTGAAATAATGGAAGTTATTTACCGTTATATGGCAGCCATCCACTCAATTACAACATTATGTGAACAGAGCCTTTCTGTGTTTTCAATCCACTCCTGGTTTTGGTTGCTATGAGGACCTGACTTGAGGACCAAATACAGCCTCAAATATACATAGTGTGAACCCAGCCTAAAGATATATATTAATCTGCTCAATTCTTCCTGCTCTATAACGTGATGCTGATAGATTAGATAGCATTATATTGGTGACAGGTTCTCTTTAACCTGGATATTTCTAATCAGATTTAAACTTTTAACCAATTCATGTAAATGACAGTAACACTTTAACTTCCAAAGTTTCTGTCCCACGTGATCTCCAGCTGCAGCATAGACAGAGCATAGAACTAATAGGAACTATGTCTGGACTGCGTCCCACCACACTGGTGCTGAGAATCGCACAGAACAGACACTTATTATACTGCTGATAAATCAAGTAATAGAGACCATGGCCATGGTTGCTAACTCATTTTAATCTCTTACTGACAGCCGATATGTGGGGCTCCACTGCCTTTTATTAAAAAAAAAAAAACACAACTTATAGACATCTCTATAATCATGTTGGATTATGTTTAGTTTTTTGTTTTTTTTTATTATCACATAATGAGTGGCTAAGGGTAGCTTCACACGGGCGGGCTCGCAGCGAGATTCTCGCTGCGCGCCCGGCAGGTCCTGGCAGTTCCCATAAACTACATACTTGCTGCGGACCGCAGCGAGTATGTAATTGTACCGCGCTTAACTCCTTCTACTCCCGCCCGGCTCCCCCGCTGTAAGCAGCATACATTACCTGTCCTTGCTGCTCGGGTCCGGCGTCCTGCTCTCCCGTCCGGCCAATTAGTGTGTTGCCCAGCCGCAGCCACTGATTGGCCGGGCGGGAGAGCAGGACGCCGGACCCGTGCAGCAAGGAGAGGTAATGTATGCTGCTTACAGCGGGGGAGCCGGGCGGGAGTAGAAGGAGTTAAGCGCGGTACAATTACATACTCGCTGCGGTCCGCAGCAAGTATGTAGTTTATGGAAACTGACAGGACCTGCCGGGCTCGCAGCGAGAATCTCGCTGCGAGCCCGCCCGTGTGAAGCTACCCTTAACAAACAAAAAAAACAACCCAGTGATGCACAGCTATATGACGTGTTCACTGTGTTGTCCTCAGTGCTGAACACAAAGCAATTTTCTGTGTTCAGAACTTTTTAACCACAAGTGATATTGCAAATCTGATTTTGAAATTGATTTCTGAAACATTTCTATTCATATATTTACACACACACACACACACACACACACACAAATATATATATATTATATATATATATATATATATATATATATATATATATATATATATATATATATATATAATCTTATAGATGTATAACACATGGTTTTGCAGTGACACATGGTTTGCCTTCTGCTGAAACACAGACAGTTTTGTCTGGTACCCATTATCATGTACATTAATATCCTGTCTGTATGTAAAATCGAGCTTTGAAAATGACATGAAAGCAGTACCATGCAAATAGAATTCTTGGATTTATCATTGCCACAAAACCGCCTTTAAATGAAAATTCAAAGGGGTGTTCAGATGTGTCCATTGTTAGGATAATCCTATTTCTCCCTTATTATACCAAGTTACCAGATAAATCAGAGGTACTCCAACCATGCGGTCACTTCTAGCTGTATTAGGAGCAAACTCAAATTGCAAATAGTTTTTCCCCTGCTCTGGACAGTTCCTGACATGGACAGAGGCGGCAGCAGAGAGCACTGTGCCAGTGTTACAGTAAATTAAAAAAGTCAATTACAAATCTGTATAACTTTCTGACACCACTCCTTTCAGTAACTGCAGGAAGCCTGCACATATGTGATGCTGACTGTGATTCAACTCTATGGGGGAAATTTATTAAGGGCTTTGCACATATTTTTAGGTGAATAATTGAATTTTTCACCCATATTTGGCCTAAGTTCTACTTATGAACCAGTATTCGATGGGCAAATATTTTTTAAATGCAACTTTTTTTTTTTTAATCTGACTGTTTTAAGTATTCACCAAAAACTTCACATAATCCAGGATTTGAGCCAAATTCCTCATTTGCGACTTTTTAAAAACTGGTGCAGGCTTACGTCTGGTCAGTACCACATGAATTTGTTTGAGATTTTTTTGGCAGCATTTACTATAGACTTTTCCATAAATAACACACAATATATTGCAATAAAACACACACCAACCCACGTTAGAACAGTAACACACATTATACTCCTTATACATGCATAACGGCTTTACAGACCCTACTCCAAATATGGCCTCCAGTCGCTGGGTATCCAAGATACGGACTGTAAGTAATTAGTCCTTCCTTAAGTTTTCCAGTTCTGTTTTCTCATTCATCACGTCGCACTCACTTCACATGCCATTATTTATAGATACCAAGAAAACGTAATGTGAAAAGCCCAGGACTGACCGAGCAGAATTACTACATGGATCTTCATTCGTTTGAAATTACCATAAGCATAGAAATCTGTCTATAACCTCCATACATCTCCTGTCTGTGGAGGATGATTTAAAGGGGTTATGCAAAATTAAAAAAAAAAAACACCACATCTATGTTTTTACAAAAATAGTGCCAAACTTGTCCTCAGGTTCTGTGTGGCACTACAATTCAGGAGAATTGATTTCAAGTAACAACTTACACTGACTGGCTGAACGGCCAGTCAATCAGCGAGATTGTGGCGTGGACAGCCGAGAGCTGGCAGTCCCACAGCCGCTCCCCGTGTGCATGGGGAGAGGCAAATTGTTACTTGAAATCAATTGAAATTTGCTCATCCCTATTATACAGATTTGTAAATGACTACTATTTAAAAATCTCCAGTCTTCCAGTACTTATCAGCTGCTGTATGTCCTACAGAAAGTGGTGTATTCTTTCCATTCTGACACAGTGCTCTCTGTTGCCACCTCTGTCCATGTCAGGAACTGTCTGGAACAGCAAAGATTTCTATGGCGATTTACTGCTGCTCTGGACAGTTCCTGACAGAGGTGGCAGCAGAGAGTACTGTGTCAGACTGGAAAATAATAATAAAATCTCTAGAGTGCCCCTTTAACAATGCACAAAAATAGATGGGAAGTAAAAAGTGTGACTCTTTGCCCACCCTGATAGGGGCAGCACTACAGTTCCCTAATGGAAAACAATCTGGAGATGGGTCCCTCTGCTTGTGGATGTGTCTGGAGATGGGTCCCTCATCCACAAACAAATAAGCAAGTGCACTCAGCTGGAGATGGCAATCTGCAGGAAAACTGGGAGGATTTAACAGAAGGTTCGGTGCCACTATTATCACACAACAAACACCGGCCATCGCTAGCACAAACTGAGGCATATATATATATATTACATACACACATTATATATATATATATATATATATATATATATATATATATATATATATATATATACACACACTGCTGGGCAGGAAGAGCGTGGGTACTCATCATC
The DNA here is from genome assembly GCF_027789765.1 of Dendropsophus ebraccatus. Taxonomy (NCBI): domain Eukaryota; kingdom Metazoa; phylum Chordata; class Amphibia; order Anura; family Hylidae; genus Dendropsophus; species Dendropsophus ebraccatus. The sequence continues at coordinate 58,469,930 of NC_091459.1, forward strand.
ATTCCAAATCAGTGTCAAGACCTATTAATGTTTTCAGTAAGACTTTGTAAAATAAAAAATTGGGACAAAAACCCAACTACTCTGTGCTGTGTCTTGTATACCCTTTGCATGGTCACTTACAGGTGGGTCAGGTCACATGACTGTGACAATGTCTATAATACTGGGGCCGCAGCTGAACAAAACACATTTACAAGTTAATTTAGCTAGCAGAAATTGTGCTCTGTGCGGTTCACGAGCTCGCCAATATTATTGGGCATCTAATGCTCCTGTGATTTTATAGTGAGGCATTAAAGGAGTTTTACAGGATTTAAAAAAAAAAAAAAAAAAAAAAAAACACACATTACCACCCCTGTCCTCAGGTTGTGTGCGTGCTATATTACAATTCAGCACTATTCACTTTACTAGAATTAGGCCATGTTTACACAACATAAGTTCAGTATTAATCACGGCCATTGTTGCCAATTTTCAACAACGGCCATGATTAATACTGAACTTACATTGTGGTGGAGCTAGAGGGAATTCTAGCGACCACGGAAAAAAAACTGACATGTCAGTTTTCTGCAGCCTCTATTCATTGAATAGCGTCCGGAGAGAACCTGTTAATTCACACAATGGAGCGTGCGTTTGTGTGCAGCGTTGAATTCATTAGAAGTGAAGATCATCCGGTACCCGCTGAGATGATCTTCAGTAACACCAGCTGTTCTGTGATCCGGCCGGGGCACAGAACGGCCTGTGTTATACTAAGTGGGAACATGACCTTAAGCTGCAAAACCAACACCCAAACTGAGGACAAGAAGGCCCATAGAAAATAGTGGCGGTCTGCTGCTGCCACTCCTATTACATGGAGGGACGGCAGCAGATTGTTGCTATTTAGATAGTTTGTCGTTCAACATTCTCGTTGCCTTTTATTACACAAATCGTTTATAGAGCATGGGGGCCAACGGGGAGACGCGGGAGGGGGGGGGGGTGAGCTAAAGATTGGCTGGGGAGCCCATAGGACATAGAGGTATGTGGAGCGACGGCAGCAGATAGTTACTCTCCATGTCGTTTGTCTTTCAACATGTTAATAGACAATGAAAGAGAACAATCAGCCGACATCGTTCATGTCAAAATACGTCTGATAATCGCTTTGTGTAACAGGACCTTTAAGGAACATTATAGGCTGACAGTCCAGGTCCAAAGCTGAACAGGGGAGCCCTGTCTCCCATCTCTGTACCCTGTCTGCTGTTTGCTCACATTATTATAAACCTGTCCGGTTAATGTGTGCACTTTAGAATAACTGCAAAACTGAGCACCAATAGTGAACAACTATCACCTATTAACCACAACAGGATAAGAACGGCCAGTGGAGGAAACAGGAACTCAATCATTTTATTGACCCTGCATGTTACTTCTGGGACATGTAGAGCTGAATGATAGCAATGTGACAAGGTTAAAGGGGTACTCCGGCAAACAAGTTGCTTGTACGTAAGGCTTTCCCATTGCTGAACAAAGGAGAACACTGAAACAGCAATGTGTGATTTCTCTCTACATAGTAAGTGTTCTGTTTTGTCACCATAACGGAAAAGATAATGTTGTCCTTAGAGAATGATGACACATCTATTCTTATCTGCCCATGACCCAATCAGCTCTTGTATTTAAAGGGATTCCCCAGTGATCTTTTTTCCCCTTTAAATAAACTGGTGTCAGAAATAAATAAAAAAAAATATGTATAACTTTCTGAAGTCAGTTGGTTTAAAAGAAAAAAAAAAGAAAAAAATCACCGGGGAATCCTTTTAAAGGGATCTGTCAGCTACAATTCATGTTCCAAACTGATGACACTGTTAGATAGTTGTTGTGTCAAGGAGACACATGTAACCTTTCATATATCCCGCTGTGCTTCCAAAACATAGAAAACTGATTTTATTCTATAGTACAAGTCAAAGAGAGTCAAAGAGGATTTCCTTAGGGCCCACTTACATAGAAAGATTATCTAACAGATCATCAGCCAAAGATTTGAAGCCAAAGCCAGAAACAGACTATAAACAGAAATCAGGTCATAAAGGAAAGCCTGAGATTTCTCTTCTTTTCAAATCCATTCCTGGCTTTGGCTTCAAATGTTTGGCAGATAATCTGTCAAATAATCTTTCTGTGTAAATGGACCCTAAGCTTCTGATGTGCAGCAGGCTATAACACCTTCTTACTACCCCTTTCCATACCAGACCCAGCTTTGGCTCAGCTTCCAGGTGTCAATCAAGCAGGGGGTGATGAGGCATTCAAGCTTGCAGCTATTCAGGAACATGGGAAAGCCTTTTTAACTCTTTGGACCAGAGAAAACAAGCATTTCTCTACATTCTGGAAACACAGACAGATATACAAAAGGTACCATGTGTCTCCTTGTCCTAACAACATCTAACAGTGTCAGCAGTTTGGAATGCGAGTTACAGCTGACAGATTCCCTTTAAATACAGGAGCTGGTGAGGGTCATAGGCATATAAGAACAGACGTGTCATCATTCTCTAAGGACAACATTATCTTTTCCGTTATGGTGACAAAACACTTACTTAGTAGAGAGAAATCCAGGATTGATGTTTCAGTATTCGCCTTTGCTCACCAATAGGAAAGCCCAATCTGCACATACAAACCCCCAATATACCTAATGGGAGCAAACAACACACAGTCACCATCGTAGGTATGCTGCGGTATGACCAGGGCTCTGACTCCTTCATAAATCCTTCCTTTATAATTATTAGAGTTGAGCGACCCTCCCTAGAGCTGCATCCAACTTCTTTAGCCACCGGTATTCAAATGCCACACGCTTAACTCTAATAATTTCATAAGAAATATACTGTAGTCACATCAGCTTCTCATCGCCATCATGTACTCTGGCAGTATGTCCATCTATTCTATCTCTAGATTCCATATTACATGGCACAATGTGCGCAGATCTGTCAGATTAGCGCTCGCTTCCTCCTCGTTTCTCTCGCTGTCTGTGCTATTACATGCACAGACAGCGAGTGGAGAGGAGCGAGAGGGGCTGTACGGACAAACCTTCATCACCCAGATGTCCGATTGAATTCAGCGTCATGTTAAAAGACCAGTGTCTTTTAACATGCGCTATTACACCGAACGATTATCGGTCTGAATGGCCAGTAATCGACCAAGTATGGCCGATGATTGTTTGGTGTAATAGGGCCTTAGGTCCTTAAAGGGGTTATCCAGTGCTACAAAAACATGGCCACTTTCTTTCAGACACAACACGACTCTTGTCTCCAGGTCAGGTGTGGTTTACAATTACGCTCCATTCACTTTAATGGAACTGAGCAGCAAAACCCCACCTAAGCTGGAGACAAGAGTGGGGATGTCTCTGGAAGAAAGTGGCCATGTTTGTGTAGCACTGGATAACCCCTTTAATCTGATATATAATATAATTAAACTGGTAATAGGCTCAGCTCACACTCTCTGAGCAGCTCGCTGTGATACTTTAACACATTACGAGCATCAATAGACAATTAATAGTAGTGTAAGACGCTACTGTATACTGTCACCTCAGCCGACCTCTATGTGTAGACATTAAAAACAAGGCACTACTGACAGCTAAACACAGTACAGAAGTCCTATAGGCTCAAGAGGGGCAGGAAATCATAGAGACACCCCATTCTGTATGGAGAGGGAACGCAGCCCATCATCCACTATCGCCCACTGTATCCAGTATAATCTATGCATCACATCATCTATTACATACCTGAGTTATTGGAATGAAATGTACAGGGTGCCAGTCATTCACTAACTGAGCCAGAAGCTACAAGGGGTTTCCTCAGCCCCTGCTCTGCAGTGAGGAGTGTGAAGTGGAGGTTGGACAGGGATCCTTATGCTGTATTCTAATGGTGCTTTTAGACGGAACGATTATCGTTCGAATTTGCACGATAACGATCGGATTCGAACGATAATCGTACGTGTAAACACTGCGAACGATCAAGCGACGAGCGATAAATCGTTCATTTTGATCTTTTAACATGTTCTAAAATTGTGGCTCGTTGTTCGCAAAAAATTCGCAGATCGTTCCGTCTAAACAGTCATTCACCGATTTACCCTATGTGTGAGATAGGCTTAAGCGATCGCAAAACGATTTTTCCGTACGATGTATCGTTTCGTCTAAATGCTGATCGTTATAAAAAACCCATTGTTCATTCAAAATCGTTAATCGTGCGATCGGGCGAATTATCGCTCTGTCTAAAAGTAGTAAAGTCTAGGGGACAAGGCATGTAATGCTATATTAATCAGCCTATTCATTATCTCTCTTGCATCCCTTGCTATAAGCATTTAAAGGGGTTATCCAGCGCTACAAAAACATGGCCACTTTTCCCCCTACTGTTGTCTCCAGTTCAGGTGCAGTTTGCAATTAAGCTCCATTTACTTTAATGGAACTGAGTTTCAAAACCCCACCCAAACTGGAGACAACAGTAGGGGGAAAGTGGCCATGTTTTTGTAGCGCTGGATAACCCCTTTAAGTAGTCCTCTCCATTATATATTGGAGCTAAGCAGTCCCCCTTGATGCATGAGGACTTGTCCACATGTTGTAAGAGACCGGCTGTTCCGTGACCCGGCCGGGTCACGGAATGGCCGGTCTCTGAAAAGATCATCTTTATGGCCACAGTTCTGTGCGCGCCCGCATCAGAACTCCCCACAGCACACTATGGAGCGAGTGGCCGCAGCCGCTCGCTCCACAGTGTGCACTGACATGGTTTTCTACGGCCTCTATTCAATGAATAGCGGCCGCAGAAAACTGACATGAGCATATGCTCCGGCCGGGATCCCATAGAAGGAAAGGTAGCGTATATTTTCCTAATAATCACGGCCGTTGTGCAACGGCGTGATTTTACAAAAATATACGTTAGTCTGCAGGTGATTCCATAGTGTGAACAGAGACTTAAACCATTTCCTCCCCTTGTCTTATATGGCCCCCCATGTGAGCAGGGCTAACTTCCCTACTGCACCTCCACATATGATCCAAATTTACACAGGGAAGTGTGAATAAGCCCACTTTTCATAGGGTCACAAGAGCTTTTCCCTGTGCTACAGTCATAAGTGGTGAATCAGGTCTGTAGTGATTGCAAGAAAGGATTAATTTATTCTTGTTCTTTAGGCTTCTGCACTCATTCATTAAAATCCAGTCTAGCTTCCAGTACCAGATATAGCACAGGAGAGTGCTGTAACCTGCACAGTCATGGTATACAGGGGTGTATCTTGGGTATATGGGTTCATTATAAATCTTCAGGATTTGTCTTTTTGTTAGGCACATGCTTGGCGACTTTATGAACAAGCCCCTTTAAGAGTCTAACAACACATGAAAGGCTTCTCAGCACGTTTCTTCTTCATGCCAGGCGGCCACTTCCTTCCTTTTATTCAGAAAAAAAAGTTAAACTACATTGTCCTGCAACTATAAGAAGCAGAGAGCGATCCCAGAAACATATCTGTTCCCTATCGATATCATGATCTGCACTGGACAGGAAACCTAGATGGAGATCAGCGACTGCGCTGATGTCCTGCTCACAGGAACGGAAACCCTGGACCTGACTATGCAACATGACGGCAAAAAGGGAGTGCATGAGAATGTATGTGCACCGGCCCAGCCCTCTGCGGGTGATTAAAACACTGGACCGCATATATATATATCTGTATCCGCATATGGAATTTTTAACACTTTACTTTCCATTGGAATATACTCCAATCTACATCACATAACTACAAGGCACAAGCAATAACCAGACACGTCCACCTACATGACACAATGTATTTCTTCCTGTGGGAAATCAGTGCCCCCATATTTATTCTTCAACAATTGGCGACCATCATAAAACCACCCATAGAACAGATAAGCTCTCTATGGCAAACAGAATACAATGTATAACCTTCAAGTCAAGGGGTAATTCGCAGCTTCTCCGCCCATTTACAGTTTCTTGCACAAAAAGTTTAGACACTCGGGGGGACATTTATCAAACTGGTGTAAAGTGGAATTGTCTTAGTTGCCCCTAGCAACCAACCAGATTACACTTTTTTATTCCTCACAGATTTTTTGAAAAATGAAAAGGTGGAATCTGATTGGTTGCTAGGGGCAACTAAGACAATTCCACTTTACCCCAGTTTGATAAATCTCCCCCTCTGAGCCTTAAAGGCAAAGCGATTCTCAAACTTTCAGCCATTTCTCTAGTTCTTGGAAAGGTTTATTGAGTCCATTGTAATATTATAATGGGAACAAGATCTGCACCTTTTCTGTGTGTTGGAAACCACTTCTGTTATGGCTAAAAGTACGAACAAAGTACTACATGTGAACCCTGCCATAACTAAATGGTGCAATATCAAGACGGGCCAAAAACTGTGCTTCTGGAGTGGACAATGTCTATGTAAGTCAGCATATAAAATATAGGAATACACAGTACAGCACTGTGTACAAGCACATTAAAGGGGTTATCCAGCACTAGAAAAACATGGCCACTTTCTTCCAGAGACAGCACCACTCTTGTCTCCAGTTTGGGTACAGGTTCCATTGAAGAGAATGGAGTTTAATTGCAAATAACACCCAAACTGGAGACAAGAGTGGTGCTGTCTCTGGAAGAAAGTGGGCATGCCTTTCTAACACTGGATAACCCCTTTAAAAGCTGTAGGGGAGTCACCAACTGCATCACTTCAGGGAACTCCAGTACTATATATTAGTCAGGTGACCTGATCTGCACGCTATTCTACATATCCATTATACTTCCAGGAGACAAAGATGGTGGCTGAGCTACATCTCTGAATCATAAATGGTAAAAGTGATACTCAAAACCAAAAGCCTCTATGAGCCATGTGATCAACCCCAGCCAACCAGTTTACCGAGCTATGGCTTTATAGTAGATGGAAAACTTTCTGGGATTGCCTAATAGGTTAAAAAAAAATCTCTAATGTTTTCATACAATGAAGAGCCCAAACACCACCCAGCTCTTCTATGGCAGTTATGATGTTCGGCACTAGCATATGCGTTTTTTTTTTTTTAACATGCATCAATTGAAATCCATGAATCACAAGATCGAGGAAAAGCAGAATTTAAATAAATAATTGGCATTAAAATACACTTGTATGTCACAATAACTATCGTAGAAAAACATCAGGAAACACTGACACTCTCCTAAGTATACACAGTATATACAGACCCTGCCGTGGCAATTTATCAATACATATAGGCGCTAAACCATTGTCTGTGTAATACAAAATCTGCTGAAGAGCTCAGGCCTGGCATCCTGTCCATGTGCCCTCTGTGGTGCGTTAAAGGAGAAGTCTGCAAATTTTTTATTAAAGTATTGTATTGCCACCCAAAAGTTATACAAATCACCAATATACACTTATTATGGGAAATGCTGCATCAAGGCTTCACTTCATGGATAAAATGGTGATGTCACGATCCAACTCCCAGAGCTGTATGGGCTGTGGCTGCTGGAGAGGATGATGGCAGAGGGATGCTCAGTGTCCCTCCAGTGCCCTGTGTCCCTCAGTGTCCCCCTGCCATCATCCTCTCCAGCAGCCACAGCCTGCACAGCCCTGGGAGTCAGGTCGTGACATCACCATTTTATCCAGGAAGTGAAGCCTTGATGCAGTAAGTGCAGGGAAAAAAGCACTTTACATAACTTTTAGGGGGCAATAATAATAATAATAATAATAATAATAATTAATAAAAATTTTAGCCAGACTTCTCCTTTAATAAAGATGCTGCTATCTACCACATTTATTTCTAATGACATGAAGACCAATGGAGCGGGCACCAAGTTCCCAGAAATTGACAAACTGTGTAAAGTGCTGCGGAATCAGTTGGCGCTATACAAATCAAAGCAGCATTATTATTATATTAGTACCAATGATTGTGCCGCAGGGCATCTCTGACATATCTCTGACCCGCTGTGATACTTGTGTCACAGTCTCTTATTAGGTATATGCCACATTTCTAAAGCCTGGGTCAAATCTCACACTAACAGTACATAAGAAGCAATGTCTTTATACACCAGCCTGGTCCTAATATAGAACAGCAGGTATATGCCCCTCCTGTGCTTACTGACACCAGGCTGATCCCTACACAGTACAGCGGGTGTATGCCCCTCTATAACTATACAGTACAGCGGGTATACGCCCCTCAATGAGTATACAGTATAGCGGGTGTACGCCCCTCTATGAGTATACAGTACAGCCAGTAGTGGATTAAAATAGGGGCGTTTTGGGCGGCAGCCCGGGGCCCTGAGCTCCTGGGGGGCCCATGACCACCCAAAAAGACTTATACTTTCAGTGGTGTACTGTCTCCTGGCTACACTTCCGCCATGATTTGCAAAAATCACTGTTTTTTAATGGCAATTTTGCACAAATCAGGACATCATGACATTATCTATACTGTACTATAAACACCAGGCTAGTGCTGCCATAGTTACAGTGGGGTGGGGGGGCCCAGTCTTGGTGAACAGCCCAGGGCCTATGGTAAAGTTAATCCGCCCCTGAGTACAGTGGGTTTATGCCCCTCTATGAGTATACAGTACAGCGGGTGTATGCCCCTCTATATGTATACAGTACAGCGGGTGTACGCCCCTCTGTGAGTATACAGTACAGCGGGTGTATGCCCCTCTGTGAGTATACAGTACAGCGGGTGTATGCCCCTCTGTGAGTATACACTGCAGCGGGTGTATGCCCCTCTATATGTATACAGTACAGCGGGTGTATGCCCCTCTATGAGTATACAGTACAGCGGGTGTATGCCCCTCTATGAGTATACAGTACAGCGGGTGTACGCCCCTCTATGAGTATACAGTACAGCGGGTGTACGCCCCTCTATGAATATACAGTACAGCGGGTGTACGCCCCTCTATGAGTATACAGTACAGCGGGTGTACACCCCTCAATGAGCATACAGTACAGCAGGTGTACACCCCTCAATGAGTATACAGTACAGCAGGTGTATGCCCCTCTATATGTATACAGTACAGCGGGTGTATGCCCCTCTATAAGTATACAGTACAGCGGGTGTATGCCCCTCTATGAGTATACAGTACAGCGGGTGTATGCCCCTCTATGAGTATACAGTACAGCGGGTGTATACCCCTCTATAAGTATACAGTACAGCGGGTGTATGCCCCTCTATAAGTATACAGTACAGCGGGTGTATGCCCCTCTATAAGTATACAGTACAGCGGGTGTATGCCCCTCTATGAGTATACAGTACAGCGGGTGTATGCCCCTCTATGAGTATACAGTACAGCGGGTGTATGCTCCTCTATAAGTATACAGTACAGCGGGTGTATGCCCCTCTATGAGTATACAGTACAGCGGGTGTATGCCCCTCTGTACAGCGGGTGTATGCCCCTCTATGAGTATACAGTACAGTGGGTGTATGCCCCTCTATGAGTATACAGTACAGCGGGTGTATGCCCCTCTATAAGTATACAGTACAGCGGGTGTATGCCCCTCTATGAGTATACAGTACAGCGGGTGTATGCCCCTCTATAAGTATACAGTACAGCCGGTGTATGCTCCTCCGCTGACAGCAGGTACAGATCGCCCGGTGATGCCCGGCTGGCTCCGCTCATTCATACTGGCAGAGAAGTTGTAGCAGAGCCCAGCACCGTGCTGCCAGCTCCGGGCACAGCACACACACTACTACTCACCGCTGCCCGTCTGCTGGGACAGAGTAGATACGGAGGTCTGGCCCATGGCTTCCCCGCCCAGAGGGGCCCTTTGTCCGGTCTCAGGCGGCTCTCAGGCTCCGGTGTCCGTGCATTCCCAGCAGCAGTAATCCCGGGGTAACATGTCCTGTGGCGGCCGTGGTGCCCCCGCTCAGTGCCCGGCTGCTGCAGCACCAGTGTGGATGCCTGTCATTCCTGGGGCAGATTAGTGCGGGTCAGAGGTCACAGGCAGCAGCAGCGGCGGCGTCTGTAGTAGCCCCCTCCCCTCCTCCTCTCCTCCTCCTCCTCCCTGCTCTCCGCCGTGTGTCCTATTAGCACCGCCGGGCGGCTCTCCTCTCTCTCCTCCGTCTCCTCGGTCTCTTTTCGCTTGGCTTTTTGTCTTCCATCCCTCCTTCCCTCCCTCCTTCCCTCCCTCCTCTCTCCCCGCCGCCTCCTCCCCTCATTTTACCCTCCTCTCATCTCCGCAGACATGTAGCAGGGCTCAGGGGTCACTGCTGTGTGGCGAGGTGACTGTGTGGCCACTGGTATATGCTATGTGGCTACTAGTTACACTTCTGGTGCCTCAGATGGCAGCAGCGCCCTTCCTGCCAGCAGGGGCATCCATATACAATGTATCACTGTGTGATGAGGGTGAGATTGTGCCATGCTTAGGGCCCTATTCCACCGGACGATTATCGTTCAGATTATCGTTAAATCGTTCGAATCTAAACGATAATTGTTCGGTTAAAATGCAGTTAACGACCGAACGAGAAATCGTTGATCGCTTTATAAGACCTGGACCTATTTTTATCGTTGCTCGTTCGCATTGAATAAGACGTCGTTCGGTCGTTCGCAGTAGATACAAACGCAATAGCGAAGAAAAAAAGTCCCATAGACTCCATTCTATGCTCAGGCGGATTCCGCCATCCGTCCCAAGAATTGACATGTCAATTGTTTGAGTGAAGAGCAATGGAAACATAGGCGTTCGAGGCCCTCCCATTGACACACTGAGGCAGATGGAATTCCACTCTCCGCTGCTTGAATTTTTCTCAAATTCCGGACCTGTTCTGCCTGAGCTGAATAGGCAAGGAATTTCAAGCAGAAAACTTTCCTCTTCAATTCCTGGCCTATTACTCAGTGTACCCTAATGCTCTATATTCTCACACCGTTCTATCATAACCAGCATCTTCTGTGGGATCAGATTAGAGCCTTCATTCCCCAAGCGCATTAATGTGCCTTGGGCAGCCATGACCCTATCACCAGTTCATGTTGTCCTTCCTCTCATCACTTTCCTTAAAGTTTACCTTTCATTTGTAAAAACTTTTGACATGTCATGGAGACATGTCAAAAGTTTTGATCGGTCCGGGTCTGAGTGTTCACACCTGTACTGATTGGGAGAACGAGTGTAAGAAAAATAAAAAGAGTTGGGCTCATAATGTAAAGACCCTATTACACGGTGACGAAAGAGAGCAAGCGACTGCCGCTTTTGCTCCTTATTCCCCGCTCGCTGCCTGCGCTATTAGACGTGTCGGCAACAAGCGGGTAAGAGCCAGGGGGCTGCGGGGAGCTGTAATAGGGCCTAAAAGTCACACGGTCGCCGGCTTTTTGCCTTCTGACTTCTCTACACAGGTGTAAAAGGTAAATTTAGCAGTTTTCATACCATATTTTATATCATACGTTATGCTGCTTGTTCAAGTAAAAAGTGATATTTTATCAACTGCAGATTGTGCTAAGTGGGCGGTGCCTCGTGGCATTAGCGCCACTTAGCCCCGCCCACAGCGCCACCGTTGGCCCTTCCGTGACGTCATCGGCACATAGGCCCCATCCCCTCGATACCCATTGGTGGGCCGACCTAGAGGGGGACGGGCCTAGACCTTTAGGCCAGCCTGTTCCAATGGTCAGCGAGTTGGTGGGGCTTATGTGCCTATGGCATCATGGAGAGGCGGGGCTAACGGTGGCGCTCTGGGCAGGGCTAAGTGGCGCAAATGCCACTAAGCCCCCCCCCCACTTAGCACAATCTGCAGTTGATAAAAGATGACTTTTTACTTGAACAAGCAGCATGACGTATGATATAAAATATGGTATGAAAACCGCTAAATTTACCCATTACACCTATGTAGAGAAGTCAGAATGCAAAAAAGGGGTGACAGTGTCACTTTAAGTCTATAGAGCCTGACTTTTTTTCTTAAACAGAAGTGGGGAGAGGATATGCTGCAGTGCGATCGGTACAGGCTGAACACTCACGAATGACAGGTACACTTTTACACAAATCTAGGCAATAATCTTCTGTTGTAAACCTTGGAACGATCAAACAAAAATTTGTTTTTTTTTTTGTGTCGATAGCATCTTTTGAGCCAACCTGAAAATCATTGTTAAATCCAGTCCATTCTTCAAGACTGATCGTTGGCATAGACTTCCCCTTTCCATAATGGTTAGATGTCATTTACTTAAAATTATGGCAATTTCTAGATTACTATATAATCTCTGCCTACACTACTGAAATATATGGACATTAACACGAATGTACCATCAGGTTACCCCTGGTTCCCGTGTACAGCGCCTCGTTCTATACATAGGCACCGGCCGGCCCACCCGCCCCCAGTGGGAGGAAACCCACATATGCCGACACCAGCAGAAGTAGTTCCTCAGGTGAAGCAATATATGTCCTTAGATCAATTCAAGGTAACACGTTCAAAGGAAAAGTTCACAAAATGGTTCTTTAAAAAGTGGAAAACATTCCTCTTTGGTGAGGAGATTATAAAGGTTATGCTTCCCTTTAAGGACACAGTATGGTATCTAAGGGTACTATTACACGGAACGATAATTGGCCCGATTGGCTGATCGTTGATATAGGTTAGAACCTATTTTTGTCAGGCGCCGACCGCGCACCGCTGCGAGTAATAGCGGTGCACGGGCGGCGACTAACGATATACATAACCCATCCACGTTCCAGGGCTGCTCCTGCCGTCCGCTTCTCCCGGGCTCCCGCGCGCTCTAGATTCACAGCGGCCTGTCAGTTGATAGGCCGCTCAGCCAATCACAGGCCGCGGCGGTCCCGGCCTGTTATTGGCTGAGCGGCCTATCAGCTGACAGGCCGCTGTGAATCTAGAGCGCGCGGGACCCGGGGAGAAGCGGACGGCAGGTATTATCGGGCCCTGCTCGATGCCGCTGGTACACTAGGGAAACTTAAAAATCATGAATAAGATAGGGATATATGTCTATGCAAGGGACCATAAGCCAGGAGGAGAGAATCTTAACCTGATTATGTGAAGAAAGCCGTGGGTATTTGGTGGGGAGGGTGAAGGTGATGTTTCACTTGGATTGCATATGTTAACCGTTTTTTATAATATCAAAAGGATTGTGCGATCCAGGTTTTTTTCTGTATCACAACAGAAAAAGTTTGTTCATGGTATGCCACTGCAAACAACAGCCCCACCATCTCTGAGACCAGGTCTGAACCAGCCAGCTAGCCATCATAATTTGTCCCTGGCAAAGGTCATTCAGATCCTAATGTATGTCCATTTCTGTAGCTTCTGACAATTATTCACTTTACTTAAAGGGATTGTCCCACCATTTAGACGTATCCCTTAGGGGATGCCTTTATGAAGTGAATACATACATACATATACATAGACAGATACACATGCATATATACACACATAAATACATAGGTAGATGTTAACAAGGCCAATGACATGGAGCTCCTCATCCCCAGTACTTAGCAGCACTTTCTTCTCTTGCTTCTTATCCTCCTGTTCTTTTACCAACAGCTCCAAACAAAGAGGCTTCTGTAAGCAGACAAGTGTTAAAAGCAAGGACAGAAGGGCTCTCCTGCCAAGATCAGCTTGTTGATATGCTAATATTTTTTGACACGTTGAAACCTTTGTGTTGTTCTCACATGAACACATTAAATAATTGGGGTTTTTTTGGGTTTTTTTTTACTAACAAGTGAATAGTTAAGAATCTTTGGTGCTGCATTAATAGCCAGTAAACATTTACAGAGATCAGCTCTAGTAGACTAGAAACTGTATCTTCTATTGTCCTCAATTCTTATATATCACAGCTTGGTCTTAAAGGAAAACTCGGGTGAAATGTAAAAATCCAGGGACGGCAGGGGGGTGGTAGCATAATAGAGAAGTTATACTTACCTGTTCCGGTGCCATTGTAGTGCAGCGGTGCCGCTCACAGACCTGTGTCGGCCTTAAGCAGCACCCCTCAGCAACGTCACAACCCGGCTCAGAAATGCCAGCTTGGCTAGTCAGTGACTTAAACAGGACACCTCTGCAGTCACTTACTGGCTGAGCGGGGAGTACCTGCCTTATTGTGATGACACCGGAACTGAGAGAATCAGGAGAGCAAAGGCTGGGAGTGAGCTGGTGACACTGTGCTGTGGGGGCAGCGGACAGGTACATATGCGGTGTCCCACCACGGGTGTTTCTTGTGCCACACCTGTCGCAAAAGCCGTTTTACTCAAAGCTAAGTGGTGATGAAGGTAGTCAATTATTTCACCACTAGATGTCAGTGTTTTGTATGTAAAGTTTTATCTATCGCACAGCTGTAGTAAACAAAGGGCTATTGTTCTACGTATATTATGTATTTTATTGTCCAGTAGAGATACTCTTCTTATCTAACCTATCATTTCCTTCTCTTCTTGCACACATTCCTCTCCAGCACTCACAGGGTCCCTTACACACCCCTGTAGGAAGTAGTCACTTGGTGAGAGGAAGTGTAGCTTCAGTCTTACACAGATTCTCGTGGGAGGAAGACACACAGTAGATTTCCCTGCTGTAGTTAAGCCGAGGCCTGGCTCTGCCAGGACCCCTGTCCGAGACGGTCCAGTTGTGTTCAGCAAGTTAAAGGACAACTCCCACGAAAAAGTTTTTTGGCTTATTTAACACACATTACAAAGTTATATAACTTTGTAATGTGGTTAACTAACCGGTCTGACCCCTTCCCCCAGTGGCGTCACTAGCTACATCCCAGCATGTCACAGGTCAAGTAGTAGAGTACCATACATATAACTTCTCGTTCATGTTACCACCCCTGTCCTCTCTCGATTTTTAGATTTTTCCAGAGTTCTCCTTTAAAGAAAATGCATGTAAGAGGGTAAGTAACTGGTGATATAAAACAAAGGATGGTTATTAAAGGGGTATTCCCATCTGACAGTTATCCCCTTTCCACAGGATGGATGACGATCCACAGGATAGGGGATAACTACCTGATCACTCGTAGAGATGAGCGAACCGGTTCGCCCGGTATGGGATCCGGTTCGGATTTTCCCAAAAATCCGAGTCCAATCGGATTCGGATTTTTGGAAATCCGCTCCGATTTTTTTTTTCTTGCTTTATAAAATGGCAGCCGCCATTCTAGAAAGCAGGAAGTGTTCCGGGTGGGAAAAGCGATTTCCCATGATGCCCGGAACACATCCAATCAGCAGGGATCTTGTACTAGCCCACCCCCTGTGTGACGTCGGTATTGCTTTAAAAGGAGCGGTGACATGACCGCGCCACGCAGTGTGTAGAGGGAGAGAGAGAAGAAGCAAGCTGCTGTTGTTGTGGTGTACCACAGACTACTGAGAAGATATTATGGGAAAGGAAAGATTAGGAAAGCTGAGAGGAGAAACATCTAGTGATTGAGAGAGAAATAAAGAGAGGGCGAAAGATAGATAGATTAGGCATTGGACAGAAAAGGGTGCACGGTGCAAAGTCCTATACTTTTGATAGTGTGTATATCACATCTGTCTTTATCCTGAGAGACTAAAATACCTGGTTCAGGTGTATAGCATTGTATCTTTAAAAAAAAGTGCTCTCTCTCTCTCTCTCTCTCTATATATATATATATATATATATATATATATATATACCCAATTTCCATACTTGGACCCTTCTGATTGAAAGTGTGTATATCACATCCCTCTTATCCTGAGAGACTAAAATACCTGGTTCAGGTGTATAGTAGTGTATCTTTAACCCCTTACGTACGCCCCCAAAACCCGTGCCTTAACGCAAACGGGCGTACATTTACGCCCGCGGTTTCCCCGATCGCTGCGTGTACACACGCATCGATCGGGGAAGATGGCCTGCTATAATGTATAGCAGGCCATCCCTGCTTGTCGGCACGGGGGGTGATTAACCCCTCCCGTGCTGACGATCGCCGCTATTGGCTGATCAATTCAGATCAGCATATGGCGGCGATCTGCAGCTTTCCGGGTCATCGGTGACCCGATGGCCCGGATAGCAATGGCGGTCGGTGCTGTCCGAGGACGACACCGACCGCCATTAGTGTTAAAAGTAACGGTGGCCACAGTGCCACGTCCCGATCGCCGGCGATAAAAGTACCCCATGAAAGGGTTAAATACCTGCTGTGGACACCTCAGCTAGGTAGCTGAGGTGTCCAGAGCAGGTATTGACCCATACTCACCGGATCCAGCGTCCCGATCGCGTCTTCCGGGTTCCGAACGCGTCTTCCGGGTTCCGAACGCGTCCTCGTCTTCGTCGGCGTCTTCGCCTTTTTCCGGCAGTCCCCATCGGTAATCATCGGCTCCAGCGTCGTCAAACTTCGGCTTTTTCCGGAATTGGCGTTCTACTGCCCCCTAGCGGCTGATAAGTGTATATAATACACATATCAGTAGCTATAGGGTTGAAGAAAGATTTTTTTTTTTTTTTTCTATTTTCCGCACCCTATCGCCGCTGAGTGCTGATCAGCATCGCACGTAAGTGCGCCGCTGATCAGCAACTCCTCCTTTTTGGCGTAGAGTGTTTTTTTCCTATATCCTACAGCCACGGTCTGCTTATACGTGCTGCACATAAGTGCGGCATTTATCAGCAACTCCTTTCTTGGCGTAGTTTTTTTTTTTATACTTAATGTTAAAAAAGCATGTAAAAAACACCATTACACTACACGGAATAAAGTTTTACACTACACCACTACATACCCCATATACCAATAACCGTATAAAGATGGCCCCCAGGGTGTTTTCGGTGTCGGACGCATACGCTATTATTGCCTCCGACACCGAAACAGCCAGTGAGGATGAATGGGGGGTCCTTCGTTCCTCCATTCATCCTCATCCTCATCATCCAATGACGTAGCGTACGCTGCCCCCCAGACACGTCTTTTCCGCCAGTACCGTCCCAATAAGAGATCACGGTATGGCGTGAAATTCTACAAACTCTGTGAGAGTACCTCAGGGTACACTTACAGATTTAGGGTACGTGCACACTGTGGAATGGCGAAGGATAACCCTTTGTGCATTCCGCAGCTGGCACCCGCCGGCGGACTAATGCGGGCGTGTGTCTCCACCCGTGTCATAGACTCCAATCTATGCATGGGCGGATTCCATCTTCCATCCAAAGAATGAACACATTTGACGGAGAGCGGAATCCGCCCGTGCATAGAATGGAGTCTATGACACGGACGGAGACGCGCGCCCGCATCAGTCTGCCGGTGGGTGCCAGCTGCGGAATGCACAAAGGGTTATCCTTCGCCATTCCGCAGTGTGCACGTGCACTTAGAGTGTATGAAGGAAGGGACACCCGAATCCAGCCCCCAGATGCCCCCCCCCCCCATCCTCGGAGTTAGTAGGGAGATCATTCGGGAACTGATCTTCCCACTGCTGGATAAAGGTTACCACCTGTACGGGGATAACTTTTATACCAGCACCCCCTCTTCCGGTCCCTCGCTGCCCTGTAGCTTGCGGCACGATCCGAACATATCAGAAGTAATAATAGCGCCCTAATATTTAGCAGCCATGGAGCGGACCCAGCGCTTCTGGATATGAAGGACCCCGTATCGCACCAGGACAATATTTTCAAGGTGACGTCCCCCCACACTGGAAAACAGGAGACCCCAGAAGAATTGCAGATTGTGGCGTAACAGGGGGATCAGGAAGGACGCCATTTTCCAGTGTGTCTGTCCTGATCACCCCGGCCTCTGCATACTGGATCGCTTCAAGGCGTACCACACGTCATTGGGGTTCTACATTATCTAAATTCTGTCCCTTATTCCTATTTCAGGGGTCACGTTGATCCAGGGATTATTCTGATCACCATTATGGAGTCAGGAAGGAATTTTTCCCCTGTGATAAGGCTACTGTCGTCTGCCTTACGAGGGTTTTTTGCCTTCCTCTGGATCAACACAGGTTGAATTTGATGGACACCTGTCCTTTCCAACCTTATAAACTAATAATTGGTCTAATACCCCCAAATAAATTAGAATGGTCCCTTTTCCCCAGCTAAATAGGTATGGCCGCCATTCCCATTAGAGGATGCCATGATGCAATTACAAAGCCTCTGTGCGGCCAGGACAGTAGAAACCCCCGACAAGTGATCCCATTCTGGAAACTACACCCCATAAGGAATCTAACAAGGGGGGCAGCGGGGATATGGCCCCCTGGTGGCGGCCACATTTGGGACGTGAAAATGAAAAAAATTGTATTTTTTATTTTCACGGCACATGTTCTACATATGTGCCTGTTACCAGTGGGGTCCATATGCTCACTGCACCCCTTGTTAGATTCCTTATGGGGTGTAGTTTCCAGAATGGGGTCACTTGTGGGGGGTTTCTACTGTCCTGGCAGCACAGGAGCTTTGTAATTGCGACATGGCCTCCATCCTCCATTCCAGCCTCTAAATGGCGCTCTGTCCCTTTGGTGGCTTGCCCTGTGCCAATATGGCACATTATGTCCACATGTGGGGTATTTTCGTACTCAGGGGAAATTACCCTACACGCTTTGCGTTTATTTTCTTTTTTAACCCCTTGTGGAAATGGAAAAAAATCAAGGCTAGACCAACATTTGGTGTAATTTGTTTTAAATTTTTACTCTAAATCATTAATCTTGTCTTGATTTTTTCATTTTCACAAGGGGCTAAAAAATAAAAAAAACACAAAATTTGTAGAGCAATTTCCCCTGAGTACGGAAATACCCCACATGTGGACATAAAGCGCCATGTGGGTGCAGGGTAAGCCTCCAAAGGGAAGGAGCGCCATTTGGTTTTTTGAGGCTGGATTTGGCTGGAATGAATTTCGAGGGGCCATGTTGCATTTAAAAGGCCCCTGTGTTGCCAAGACAGTTGAAACCCCCCACAAGTGACCCCATTATGGAAACTACACCCCTCAAGGAATGTAACAAGGGGTGTAGTGAGCATATGGACCCCACTGGTGACGGGCACAAATGTGGAACAATGTGGCGTGAAAATGAAATATTACATTTTTTACACTATAATGTTGGTCTAGCCTTGAATTTATCATTTTCACAAGGGGTTAAAAGAGAAAAAAACACACAAAATGTTTAGAGCAATTTCCCCCGAGTCCGTAAATACCCCACATGTGGACATAAAGCGCCATGTGGGTGCAGGGCAAGCCTCTCAAGGGAAGGAGCGCCATTTGGATTTTGGAGGTTGGATTTGGCTAGAATGGATGATAAATGCCATGTCGCATTTACAGAGCCCTTGTGCTGCCAGGACAGTGGAAACCCAACACCTTAAGGAATCTAACAAGGGGTGCAATGAGGATATGGACCCCTTGATGATGGGCACATTTGTGCCGTGAAAGTGAAAAAATGAAATTTTTCACTTTCACGTCACATTGTTCCACATTTGTGCCCGTCACCAGTGGGGTCCATATGCTCACTGCACCCCTTGTTAGATTCCTTGAGGGGTGTAGTTTCCAGAATGGGGTCACTTGTGGGGGGTTTCCAGTGTTTTGGCAGCACGAGGGCTCTGTAAATGCGACGTGGCCCTTGAAATCCATTCCAGTGAAATCCAGCTTCCAAAAGCCAATTGGCGCTCCTTCCCTTTGGAGGCTCGTCCTGCGCCCGCTTGGCACTTTATGTCCACATGTGGGGTATTTCCTTACTCGGGAGAAACTGCACTACATGTTTTGTGTTTTTTTTTCCTTTTATCCCTTTGTGAAAATGAAAAATTGAAGTCTAGAACAATGTTTTAGTGTAAAAAATACTTTTGTCTTTTTTCACGCCATATTGTTGGGAAAATCTGTGAAGCACCTGTGGGGTCCAGATGCTCACCGCACCCCTAGTTACATTCCTTGAGGGGTGTAGTTTTCTGAATGGTGTCCCTTTAGTGGTGTTTTTTAGGTTTTGCCACCCCAGAGCCTCTGCCAACCTGAAGTGGTACAGTCAGAAATGACCAAATATAACGGAGCCATTGAAATGCACTAGGCGCTCCCTTATATCTGAGGCTTGTGGTTGCGTCAAATAGCGCAATAGGGTCACATATGGCGTATTTCTATAAACTGCAGAAACGGGGCAATAAATATTGGGGTGCATTTCTCTGGTAATAAGTTTATAATTATGAAAAATATTGGATTACAATAAAATCTCTGCACAGAAAATTAAAATTTTCAAATTTCTTACACACTTGGCTTTTATTTCTGTGACTCCCCTAAAGGGTTAAAAAACTTTCTGGATCTGCTTTTGCAGAGTTTGGGGGGTGCAGTTTCTGAAATGGGGTGCTTTGAGGGGCTTTCTAACATACAGGCCCCTCAAATACACTTTAAACCTGAACAGGTCCCTAAAAATATCTGATTTTGAAATTTTACTGAAAATTTGGAAATTTGCTGCTAATGTTTTACGCTTACTATTG
Source organism: Dendropsophus ebraccatus (assembly GCF_027789765.1). Taxonomy (NCBI): domain Eukaryota; kingdom Metazoa; phylum Chordata; class Amphibia; order Anura; family Hylidae; genus Dendropsophus; species Dendropsophus ebraccatus. The sequence goes on from NC_091459.1 coordinate 58,490,184, forward strand.
TCTAAAAAAAATGAAATATAGTTTAATAAATGCTGCCAACATAAAGTAGACATGTTGCTAATGCTATTTAATATATAATTTATGTGGCATAACCATTTTCTGTATAAGCAGAAAAGGTTTAAAGTTGGAAAAATGCATTTTTTTTACAATTTTTCACGTTATTTTGGTTTTTTTCATAAAGATTCGTTATAAGTATCGACTCCAATTTACAAGAAATGTGAAGTACAATATGTCACGAGAAAACAATCTCAGAATCAGCCAGATAGGTAAAAGCATCCCGAAGTTATTAATGACACAGGTCATATTCATAAAATTTGCTTCGGTCCTTAAGGCCATTTTAGGCCCGGTCCTTAAGGGGTTAAAAAAGTGCTATATACCTAATTTCTATACTTGGACCCTTCTGATTGAAAGTGTGTATATCACATCTGTCTTTTTCTGAGAGACTAAAATACCTGGTTCAGGTGTATAGCATTGTATCTTAAAAAAAGAGCTATATATGTAGACAATTTCTATAGTTGTCCTATATATTACAAGTCCTATATATTACAGAAAATACTATTCTCATCTACAAAGTGTAGAAATCATAATTTGAATATAAAGTCATGGCACAGCGGCAGCAGGAAACCTCAAAAAGCATTTCAGGCAGAGGGCAGGGCAGAGAGTCTGGCTCAAGGGGCATAAGAGGAAGTAGCGCAGGAAGAGGGTCCAGTGGCAGGCCTGAGCTTCCTTCGTCACACCAGGGTCGTGTCCACACGTCTAATTCCACAGTCCTGGAGCCAGGTATCTGTGGGTACCTCGGACACGACCCTGACATGGCACAGGAACGCAGCAATTCCCCCACCTCCTCCATCTGACATCCTCTGCAACATCCCGCTAACTTTTGACTCGCTGCCTGCAAGGGAACTGTTGGCGTCTATGAGCCGCAAACTGCTCTTTGATGACGATGAGCACGTGGAGGAAGAGACAGGGGACAATCAAGTGCAGGGCATGTTGGCTACTGCTGGGCCTTAACTGGCATCTAGGTTGACTACTGCTGTGCCTTCCCTTGCCTCAATGTTGGCTACTGCTGGGCCTTAACTGGCACCTAGGTTGACTACTGCTGTGCCTGCCCTTGCCTCAATGTTGGCTACTGATGGGCCTTAACTGGCATCTAGGTTGATTACTGCTGTGCCTGCCCTTGCCTCAATGGGGGCTACTGCTGGGCCTTAACTGACATCTAGGTTGGCTACTGGTGTGCCTGCCCTTGCCTCTATGTTGGCTACTGCTGGGCCTTGACTGGCATCTAGGTTGACTACTGCTGGGCCTGCCCTTGCCTCAATGTTGGCTACTGCTGGGCCTTAACTGGCATCTAGATTGACTACTGATTTACCTGCCCTTGCCTCAATGTTGGCTACTGCTGGGCCATAACTGGCATCTAGGCTGACTACTGGTGTGCCTGCCCTTGCCTCTATGTTGGCTACTGCTGATCCTGCCTGGCCTCCATGTTGGCTACTGCTGCTCCTGCCTTGCCTCCATGTTGGCTACTGCTGATCCTGCCTGGCCTCCATGTTGGCTACTGCTGCTCCTGCCTGGCTTCCATGTTGGCTACTGCTGATCCTGCCTGCCCTCCATGTTGACTACTGTTGCTCCTGCCTGGCCTCCATGTTGGCTACTGCTGATCCTGCCTGCCCTCCATGTTGACTACTGTTGCTCCTGCCTGGCCTCCATGTTGGCTACTGCTGCTCCTGTCTGGTCTCCATGTTGGCTACTGCTGCTCCTGTCTGGTCTCCATGTTGGCTACTGCTGATCCTGCCTGGCCTCCATGTTGGCTACTGCTGCTCCTGCCTGGCCTCCATGTTGACTACTGCTGCTCCTGTACTGGCCTCAAATGACTATTGCTGGACCTCCACTGGCCTCCAATGACTACTGCGGCTCCTTCACTGCATTTGTGACCTTTTTCCTGCATAGACCCTGTAATGGTAAATTTCCTGCATAGACCCTGTAATGGTGAATATTGAAGTCTAGAAAAAAAAATTGACTTTCAGATATCGAAAAGATAATGATGTTACTGACATGTAGAGCCCTAAATTCAACCAAATACACTACCCCCGTATCATAAAGATGCTTTAAACTATGAAATCCAAAGAAATCCGAAATTCAGGCGGACCGAACTTCCCGAAAAAATCCAAAAGTCCGGTCGGACCGAACTTTTGAAAAGTTCGCTCATCTCTAATCAATTGTGGACTGACAGCTGAGACCCCCCCCCCACTTGGATTTTCAGAACCCGAGTCCCCATTAGAATGAAGCAGCGGGTTGCACATTTACACAACCGTGTCACTCATTCCTAAATCACTTTATTTACCAACAATGACTAATTTCCTCAGAAAAAAAGCCCCAAAGTCTTTAGATGTCTCTCTACAATCTGCTGTTGAATTCCCATTGTTAGGGAAATTCTGTCTTTATTACTGAAGCTTAATCCTTTCCCGCAGCAAAAGGTATCAGTGCTGTATTAAGTACAGTGGTGCCTTGGTTTACGAGCATAATTCCTTCTATGACCGTGCTTGTAATCCAAATCCACTCTTAAACCAAAGATGATAATAATATAATAATATTCCTATAAGAAATTATTAAAATGCAGACAATTGGTTCCACACCCCAAAAATAATGATTTTATATTCTTAATGACATGTAAAACAATTCAATATTTAGAAACAGCTGGATAAGTCACATTATAAGATATACTGTACAGTATAGCAATCAGCATGTGGATCGTAATGTATAACAAGGGCATAAACCTGAAAAACAGCCACAGTTTGTAGATACAGGATGGAACTGCAGATCTCCATAATGCAGTAGCATAGTACAACAGGCTAGAATAGAGAAGCAGTGCTGCTGTCAGAGGTCTGTGTGGCCTACTAAATGATGTTCTACAAAATAAGAAAAGTGTCATACAGTGACTCACAGGTGACGTCTTCTTTGATCTGAGGCGGCACTTTCCCTTTTCCCCTCCATCCGGCCCAAACCTCCATGATGATTTCTTCCAGATACGTTTCATCTTTTCAGAACCTGCGAGACAAACAATTTAGGCTCCGCACATTTCTAGCAACTTCCTTTCCTTTCTCCCTCCTGTAGGCTCCCATAGTAACTGCGCTGTGTGGGATGCCCCCTGTATGTAGGATCCCCTGCTGTGCCCCCTGTATGTAGGATCCCCTGCTGTGCCCCCTGTATGTAGGATTCCCTGCTGTGCCCCCATGAGCTAATCATGCCCCCAGAGGTGCCCCCATGAGCTAATAATGTCCCCAGAGATGCCCCCATGAGCTAATAATGCCCCCAGAGGTGCCCCCCATGAGCTAATAATGCCCCAGAGGTGCCCCCATGAGCTAATAATGCCCCCAGAGGTGCCCCCATAGACTAATAATGCCCCCAGAGGTGCCCCCATATACTAATAATGCCCCCAGTGGTGGCCCTCATGAACTAATAATGCCCCCAGAGGTGCCCCCATATACTAATAATGCCCCCAGAGGTGCCCCCCATGAGCTAATAATGCCCCAGAGGTGCCCCCATGAGCTAATAATGCCCCCAGAGTTGCCCCCATGAACTAATAATGCCCCCAGAGGTGCCCCTAAAAAAACAAACATCATACCTAATTCGCGCTGTGGCTGCAGGCAGCAGCTCTTCCTCCTCTTCTGGCTCCATCTTGCGAGCCGCAGGGACGGGACTTCCGGCAGGCGTGATGACGTCACATGATCACGCCTGCCGGAGAGGTCACGTCCCGGCCTCCCATAGGCTGCTGGTATGAAGTGCCGGCAGCCTATGGGAGTGAATACAGGAGGAGGACGCTGACAGGTCCTGCTCCTGGTATTCTGATCGCTTTAGTGTTCCGCCCGCTCACTGTGCTCACTGTGCGGGCGGAACATCAAAGCGATCTGTGCATCCCGAGAAGCTGCGCGGCTGCAGCTTCTCGGGATGCTCAGAGACAAGTGGCAAGGGGGGCCGTGCGGGCCCCCCTAGCGTAGGGGCCCGGTCGCCATGGCAACCGCTGCGACCCCTATAGCTACGCCACTGCACTGTATACTGCAGTGATCTCAATGAGTTTAACTGAGCAATACATAAAATGGTGACTGACATGAGGTGAAGTATCATCTCTCCTCTCAATATTAGAGACAGCAGCAGCACTGCCCTAACACTGTACCTGTATCTTTACAGTACAATAATAAAAATATAGGGGGAGATTTATCAAAGCCTGTGCAAAGGAACAGGGAAGAAGTTGCCCATAGTTACCAATCAGACTCCCCATAGTTCCTTTATTTATATAGCTCACACCTATTCTGCAGTGCTGTACAGAGATTGTAGTCACTCATCTTGGTCTCTGTCTCCAGTGGAGCTCACAATGTTTTAGGGTACAAACACACACACCGTATACGCAGCAAATATGCAGCAGATCTGCAGCAGATTTGATGGTGCAGATTTGATGCTGTGTTCAGTTATTTAGATCTAATCTGCTGTGTATTTGTTGCGTATTTGCTGCGTATACGGTGTGTGTGTGTGTGTGTGTTTATACCCTTAGAGAGTGTGGGCTCAGATGTTAGCTCCTCCTTCATGGGTGGGGCCAAAGAAATGTAGATGCATAACCCCACCTACCTGATGACTCACTGTTCCCTCACTGGCAGTAACAGAAAGGGAACGTGACATCACAGGAAGTGAGGAAAACACAGGTGGTCATGTGACTGAGGACACAGTAAGCACTATAAATAAAAAATAGAAGTGTATGTAGAATATACAACACCCACAGTAGTCAATGCAATGCTAGTTTATTGATAAATCCCTGACAATCCCTTTAAATGTGGTCCTGATTTACTATTAGTTGAATTTTTTTCCACACTTCCCCTGCCCGACATTGCTTTTCACAACTGATTCATCAATCTGGCGCACAATTCTGGCATACAGGTAATTTTGGCATTGATGAATAATCTGCATCCATTAATAACTTATTGGCTACATTGCTCAGAACAAACCATTATTCTACCATTTCAAGTTTTTATCAAAATAAAAACTAATTTTATTTATATATATATATATATATATATATATATATATATATATATATATATACACACATATATATATATACACAGTGTTGCCTTGGTTTACGAGCATAATTCATTCCGGGACATTGCTTTTAATCCAAATCCACTCTTTTCCATAAGAAATCATAGCAATGCAGACAATTGGTTCCACATCCCCAAAATAATGATTTATTATGAAACAAACATTCAGAAACAGCAGAATATGTGATATTATAAGTTACTGTACAGTAATGGAGAGGATGGGAAACACAAGGGCTCACAGAGACAGCAGGGAGCATAAAGGAATGAGCAGGGCAAATGTGGGCACAGTATAGCAGCGCTCTCTTTCAGGGGAGAGAAGGGTTACCGCTATGGAGAGATTACCTCCACAGTCCTGTCCCCTGATGTAAGCCCCAGCCTGAAGTGGATCTGCTATGATTTGGAAGGTGAGGGAGACTTCCTGGGTTAGAGTAAGGGGCTGTAGACCACGCTATGCAGACTATGCCCCTCCCCCACTCGCGCTCCCACCCAGTACAGGGAGCTATTAAACCAAAGCAAAGCTCTTAAACCAAGTCACAATTTTGAAAAACTGTGAGCTCTTAAACCAAAACACTCTTAAACCAAGTTACTCTTAAACCAAGGTACCACTGTGTGTGTGTGTGTGTATATATATATATATATATATATATATATATTAACATAATTTTTTTTTTTAAATGCAGAGATCTCACAAATATAATAGACTACGGAAAGAGAAGAGCCATTTAAAATACTAAAAATGATAAGGCCAACGCTCTCAGGACACGGACATTTCCATAATTCATAAAGTACTATAAGGGTAGCTTCACATGTACCGGATTTGCAGCAGATTTCAAGCTGCGCGTTTGCAGCGAAATCCAATGCGAATCATGGTAGTGTGGAGTTCTATGGGATTACATATCCGCAGCGGAATTTTCATGTGGATATGTAACCCGGCCCCCTTAACCCCCTGCAGCATACATTACCTGCTCGGCACCGCGGCTACATGTGAGGCTCCCGACTCCCGTCGGTCCCCATCAGCCAATCAGTGCTGCCGTGCTGATGGGGACCGAGGGGAGCTGGGAGCCTCACATGTAGCCGCAGCGTCGAACAGGTAGTGTATGCTCCGGGCTGGGGGCTGCGAGGGGTTAAAGGGGCCAGGTTACATATATTTTACATATATATGTATATATTACATATATGTAACCCCATAGAACTTCATACTACCAGGATTCAAAGCAAATTTCGCTGCAAACTCGTAGCGTGAAATTTGCTGTGAATCCGGTACGTGTGAAGCTACCCTAAATCTGAATATTTCTACCAGCTCTGCTTTTGTGAAAATTCTCATGATAAAAACTGTTTTGGGGTGAAAAAATGTGCGGGGAAATGAGGAAGCCCCTTTATCAGGTTTTCCATGCAGAGTGGTGGCTAAATTTTTTGTCAATCTGGCGCAATTCTGGTACAAGCTGTAGCACAGTCGCATGGCATCGCATTTAGGTAACAACTCTGAAACAGCTGTCCGCAGATGTGAAGTCTTTCCTTATTGACAAATTGTTTAACTTGGCATAGATCCCTAGAGCCTTTGACTTTTCATGCTTTAGAATGGCAAAAAAACATCTATAGGCACTAAATAAAATTTCTTAATTTCTTCACAGAAAACAATGCGTACGTGCATGTCAAGCTATAGAGAACACAAGTTCATTTTTATTATTAATTTATAGAGCGCCCTTAATTCCAGAGTGCTATACAATAGATAGGGGTAACAAGCAGGAACAAAAAAGATCAAAAACACATTACATGAAGGCAAATGGCAGACTGGTACATGGAGAAGAGGACTCTGCCCGCGAGGGCTTACAATCTATAAGGTACAGGGAGAGAGACTGGAGGTAAAGTGCAGCCAGTCAAGTGTGTTGCAGAATTATAGGTTGTAGCCTAGTTTGAATAGATGGGTTTTCAGGTTCCTTTTGAAGGACTTGATGGTGGATGAGAGCCGGATGTGTCGGGGTAGTGAGCGCCAGAGTATGGGGGAGGTTCGGGCAAAGTCTAGGTGGTGGTTGTGTGAGGTATGACCAAGAGGGGAGCATAAAAGGAAGTCACTGGAGGTTCGAGGGTTGCGTGAGGGACGGTAGAGGGATATCAGGTCAGAGATGTACAGAGGGAACAGGTTGTGGATGGCCTTGTACATCATGGTAAACAATTTAGAGTGAATACGTTGGGCAATGGGGAGCCATTGAAGGCATTGGCAGAGGGAAGAGGCAAAGGTGGCGCAAGGAGAAAGGTGGATTAGTCAGGCAGCAGAGTTAAGGATAGACTGGAGGGGAGCAAGGGAGTTAGATGGAAGGCCAGAGAGGAGGATGTTACAGTAGTCCAAGCGGGAAATAATGAGAGCATGTACCAGCAGTTTTGTGGAATCAGGGGTGAGAAAAGAGCGGATTCTGGAAATGTTTTTTTGGTCAGAGTCTGAATGTGTGGTTTAAAAGATTCAGATTCAAAGGTCACCACAAGGCAGCGGACTTGGGGGACAGAGTGCAGCAATTAATAGTGATTGATAGATTAGACGACAGGGTGGAGCGAGATGGGGGAAAGACGATTAGTTCTGTTTTGTCTATGTTGAGCTTCAGAAAGCGGGAGGAGAAGATGGAAGATATGGCCGATAGACACTCTGGAATCCTGGATAGCAAAGAGGTGACATCCGGACCAGAGAGGCAGATCCGAGTGTCATCGGTGTAGAGGTGGCACCTGAAGCCGTTGGATTCTATGATGTGTCCAAGGCCAGAAGTATAGATGGAGAAGAGAAGAGGCCCGAGTACAGAGCCTTGGGGGACACCAACTGTGAGCAGACGAGTAGAGGAGGTGGTGTGAGAGTGGGAGACACTAAAGGTGCGGTTGGAGAGGTAAGAGGAGATCCAGGAGAGGGCTGAGCAAGTGACACAAAGGGATGAAAGAATTTGTAGGAGGAGAGAATGGTCAACTGTGTCGAAGGCAGAAGATAGGTCAAGGAGAAACAGACTAGTATTGACATGAGGCTTTGGCAGTTAGCAGGTCGTTGGCCACTTTGGTGAGGGCAGTTTCTGTGGAGTGGTGGGAGCGGAAGCCAGTTTGCTGGGACTCAAAAAGAGAGTTGGATAAAAAGTGGGAGGAAACTTCATAGTAGACATGTTGTTCAAGGAGTTTTGAGGCAAAGGGGAGAAGCGAGATGGGGCGGTAGCTGGATAGGGAGATAGGGTCAAGGGATGGCTTTTTAAGGATGGGTGTGATGGTTGCATATTTATATGGAGATGGGAAGATGCCAGAAATCAGTGATAGATTAAAGAGATGGGTTAGTGCGGGGACAAGTGCTGAATTGGGAATAAGGTGGAATGGGATTGGTTCACAGGTAGTGAGGTGTGATGTAGAGAGTAGTTTGGAGAGATGTTCTTCAGTGATGGTGGAGAGGTGCGTTAGTGGGGAAGAGCACTGGACAGGCATGATGGGGGGTTGAGGGGACTGTAAGGTGAATCTTACTCTGATGGCAAAATGAGGCACTTTTCTCTGGGCACATAATGAGGCACAATCTTGTTTACTAAATTTGCTAATTATTGAGTCGTATACTAACCGACTGCTATGTAATAATACATGTCCCCCTTGGCATTGACTAACAGCTGCACGCTAGGAATCCAGCAGCCAAACCTGAGGGCTGCCTCAGTATAGGAGGTTGTGTGACAGCCTCAACATGGGGGGGGGGGGGAGATTGGGTGACAGCCTCAACACGGAGGGGGGGGGGGGGGGGGGTGGTTGGGTGACAGCCTCAATACGAGAGTGTAACGGCCCATTACATTTTTTATATTAATGTGACTCTAAGCGAAAGGACCAACACTGCAGTTATTACCAACATATCCCAGTAAGCTGCATGTTGTAGAAGTGTATCGCAGACTTGCCTTTTGCATCTCATATCTAGAAGGGGTTAAAGTGATAATCAGACTTGCTTCTGGTATTAATGTCCCAAAGCAATATGTACTGGGAGCATAGGGTATATAAAATATTCATGCATCAGGTTTCATTAGAAACTTCTCGGTAAGGATAGAGTAAAGAAGGACTGACATACTTTCCAGCATTAGTCCCTTCAGGGTGCATCAATAAGTGCAGACTATACACTTACACATGCCAGCTATTGATTTTCTACCTTTGCTATAATTCATTTCAAAATTTTTACAAGTTTGTTGTGAAAAGGAAAAGATAATATTCCCTGAGAAAATCAGACAGCACCGCTCTGCCCCTATGCCGGTCATATGCTTATGCAGTGCCCTCCGTCAGAGCCTTCACAAACATTGTGTCATAGAGGGAATGGTTATTTAGAGGATCATGGCATACCCTCCCGATTTGGGGTATTCACAGCCTAAATAAACCCAAAAATATACAATTTTATCCAAGCAAATGCCATTTTCCCACTGAAGTAACTCAATGAAAGACCTAAGGTCGGAAAACGGCCATGTAGTGCTCAAAGTATGAAAAAAAAGCAGTGTGTTAACATAGCCTATGGTTGTATTCTCAGATATTAGTTTTCCACTTTTTTTGCAAGAATTTTTCAAAACCTCTGTCTGTGGCTGTGAGGCTGCTGATGTGCAAAAATTATAGCGGAAAAAACTTAGCATGTGTGAATACAACCTAAGGGAAGGCAATGTAAAGGCCCTATTCCACCAACAGATCTGACGACAGATTATCTGCCGAAGATTTGAAGCCAAACCCAGGAACAGACTATAAACAGAGAACAGGTCATAAAGGAAAGACTGGATTTCTCCTCTTTTCAAATCCACTCCTGGGTTTGGCTTCAAATCTTTGGCAGATAATCTGTCGTCAGATCTGTTGGTGGAATAGGGCCTTAATGTACAGCATTCTAGTGTAGGTAGAGAAGCTGATTTCAGAGTAAGATATCTGTTGTACATCCGTTTGCCTGTATACATCTTTAAATACAATATTACAGTAATATGGACCCCACAGGTGGTGCACATTCTTTCTCATTACTAGACGGCAAACCCCCTATATATTATAAGGAGAACATGTAGACTCCTGGACTGGCAGTAACAGGCACCATTCTTCAGCCACCTGTAATACATTTATACACTATCACCATTCATGTGAGTTTTGCAGGTTTTGGCTTCAGATACAAGATAAATCACATCATCCCACATGCATGCATGTAAGAAGTCCATCCCTGGCTGAATACTCTTTTCAGTTACATTCATGAATGTGACTCACATGCTCCTGAATGATAATCAATAGTACAGTAATACAAGTTTTTACCAGGGTTTTAAAGTTTTTAGGTCTAGAGAGGGTTAACCCCAAAGCTCACGGCATAGACCAGCACCAGACACTACTGAGAAGAGAGTCTCTGTGGATTGCGAGTCTAGAAGCCACGGGCCCACTTGGCCTGAACGAGAGAAACGATCTGACAGTATTTTTGTAACGTTTTATTGCTTAGATAATCTTTTTAATACCACTGATCACGTGTGTTACCTGTGTCTATTTTACACTCCCCTTTGTTACACGGCGCATGCTCCTGGCTAGACGACAGGCCCGAGAGGCCAGAAACGGCCGTCGCCATTTGAGACACGCCACGCACCCTCCTCCTCCCCGCCTGCACATTTTATGTGAAATAAAGATACAAGCCTGACTTACAGTTACCGGTGAGTGCTGAATACATTTTCTTCCTTGTTGGACAGTAATACAAGTACTTTAATGCATTATTATTATTATTATTATTATTATTATTATTATTATTATTATTATCATCTACAGGTACACTAACAGCTTTGCCATTTTAACAATTTAAAGAGGTTTCTATGGGGATTTGCTGCTGCTCTGGACAGTTCCTGACATGGACAGAGGTTGCAGCAGAGAGCACTGTCTCAGACTGGAAAAAATACACCATTTCCTGGAGGACATACAGCAGCTAATAAGTACTGGAAGACAAAAAAATTTTTAATAGAATTAAATTACATATCTCTATAACTTTATGACACCAGTTGATTTGAAAGAAAAAAATAGCCGGAGTACCCCTTTAACAGGACTAAATAAGGGTCCATTTACTCAGAAAGATTATCTGACAGATTATCTGCCAAAGATTTGAGGCCAAAACCAAGAATAGATTTAAAAAGAGGAGAAATCTCAGGCTTTCCTTTATGACCTGATCTCTGTTTATAGTCTGTTTCTGGCTTTGGCTTTCAAATCTTTGGCAGATAATCTGTTAGATAATCTTTCTGTGTAAATGGAACCTAATGCTGGATTTACACGGAGCGATTATCGGGCGAATTTTCGCAATAACGATCGAATTCGAACGATAATCGTACGTGTAAACGCAGCGAACGATCGAAAAATCGTTCATTTTGATCTTTTAACAGGTTCATAAATCGCCGTTTGCCGATCGCAAAAAAATTCACAGATCGTTCCGTGTAAACAGTCGTCGCGCGATAGTCCGGCCGCCCGGCCCCCTGCTCGCAGCCCCCTGCACCGGCTCGATCGCCACCCCCGCCGCTCTGATCGACACCCCCGGCGCCCCGATCGCCTCCCCCGCCGCCACTCTGATCGCCACCCCCACCCGCCGCCGCTTCGATCGCCACCCCCGCCGCCGCCTCTCCGATCGCCCCCCACCGCCGCGGCAAAGAACATACGTTACCTGCTCCGCGCAGTAGTTCTTCGGACATCCCCGGCTCCCCTCTTCAGCGCACTGATTGGCTAAAGAGATGAGCCGGGAATTTCAAACGGCTCCTCTTTAGCCAATCAGTGCTCCTCTTCAGCACTGATTGGCTGAAGGGGAGCCATTTGAAATTCCTGGCTCATCTCTTCAGCCAATCAATGCAAGGCAGCACTGATTGGCTGAAGGGGAGCCGTTTGAAATTCCCGGCTCATCTCTTCAGCCAATCAATGCAAGGCTGCACTGATTGGCTGAAGGGGAGCCGTTTGAAATTCCCGGCTCATCTCTTCAGCCAATCAATGCAAGGCAGCACTGATTGGCTGAAGGGGAGTCGTTTGAAATTCCCGGCTCATCTCTTCAGCCAATCAATGCAAGGCAGCACTGATTGGCTGAAGGGGAGTCGTTTAAAATTCCCGGTTCCCCTCTTCAGCCAATCAATGCACGGCAGGACTGAATGGCTGAAGAGGGGAGCCGGGAATTTCAAACGGCTCCCCTTCAGCCAATCAGTGCTGCCGTGCATTGATTGGCTGAAGAGGGGAGCCGGGAATTTCAAACGGCTCCCCTTCAGCCAATCAGTGCTGGCGTGCATTGATTGGCTGAAGAGGGGAGCCGGGAATTTCAAACGGCTCCCCTTCAGCCAATCAGTGCTGAAGAGGAGCACTGATTGGCTGAAGAGGAGCCGTTTGAAATTCCCGGCTCATCTCTTCAGCCAATCAATGCAAGGCAGCACTGATTGACTGAAGGGGAGTCGCTGAAGAGGGGAGCCGGGGATGTCCGAAGACCTGCTGCGCTGAGCAGGTAACGTATGTTCTTGGCCGCGTCGGTGGGGGCGATCGGAGTGGCGGTGGGGGGGCGATCGGAGCGGCGGGGGTGGCGATCAGAGCGACGGCGGGGGTGGCGATCCGGGCGGCGCAGGGGGCTGCGGGCGTACGATCGCAAAACGATTTTTCCGTACGATATATCGTACCCTCTAAACGCTGATCGTTATAAAAAAAAATCGTTACTTCGAAATCGTTAATCGTACAATCGGGCCAATAATCGCCTCGTGTAAACTTAGCATAAGTATACAAAGCATTTCATAGAGACATAGGGCTCTAGAGTGCACAGCCCAATGTGATATATATTCCTGAATTCACAACAATAAAAAATCTCCTGTTGTTTAGTGTTCTGTTGTAATATGAAAGGAACAGCTGTAACAGGGACACATTCACAGAAAGAGGATGTGGATTCACATAGTTTCAACCAGTCAGCATAAGTTTAATATGTCAAATATTTGTGTTGCCAAATGTGGAAATGTCTTAAGCAGGTGTTATCCAGGATTAGGAAAACACTACTTTCATGCAAAAACAGCGCCACCCCTGTCCCCAGGCTGTATGTGGTGTTAAATATGAGCTCCATTCACTTCAATAGAACAGAGTTACAAAACCCAAACCAGACACGAGCAATGCTGTTTCTGGCAGAAAGAGGACATGTTTTCATAAGCCGGGATGACCCTTTAACAGATATACAAACAGGAACAGTTACCCCTCTACCATAATCATGCTGTTTTATGTCCACTATCTCTGGTCTACAATTATGCAGGTAAGTAAAGATGCAAAACAATACCCAGCAACTCACCGGGCTCAAATAATGAATCCAGCAGAAGAAGTATTTGCAGCAAACTGCCTTAACCCCTTTGCATAGACAATACGTTCATATACACTCCTGCTGCCAATGCAGCACCTTGCAGGGGGGCAGCACCAGGGAGAGGGGGAAGAAAACTTTTTTTGTTTTTGTTTTAATTTTTTTAGTCTCCCACCTCCCATTCAGACATGCCAGTAAATATGGTGTCTTTTTTTTTTTGGGGGGGGGGGAGATGGAATTGGAATAGGTCCGGAGCTATTACCGTGATTCAGAAAACCAACAACCACCCCACCCCCCGCAGGTGCAACCTACATATGTTATAATACAGCTTGTACAATGTATCCAAAAAATTACATATTTACTGTCACAGTTAACAAATGACATCTGTGACATCATGAAAATTATTGGCCTCTTTTGTGTACTGGCACATGGTGCAACTACTACCTCCACATGGGAAAAAGCCAGTTTGAAATAACCATGTTTTATCTGTATTAAAGGGGTTATCCAGTGTGGGGGCACTTTTTGGGGGGGACCCCTCGGATCCCGCCTCCTTCACTGAGTGGCTGAGCGGCCCTGAGACGTAGCGTCTCGGGCGGCATCAGACACCAGGAAGCGACCGGGAACCGGGGACCAGAGCGCCGCGATGAGTGACCCGCCCCTGGAACCGGGGAGGTGAGTGGACGTCTTTTATTTCAGCCACCTCCTCCCCGGTCACCCCTAGAAAGTGCCCCCATGCTGGAGCACCCCTTTAACCTTTTTGGGGACCGTGGGTGACACTAGGTTCCCTACTGTCAATCCTCGTTTTGCTACTACATTAACCTCCTCTTTAATGACGCAAGTAAATTTTTCATCCTGTTGTAAAAATATTATTTTTATAAAAAATCTGTTGAATGGAGCTGAATCGACAACTATAGGCAGTTGAGAATACCATCTTTGATTAATCATTTTGATCCTTCTGTTTAGATGTAAACAAAAGGGATGCTTTTCTCCCACCCTTTTTAATTTATATTTGGCATTGTGGGAGGATTAATTCATTTTCTCTGAAGCCAATACATACAAAAATGACATTGTCTGGTACGGCTGGTACGTTGATGACCTCTTGATTATTTGGGGTCGCAATGTATCGACTGTAACAAATTTCCGGGAATACATCAATAATAATAACCTCAATCTCAGATTTACAAGCAGCCGGTCCAAGAATGAGGTGGAGTTTCTGGGCTTCAAATTGAGGGGAGAAACACACACAGGTAAAATTGTAACGTCCCTTTATAGAAAGTCCATAGCACAATATATTGAACGCCACTGGCTGTCATCCAAAACAAACGATCCTAGCGACATCTAAGGGTGAATATCTCTGCTTCAAAATAGCCTGTTCAGATTTCTCAGATACATCAGTAAGCAGTGGGGTCGGTGTTAGTTTCTGGTAGTGAAAGAAGGAATAAAAGATTGATACTTTATGTACAGAGATGATAGCCAATTATGACTATAACATCAACTAAAGAGAATTGCACAAGCACAGTAGAAATCCTGGCTGACTCACGCAGACATATATGGGGGTCTGTGCTGCATTCCATACTGTGGAGGATAATAGTAATAGGTCAGATAAACACATTTTAAATGTGAAGAAAACACATAAGAACCCGGCTTAGAACAGATTGCATTACATTTCTTTTAAAGCAGATGGTCCTTTGGTTCAGGTGCCAATTTACAGCACATTTAAGCCCACATTCTGTTCCTTCCTTAATGATATCTTGCTCCCAGAACATGACTACAGTGTCTACCTAATGGCTTATTTGTGCCCGAGAGGAAAGGGATTACCTAATGTCTTTTTAGGCAATGCTTTTAAAGAGCCACTGTCATAATAATAGAAGACAATGGTTTTTGCCCTTTCTTTTGAAAGGGCAGCACTTTAGGACATAGCCCGGTCAGTCAGTCCTCCAGATGCTATTATGTATGACAGAGGCACTTCAAGTTAGTTTATAAGACACATACAAAATGGGTAAAGATAGTTCATTATTTGTCCTTGCTGAAATCATAGAAATTAAGTGTCTTGTGATGTGTGGTACATTAGCAGCAGATATTTTTAAAGGGGAATTTCAGAGATCCCAATCAAAAAATAAAATATACTTCACATAGATAAGCCAAGGCAATAAAGAGGACTTGTTGTAAATTAAAGCTTATGTAGAAGTCCAACACCTAAAAGAAGAAACAGGGGTATGCGATCTAAGGAAGCACTCCAGAGAGAAAATGATACAATGATACAAAAGAATTTTATTGAAAATACCTAGAAAATTTAGCACATACTGACACAAAGGTTGGCAGAGGAACAAAAAGATCCCTACACATTAAAAACAATTAAAATTCCCAAAGGAAAAAACACACATGGTAGGACCCACACAGTATAAGGGCCCCCCAGGGTGAAACCACGGTCCTACAGTGTAGCTCAACTGACCCTCATAAATCAAACACAATTCATATACCACCTATTGATGTGAAAGTATTTGCATAAAGAAGTTATAAATCAGTGTATATAACTGTGTGCGTGTCAAATAATTGGTGATCAAAGAAAAAAAAAAAATGGTAAACAAAAATAAGTGGTACAAATAATAAACAATATCAAATCAGCCTATGGAATGAGAATGATTGCTCATTCCATAGGCTGATTTGATATTGTTTATTATTTGTACCATACTCAATGATTTCTTTAGAGCTTCTATTATTATACAGTTGTTGCCGTTCTATTGATTGAGAGATATGATTACCTGATGACGTCTGCCCACTTGATGCGGCTTCCGGCTGCGCTCTGTGCCAATACATTTTGCGCAGGCGCAGTGTGAGTACCGAGATGCCCATATGACGTGGCTTCCGGCGGCGCCTTGCACTCATACATTCCTGCGCATGCGCTCATACATTCCAGCTGCGCTCTGTGCCAATACACTTTGCGCAGGCGCAGTGTGAGTACCGAGATGCCCATATGACGTGGCTTCCGGCGGCGCCTTGCACTCATACATTCCTGCGCATGCGCTCATACATTCCAGCTGCGCTCTGTGCCAATACACTTTGCGCAGGCGCAGTGTGAGTACCGAGATGCCCATATGACGTGGCTTCCGGCGGCGCCTTGCACTCATACATTCCTGCGCATGCGCTCATACATTCCGGCTGCGCTCTGTGCCAATACACGTTGCGCAGGCGCAGTGTGAGTACCGAGATGCCCATATGACGTGGCTTCCGGCGGCGCCTTGCACTCATACATTCCTGCGCATGCGCAGCTGATGCATCGGGACGCCGCATGCGCCATTTTGCCATGGTTACACATACCCTGAGAGATGTATTACTAGAGACAGGTGAGTGCTCTGATAGACTACTAGCCACAGGTGCCTCCTGATATTAGTACATGTATAAATAGGATCCCTACACAGTACATCCTTCTCCCTGACGAAGTTCTGTGGGAACGTAACGCGTAGGGGCATCATGGGTAGCCACGGGTCGCTCCTTTCCCTCTTCATTTGGTGATGTTCTTTGGATGGTTTTTCATCTCCTTTTGACACTTATTTTTGTTTACCATATTTTTTTCTTTGATCACCAATTATTTGACACGCACACAGTTATATACACTGATTTATAACTTCTTTATGCAAATACTTTCACATCAATAGGTGGTATATGAATTGTGTTTGATTTATGAGGGTCAGTTGAGCTACACTGTAGGACCGTGGTTTCACCCTGGGGGGCCCTTATACTGTGTGGGTCCTACCATGTGTGTTTTTTCCTTTGGGAATTTTTATTGTTTTTAATGTGTAGGGATCTTTTTGTTCCTCTGCCAACCTTTGTGTCAGTATGTGCTAAATTTTCTAGGTATTTTCAATAAAATTCTTTTGTATCATTGTATCATTTTCTCTCTGGAGTGCTTCCTTAGATCGCATACCCCTGTTTCTTCTTTTAGGTGTTGTGTATCCTTATTGGTATGTGAGGTAGCACCCGTGTGTTTATTATATTTGGGTAGTGCCCCAATTTTGGTCATAATTATGTAGAAGTCCAAGATTCTTGGTCAGTACAGTCCTATCTGTGGAGTCTGTCCATGTAGTGGGTCATAAATCCAGGTGCCAGGTTTAGTCCATGTGTTAATGACTGGAAAGTTTTTATCAATTTGAATTCCCACACTTTCCTCTCTCTGTCACTCTGGAAGTGACCTTTGAGGACCATAACCTTTCAATCTGTTATTCTATGGTCCAGTCCCCAAAAATGTTGGCCTACAGGGGAGTTGAGACTTCTTTTTATTGTATGTCTATGTAAGTTCATTCTAGTTTTTAATTTCTGTTTTGTTCCCCCAATGTAAATCCCTGTGGGGCATCTTGTACTTTGATCACAAGTATTTACCACAATACGGATTTTTCTGGCTAACACGGTACTATACTATTTTTTTTCTTCTCAAGACTATACAAATTTATCTCCCTTAATTTTCCTCATAACCAAGATGCTCCATTCCCCTTATTAGATTAGTTGCTGTCTTTGTACCTATCCAGCTCTAGGACGATAACGCGATAATATTATATCCCTAACCGGAGAGTCCAGGCCAGTTGCATACATGACAATATCCTGCTGGCCTTAGAAGCAGCTGATTGACATAATACTGTTACACACCATGCCTTTGAATGTTGCACTGCCACAATCTGTACCCTCTTAATAGAACACTACCATATACTGTACTTTCTAAATATAACACTGTTATATACTGTGCCCCTGAATAAAACCCTGCAAGATACTGTACCATCTAAATATAACCTTGCCACACATTATACCCTCTGAATATTACTGTCCACACTGTACCCTGTAAATAAAATATCGCCACACACTGTACCCTTTTGATATAATACTGCCACATAATGTACCTCAAAATATTACTGTCACACACTGCGTCATCTGAATATAATACTGCCACATACTCTACCCTCTGAATATATTACTGCCACACACTGTACCCTATGAATATGATACTGCCACACACAGAACCCTATGAATATGATACTGCCACATACTGTACCACCTGAATATGATACTGTTACACACCGTACCCTCTGGATATTTAATACTGCCACACATTGTGTCCTCTGAACGGAACCCACGCCAGACACTGTACCCCCTGAGAACAACTGCCACACACTGCACCATCTGAAGAAAATAGTGGCACATATCTCTTACCATGCTTCCCCAAAAATCCTTACAATACACCATACGCTTGAATGTCAATGCACACGGTGCCCCTGAAATCCACTATAGCGGAGCAGTACAAAGTTCAAAGGTAGCAGGCTGATAAGCCGACTGCTGAGCTAAAGAAGTGCTCCACTTTAAGGCTGGGTTCACACTACGTTTATTTCAGTCAGTATTGTGGTCCTCATATTGCAACCAAAACCAGGAGTGGATTAAAAACACAGAAAGGATCTGTTCACACAATGTTGAAATTAAGCTGTTATATTGAAATAATGGCCGTTATTTACTGTTATATGGCGGCCATCCACTCAATTTCAACATTGTGTGGACAGAGCCTTTCTGTGTTTTTAATCCACTCCTGGTTTTGGTTGCTATGAGGACCACAATACTGACTGAAATATACGTAGTGTGAACCCAGCCTAAGGCTGGGTTCACACTACGTATATTTCAGTCAGTATTGCAACCAAAACCAGGAGTGGATTAAAAACACAGAAAGGATCTGTTCACACAATGTTGAAATTGAGTGGATGGCCGCCATTTAATGGCAAATATTTGCTGTTATT
Organism: Dendropsophus ebraccatus; assembly: GCF_027789765.1. Taxonomy (NCBI): domain Eukaryota; kingdom Metazoa; phylum Chordata; class Amphibia; order Anura; family Hylidae; genus Dendropsophus; species Dendropsophus ebraccatus. The sequence continues at coordinate 58,509,311 of NC_091459.1, forward strand.
TTAGAACAACGGCTGTTATATTGAAATAATGGCCGTTATTTACTGTTATATGGTGGCCATGCACTCAATTTCAACATTGTGTGAACAGATCCTTTCTGTGTTTTTAATCCACTCCTGGTTTTGGTTGCAATACTGACTGAAATATATGTAGTGTGAACCCAGCCTCATACTGTAAATTCGCGCATCTCAACTTTTCATATGTCAGAGAAACAAAAGTTTCGATCGGTCAGAGTGTAAGAGTGGTGTCCCACCACGGGTGTTACTAGTTTATACACCCTTCGCAAAAGCGTCTAAGTAAAAGTGGTAATGAAGTAGTACCTAGGTTTTGCCACTAAATGTCGCTAGTATGTATCTAAGTATTGCACACCTGTGGTACTCAAGGGGTTATTGTTGTTTGTGATTTGTGCACCAATGAGAGTTCTTTCCTCCTCTCCACCATCTCTATTCTCCTTCTTTTAAACTCTCTTCTCCACCACTCACAGCAGGTATTACATACCCTGTAGGAAGTGGTCACATGGGGAGAGGAGGTGTAGTCCCACACTAAGTCAGTCTGGTTCCTGTATAGAGAGGACACAAGCCAGAATGGTCCATACAGAAGTCAAGTTTGGCCCTGGCTTATGCTAGGACCCCTGTTAGAGGACGAGTCCGGTGTAGCCTAGTCTGGAGTGTGGTAGTGGACAGACACACATGGGAGGCAGGGACACTCTTTTCTTGAAAGCAGCACTTCTACTCACTATGCAGTGCTAAACGCTCACAGAGAGGACAAAGTCAGGGATCATCCCAACCCACGCTGTGAACATATCTAAAAGTGCAGGACAGTATCCTGAAGCAAGAGGAACTGATCTGGATAGAGAAAAGTTGCTATAAGCCTACGAACTCTATCTTGCAGCGTGGGTGTAACCAGAAAATTCTGACCACTCTACTCAACCAAGGTAAAAAGGTCTGAGGCTTGTGTCACTCTCATAGGATGGGTCACCCGACACTGGGGGGCAATAGGTGGTGCAAAGACAAGAGGTAAAAACACGGGCATAAGTACTCTCTCTACTCTTAAAGGGGTTGTCCAGCGAAAAAATGTTTTCTTTCAAATCAGCTGGTATCAGAAAGTTAAATAGATTTGTAATTTACTTCTATTTAAAAATCTCAAGTCTTCCCATACTTATAAGCTACTATATATCCTGCAGGAAGTGTTGTTTGTTTACATTCAGAAACAGTGCTCTCTACTGACATCTCTGGCGGAGTCAGGAACTGTCCTGAGCAGGAGAGGTTTTCTATGGGGACTTGCTGCTGCGCTGGACAGTTCCTGACTCCGCCAGAGATGTCAGTAGAGAGCACTGTTTCTGAATGTAAACAAACAACACTTCCTGCAGGATATATAGTAGCTTATAAGTATGGAAAGACTTGAGATTTTTAAATAGAAGTAAATTACAAATCTATTTAACTTTCTGAAACCAGTTGATTTGAAAGAAAAAAAAATTTCACTGGACAACCCCTTTAAGTATCCTACTTAATCTACTTCTAAAGTTCCAGCAGAGCACATTGCTACTTGGGTTGGGACCAGGGGCGGATTAACTTTACCATAGGCCATAGTACGGGATAGATAATGTCATCATGCCCTGATTTGTGCAAAATCGAAGTAAAAAAGCAGTTATTGTTTGCAAATTAGGGTAGAATTGTAGCCAGGGACATTACACCACTGAAAGGACAAGCCTGTTTGGGTGGCCATGGGCCCCGGGCTACCGCCCGAAACGGACCTATTGTAGTCCGCTACTGGTTGGGACTCTCCTGACATCCTCCTCTCTACTTCTCTGAACTTACTCTACTTCTCAGCACACAACCAAGCCAGCACGGCTATACTACTTCTCAAGCTCTCAGCACAAGTCTTGTCAGTCAAGTCCAAAGTATATTGTTTACTGTATACTACTGTATCAAGCATTCCTAAAGTATCTCTTACAACTTTGCGGGAACCCCATACAGATGTGGGCAGGAACCCTGTGATGGCCCTAAGGGATATGATGAAAAGGGAAATGAGTGGAGAAGAAATGGATTGAAACTGGGAGATGGCTCATATGCTTTTCCTTAGATTTGTATGATACGTACAGTAAGCTTTTTATTTGATATAACCTTTGTAATATGCTTGATACTGTCATACTACCGTTTCATTTTCCACTGTACGTGCGGTTTTTAATAATAAAAAAAATCTGATTTAAAAAAAAAGTATTCCTAAAGTAAAGAAGAGTTTATTTATGGTAACAGGACTCAGTGATTATTACTTAAACACCGACACAGTAATTGCACCTTCCTTGGGTCATCTCCCCTTTCTGTGGGTGGCGGTACCAATAGTCCGGGTGGGTCACAACTCCACTCTGGACCACTGTGATAAGTGCCCAAGCGACCCCCTCACAGCCCGGCAGGTCACTGTCCTCAGGGGAAAGGGTAATAGCCACCCTCCCTAAACTAAAAGCAGGTATGCCTTCATACCTGTGTGCCCAACTGGCACTGGCCTCCTGACCCCACTGGCAGCCATGAACTGGGCACTGGGAGCTGGGGAGCCCTCGATCTGAGACAGATATGGGGATATGCTATGGTACTGCATGGATCAGTTCAATTGGTGCAATTTTTCAAAATGGTGGTTAAATTTTCCCCTCTTTGGTCCTCAGTCTGTCACTCTGCCCCCTTCGACTGTCCAGTCTGTAATTTTGCTCCATTTGTCCCTAGTGAGTAATTCTTCTCTCCAGTCAGTCGTCAGTTCTTCTTTGGGCCCCTGTCTGTTATTATTGGTCCCTGTGTGGCATCAAATACATAAATGTATTACCTGCAGTAATGTGATTACAGTTGTAGAAACATTTTCCTGGAATGTTTTCATTTAATAATTCACACATATTTGCATGTGATTTCTATTGCTGTTTGTCAAGTTTTTATGTTGTTTTCCACTGTTTTTACTTGGTTATTTTTCCAACTGTAAACTGATGTGGAATATGTAATATGTTGGCACCATACAAGTGAAGATTATTGTTATTTTACTACTTTTACTACAGTATTTCTGGACTAGTATGAAGTAGGTAAAGCAATAAACATAAAAAACCTAGATGATAGGAGGTCAGGAATGTGAAGAACTATTGCAGCTCTGGCACCCTCTTGTGGACAATGCTTGCTTATATTCTAATTATTCATTTATCCATTTTCATTATATAAATAGCATTCAAAATATAAACATGAGTTGGTGAATAGAGAAGGTTTATGTCTTCTTAGATTATTTATATTTATTAAATTGATATGTAACTTATATTGCTGTAATAGTTAGTTGTTTTTTTTTTTCATTTCTCAGAAACAGTGAAACTTTTGTCCAATATTTGTGCCTGCTATTACAACTTAGCAACACTCACCAGATTGTGGGGGTGGGGAGGTTACATTTGGCGCACATATCATCCATGAATCACAAAATTGCACGCAAATACCTGAGTTTGTGCAAGGGCATGGTGTTGCACAAAGGAGGAGGCCATGCTGAATTTACTATAATTTGTGCTTGTTCTGTCTTGATTTTTCTGATGTCATACAACTCCCTTCGGACAATGGAATGATTTGTAATGGCTCACTGAACTACTCTTGAAATTCAGCACTGGTGTAGCAGAGTAGAGTCCGCTATTCCTTGCCATGGAATCCAGTAACAAACGTATGCTTTTACTATGGGGACCTAATTGTACCAGATGCTACTGCATGGAATCCCTCACAGACACCCAGTAAACATATAACTCATCAGCTTTTCAGTAGTAACAGAAAAAGATAGGATTACCAGAATTAGTTTTGTACAGAACTGACATGCTGTACTAGTCTGTAGTATAATCAGCATTTAGGTCAGAAGAGCAGACCTGGCAACATGCAAATAGAGAAGTTAACCCCTCAAGGACAGAGCTAATTTCGATTTTTGCGTTTTAGTTTTTTCCTCCTTGTGCTTAAAAGGCCATAGCACTTGCATTTTTCCACCTAGAAACCCACATGAGCCCTTATTTTTTGCGTCACTAATTGTACTTTTCATTGACAGGCTGAATTTTTGCATAAAGTACACTGCGAAACCAGAAAAAAATTCAAAGTGTGGTGAAATTGAAAAAAAAAAAAGCATTTTGTTTATTTGGGGGAAATGTGTTTTTACGCCATTCGCCCTGGGGTAAAACTGACTTGTTATATATGTTCCTCAAGTCGTTACGATTAAAACGATATGTAACATGTATAACTTATATTGTATCTGATGGCCTGTAAAAAATTTAAACCATTGTCAACAAATATACGTCACTTAAAATCGCTCCATTCCCAGGCTTATAGCGCTTTTATCCTTTGGTCTATGGGGCTGTGTGAGGTGTCATTTTTTGCGCCATGATGTGTTCTTTCTATCGGTACCTTGATTGCGCATATATGACTTTTTGATCGCTTTTTATTACAATTTTTCTGGATTTGATGCGACCAAAAATGCGCAATTTTGCACTTTGGGATTTTTTTGCGCTGATGCCGTTTACCGTGCGAGATCATGAATGTGATTAATTAATAGTTTGGGCGATTACGCACGCGGCGATAGCAAACATGTTTGTTTATTTATAACCTGGGAAAAGGAGGGTGATTCAGACTTTTATTAGGGGAGGGGGCTTTTTACTATTAACAACAGTTTTTTTTTTACTTTAAGGGTATAAACCCACACACCGTATATGCAGCGTATTTACTGCTGCGATACGCAGCAAACTCGCAGCAAACTCGCAGCAAAATCGCAGCAGATTAGATCTAAATAACTGAACACAGCATCAAATCTGTACCAACAAATCTGCTGCGTATTTGTTGCATATCTGCTGCATATACGGTGTGTGGGTTTATACCCTAACACTTATACTAGAAGCCCCCTAGGGGACTTCTAGTATAAGTGCTTTGATCTCTCATAGAGATCTCTGCAGCATAGATATGCTGCAGAGATCCATGAGACAGGCACTCGTTCACTTCCGGCTGCTGCAGCCGGAAGTCAACGAGTGCCGAGACGGGGACGGCGCCATCTTGGAGCGGTCCCCGGTCGGCTTCAGAAACGGAGATTGCTCCTCCGGGATAACATCCCGGGGGAGCGATCTCCGCCACTAGACACCAGGGAACGGCTGAATGCGGTAATCGGATGCAGCTGTCATGTTTGACAGCTGCATCTGATTACTGTATTAGTGGGCACGGCGATCGGACCGTGCCCGCTAATACCTACGGTCCCGGGCTACAAGCGACACCCGGGACCGCCGCGGTTCAGAGCGGGGTCGCCGCGCGGCCCCGCTCTGAACGTCCTTACCGGCATCAGGGCGTAAATTTACGCCGATGTCGTTAAGGGGTTAAAGATTATCCTTCAATAGAAACATCTTAATTGCAGAAACCATGCAGACATTGCATTTATCTGATGAAGAATTCATAACATGTTGTTACCATGTGCATGGTTTCTCTAATTGGGAAGTTTCCATTGAATGTAATCTTTCCCTCTGTTTTGGCTCTGTATGAGCCATAATACACAGATGCCATAAAAGCCTAAATGTTACAGATGCCACTGTCAGGCATTCATCAGCCTCTGTTTGCAGTATCTATCCGGAGTTTTTCCTAGCATGTGATTGTGATGTTAAAGGGGTTGTCCGGCGATAAAAAATTATTCACAGAATAACACACATTACAAAGTTATACAACTTTGTAATGTATGTTATGTCTGTGAATGGCCCCCTTCCCCGTGTTTCCCCCCACCCACGCTAGACCCGGAAGTGTGGTGCATTATACTCACCGCATCTCGTGTCGTCCACGGTCTCCGATCGTCAGCAGTGACGTCTTCTTCGGGAGGCCAGCGGATCTTCCCGAGTGCCGGCCGCCCTCTGCAGCGTCATCCGAAGCTCAGCCGCGATTGGCTGAGCATAACTGTGCTCAGCCAATCGCGGCTGAGCGGCTGATGACGCGGCCACGTCATCAGCTGCTCAGCCGCGATTGGCTGAGCACAGTTATGCTCAGCCAATCGCGGCTGAGCTTCGGATGACGCTGCAGAGGGCGGCCGGCACTCGGGAAGATCCGCTGGCCTCCCGAAGAAGACGTCACTGCTGAGGATCGGAGACCGTGGTCGGCACGTGACAGGTAATGTATAGCGCACCACACTTCCGGGTACACGGGTGGGGGTGGTGGGACACGGGGAAGGGGGCCATTCACAGACATAACATACATTACAAAGTTGTATAACTTTGTAATGTGTGTTATTCTGTGAATAATTTTTTATCGCCGGACAACCCCTTTAACAGGGCCTCTTACCCATTAGGCCATGGGTCTTGGCTGTCCAGGCATGATGGGAAATGTAGTTTTGCAACAGCTGGAGGACCGAAGTTTGGAGATCCATATTTAAGAGGGAAAGAGGCTAACCCAAATATAAACTCTGCAGTTTGATGAATACATTTGTCTAGCAGCTAAAAGGATTATATCCCGCACTAGCAGTAAGTTAGTCTATTACCATTTGTGCAGTAGGCTGCATTTATTTCACTTTTTAGTCTTATTATTTCATACTTAAAGGGGAACGCCAGTGATTTTTTTTCTTTCTTTCAAATCAACTGGTTTCAGAAAGTTACATAGATTTGTAATTTACTTTACAAATCTCCAGTCCTCCAATACTTAGCTGTTCTATGTCCTGCAGTAAATGGCGTATTCTTTCAAGTCTGACACAGTGCTCTCTGCTGCCACTTGTGTCCATGTCAGGAACTGTCCAGATCAGTAGCAAATCTCCACAGAAAACCTCTCCTGCAGTTATATACTCATTTTCCGGAGGGAGGGTAAAAGTTTTCCAGTATCTGGCTAACACTATTTTTGCGTGTATAAATAGTAGACAAGCTAATGGTCTGATTGTGGGAGGAATAGAGTGGGTATCCAAGAAAAGAAGGATCATGTGGGGCCCCAGGGGCAGCTGCACCTGTAGGACTCTATTAATGATTGTGATACATGAGTCCCAATACGGTTTCACTATAGGGCACTGCCAAAGTAGATGGAAGAGCGTGCCGCGGTCGCCACAATTCCTCCAGCATTTGTCTGATGTTCCACTTTGAAAAGGTTTTAGCATATGGCGCTGGCTCCACACAACCTTTTCTACGCAAATGGGGTTTATGGATGGAATCACCATACTATACACACACACAATGAGCAGCTCACATATGGGCTTTGAGGACATTTACATTATATTATAATATATTATTTTTTTCTCTTCACCTTGTATATCATCTTGACTGTAAAACCTGTATACTTTATACTAATTTTCTCAGGAGGTGCTACACCTAATGTAATTCTACCATGCTGAATGTATGCTACCATAATTTTATACCTATAAAATATACCTAATGTTATTACTGTTGTTTCTATATTCTTTGTTAACTCATATGTTAGCTTGTTGTACAAACATGTTTACTGTTGGCACTAAATTCAGTGCTTATAGATTTTCTCTTTTGTAATATGTTCTTAAAAAATCTAATAAAAAACATTGAACCAGAAAACCTCTCCTGCTCTGGACAGTTCCTGACATGGACAGATGTGGCGGCAGAGAGCACTGTGTCAGACTGGAAAGACTACACCACTTCCTGCAGGACATACAGCAGCTTATACGTACTGAAAGAATGGAGATTATTAAATAGAAGTAAATTGCAAATCTATATAACATTCCAACACTAGTTAATTTGAAAGAAAAAAATGGCTGGAGTACTCCTTTAATGAATTCCCCCAAGGTGCAATGGCTGCCGAAGTGTCAAGAATGTCTTCGAGATCTCAGGTCTGACTGATGAAAAATTGTCAATTAAAAGGAAACTTGAAGTTCTGTGAGCTCCCCAGTGACTTCCAATATGTCTATAATTTACAGTAGGTGGTACATTATCTCAAATGTGTTGCCCTAAAGCAAACACATTGTGACAAAATAACACTTTTAGATAAATGGTATATTCTGTAGTATTCAGTGCATTATGTGCTATTCAGGTTTGCATTATGATTGCAGATTGCTCTGGAAATGACTAACCCGGCATTCAATCTATGGCCATGACAAACTGCTCTTTTTAAAAGGTCATCAGTCATACTTCTGCTAAGTGGACAGCAGCAATGCAAGAACATTACATATGAGGGATGAATGTAGCACAGGCATGGACATACATTAGGACATTCCTATTCTATTTATAATACCTATTAGCTATAGGAAATAGGGCTATTTATTCTAATTACTGCCTGTACCATTCAGTAAAAATCTGCCAGCTGAGTGCTCAGAGAGTATTTTACTGGGCCTTCAATTTGAAGGGAAACTAAGTGTCAAAGCAGCACCATTCTGCTGTATACAGGATGATAGAATACGGAATGTTAAAGGGTTATTCCGAAGGGAAAATGTTTATAAATCAACTGATGTCGGAAAGTTTTACAGATTTGTAAATTACTTCTGTCCATGTCAGGAACTGTCCAGAGAAGTAACAGATCCCCATAAAATACCTTTCCTGCTCTGAACAGTTCCTGACATGGACAGAGGTGGCAGCAGAGAGCACTGTGTCAGACTAGATAGAATACACCACTTCCTGCAGGATATGCAGCCGCTGTTAAGTACTGGAAGACTGGAGAGATGGAAATAGAAGTAAATTTCATATATGTATAACTTTCTGACACAAGTTCTTTAAAAAAAAAAAAAAAAAAAAATTGTCACTGGAGTACTCCTTTAACCGCACAAGAGCTTTTTAATCATGTCAGATTTAAAATGCCCATATACATTAAAAACATTGTTATGGGCACAACCCACAACAGACAATCTAATGTGTATGGGGTGGCAGATGCTCTCCGGTGGCTTACATTGGAAACATTGATCAGACAGGCCTGATTTTTCCCATCTGATTTTATTGTTTTCCCAATGCAGCTACTCATCTCTCCCTCCTCCACGTACTGAAAAAAAATCTCTCTTAATGTTATGTCTATGGAGAGCATTGGCTATTATTGTCTTATATTAATGGGGTCATTTCACAACACCCTTTTTTTTAACTGTTATGATTTCTCAGAAAGGCAGGTTAGTAAAGTAGGAAAGATAAGGCTCTTCTATGAAGGCATGAATGTGGTCTAAAGTTATGATCATCTTTTACCCTATGTCTGACATTTCTTTGAAGAGGATGTGCCACCAGGTACATCCTCTTTAATCTGAACAACACCGTCACAGGGAAGCCGGTGCCGCATTACTTTTTTTGGACTGCGGCCCAGTTCCCGTGCACGGCGCCGTTCTATGTACCAGAACCGGCCGGTGCTCAAGCACAGGAGGTAGGCCGGCCCGCCCCCAGTGGGAGGGAATTCCCTCCCCTGTATGACGCGGCTCCATTAGAATGAATAGAGCCACGTCATAGAGGGGAGGGAATTCCCTCCCACTGGGGGCGGCTCGGCCGGCCTCCAGTGCTTGAGCACGGGCCGGTTCCGGTGCATAGAACGGCGCCATGCACGGGAACCGGGCTGCGGTTCAAAAAACGGACTGCAGCACCGGCTTCCCCGTGATGGCACTGTTCGATCCGTCGGTTCAGATTAAAGAGGATGTACCTGGTAGTTTAAAGTGTACATTTTGTGTGTGGGGAGGGGGATTTAAGAAATCAACAGGGGTTGTGATTGCAAGCAGTTTTGCAATATATATCAGGGTTTTTTTCTGTGTTTAAATCAATGTTATACATATGGCTAAACTGTGGACCATGCTTCCTCCATGCTGATATTTGGTCCTTTCTCTGTTAAAAAAAAAAAAAGAGACCATACCCAGGAAGTCCCAGTCCTTTGCGCACTCATACAATGAACGACACCTGTTTATCATGCAGGTTGTATTTTAACTGCTACTGAATGTGGGCTCCCAGCAGCTGTACATGTGTGCAGTGAAGGGAGACACCTAATGGCCATATGAATAACTTTGATTTAAATACAGAAAAAAATAAAGGGAACCTGTCACCCCGGGCAGCCCCCCTGGACCCACCCCACCCCACCCCGGGACAGGGCCCCGCATACATACCCACTCCCAGTGCCGCTGTGGCGCATCTGCGAGCTCAATATGCAAATGAGCATAGAGGAATCTGATGGTCAAAAGAAATCACTGGAGCAGTGGCCATCGGACTCTTCACAGCTTCTTTGCATATTAAGCGAGCAGATGAGCTGCGACCAGATCTCTGCGATGGGACCAGCATCGGGAAGCAGGAATAGAAGTTATTTACAAATTTGTATAACTTTCTGACATCAGTTGATTTAAAAACAATTTTTCATTAAAGTACCCCTTTAAGCGTGCCCTACATTTCCTTACACATTTATATGCCATTTCATAAATATGCAATTTATCTGAATTTTTTTTTTGTATTTACACCAGAAAAGTTTAGGGGCTCAACAAATCTGCCATCCATACATATAAATGATTGTTTCCTGTGTATCTTACACCAATGTACTTGTCAAAGAAGGTTAAATGATAAACAGGCTATTTGAGGAAAAAGCAAAAGCTTCCTGCACTTGTTTGCATAATTCAGTGCAGAATATAGACTCATCAAGTGTCACTTTCTCCTTGAAAACACACAGGTGAACCACAAAAGAAATCACCTGACAATGCTCACAATAGAACTGTACTGCTAGGAAAACATCGGTATTGTTCTCATTTTTGGCATGTAACTACATGCAGCTCAGGGAAACAAATAGCAAATGAGATGTAGGAAGCAGAACGACCCCGCGATGGCAAATTATGCGTCATTCATTTGGAGCTGCAAGGGAGAAAAACATTGTGGTGCGCTCAAGATAATTATCCAACAATTGTTTAAAGACCACAAAAAAGTGACAACCACACAGCAAAGAAAGATCAGAACACACTGGCTTAACTATAGACCCCGCAGCCTATTGCTGTGCTTTATTCAGAAGACGCTGTTCCTCCTATACAGCATGTTCTGTGACGAGTACCAACTATATTCTACAGGTATACAGGACCCCCCACAACTATACACTACAGGTATATGGGACCCACCCCAACTATACACTACAGGTATACAGGACTCCCCCCCCAAACTATGCACTACAGGTATTACAGGACCCCCCAACTATACACTACAGGTATACAGAACTCCCCCCCAAGTGTACACTACAGGAATATAGGACAGACACACACACATACACACACTACAGGTATACAGGACCCCCCAACTATACACTACAAGTATACAAGACCCCCCCCCAACTTTACAGTACAGGTTTACAGGACCCCCCTTCCCAACTTTACAATACAGTTATACAGACCCCTCCCCAACTAAACACCCCCCAAGTCTACAGTACAGGTATACAGGATCCCCCGAACTGTACACTACAGGTATACAGACCCCCCCAACTATACACTACAGGTAAAAAGGACACCTCTTTCCCAAAACTATATATAGGACCCCCCAACTATACCCAACTGAGACAATACCTTTTTAACGATTATAGTTTTCTCTTAAACTATCATTTACAATGACAATAAACAAGGCCCAAGGCCAATCACTACAGGTGGTGGCATAAATCTGGATTCTGCATGTTTTTCATAAAGACAATTGTATGTTGCCTGCTCCAGAGTTGAATCATTTAAAAATCTTTATGTCTGTGCACCTGGCAATTAAATTGCCAATGTTGTTTATAACATACGACAATTCTCCTCCTCTCCGAGTATGGGTGAGCTAGGCGCAGGTTGAATGAGTTAATTAAAAAATCTTACCATAAGGTAAAATAAAATAATAGCATTTATACACACACACACTAATGGCAGTTGGGAAGGTATTATTAACACACTGACACTTTATACTCAGCAGCACTTTAGTACTGTATACAGTGGTGGGCCTATCGCTTGCGCAGCCGGTTCCACTGCACAGGGGCCCTGGGCAGCTGGGGGCCCCTCAGGCTCAGGCTCCAGTAAGCTGCAGTTCTGTAGCTGAGGTGTTAGCAGAGCAACAGGAACTTCCGGTTAAGCCCCAGCTACTCTGATAACTTTCTCCCGCCTTGCACACACATCCAGCAGCACCGGAGTCACAGCGTCTCCTCCTCCGACCCAGCCGTATGGAAAAGAGCATCTGTGTAACGAGCTGAAGGGTAGAGGGGGAAGCCGAGGGGGGGGGGGGGGGGGAACCAGGGCCAATGGTTCCCAGTGCCTGGTCCACCATAAATGACGTTTCTCCTTAAGAAATCCCCCCTCCCGCCTCTGTTCTCTCCCCTCTCGCTCTGACAGACCTTCTGCTTCCTGGGTTTTTAAGCACATGTGGGGACAGGATGGTAAGGGAGGACGGGGATGTCTGCAAATACAGTGCAGCTCCCTGCTCGCCATATATCTCCCCCTAACCTATATAACTTCTCCCTGCTCCCCATATACCTCCCCCTAACCTATATACCTGCTCCCTGCCTGCCATATACCCCCCTAACCTATATACCTGCTCCCTGCCTGCCATATACCTCTCCTTAACCTATATACCTGCTCCCTGCCTGCCATATACCTCTCCCTAACCTATATACCTGCTCACTGCCTGCCATATACCCCCCTAACCTATATACCTGCTCCCTGCCTGCCATATACCTCTCCTTAACCTATATACCTGCTCCCTGCCTGCCATATACCTCTCCCTAACCTATATACCTGCTCACTGCCTGCTATATACCCCCCCTAACCTATATACCTGCTCCCTACCTGCCATATACCCCCCTAACCTATATACCTGCTCCCTGCCTGCCATATACCTCTCCCTAACCTATATACCTGCTCCCTGCCTGCCATATACCCCCCCTAACCTATATACCTGCTCCCTGCCTTCCATATACCTCCCCCTAACCTATATACCTGCTCCCTGCCTGCCATATACCCCCCTAACCTATATACCTGCTCCCTGCCTGCCATATACCTCTCCTTAACCTATATACCTGCTCCCTGCCTGCCATATACCTCTCCCTAACCTATATACCTGCTCACTGCCTGCTATATACCCCCCCTAACCTATATACCTGCTCCCTACCTGCCATATACCCCCCTAACCTATATACCTGCTCCCTGCCTGCCATATACCTCTCCTTAACCTATATACCTGCTCCCTGCCTGCCATATACCTCTCCCTAACCTATATACCTGCTCCCTGCCTGCCATATACCCCCCCTAACCTATATACCTGCTCCCTGCCTTCCATATATCTCCCCCTAACCTATATACCTGCTCCCTGCCTGCCATATACCTCCCCCAAACCCATATACCTCCACCTAACCTATATAGCTGCTCCCTGCCTGCCCACTACATCACCCTCACCTATATACCTGCTCCCTGTCTGCCCAATACATGTCCCTCACCTATATACCTCCTCCCTGCCTGCCATATACCTCCCCCTAACCTATATACCTGCTCCCTGCCTGCCATATACCTCCCCCTAACCTATATACCAGCTTCCTGCCTGCCATATACCTCCCCCTAACCTATATACCAGCTTCCTGCCTGCCATATACCTCCCCCTAACCTATATACCTGCTCCCTGCCTGCCATATACCTCCCCTAACCTATATACCTGCTCCCTGCCTGCCATATACCTCCCCCTAACCTATATACCTGCTCCCTGCCTGCCATATACCTCTCCCTAACCTATATACCTGCTCCCTACCTGCCATATACCTCCCCCTAACCTATATACCTGCCCCCTGCCTGCCATATACCTCTCCCTAACCTATATACCTGCTCCCTGCCTGCCATATACCTCCCCCTAACCTATATACCTGCTCCCTGCCTGCCATATACCTCCCCCAAACCTATATACCTCCTCCCTGCTCCCTGCCTGCCATATACCTCCCCCTAACCTATAAACCTGCTCCCTGCCTGCCATTTACCTCCCCCTAAGCTATATACCTTCTCCCTGCCTGCCATATACCTCCACCTAACCTATATACCTGCTCCCTGCCTGCCCACTACATCACCTTCACCTATATACCTGCTCCCTGTCTGCCCAATACATCTCCCTCACCTATATACCTCTTCCCTGCTCCCTGTCTGCCATATACCTCCCCCTAACCTATATACCTGCTCCCTGCCTGCCATATACCTCCCCTTAACCTATATACCTGCTCCCTGCCTGCTATATACCTCCCCCTAACCTATATACCTGCTCCCTGCTCGCCATATACCCCCCTAACCTATATACCTGCTCCCTGCCTGCCATATACCTCTCCCTAACCTATGTACCTGCTCCCTGCCTGCCATATACCCCCTAACCTATATACCTGCTCCCTGCCTGCCATATACCTCTCCCTAACCTATATACCTGCTCCCTGCCTGCCATATACATCCCCCTAACCTATATACCTGCTCCCTGCCTGCCATATACCTCCCCCTAACCTTTATACCTGCTCCCTGTCTGCCATATACCTCCCCCTAACCTATATACCTGCTCCCTGCTTGCCCAATACATCCCCCCACTGGCGGAACTACCGCCGTAGCAGCCATAGCGGCTGCTACGGGGCCCCGCCGCATCAGGGGGCCCGTGACGCGGGTCCCATGCTATTCCTGACTCGGCGACTCCTTTCCCCAACCATAGGGAAAAGGAGTCACTGGGCCAGGAGGAGCACGGGACCGACCGACAGCGCTCCTGTCAGTCCCCCGTCTGATGCGCGGCTGCCGGGGGTGTCGCGTCCTATCCCCGGCAGTGCGCGTATCATAGAGCTCTCTGTGTGCCGGAAGTCGCGGCCGCAGCACAAGCCCACAGAGAGCTCTATGATACGCGCTCTGTCGGGGATAGGACGCGACACCCCCGGCAGCCGCGCATCAGACGGGGGACTGACAGGAAAAAGGCTCGACGGAGGAGCGCGTTGTAAGGTGAGTTTTTTGTTTTTTTTTAAACCTGCTTTTCGGGGGGGGGGGGGGGGGGGGGAGAGAAGAGGGCATCTATAAGGGGGATGGGGAGAAGAGGGCATCTATAAGGGGGATGGGGAGAACAGGGCATCTATAAGGGGGATGGGGAGAAGGGGGGAGAGGGGGACATCTATAAGGAAGGGGGGGGAGAGGAGGGCATCTATAAGGAAGGGGGGGATAGGAGGGCATCTATAAGGAAGGGGGGGATAGGAGGGCATCTATAAGGAAGGGGGGGGAGAAGAGGGCATCTATAAGGAAGGGGGGGGAGGGCATCCATAAGGAGGGGGGGATAGGAGGGCATCTATAAGGAAGGGGAGGATAGGAGGGCATCTATAAGGAAGGGGGGAAGAGGGAGACATCTATAAGGGAGGGGGGAGAAGGGGACATCTATAAGGGAGGGGGGGGAGAGGAGGGCATCTATAAGGAAGGGGGGGGACAGGGGACATCTATAAGGAAGGGGGGAGAGGGGGACATCTATAAGGGAAGGAGAAGGGGGCATCTATAAGGGAGGGGGGAGAGGAGGGCATCTATAAGGGAGGGGGAGAGAGGGCCATCTATAAGGAAGGCCATCTATAAGTTTGCTATGGGGCCCAGCCATTTCTAGTTACGCCCCTGCATCCCCCTCACCTACATACCTGCTCCCTGCCTGCCATATATCTCCCCCTAACCTACAGTATATACCTGCTCCCTGCCTGCCATATACCTCCCCCTAACCTATATACCTGCTCCCTGCCTGCCCAATACATCACCCTCACCTATATACCTGCTCCCTGCCTGCCCACTACATCACCCTCACCTATATACCGGCTCCCTGCCTGCCCACTACATCACCCTCACCTATATACCGGCTCCCTGCCTGCCCAATACATCTCCCTCACCTATATACCTACTCCCTGCCTGCCCAATACATCTCCCTCACTTATATACCTGCTCCCTGCCTGCCCAATACATCTCCCTCACCTATATACCGGCTCCCTGCCTGCCCAATACATCTCCCTCACCTATATACCTACTCCCTGCCTGCCCAATACATCTCCCTCACTTATATACCTGCTCCCTGCCTGCCCAATACATCTCCCTCACCTATATACCTGCTCCCTGCCAGCCCAATACATCTCCCTCACCCAGTGGCGGTCTTTGGCACCAAGCACCCCAAGCGATCGCTTGGGGCCCCCAACATCCAAGGGGGCCCCCAGGCCCCCCTCTTGTGCTCAAGACGGCTGGACAGGGCCGCTGCCCCGCTCGCTGCTGCCATCTGAACTGTAACTATGAGCAGTCGTAATGAGCGCTCATAGTTACATGCAGCAGCACTGACAGGGCAGGAGCCATTGGCCCCCTTCCTGTCAGTCACTCTTGTGGCTGCAGAAAGTGTTTTCCCTGCGGTCACAAGTGGCTGCTTTGTCCTTGTGGTGCTGGCGCTCCAGTGACATCACTGGAGCATTGGCGCCAGGACAAGGGGGTGTGGCCTCTTGTGATCGCAGGAAAAACCCTTCTTGTGGCCACAAGAGTGAAGAGAAGAGGAGACGCCCGGACCCAGGTGAGTATAAGTGTTTGTTTTATTGTGTTATATACTATATGGGAGGGGGAGCGCACAGGGGGGGGGGGGGCTATATATAACTGGGGGAGCACACAGGGGGGCTATAGACTACTGGGGCTTCACAGAGGGGTCTATATACTACTGGGGGCAGCACATAGGGGGTCTATATACTACTTGGGGCAGCAGAATGGGGTCTATATACAACTTGGAGAGCACACATGAGGTCTATATCCAAGTGGGGGAGCACACAGGGGGCTATATACTACTGGGGGAGCACACAGGGGGTCTATATACTACTGGTGGAGCACACAGGGATCTATATACTACTGGTGGGGCACAAAGGGGGTCTATATACTACTGGGGGAACATACAGGGGGTCTATATACTACTGGTGAGGCACACAGGTGGTCTATATACTGCTGGGGGCAGCACACAGGGGGTCTATATATAACTGGGGGAGCACACAGGGGTCTGTATACTACTGGGGGAACCACACAGAGGGTTTACATACAACTGGAGGAGCACACAGGGGTCTATATCCAAGTGGGGGAGCACACAGGAGGTCTATATCCAAGTGGGGAAGCACACAGGGGGGCTAAATACCCCTGAGGAAGCACACAGGGGGTATATACAACTGGGGGCAGCACACAGGGGGTCTATATACAACTGGGGCAGCACACAGGAGGTCTATATACTTCTGGGGGAGCACACAGGGGGGCTATATATAACTGGGGGAACACACAAGGGGTATATACTACGGGGGCAGGACACAAGGGGTATATACTACTGGGGGCAGCACATGTCTATTGTTGTGGAGCGCGTGTTGAGGGGGGGGGGCAGACATAACTTCGCTTGGGGCCCCAGAAATGCCAAGACCGCCCCTGCCCTCACCTATATACCTGCTCCCAGCCTGCCCAATACATCACCCTCACCTATATACCTGCTCCCTGCCTGCTTAATACATCTCCCTCACCTATATACCTGCTCCCTATCTACCCAATACATCTCCCTCACCTATATACCTGCTCCCTGCCAGCCCAATACATCTCCCTAATCTATATACCGGTTTCCTGCCTGCCCAATACATCTCCCTCACCTATATACCTCCCTGCCTACAGAATACATCTCCTCACCTATATACCTGCTCCCTGCCTGCCCAATACATCACCCTCACCTATATACCTGCTCTCTGCCTGCCCAATACATCACCCTCACCTATATACCTGCTCCCTGCCTGCCCAATACATCTCGCTCACCTACAGTATATACCTGCTCCCTGCCCACAGTCCCAGATACCCGGGCGAACATATTCATCTGTGTATGCACCTTTAAATCAGGTTATTAGGGGCCCAAGCACATTTTTTGCACAGGGGCCCTCTGCAGTCTAGGTCCGCCCCTAACTGTATATATATAACATTATGTACCATCATATTTATGCACCCATGATCTAATGATAGATGATTCTTACTTCTGAAATGTGTTATCATTATTCGGTGCAGGGGCAAATTAAATGTACCCTGGGCCCTGCCTGTACACCCAGGCCCTACCTCTCATGGGCACTACCTGTCTCATAATAACAGGATTACGCAGGGTGTCATCCTCTCTGTTTCTCCCTTTCTCTTCTAGTACAGGTACATTTCCATCATATTTGATTTTATTATACTTCAATGCTAAAATCTTTCTGTTACAGTCACATTGCTATAAAAGCAATAAGGCTGTATAGAAGAATAAATAATAATATTCAGCATATTGTAGGCAAACCTTTAGGATATAAACCCACACACCGTATATGCAGCGTATTTACTGCTGCGAACGCAGCAAATACGCAGCAAATACGCAGCAGATTAGATCTAAATAACTAAACACAGCATCAAATCTTCACCATCAAATCTGCTGCATATTTGCTGCGTATTTGCTGCGTATACGGTGTGTGGGTTTGTACCCTTAGTCAGCGTACCAAAGCTATAGGCTGACATACTAAATTGCGTAATTTATCTTGGCCAGTTGAGTCGGAGTTTAGCTTTTTATGTCAGGGCATTTTTATAACAAAAGGCCAAGTTGTTTAACCCCTTCAAGACAGAGCACATTGATGCACGGATGTCCGAGTCAAACTTATACAATGTTCCTCCTCGCCTTCTAAGAGCCATATCTCTTTTATTTTTCCACCACAGGGCTGGTCGAGGTGTTGTTGTTTTTTTGTGCCATGGTTTTTATTAATATCATATTAGTGTAGCAGAAAAATTTTGATCGCTTTTTTCTGATATATAATTTATTAAAATCAGCAATCTTGGTATGTGTGTGTTTTGGGTTTTTTTCCCACTGTTCACCGTGCAGTAACAATAATGTTATATTTTAATAGATCGGACAATTCCGCAGGCTACAATATGTAATATGTTTATTTATTTATTTTTATAATAGGCAAGGGGGTATTTTAAACTTTTATTGGGAGGGAGGTTTATAAGGGATTTTTTTTAATACTTTAACCCCTTAACGACATCGGGCGTATATTTACGCCCTGATGCCGGTAAGGACGTTCAGAGCGGGGCCGCGCGGCGACCCCGCTCTGAACCGCGGCGGTCCCGGGTGCCGCATGTAGCCCGGGACCGTAGGTATTAGCGGGCACGGTCCGATCGCCGTGCCTGCTAATACAGTAATCAGATGCAGCTGTCAAACATGACAGCTGCATCCGATTACCGGATTCAGCTGTTCCCTGGTGTCTAGTGGCGGAGATCGCTCCCCCGGGATGTTATCCCGGAGGAGCGATCTCCGTTTCTGAAGCCGGCCGGGGACCGCTCCAAGATTGCGCCGTCCCCGACTCGGCACTCGTTTACTTCCGGCTGCAGCAGCCGGAAGTAAACGAGTGCCTATCTCATGGATCTCTGCAGCATATCTATGCTGCAGAGATCTCTATGAGGGATCAAAGCACTTATACTAGAAGTCCCCTAGGGGGGCTTCTAGTATAAGTGTTAAAGTAAAAAAAAAACTGTTGTTAATAGTAAAAAGCCCCCTCCCCTAATAAAAGTCTGAATCACCCCCCTTTTCCCAGGTTATAAATAAAAGTAAATAAATAAATAAACAAACATGTTTGCTATCACTGCGTGCATAATCGCACAAACTATTAATTAATCACATTCCTGATCTCGCACGGTAAATGGCGTCAGCGCAAAAAAAAAACAAAGTGCAAAATTGCGCATTTTTGGTCGCATCAAATCCAGAAAAATTGTAATAAAAAGCGATCAAAAAGTCATATATGCGCAATCAAGGTACTGATAGAAAGATCACATCATGGCGCAAAAAATGACACCTCACACAGCCCCATAGACCAAAGGATAAAAACGCTATAAGCCTGGGAATGGAGCGATTTTAAGTGACGTATATTTGTTGACAATGGCTTAAATTTTTTACAAGCCATCAGATACAATATAAGTTATACATGTTACATATCGTTTTAATCGTAACGACTTGAGGAACATATATAACAAGTCAGTTTTACCCCAGGGCGAATGGCGTAAAAACACATTTCCCCCAAATAAACAAAATGCTTTTTTTTTTTCAATTTCACCACACTTTGAATTTTTTTCTGGTTTCGCAGTGTACTTTATGCAAAAATTCAGCCTGTCATTGCAAAGTACAATTAGTGACGCAAAAAATAAGGGCTCATGTGGGTTTCTAGGTGGAAAAATGCAACTGCTATGGCCTTTTAAGCACAAGGAGGAAAAAACTAAAACACAAAAATCGAAATTGGCTCTGTCCTTAAGGGGTTAAAAACTTTTTTATTACACTTTTTTTTTTACTGTAAGGGTGCCTTCACACGTACTGGATCCGCAGCAGGTTTTAAGCTGCGGGTTTGCAGCGAAATCCGCTGCAGCGGTCCCGCAAACATCAGTAAGCCCCTCAGTCAGGAACGTACATGTACATTCCTATTGCACGGGGTATGTGCAGTAGGAACGTATATATACGTCTTACTGACAGGAAGTGGTTAATAATGAAATGTCTATAAAACAAGCAGTTCTAACCCTCTCAGGTGAGCATGACACTATTCTGGTGCCAGTTACATCTGATTCACATAGTGATGTTGATAGCTACTGAGTAAGTCCCCTATTCACACCTCCATGGTTGTTTTTTAGGTCCGGAAACACTGAACAGGAGGCTTCAGGAAACCATCAGAGTTTCCTAATCAGAAAAACAGAGGAAGAAAAAAAAATTTCACCTGCTGCAATCTGCAGTAGTGACCACCTCCAGCTTCTCACTCTGTTTTCGGCTTTGCAAGCGCACGAGTGAAGACACTTGTGCACCCCAACGCTATGGTGGGAGAAGAATGATTGACAGGGTTGGGAGCCTTTCATTTATAACATTAATCCAGGGATCTATTCGGAGTCAAGAAGGAATTTGTCTCCCTGTGATGGGGCCTCTGCCTCATGAGAGTTTCTGCCTTTCTCTGGATCAACACAGTAGATTTTTTTTTGTTTAACTTGATGGACTCTTGTCTTTTTTCAACCTTAAAGGGAACCTGTCACCCGGCATTCTGACGCCGAGGCTAGCCGACCCCTCCGGTGCAGCCCCGGATACTTACCCTTTGCTGCAAGTCCCGCTCTTGGACCCGGTCCCCGGTCCCCGCTGTATGCTAATTACATGAGATAAGTCCGATACCCATAGAGAATGACTCAAACTGTCATTCTCTATGGGCATCGGGCTCATCTCTGAAGCGCGCGCGCATGGCTGCCGACGGCGATATCTCTGGTAAGTATCCAGGGCTCCATCGGGGGGTTGTGCGGGCACGGCGTCCGAATGACAGGTGACAGGTTCCCTTTAACTATGTTACTATGCGCTCCTAATTAGGAGTGTGTACGGTTAAAAGGGCAGTGTCAGAACCCAGCAGTACTTGCCCGGGTGCTGGTGCCAGCCCAGGCTGCCAAGCAAAGCATATGGATTCTATAAGGCATCCGTGTTGGAGTTCCGGACAATTATAGGACATGCCCTATAATTTTCTGAAGAGTGTCTGTGCTCAATAAAACCCTATGGGTCAGGAAATCTTATTTTCCTGAAGTGTAAACGGGGCCTTGTACAACAATGTATGATTACTGTGCTGCAGGGG
Source organism: Dendropsophus ebraccatus (assembly GCF_027789765.1). Classification (NCBI taxonomy): domain Eukaryota; kingdom Metazoa; phylum Chordata; class Amphibia; order Anura; family Hylidae; genus Dendropsophus; species Dendropsophus ebraccatus. Next base: position 58,530,818 of record NC_091459.1, read on the forward strand.
ACGGACACAGAATGCACAGGCTCCTGCGCAAAAAAATGTGCCTGTGCCATAAACAACACCCCCCACACCCATAATAATAATGTCCCCGGTTGTATACAGCCCCCCCCCACCTACTCTAATCATACCCCCTGTTTTGTACAGCCCCCCACCCATAGTTATAATGGCCTATGTTGTGTACAGCCCCCCACCCATAGTTATAATGGCCTCTGTTGTGTACAGCCCCCCACCCAGAGTAAAAATGCCCCTGGCTGTATAAAGCCCAAACCCATAGTAATGATTTATTAATTTACAGTAGGATTGAAGCGAAGTGATCCCAGCATTTCCCAGCAGTCGTGGAGGAGCGGCACGGAGCAGAGAAGACTTCAAAGCCCGCAGTCTGATGAGCAGAATGCAGATAGGAAAAAAGGGTTTTGCTTTGTACCTGCTGTAAATTCACTTATCTAGTAATGATGAACCCCGTTGTCTTCCAACATAAAAAAACAAAACACATCATACTCAACTATTCCAGACATGGAGCAGGTCTTCTCCATCTTCTGGCTCCAGTCTGTGAGCCATGGGAACGGATCCTCCAGCAGGCGAGATGGCGTAATATAATTGCGCCGGCTGGAGATATCACGTCTCGGCCTCTCATAGGCTGTGGGCACAAAGTGGTCTATGACACTGAATAGAACAGCAGGATGCCGAGAGGTCCTTCTGCTCTATTCTGTTCCTTATGTTTAGCCCGCTCAATCTGCACTACAGCATACCTCCCAACTTTGACTGCAAAGAGGGACATAGACACGCCCCAACAAAACAAAAAACACACCCCCTAACCACACCCGTGCCCCCAAGACACGCCCCCTAACCCTGCCCAAACAATCCAACAATCCATGGTAGCACAACACGGATTTTCTTATGCCACCGCTGCTACTGGATAAAATCCACTGTACAAGGATCAATATCCCCTAATCTAGTCATATAGAGGTAGAGCCAGCCCTACATAGGATCTATACACCATATACATTACAGTGCAGTTATATACAGTGACTCAAAGGGGACGTCTTCTCTGATCAGAGTTGTTCCCCTTTCATTTTCTTCTTTTCTTCTTTCTTTTTCTGCCCTGGGCCATCATAACAACTTCTTTGAGCCACGAATCCACAGAATCTGCCAGACAAACATATTAGACTTCTCACTCTGGCACCATCCTCATCTCTTTCCAAACTGAACATCTGTATTAGCTCCTTTACACCCTCATTTAGTGGGTAGGCTGACTCTATGTGATCCCCCTTATAGTATATGCCACCTCTGTGTTATCCCACTTATAGATGCTCCCCCACGTGTTGTCCATCGCCCTTATAGATGTCCCCCTTATACATGCCCCCCCTTATAGATTTCTTCCCTATACATGTCCCCCTTATAGATTGCCCCCTAATACATATCCCCCTTATAGATGCCCCCTTGTACATGTCCCCTTTATAGATTGCCCCCTAATACATGTCCCCCTTATAGATTGTCCCCTTGTACATGTCCCCTTATACAGTAGATTGCCCCCTAATACATTTTCTCCTTATAGACTGCCCCCTAATACATGTCCCCCTTATAGATTTCCCTCCTTATAGATTATCCCCTAATATATAGCCCCCTTATACATGGCCCTCTAATACATGGCCCCCTAATGTTGTTCCCAGACAAAAAGAAAAAAACACAACTCACCTAACACCTCGCCCCCCCCGCTGCAGCTGTCTTCTTCTCTTCCCCTTTCAGCCTGGCCCCCGGCTGATGCGCGCTCTCAGGGGGTGTCTCGGCGATTACCCAGCAGAGCACGCACCAGTGACCTCAATGTGCACCGGGGCTGGTACTTCCGGTACAGGGAGCATCTTTAACAAGTACTCCCTCTACCGGAAGTACAGGCCTGCGGCGCATACTGAGGTCACTGGTGCATGCTCTGCTGGGTAATCCCAGGGACACCCCAGAGACCGCGCATCAGGCAAGGGCCAGGCCGACACTGCCCCTAGCACCACAGGCGTACTGTGCTATCAAATTATAAGATAGTACGCCTATGGGGTGGGAAGCAGTGCGGTGGGGAGCGGGACACATGGAGGCCGTCCCGCGATGGCAGAACAGTACATTCTCTCCCTCTCCAGGCCCCTGTGCACATGTGGTTTGTCCACCACTGCTGTGCTCCACGGACATGCTCAATATGCATGACAATCACCAGAGGCCAAATATATAAGTATATAGCCTGACTGTAAACTAGAGGAGCACTCAAACAGAAGGGTTTTTAATTTTAAACTTTGATAAAAATGCTAAAAATTTTCGTGAACTTGAGGATTCTGTTGTTGATCAATGGATAATCTGCAAGAGAATTCACAAAACACTTGTTTGTGTCGTCTCTAGCAAATCGGAGCGACATTCAGCGACATTCTGATCTGTTTCTATATGTAATACAGTATTACTGCAGTGTGTAGAGGAGAATGGAGTCAAAAGGAGTGATAAATATTAAGTAACTTCTGACTTTAAAAACTACAGAGGCACATCCTATAAAGGCTACATCCTACAGAGTCCATTTTTTTTCTTATGAAGAACTGCAGGGTGGCAGAAATAACTGCATACAGATAGTGCTGCAATGGCAGAATATGTAGGTAATTCCATGACATGCACATTTTAGGCAAAGTCATTATAGCTTATATATAAATAAAAGCTTAAATCACGAATGACATGTCTACAGTCAACAGAGAGAACATTACTTTTTACAGTATAGCTAGTAAAGAACATCTCTATCTCTGAAGGTCTCTAGAATGGCCTTGACATGCCATGTGACCTTTAATTAATATTTCAGTGGTCTTCCTGGAAAAGCTTTTGAAGGAACACATAATACTGCCATTACTAAGGGGCTCTCAAGTTGGAAGGCCAGACTATTGACATCTGACATAAAGCACATTGTGAGCACCATCATAAAGACATGAGGGGTCTGTGCTGGATGGAACAAGATACTCTGCCATTAATTTCAGGATCTCAAGAATTTGACTTATCAACACATTACAATAGTCTTTTTGGAAAAAGCTGATTACTTTTTATCCTTAGCAATAGGTACTGTACTTTTACTGGGCAACTACTAACACTGTGAAAGCTTATTTGGTGGACTTCTTGACCACTGATTTATTTGTACATTTTATAGAGAATAATTAGATTTTGACGTATGGAGCATTTACAGGGTCCATTATGTTCAAAGTTAAATGGTCATTGTTCTTTCAGCAAATGTTGCATATATCAATATAAGGAAATATAAGGGAATATAGGAAATGTTGCAATGTATGTCATCAGAGCAAAAGTGCCTCTTTCTTCCTTAATTAGATTCTTTTCCCGCCCCCTACCTTAGCATTCGCTTTGTAAAAGAGCTCAAATCCATCCCTAGAGGCAAGACATACCAGCAGCTCACAGAGGGATCAGTTATAAGGTTATATGCAGCCTAGAAGTCTTGGGAGTGGGCTTGATTTACAGCTTGCTAATCTTAGTACTGCTCTATAATGTTCTCCATACTGCAGCTGCTTCTGAGAATGTGTGATCCAGATATAGGGAAGAAGTATCGCCTGTTCTGTTTGTGCAAGATATCATTATAACAGATTCCACCCACTATATCAGGGACAATTGCATATTACAGATAAAGCCTGCAGAAGTGAAATCTGGTACAAAAATGGCATATACTAGCTGTATGTATATGGGCCCGTTCACACTGAGCAAAAGTGCCAGAATTCATAACTTTAACATCTGGTACCTAGTGATCAACTTCTATGTAGGAAAGTACCATGTGGTCACTGTTAGGGTGGATTCACAGATGCCATAATGTTGATGACCCAGGTGAGTGTCCTCCCTATAATCTGTCAATCATGTAGTGAGTGCACCAACATCATGCCTCTGTGACACTGTGAACAGATGACAAGTAATACATCAATACATTGATACTGTGTCTGTATTGCTATTTATGTGAGTTGGTGGTTTTATTAGAGATATTAAAGTGTCAGTTTCGCTAAAGCCACATCTTTTTTTAGCACATAAGGTACGTTCTCACTGAGTAAAACAGGTGGAAATTCCGAGGGGAACCCCCGCTCGGAATCCGGCCTGTCTCAGTTTCTAAATCTGGCAAGAAAAGCTGAAAGGAACCCCTTCCCCTACGCACAACACGGAGCACAGCATATAGGAGGGTCTTATCAACCGCCTACCCTGCCTACCCTATCGCAGGTCTTTCCAGCAGGTTATCTAAGCACAACAGGCAGCAGGTCATAGATGAAGGATGCGACCTGCTCCTCTGAGACACCATCCCAGGGTGGGGTAGGGAAGGAAAAGATTATATTGTATATTATAGTTATTGTAGTTAGCCCCCCAATAGTTTTTAATCCTCTCATTAGTGCCCAATATGATAGCTAACTCCTTCCTGTACTGCCTCATATAGTAGTTACTCCCCCAATAGTGCCCCATATAGTTGTAAGGCCCCCCCATAGTGTCTCATATGGTAGCAATCCCCGCCATAGCACTCCATACGGTAGCCAATCCCCCCAATAGGGCCCCAGATAGTATCCAATCCCCCCAATAGTGCCCCATATAGTATGCAATCCGCCCATATAGTGCCCATATAATAGCCAATCCCCCCAATAGTGCCCTATATAGTATCCAGTCCCCCCAATAGTGCCCCATATAGTATCCAATCCCCTCCAATAGTGTCCCATATAGTATGCAATCCGCCCCTATTAGGGCACATATAGTATCCAACCCCCCCAATAGTGCCCTATATAGTATCCAGTCCCCCCAAAAGTGCCCCATATAGTATCCAATCCCCTCCAATAGTGCCCCATATAGTATGCAATCCGCCCATATAGTGCCCATATAGTATCCAATCCCCCCAATAGTTCCCATATAGTATGCAATCCGCCAATATAGTGCCCATATAGTATCCAATCCCCCAATATAGTGCCCTATATAGTATCCAATCCCCCCAATAGTGCCCCATATAGTATCCAATCCCCTCCAATAGTGCCCCATATAGTATGCAATCTGCCCATATAGTGCCCATATAGTATCCAATCCCCCCAATAGTTCCCATATAGTATGCAATACGCCCATATAGTGCCCATATAGTATCCAATCCCCCCAATATAGTGCCCTATATAGTATCCAATCCCCCCAATAGTGCCCCATATAGTATCCAGTCCCCCCAATAGTGCCCCATATAGTATCCAATCCCCCCAATAGTGCCCATATAGTATGCAATCCGCCCATATAGTGCCCTATATAGTATCCAATCCCCCCAATAGTGCCCCATATAGTATCCAATCCCCTCCAATAGTGCCCCATATAATATGCAATCCGCCCATATAGTATCCAATCCCCTCCAATAGTAACCCATATAGTATGCAATCCGCCTATATAGTATGCAACCCCCCCAATAGTGCCCCATATAGTATCCAATGCCCCAAGTAGTGCCCTATATAGTACCCCAGTAGTGTCACATATAGCATTAAATCCCCCCAATAGGTCCCCATATAGTATCCAATTCCCCCACCAGTGACACCCGCCCATCTCCCGATCCCCCGCACTTCCCCCAGCAGAAAAAGAAAATAAAAAACAGTAACTCACCTGTCCCTGGTCCCAGCAGCTCCTCTCCCATCATCCTCCGGTGCGGGCAGCGGGAGACAGAGACACAGCCTCTGCCGGAAGTGTCCTGCAGCCACTTTCATGAATTATAGAGGCTGCAGGGGCACCCAGCACAGTCAGTGTCTCTGTCTCCCGCTGCCCGCACCGGAGGATGATGGGAGTGCGCGCTCTGCCGGGCCGTCTGCTGCAACACAGCTTTTTTTTTTAAAAACAATAATCTTGAATCCACTCCCCTTGCACCCAGTTAAGGAGGCATCATCATGTAGTCATGCTGCCTCCACCCTCTTTCCCCATTGATTTAATCACTCTCAGGTGTTCTCTCTAAACTGACCTTGCTTGTTTAAGGCCATGTTCACACAACAATTTTCGACGCCCGTTATTTTGCCAAATAACAGTATTATATAACATACTTTGGGGTCTTTACAATAACATTATTTAGGTTTAGGCTGAATGATGGCCACTTTCAACACTCTTTTGTGTGTGGTCCATTAAATTTTGTTGTTGAAAGGAGGTTCATCAGTTTGACAGCCCCTGTGATCAATATACATTGTGTGAACTAACAGCCGTTGTTTCTATAGACTTCAATGGAAATCATTGGAGACTGAAAATAACGGCCATTATTTTAAGTATCAAAAAAAAAAAAAAAATGTGTGTGAACATGGTCTAAATCTAGTTTTCTTAATGACAGAACCCCTTTAAGAAAGCATTTATCTATAGCTAATACAAATTGAAAAATAACCCCTCCACAGTACTAGTTACTGTGCATGGTCATGAACATTTTCTCGGGCCCGAGTCAGACACCAGGAAGCGCCGCAATACGGGACCTGCCGCTGGAACCAGGGAGGTGAGTGGACGTCGTTTCCCTCAGCCACCTCCTACCCGGTGTCAGGAAGAAAATGCCCCCCCCCGCCGGAGTACCCCTTTAATCTATCATTAAAGTGATACTGTCACCCCTTTTCCATATCAGGAGTTCTCAGCACCATTCTTAAGGGTAGCTTCACACGTGCCGGATTCACAGCGGATTTCACGCTGCGAGTTTGCAGCGAAGCCTGGTACTATGATCTTCGATGGGGTTACTTACCCGCAGAGGAACTTTCATGCATGCTCCTGCCGAAATCACTGATTGGCTCAGCGGGACCTACTGGAGCCTCAGAAGCAGCCAGAGCGCGAACCAGGTAATGTAAGCTACGGGTGGTTAAAAGGGGCCAGTGTTACATACTCGCAGCGGAATTAAAATTCTGCTGCGGGTATGTAACCCCATTGAAGATCACAGTACCAGGATTCACAGTGGATTTTGCTGCAAATATGCAGCAGTCCGTTACTTGTGAAGCTACCTTAAAGAGGACCAATCACCTAAATTTAACTGTCCCTGTTGTAAAAGTTCCTCTCTCCCTAAGTCTATCTCTGAAGATACAGACTGCCTTTGCAGTCTGTATCTTTCTAATTTACCTAATCCATCCTAGCGGCGCAGTAAGGCCGGGTGCGGCCATCTTGATTATGTCCCTTGGGTTCCAATGATGCGTTCCACCGTCGGACCGCAAGTGACGTCGTCAACATGGCGCCCGGCTTTACAGCACCGCTACAGAGGACTAGGTAAAGTATAAGATATCTTCATAAAGTCTATTCCTGAAAAAGCAGTCTGTATCTTATACTTTACCCAGTCCTCTGTAGCGGTGCAGTAAAGCCGGGCGCCATCTTGATGGCGTCACTTGCGGTCCGACGGTGGAACGCACCATTGGAACGCAAGGGACATAATCAAGATGGCCGCGCTCGGCCTTACTGCGCCGCTAGGATGGATTAGGTAAAATATAAGATACAGACTGCAAAGGCAGTCTGTATCTTCAGAGATAAACTAAACTGTCAGTTAGGACATTTATACACAGTGATCTCGCACTGTATAGCGCGGGATCACTGTGTATTTACAGAGTGGCGGGCAAAGGCTCATGGGAGCCCTTCCCGCCGCTCGGCATGCCGGGAGTTTCCTGTCGCGCGCCGGCTCTTTTGAAAAGAGCCGGCGCGCGACAGTGAACGGAAATGCAAATATATTAAAAACCCGGCAAAAAAATTTATTAATTATATTTACAAAAATTTATTAAAAATTAAATCTCATTAAATGGAGCAATAAAAAAAAACATTTGCCCGTGATTGGTTCTCTTTAAGCTTATATTGTGGACATTTAATATCTTACCACATAAAGGACTTCTTTGTGGTCTCACCCCTCAAAAAGGCATGTTATTGTTATTGGTGGACATTGCTATAGGAGCAGGGCTTAATGGCCGTGGAACCGCATATCTCTTCCCACATCGGCATCATAGCCGGGGGCAACAAATAACAAATAAGTCCATTATAAGGTAAGATTTGAAATGTCCACAATATAAGCTTAAAGAGGACCTGTCACCCCCGGTGCTGAGGTGACAGGCTCTCGACCCCCTGCTAGAGCCTCTCATACTTACTTGATCGAGCGCGCGCGTCGCTGAGATGAGTCCGTCGCTCATAGAGAATGAATGGTTCTGGACTCCTTATATGGAAAGGGAGTGACAAGTGTAACTGTTGTGTCCCCCCCCCCCCCCCCACACACACACACAGGAAACTCTTTTGCTTAATAAAACATATTATAGAGTTTGTACTATTAATACTTATTTATTTCTGAAAAATTGAAATGACAGTTACGCTTTAAAGTCAAGACCATACAACATCGTTTGATGACCATTTGTTTGGAGACAGCGATCATTTCTCGTCCAAATAAAAGTCGTTGTTTTGATATAACAGGCAATATTTGGAACCAAATTGATGGCCATCCAAAAGCAGTCAGAAAAAGATCTTATGCGATCATGGCCTCAATCTGTTTTTGCCATGTGAACATCTTAATCTATATTCACAGACACCCTGAAAATGACAGCCATTTTTGTTGCATGGCCGTCAATAAAAGGCTGTTATTTAAAGTCATCATTATTCATATAATGGCCATTATTATAAAATAACAGCAGTTATTTGCCGGTAAATGACAAATGTCCAACAAAAACAGAAGTCTTTTTGAAAGTGTGTGAACATAGCCTTATGCTGTCATTCAGTAGCAACTAACAACTAAAAAGGACTGCTGTATCCTTAATCTAAAGCCTCATGCACATGGTAAAGCCTGATTCTGTGCACTGTAGGTGTAGCAATTAGTGCTGTATCATGGCTCCATCCAACTTATGACTCACACAACAATTTTTGAGGCAAAAATACAGCCGTAATTTGATAATTATGGTAATAAATAATGATCATGCTCTTTATTTATGACCTTAAGTATCAAAATACGGCTGTATTTTCGTCTTGTGTGAACATGGACTATGAGGTCTTATCCATGCAGCTCAGGTAGTTATTTAGTTATTGTAGTATCTATGAACAACAGAATGAAATTACCTTAACATTTTGAATGTACCAAATTCAAGATTCCATTCTGCATTCAGGCCAAGATTTTTTAGCATGATCCTGTTTCAGCCCAATCCTAAAAAATGGTCCAAAGAAAATCAGAATTCTGATTTTACTATACAGAAGGAAAATATTATCTACGGTTATATAAATTTTATATTAATTATGCAGAATTCTTATCCTATAGGAGAAAATATGGTGGACCACAGTGGAGCAGTACATTATTTATAAAAGGGTATAAAGCAAAAAGCTGTTTTGTTTTTTTGTCCTTTAGATCAGATTTATCAAAATGTATCAAATTTATCAAAGCAGGCTTTTAGATATTCTATAAAAGGCAACGCCAATGATGATATAGGGCTCTAATGTATCACTAGCACTGTGCAGGATATTGGAGTGCATTATTCAGAAAAGTATCTAACGCTCTTGTCAGAATGAAGTCCGACTCCTCTACCTCTGCCAGGAGGAGGTGTATGCAGACACAGAATAAACGGGTGATTAGGCAGTACATGGTCACGGCAAATCGGCCAGAGTGGGAGCTGCTCTTTGCAGCAGCTGTTCTTTGTGACTCAAAAATACAGGACACAAGTGGGAGACCTTTACCGTGTTCATTAGTAATGTTGAGTGCGCCTGTCAAAATGTACGGCTTAGGAAACATTATATGAACCCGAATTCTTGGCGCTTGATTGCCCGCGGCGCCCTATGGAGTCTTGAAAAACATGGATATAGTCATTAGCTGAATCCATGTTTTCCTATTATCCTAGGGCAGCATCCAGCCTCTGCAGCCATGGGCAATCAAGTGCCAAGAATGTGTGTTTGGATAACATTGCTGAACCTGACAGATCCCCTTAACACTAGTCATAAGATGTATTAGAATAGATACCTCTAACTATAGTATGCATCTGTATTTTGTGTTCATAATAAGGTGAACAGTTCTATGCACACATTGCTAAAGCTTTGGCTGTCCAGGCATGATGAGTATTGTCGTTTTGCAACAGCTGGAGGCCTGAAGGTTCCCCATCCCTGGTCTAAAGCCTTCACTTTACTGCTAGGACCAACATTGCAGAAGGTGACCTCATCGGATAATGAACACTTGTCACATACAGACAGCAATGAAGCTGTAAGAGCTTTAATATTGTTTTGAGCAGCTTAGCCATCCTGGGTTGTTGGTGGGTGTTTGGACTATTGAGCAATATAAAGTAATTCAATTATAAGTGTGTTCCAGGAAATGACAGGTTCTCACAACTCTCATCATTGTGCACCATTAGCACTTCAATAGACGGATGCAGAAAGATGCTTCCTGGCAATGTTTATTATGCTTCACACTAAAAATCTCCAGCTTTCGCAACCATTCCTTCCATCTGGTGCCTCTCAAGCAGGTGTCTGAATCATTGCTGAACATAAAGGATATTAACTCCTTCCTGAAGTAACGCAGCAGCAGATGTAACAGCAGACTGGGTCGTGTCCCTGCAAGACTGCAGATATTTGTATGGCAAACTCAAGTTGCTGTACAAACTAAATGTATAATGACCTAAGACCACATTCACATATTCCAAAGATGCGCTCCGTGCATGGACCAGACCGCGGAGATCCCGGCATCATCCTCCCAGCAACAGCTCCAAAACAATCAAATCTCTGTGCTCCTGTACCGACACGTTGTGCCACTAAATTGTTAAAAAAACTCGAATAAGAAAAGTGCTACGCAGGTATGACATTTAACATCTGGACACTGCATTTCTTTTTCAAAAAAATGTGTGGCAAATATAGCATTTATATTGTCTTTTTTTTAATAAGCCCCTACCAGTGTGAATCCTCCTTCAGTCACGCCTACATAAGGACCGACCTCCTTATGCATAATTAAATATGCATAGGTAGGCGTGACCGACTAAGGAAAGAAGACCGGCGCCGGAAAGATGAGGTATGCAGCTACAGGGAGCTTTATAGTTTTTTTGATGCAGCTTTTGAAGCCAAAACCAGGACTTTAAAGTGGATGATGGCCTGATGCCTGATGCCTGATTTCCACTGTTAATCCATAAGTTCTGGCCTCCATGGCTACAAACATGCCATGAGACCGTAGTGAGACCCATTCTGGATCAAAATGGGGGTCACATGCACTACATTCTCATGGCATGTTCGTAGCCATGGAGGCCCAAACGTCTAGATATAGGGCCCGTGCACACAGAGCAAAAAAGGTGGCGCGGGCTCCGCTTGAAACTTCCACCTCTTTTGCTCTATGTTCATCGGCCCATCATGACAGGTACAGGAGAAGTCTCAATTCCATGTCTTTAAGTTATGATCTGTTCCTGGTATTGGCTTCAAATACATCATCACAAAACCTGAACATGAGAGTGATTAGCACTGTAGCCTTGCAGCGCTGGGGTCCTGGGTTCAAATTTCACCAAGTACAACATCTGCAAAGAGTTTGTATGTTCTCTCCGTGTTTGCGTGGGTTTCCTCCGCGTACTCCGGTTTCCTCCCACACCCAAAACATACAGATAGGTGAATTTAGATTGTGAGCCCTAATGGGGACAGGGAGCAATAATTGGGAATACTATGTAAAGTGCTGCGGAATCTGTGTGCGCTATACAAATAAAAGCATTATTATTATTATTATCCATAAATTTGCTACTTGTGTGACTAGGGATGGTCCGAACCCTCCGAGGGTTCAGATACCCACTGTCTGCCCGCTCCGTGGAGCGGGTGGATACAGCGGGAGGACCGCCTGGAAAACTGGGATACAGCCTATGGCTATGGCTGTATCCCAGTTTTCCAGGCGGTCCTCCCGCTGGATCCGCCCGCTGCACAGAGAGGGCAGACAGCGGGAATCATTACCGAGAGTTTGGGTTCATACGAACCTGAACCAAACTCGGTTCGGAAGATGCCTATCTGTGACAATGGAATCACACATGCAGTTTTTGATAACTTTTGATGCGTCAAAGCCATAAGTGGGTTTAGCAGTAAATAGAGTGCATCCTTTATATTTTCCATTCCTTTTAAATTTACTCCTGGTTTTGACTCAAAGCTTTGTGCCTAAAACTACCACTAAAACAAAATGTGTGTTTCCAGCTATAGCTACGAAAAAATCCTGAAGCTACAACAGGGCTAATTCTAGCTTCTCTGCTGACTGAGGTGAAAACTGAAATAGGGCCGTAAGCAGTGATAGTTCCATGTCCTGTGCCCCAAGTAGGGAAAGCCCCCTTTCTGTGCCCCTCTTGGACCCCAGCCAAATATCATTTTCTCCCAGCTTCCCGGTATGGTACAACTTGGGGGAAAGTACCCACTCAACCAATCAGGGCCTGCAGTGGTGTTACGCCCCAGTCACTGTGACATTCATCAGCCATGTTGTAATGTTGCAGGAGGGAGAGCAGAAGGATGTTGGCAGGGGTGCGGCACTGCAGGGGCACAGGGTAAGTATACATTCTCTATTATGTTCCGCCCACCCCCTGCCCACACTGTATTATTTTTTTCACCAGACTTCTCCTTTAAGTAAAAAATATAAACAAGCTACCTCCAGTCACTCCCATGCTACTATGCCCCACTGGATGTTGCCTAGTGCAAACTGCTCGCCAGGCACTAACTGCACCAGATGACTTCTAGATCACTGGCCTAATGCAACCTGTGGTCTAGAAGTGCAAGATACAGAGCTAAGAGCTGATCGCTCACTGCTCCGTTTCGTATCTCCGTTTTTGAGGCAGCTACTGCAACCAAAGCCAGAAGCGCATCCAAAAGTAGGGATAAGTATAAAGAGAAGACATTGCCTCTCTTTTGTATCCACTCCTGTGTTGGCTCAAAGATGATGGCACTAAAAACTGCAGCAAGAGCTTTAAATTTCCCTTAGTGCTGCACAGTAGTTAGTAGGTGGATCTTGTAAGTGAAATGGCTGATAAAGATGGCTGCCCGAATGGACAAAGCATTGTAATACACCAACCAGATTTTAAGGAATGAACCAAAAGTACAACATGTCAACCCATATTATAGAGAGACTGAACCAAAGTCAGAGTATAACTGTATATAGGTCAGAGTATGCCAATTCAGTAAGATCTGCTCACATTTCCCAAAGGTGTAACAAAATGACCCATAAAACTCATCTCTTCCCTGTCACTTGTTACTAACATTTTCTTATGAGTTTCTTAGGACACAATGTATTTACAAAAGTTGGCATTTATAATAGAAAAAAAGACAATGAAATAGGCACATACAGCTGCTGCTGTTATATTGTGATTTGTTTCATTACATTAAACTTTTGGGTTGTTTAAAGGGGCTAACCAGAGTGCTAGAACGGTTCTACCTCTTCTGCTCTCCAGTGCTCCACTTCCTCCCTTTGCCGTCTGTGCTGATACTTCTATAGATGAGAGGGAGGCGGGAGCATTTGTTGGAAGTGATCTATAGCTGCCTGATGTTACCAATGTTGTGGCGACATCGGGCAGTCATTGGACATTGTGTACAGGAGTGTTTTTCCCCACACATAATACAATGCCCACAGCGTCCGCAACATGCTGCTGCCCCCTCTAATCTGCGGAAGTTATTAGCATGGGCGTGCAGAGGGATGAGGTGGAGTGCCAGAGTGTAGAAGAGGTAGGACCTTTCCTGCTCTTCAGATAACCCCTTTAACTATTTATGGCAAACCAATGCATTATCTATAAATCCAGCAAATACACTGTGGCATGTTATAATGACGGATACAATTTAAAGCTTATTATGGACCTTAGATTGCTGTTGGCTAACGGCTGTTTCTATGATTCCCCCATAAAGAACACATTCACATCACAGTTGTGCCATCCATGGCATGTATAAGTTTGAAAACTTTCAAAATGGGATATCAGCAAATACCCCATTGACTTCATTTAGCTATTGACTGTATTATGGTTATTTTTTATTCAAAAGCCTGGCGTGCCACACTTTTGATTCTGAGTACAAACATGTAAACATGCAGGAAATTATCCAAATATAGCCAGTAGCTGGCTATATCCAGGTCATTTAACCCTTTAAGGACATGGCCCATTTTCGTTTTTACGTTTTCGGTTTTTCCTCCTTGTGTTTAAAAGGTCATAGCACTTGCATTTTTCCACCTAGAAACCCACATGACCCCTTATTTTTTGCGTCACTAATTGTACTTTGCAATTACAGGCTGAATTTTTGCATAAAGTACACTGCGAAACCAGAAAAAAATTCGAAGTGTGGTGAAATTGAAAAAAAAAACGCATTTCTTTTATTTGGGGGAAATGTGTTTTTACGCCATTCGCCCTGGGGTAAAACTGACTTGTTATGCATGTTCCTCAAGTCGTTACGATTAAAACGATATATAACATGTATAACTTATATTGTATCTGATGGCCTGTAAAAAATTCAAACCGTTGTTAACCAATATACGTTCCTTAAAATTGCTCCATTCCCAGGCTTATAGCGCTTTTATCCTTTGGTCTATGGGGCTGTGCGAGGTGTCATTTTTTGCGCCATGATGTGATCTTTCTATCGGTACCTTGATTGCCCATATACGTCTTTTTGATCGCTTTTTATTACATTTTTTCTGGATTTGATGCGACCAAAAATGCGCAATTTTGCACTTTGGGATTTTTTTGCGCTGACGCCGTTTACCGTACGAGATCAGGAATGTGATTAATTAATAGTTCGGGCGATTACGCACGCGGCGATAGCAAACATGTTTATTTATTTATTTATTTGTTTACTTTTATTTAAAACCTGGGAAAAGGGGGGTGATTCAGACTTTTATTAGGGGAGGGGGCTTTTTACTATTAACAACACTTTTTTTTTTTTTTTACACATATACTAGAAGCCCCCATGGGGGACTTCTAGTATATACACTGTGATCTCTCATTGAGATCTCTGCAGCATAGATATGCTGCAGAGATCCATGAGATCGGCACTCGTTTGCTTTCGGCTGCTGCAGCCGAAAACGAACGAGTGCCGAGCCGAGGACGGCGCCATCTTGGACGCGTCCCCGGCCGGCATCAGTAACGGAGATAGCTCCTCCGGGACAAGGTCCCGGAGGAGCGATCTCCCCCACTAGACACCAGGGAAACGTTGCCTCCGGTAATCGGAGGCAGCTGTCAACTTTGACAGCTGCCTCCGATTAGCTAATTAGCGGGCACGGCGATCAGACCGTGCCCGCTAATAGCAGCGGTCCCGGGCTACACGCGGCACCCGGGATCGCGGCACTTCAAAGCGGGGCCGCCGCGCGGCCCCGCTTTGAAGTGCAAGTGAGGACATAGGACGTACCGGTACGTCCTATGTCCTTAAGAGGTTAAGTTAATGGGGCCTTGTATGCCTGTCCTTGTATCCTGTTTTGACAGGTTACCTAAGTATATACGCCACAGATGACACACTCATAGTGTGAATTTACCCAAACAAGTACAGTATACTGTTAGGCTGCCCCAAAACAACTCCCTATTGTTTATGGTCAGCTCTATTGCTGCACTACTAATGTATCTAATAATATATTCTGACAATTCTGATTGTCATCATGGCCGAAAGTTAGTTTGCAAGAATATTTTCAAACCCAGGGTGAATAGAGAGAGGCAAAAAGCTAACGAGTCATGGTATATTAAAGCAGTTCATCTAAAGAGAAGGCACAAAATAATTTATTATTATCTGAATAAATGGCTGAATAAAAATAGAAGGTCAGGATCAAGGAATGAAACCTCAAGATACCGGTTTAAAGACAGGTCATGCCCAAATAATTCCATTATCACAGAATATAGCCAGAAAGATGACATTGCAGAATGCAATGAGAACATCCCTATTGGGAGCGAGATATATAAAGCACTGCAAGCAGCAGCATCTTTCCCAACATCTCTGCATCTTCCCATTAATCCATGTATGGTTACAATACCAGACAAAGGGAAACATAAAAATATATGTCCTCTTACTGGCAAGAACAAAGTACGTAACTGCAAATGTCATGACTTCCCACGTAACGCCTTCTACAAGAACAAACAGCATGCACTCATTATAGCAGGGAACATAGAGCAGGATTACTGGCGAGAAGGCAAACTGACAAATGCACATGGCTCCATCCACACACATCCCAATATGCGCACATAGGAAAGACTGCAGCATCTGTGTCCTGTACCACATCAGTTCTATAGAGGTTTATAGACAGAAGTGGCATTGGTGTTATTCATGTCAGATCCAATCTTTACCCTATGAATGCCAGCACCACAAGACAAGTGAGAATTCTTCTCTCCATTGTTATATATCATTTCCGTTATTCCTCCTATATCAAGCATTATTATACCAAAAATGTATTATACTTCACCCCTTCTCATGTCTGTGCAGCATGTTTCTAGCTGTCCACCCAATAACACATCTGTGACAAGCAGGAAAGGCTTTAGTCCCATCAGTCAGTTTATTAACATCTTCCTTGCTGACACAATGCAGCTGGCGTGAGGTTACTGCCTCCACTCAGCTTACTATCTTCCACTATTGTTCCCATGACAGTAAAACGCATTACTCCCAATAATTTGCAAGTTACAGGAGAGAACAATGGATATACTGTCAAGCTAACTTGTACTTGACAATGATACATTTGAGCAAAATATATCTATTTTTCATTGATATAGGCTAAAACTGATCAATGATGCAAGAACATGAACATTACATGCAATTCCAAGGTTTCTGTTTTAAACAGATACATTTAGTAATTCAATGGTGAACTATCTAGTGGTATATCCTACATGATGTAGATCAGCTCATTGCTCTTCTAACAATTACATGGTTTGTTATACAAATAAATCACATTTCGGTTAGAATTTGATAGTTTAAGAATCATCTGCTCACACATACATGGTGCATTGCACTATTATTCATCATGCACAGACAGAATTCTGTACTTACCAGCATCATCCATTTATTTATCTTCAAGTATATTGGTGTTGATGACTGCGTCCCTGTGATTGCTCGCCTCTCCTCAATAGTTCTCTC
Source organism: Dendropsophus ebraccatus (assembly GCF_027789765.1). NCBI lineage: Eukaryota > Metazoa > Chordata > Amphibia > Anura > Hylidae > Dendropsophus > Dendropsophus ebraccatus. Next base: position 58,547,798 of record NC_091459.1, read on the forward strand.
TGCCCTTTTCTGCCCTTCCTTTCTGACAGTCAATCTTTGCAGTGCATACAATTCTTGCTTTAACAGCAGCAGACACAACACCAGGAAATTCAGATCTCCAAGGATGACAAAACAGCCATTAGCTCCATTATAGGCTGACTAAGACAGTCTGAGCTTATTGAGGAGGCACTTGAAGCCCCATAGATTCAATTCTATTCTAAGCAAGTAAAGTAGGGGAGGGGGAGCTGAAGGAGTCAGCCTCCCAGTCCTCACTATTAGCAGAAATCAATTCTAAACATAGGTATCTGAGAAATAAAACCTGAGCATTTAATGGCTTCAGGATAAAAAAAGGAAAAGCCATCAATCTAGGAGCAGAAAAATAAAAAGATAAAAAGGTGATAAAAAAAGGTTTCTGTTTTTATTCCTTGTGTCACATTTCACAATTGCTTTAGCAACATAAATAGACAGTAGACAATTTTCCGCTCCCAAACCCACACAGTCCCCAGCCGCTGATGTCAGCACCAAGGAGAGTATCGGGCCCCATGTTCCTAGGAGGGCCGCCAGGTGTTGCATCTGGCCCTTTACTACACAGTTAGTGCCTACAGTTACATGATGCTCAAAAACTCCAGCTATGCAGCAGGAGTGTAGCTTTAAATTAATAAATAATTAAATAATAATTATTATTATTTCAAAGGCTGATGTCTACATAAGGGTGGCGGGCTAACTACAGTGGGAGACATGCTAACTACCAGGGTGAGGAGATGGATCTACTAGGGTTGGAGTGGGAGTGCTGGCTAACTGCCAGAGGGATTATTTACAGGAGGTGACTAATTTGGGGAATACAGTCTACTGGGGGGGGGGGGGGGACTACGAGGGGGGTTACCAGGCCAGGGGGTGCCTACTCGTTGAAAGGGAGGGTACCAGGGTGATGCCCACATGAGGAATACTTCATACTAGGGGGATTACCTACAGGGAGATGCTTATATAGGGGATACTACATACTGGGGTGGGATTACCTACAAGACATGCCTGCCTACCCGGGTGACTACCTACTGGGAGGGAAGTATCTGCATGGGGAGGGGTTACTGCCTACTGGGGGGCAACCAGCACAGAGAGGCCTAACTACTATACAGATACACAGAGGGGCCCAACTACTATATGAAAACAGAGGGACCTAGCTAAAAACATAGAGGCAAAGAGGGGCCAAAGTACTATATGTGGATACAAAGAGGCCTAATACAATGTAGGGACACAGAGGGGTCTAACCACAATATGGGTGCACAGGAAGCCTAACTAATATATTGTCAGGGCAGGCTAGAACAGACAGGACAGAGACAGTGGGCCCTGAATCTGAACCCACCACTGACCCTGCCTAATTGCCTCGGTCGACCCTAAACGGTCGCGGACAACCACAAAGGCGTTCCCTACACTGCGTAAGTGAAACACAGAACAGCACGGACAGACAAAACACAATAAAGAATCGTAAAACAAGCCGGGTCAAACCACACAGGCAACGCAGTACAAAGTCGGTAACACAAGGGATCGTCGGAGGTCAGGCGGAGATCAGAACACGAGTAGTCAGGCAGAAGGAATTAGGATGGGATACGCGGGAAAAGGACAGGGGGAGCTGGGATCAGGTAAACTAATAGCCAGCGACTTGCAACTGGCATTTACAACACTTTATACTGGATCAGGAGCCCGGACCAGAGACTGATTAGTCCGGCCTCCTGAATCCAGCCACATAGCAGCTGGTGCACTGCAGGCTGAGTGGCAGAGAGATCCGTCACTCAGCCTGAGTACAACAGCACTCAGCTGCTCGGCCGGGTGACGCTTACTAACGCAAGACCCGCGGCTCCCTTGGTTACTAGGGACGCCGTCGGGTCTCCGTGACGTCACCCGGCCCGGCCGAGGAGGGCAGCGCTGCCCTCCAGCCGGGCCAGACGACGCTGGAGCGCGATCAGGTAAGTTGCTGACATTACCCCCCCCTTCAGGAGGGGCCTCCGGACCTCTACCTAAGGGACCAGGCTTCGATGGATTGTGCAAATGAAACTGTCTAACCAGACGTGGCGCATGCATATCCCTACTTGCTACCCAAGTGCGCTCTTCTGGACCAAATCCTCTCCAATGAACTAAATATTGCAAGGAATTTTGAACTCGGCGAGAATCCAGAATTCTCTCCACCTCATACTCTAGTTCACCCTGAATAACCAACGGAGCGGGAGGAGAAGATGGTAACACGGGATTAACATATTTTTTCAACAGAGATTTATGGAAAACATCGTGAATTCTTAGACTCTTAGGCAAAAGTAATTTAAGTGATACCGGATTTATGATCTCTACTATAGCATAAGGACCAATGTATTTTGGAGAAAGTTTACCAGATGGTGTCCTTAATCTCAAGTTTCTAGTAGAGAGCCATACCTTGTCACCTAACCTGTACTCAGGGCCAGATATGCGTCTTTTATTTGATTGTTTTTTACAATTTTCTTGGGCTTTAACCAGGTTCTGAAGAGCCTGGGCCCAAACTGTGCACAGTTTTCTGTAGATTCTTTCGGCGGATGGATTAATGGACTCGGACGCATGTACAGAAGAACATCGAGGATTAAACCCAAAATTACAAAAGAACGGCGACATTTTGAGAGACTGACTTTCACGATTATTTAGGGCAAACTCAGCCAATGGTAAGTATTCTCTCCATTTCTCCTGTGAACCTGCAACAAAACATCTTAAGAATTGCTCCAGTGACTGATTAACCCTTTCCGTCTTTCCATTGGACTGCGGATGAAACGCTGAAGAAAATGACAAGGATATACCCAGGCGACCACAAAACTCTCTCCAGAATTTAGATACGAACTGTACTCCTCTGTCAGAAACAATATTCTCTGGTACCCTATGCAAACGTAAGATATGACTGATAAAAAGAGAGGCTAAGGTACGAGCATTAGGAAGCTTGCTGAGAGGAATTAAATGGCACATCTTAGAGAACCTATCAACCACCACCCAAATCACCGTTTTACCCTTAGAGTCAGTAAGTCAGTTATGAAATCCATGGAGATGTGGGTCCAAGGTCTAGCAGGTAGAGGCAGGGGTTGAAGAAGTCCCTCTGGTAACCTGCGAGGAACCTTGGACCTGGCGCAAATCTCACAAGCCTCTACAAACAGTTTAGTATCTCTAGCCCAAGATGACCACCAATAATGGCGAGACAGTAAATATTTGGTACCAGCAATACCTGGATGACCTGCCAGTACTGAACAATGAGTTTCTTCCAGCACTTTCAACCGAAGATTTGGGGGAACGAATAATTTGTTCTCCGGGGTGTTCCTAGGCGCCATAGACTGAGACTAAGCCACTTGAGCAGCCAGATCGGGCTGCAGTATAGCCACCACCACCCCAGGAGATAAAATAGTTTCAGATTCCTTTACGGGGACCTCGTTAATGTTGAAACTACGAGACAAAGCATCTGCCCTTACATTTTTGGAACCTGGCCTGAAGGTGATTTCAAAATTAAACCGTGTGAAAAACAATGCCCATCTGGCCTGCCGTGGAGTAAGACGCTTGGCTTTATCTAAATAAACAAGGTTTTTATGATCGGTTAAAACCTTAATTTTGTGTTTAGCCCCCTCTAAAAAATGTCTCCATTCGTCAAATGCCCACTTAATGGCCAGGAGTTCTCTATTGCCTATATCATAATTGCTTTCGGTTTTGGTGAATTTTCTAGAGAAGTAGGCTATGGGTCTGAGATTAGTTAGTGTCTCTGGGCCTTGTGAAAGGACAGCCCCTACTCCCACCTCTGAGGCATCCACCTCGACAATAAAAGGCTGTTCAAAGTCAGGTTGAATCAACACCGGGGCTACCGAAAAACATGTTTTAAGTTTGTCGAAGGCCAGAATGGCATCAGGAGTCCAGTTATCCATATCAGCTCCCTTTCTGGTAAGATCAGTTAAGGGCTTAGCAATCACTGAGAACCCCTTAATAAATTTTCTGTAGTAATTAGCAAATCCCAGGAATCTTTGAAGAGCCTTAAGATTCCTTGGGCGCTCCCACTTTTCAATGGCTGCCACTTTAAGGGGATCCATACCAAAAGAAATAGGGGTGATCTTATATCCCTGAAAGGAGACCTCCTGAACTCCAAACTGGCACTTCGACAACTTGGCAAATAACTGATTTTGTCTAAGGAGTTCCATAACCCTGCGGACATGATCAACATGTGAAGACCAATCTGGAGAGAAAATCAAGATATCGTCCAAGTATACCACTAAAAAACGACCCAGGTACTCGCGAAACACATCGTTAACAAAGCGTTGGAAAACTGCAGGCGCATTACACAACCCGAAGGGCATGACCAGGTATTCAAAGTGTCCTTCGGGGGTATTGAATGCAGTCTTCCACTCATCACCCTCCTTTATTCGAATCAAATTATAGGCCCCTCGGAGGTCAATCTTGGAAAACCACCGGGCCCGGGAGCGGGTGTTGATTTTTAATGGTGATTTTATTTAGTTCCCGATAATCAATACAAGGGCGTAATCCACCATCCTTTTTACCTACAAAGAAAAATCCTGCCCCAAGGGGAGAACAGGAGGGACGGATGTGACCCTTATGTAAGCTTTCTTTAACATAATCCCGCATAGTCTCTCATGGTCTAGACAAATTAAAGATTCGTCCTTTCGGGTATTTAGAATCGGGAACCAAATCAATAGCACAATCGTATGGACGATGAGGGGGTAACTCGTCCACCGATTTTTCGTCAAAAACATCAAGAAAATCAGACAGAAACTCGGGGATCTCCCCTTCTAATTAAGAACATTCTGTTAAATTCAAGGAAATACAATGAGCAGCACACCCTGGCCCCCATTGAACAAGTTCTCTGTTTGCCCAATCAAATACAGGATTATGCTGGGTCAACCAGGGCAAACCTAAAATAACATCAGAAGACAAATTGTCCATAACCAAAAAATCAAGACACTCCGAATGAATCGACCCCACTTTTACTTCAAGAGGAGGAGTAATATATTTTATTCTACCTTGAGCCAATGGGGTAAAGTCTGCCCCCGTAATACTCAGCGGGCATTTAAGCTGAAGCGGACATACCCCCAGACTGGACCAAAACCCGGAATTAATAAAATTAGCCGATGCCCCTGAATCAACATGGGCAACCCCCGAAATACATCTCTCACCCAAACATAGAGAGATGGGGACCATTAACTTATTCTTATCGAGTGGTACCTGTGCGCCTGAGTGACCCCCTCGATAGTCACTCAGGCGCTGGAGTTTTCCGGCGATGTTCCAGGCCTGGAGGTACATTCCCGAACACGGTGTCCAGCTTTGCCACAGTACAGACAAAGATTATGTTGCATACGATGGGCTCGTCTAGTTCTCGCATCGGTGGCACCGATCTGCATGGGTTCCTCCGGTGATGGTAACAGGGAAGGAGGAGGTTTAGAAGGAGACAGAAGAGAGGTAGGGGTTTTACAGAGTTCAGAGGTTCCTTTCTCCCTACGTCTGTCCCGCATACGACGATCCACCCTAATGGCTAACGTCATGGTTTCTTCTAACGTTTCAGGGGGAGGATAAGCTACCAACAAGTCCTTTAACTGATCAGATAGACCCACCCGAAACTGATAGTCAGGTAAGTTGCTGACATATATTTATTCATGTATATTAGGACCTAACTACTATATAGAGGCACAAAGGAGGGCTAAATATCATATGGGGTATTGAGAGGTCTCACTAATATATGGATGCACAGAGGGAGCTAATTACTATATGGGGGCCTTGTTACAGAGGTGGGGATGGTGCAGAATGTTTACATACAGATAATCTGCAGTTTATACCAGTGGGTGCAAAGTGGAGTACTGTACACCTCTATATAGTAGCCATACAGTCACAAAACACCACAATACAAAGGAACACTTATTATATACATACCAACACTACACAAAAGTCACCACATATTGCCGGCACATAGCAACTAAATATTACCACTAGAGATGAGCGAACCTCGAGCATGCTGGAGTCCATCCGAACCCGAACTTTCGGCATTTGATTAGCAGTGGCTGCTGAACTTGGATGAAGCCCTAAGGCTATGTGGAAATCATCGATATAGTCATTGGCTGTATCCATGTTTTCCAGACAACCTTAGAGCTTTATCCAAGTTCAACAGCCCCAGCTAATCAAATACCGAACGTTTGGGTTCGGATCGACTCGAACCAGAACCCAGTTCTTTCATCTCTAATTACCACCATATTCTTACTAAATGAAATCCATTATAATAAGGACTAATTTTACCAATAACTACACTATAAAAGGGACAAATAATACAGCCAGGATACCATCACCTGGATGTGCCCCAGGGGAAGTTTGGCCATCACTTAACACTTGTGCAGACATTCCCTCACCTTTGTACTGGCCCAAGGGATCATGGGACTTTGCCCTGCCCAACCTATTGCAGACGTGTGTCCTTGAAAGTCCGAGCTCTTCAAGTCAATGCAAAATCATAGATGTTTGTTATAAGAAAGCTTGACTTTGTTTCATGTTGTCTGTGAATTTGGCACCATGAAAATGATAACTGATTTTCCTTAATAGAAACATAAAAGTAGGAGACATACACACACACACCTGTACAGCAAGTGGGAGACACACACACACCTGTACAGCAAGTGGGAGACACACACACACCTGTACAGCAAGTAGGAGACACACACACACACACCTGTACAGCAAGTGGGAGACACACACACACACACCTGTACAGCAAGTAGGAGACACACACACCTGTATAGCAAGAGGGAGACGCATACACACACATACCTGTACAGCAAGTAGGAGACACACACACACACACATCTGTACAGCAAGTGGGAGACACACACACACACACCTGTACAGCAAGTGGGAGACACACACACACACACACACCTGTACAGCAAGTAGGAGACACACACACACCTGTATAGCAAGTGGGAGACGCATGCACACACATACCTGTACAGCAAGTAGGAGACACACACACACCTGTACAGCAAGTGGGAGACGCACGCACGCACACACACACACACACACACACACCTGTACAGCAAGTAGGAGACACACAGACACACACCTGTACAGCAAGTAGGAGACACACACACCTGTACAGCAAGTGAGAGACACACACACACATACACACCTGTACAGCAAGTGGAAGAGATATATGCACACCATTTTACAGCAAATGAGAGAGACATACACCTGTACAGCAAGTGGGACAGACACACACACACACACACACGCCTGTACAGCAAATGGGAGACACACACACACACACACCTGTACTGCAAGTGGAAGATATACATGCATACCCCTGCAAATGGGAGACACACACACCTATACAGCAAATGGAAGAGACACACCCACATCTGTACAGCAGTTGGGAGACACACACACCAGTACAGCAAGTGGGGCACACACACCTGTACAGCAAGTGGGAGAGACAGACACACCTGTACAGCAAAGTGTACAATGTTTAATAGTAATGGTTAGTGTCTAGAACCATCATATAAGGAGGACTGCACATGTGCTGGTCTAAAAATACCAACCCTGTAAGTGCTGGGAATCTTGGTTACTTAGCAACCTTAATGTTATGTGAAAGAGAACTAATGGCACCAACTATAAAAGCAAAGCACAATTAGTGTATTGGTTTCAATATTAAATCAGTAACATTTAAGGTAAAGAAATAATGTCTAAACATGTGTTAATAATAAGTGCAAGGGTAAATAGCAGGTAGAGATGAGCAAATTGACCATCTATATGAAGCAAGGTGCTTCGTTTGATTGGCAATCGACTTATCGGCTGCCTGCCTTTAAACACTGTTCCACTCCTGGATGTCGGCAAAAGCAGGATCCAGTCCTGGGAAACTGGAAGAAGTTTCCAGGACTGGATTCAGCTTTTCCAGACACCCGGGGTGAAGCAGCAGGGAGCGGAATAGAGTTAAAAGGCAGGCATCTGATAAGCTGCTTGCCGATCAAACGGAGCACCTTGCTTCATTTAGACAGGCTCTCTAATCTCTAATAGCGTTTTTTGGTCCCTGATAGAGCAATGCAATTCCCATTTAGGGTGGACTCACACGCCAATTCACACATAGCGGAATTGGCCTGCCGATAGAATGATGTCTATGGAGCCGGCGGATATGTGCTCGGCCATGAGTGCGTGCTAGCGGCGGAATCTGCCGGAATTTATCCGTGTGGATTTCATAGTCTGAACCCACCCTAACTTTTACCATGTAGTCTTTAACCCCTTAAGGTCAAAGCCTATTTTCGTTTTTGCGCTTTTGCTTATTCCATTTTAAGTTTAAAAGTCCATAGCGCTTGCATTTTTTCACCTAGAGACGTATATGAGCGCTTATTTTTTGCGAAACCAATTGTACTTTGCAATGACAGGCATTATTTTTCCATAACATATGCTGCGAAACCGGAAAAAAATCATTTGCGCTGTCAAATTGAAAAAAAAACGAATTTGTTTTGATTTCGAGGAGTTTTGCATTTACGCCGTCCGTCCTATGGTAAAACTGACTTGTTATGCATGTTCCTCAAGTCGTTACGATTACTATGATATATAACATGTATAACTTATATTGTATCGGATGGCCTGTAAAAAATTCAAACCATTGTTAACAAATATACGTTCCTTAAAATCGCTCTATTCCCAGGCTTATAGCGCTTTTATCCTTTGGTCTATGGGGCTGTGTGAGGTGTCAGTTTTTGCGCCATGATGTGTTCTTTCTATCGGTACCTTGATTGCGCATATACGACTTTTTGATAGTTTTTTATTACATTTTTTCTGGATTTGATGCGACCAAAAATGCGCAATTTTGCACTTTGGAATTTTTTTGCGCTAACGCCGTTTACCGTGCGAGATCAGGAATGTGATTAATTAATAGTTCGGGCGATTACGCGCGTGGCGATACTAAATATGTTTATTTATTTATTTATTAATTTATATTTATAAAATGGGAAAAGGGGGGTGATTTGGACTTTTATTAGGGGAGGGGATTTTTTATTAATAAAAACACTTTTTTACTTTTTTTTTTACTGTAACTAGAAGCCCCCCTGGGGGACTTGTATATAGACAGCACTGATCTCTCATAGAGATCAATGCTGTGTATATACACAGCAAAGATCAATTAGATCGGTCATAGATTACTATGGCCTGCTGCAGGCCATAGCAATCTATTGCCGAGCCGGGATCAGCGTCATTCCGACGCTGAGGCCCGGCACGGGCAGAAGAACGGATCTCCCCCCCCCCCGCGATCGCATCGCGGGGGGGAGATCCGTCCCACTAGACACCAGGGACGTGAGGTCTGAAGCCTCTAAGTGCAGCTGTCAGGTTTGACAGCTGCACTTAGAGGCTTAATTAGTGCCGCGTCCCGTTGCCGCGCCGGCTAATAGAGGCACTGCCCGGCTGCACGTGTCAGCCGGGATCAGCGCCGTTCAGAGCGGGGTCCCGGCGGGACCCCGCTCTGAACACCCCGAGCGGCACCATGACGGATCAGATACGTCATGGGTCGCTAAGGGGTTAAAGAGGATGTACCATCAGGTACATCCTCTTTAATCTGACCCGTGGATCGAACTGAGCCACCACGGGGAAGCCGGTGCGCGGTCTGTTTTTGGAACCGCGGCCCGATTCCTGTGCATGGCGCCATTCTATCCACGGTCCTGGGCCGGTGCTGAAGCACAGGAGGCCCCCCCCTCTATGTCATAGAAAACGGACCGCTTCGGCCCCGTTCGATCCATGATAGACCTCATCACACCAATCTGATTTCAAGTCTGTTGATAAGCTAAAAAGAGTTCATGTGCGAAGCAGTTCTTTTGACTTCTTCCTCCTTTTGTACTTTACTATGAGTCCATTAAAAGGGGTACACTGCAATATTTATATACAGTATATTATATATACATATAAGTGTATATAAGTAACTTGGATTGAGAGCGTTTTGCAAGAAGAGCTCACAGTTTTACAAAATTGTAACCTGGTTTCAGAGCATTGCTTTGGTTTAAGAGCTCCCTGTACTGGTTCGGAGGGGGAGTGGGGAAGGGGCATGGTCTGTATAGCGGGGTCTACAGCACTGTACTCTGACCCAGGACATCTCCCTCACCCTAGCAGATTCACTTCAGGCTGGGGCTTGCATCAGGAGACCAGACATGTGGAGGTAATCTCTTTATAGCTGTAACCCCTCTCTCCCCCGACAGAGCGCACTAAATTTATGTTCCCACATATGCCCTGCTCATTCCTTCATGCTCCTTGCAGTCTCTGTCAGCCCTTGTGTTTTCCATCCTCTCCATTCGTGCTGTAATGTGCCTGCACCCACACTAAGCTCTACACACTGCTGTATAGAAAAGTTTCTTTTACTGTCCTTCTGCACAGCTCTGTGATTCTCACTTCCTGATTGGTCCATGCTTAACACACCCCTTCCGCATTGCTGTTATGTGACCACACAGACCTCTGACAGCAGTCCTGCTTCTCTATTTTAGCCTGTTGTACAACCTTATTGCTTTATGGGGATCTGCAGTTCCATCCTGTATCTACAAACTGCTGCTGTTTTACTTATAACTTATAAATATGACATATTCTGCTGTTTTCTAAATGTTTGTTTCATTTATTTTACATGTTAGTCAGAATTAAAAATCATTATTTTTAGGGTTTGGAACCAATTGTCTGCATTTTAATAATTTCTTATGGGAAAATTTGCTTTGGTTTAAGAGTGATTTGGATTACAAGCACAGTCCCCAGAACAAATTATGCTCATCATTCAAGGCACCACTGTATAAATATTTATTTGGGTGCGTTCTATGGGTGCATTATCTGTTTTTTTCTGGCGTTTCTGAATTTATGTGTGAATGATCTTTTTAGTGGTTTAAAGAGGATGTACTATCAGGTACATACTATTTAATATGACCCACAGATAGAAAAGCTCCTGGCTTCCCTGTGCCGTGGTCGGTTTTTTTAACCGCGGCCTGGTTCCCGTGTACGTGTCGCGTGTCTCGTGTTCTATCCACAGGTACCGGGCAGGGGCTGAAGCACAGGAAGCAGGCCAGGCCGCCGCCAGTGGGAGAGAATTCTCTCCCCTCTATGATGTGGCTCCATTAGAATCAATGGAGCCACTTCATAGAGGGGCGGGGGATTCCGCCCACTGGGGGCGGGCCGTTCCGCCTCCTGTGTTCCAGCCCCGGTCCGGTACCTATGGATAGAACGTGGTTACACGGGAACCAGGCCTCGGTTCAAAAAATGGACCATGGCACTTGCTTCCCCGTGACAACACCATGTAAGGTAAGGTAAGTGTACATCCCAGACAGTATAGTAAAAAGTATGGTTCAGGGAAGAAAAAGAGTGCTGCACCTCACACCTATGGCTGATACTAATACCTTTTGGCTGCATAAAAAACATCAGAATTCTGTATGTGAATTGATCAAGCCACACTGCCCCATGTACCGCGTGCACGTATCTGATACACATGGGTCCCTACACTAAGTCCAAACTGTGCCAGTCAGCGACCACCACCCCTGCAGGCATGCACAGTCAACCCCCATGCCACAGGACCAGACCCAAAAATGCCACACCAAAACCCAGCTAGCACCACCGGCGGAGGAAGCTGCCCCCAAACAGCACAAGTCTGGATAAGGTATTGCACTGACCATAGCTATCAAAGATAGAATGGGACCTGCGCGGTGGTACACGGGGCAATATGGCTTGATCAATTCATATACAGACACTCTGGTGTTGCTTTTTAATATAGGCCGAGCGGCATTAGTATCAGCCATAGATGGGATGTGCAGCCGTTCCATTCTCTCCAGTTCGTGTTTCACAGTTCTCCCTCTCTGAACAGCTAGCACTCCTTTATAAGACCCACATGACAAAAGTTAGCAGGATATGCCTGTGCTCACATGTCCGGACCTTATGTCTTCCCCATTCTGTGAGAGCAGCAATGGTAAGTGTAATACCATATCCATACTTGTGTCGTTTGGGGGCAGCCTTCCCCGCCGGTGGTGCTGGCCGGGTTTTGGTGGGGCTTTTTGGGTCTGGTCCTGTGACATTGGGGTTGCAGGGCCATTCCATGGCCTCCCTTCCCTGCACGTGCACACTTTGCGGGGTTAGCGGTCGCTGACAGACACAGTGTGGAGTTAGCGTAGGGACCCGTGTGGACCAGAGGACCTGTGCGGTGGTACACGGGGCAATATGGCTTGATCAATTCATATACAGACACTCTGGTGTTATTTTTTAATATAGGCCGAGCGGCATTAGTATCAGCCATAGATGGGATGTGCAGCCGTTCCATTCTCTCCAGTTCGTGTTTTATAGTAAAAAGTATGTTCACTCTCAGCTCATGACCAAAGTTCCCTCTAAGGGCGGGTTCACACTACGGAATTCTCGCGGACAATGTCCGCGGAATTCCATCAGCTGTCCACCCGCACGGGCACATGCTTTTCCGCCGCTCCATAGACACCATTCTATGGGCCGGCGTATTCCACGATCCGCTAAAAGAAGTGACATGACACTTCTTTCAGCGTATAGCGGAATACGCCGGCCCATAGAATGGTGTCTATGGGGCCGGCGGAAAGGCGCCCAGATGTGCGGGTGGACAGCTGACGGAATTCCGCGGACATTGTCCGCGAGAATTCCATAGTGTGAACCCGCCCTAAGCTTGAGCCACAGCTGAGCGGAATGGCAAGAGAGTTGAACAATGGTCAGACAAAGTTGGGCAAATCAAAAACTTGACACAGAAACATCGGTACCATAGAGCACCATATACATTACAGTGCAGTTATATCAAATGACTCATGGGGGACATCTTCTCAGATCAGAGTTCTTCCCTTTTCATCTTCCTCTCCATCTGCCTAGGGCCATTATGAGGAAGCTCAGTGTGCACTGGGGCCGCTACTTCCGGTACAGGGTGTGTCTCTAACACGCACTCCCTGTGCCGGAAGTCCCGGCCGACGCACACTGAGCTACCTGATGTGTGCGCCAGCTGGGACACCCCCAGGGAGAAGAGCAGTAGCTGGGGGCCGGTTTGCCTCTGGTGACTGCAAACAGAATACTGTTTGCGGTCACAAGAGGGATTGAGAGATCTCGGGCTGAGCGGGTGGCTGGAGGCAGTGAGCGGGGCCTCCCTGTCAGCTGAGCTGCCGCTCGGAACACAGCTTGAAGGGTACGTTGCTCATGACCAAGATGGCCCAGTGTTAGACAATGAGATTAGCTCAGTCACAGACAGCGGTGAGAAAAATGATCAAGTGTGTGCTTCCTTCTCCACTTGTGTTCATATCCCAGAGGTCCCATAGTTCCAGGCCAGCACTAGATAAAAGAGAATGACTACACTCTGCTTCTGTACATAAAGATTAAGTCAACTTTCTATTTTGGAAAATAAGTAAATAAATAAATGTAACATTACTATTGTCAAATAAGTCAGTGATGGTAAGATGAGTAAGATGAATTTGTGCTGATGACAAGCTTAGCTTTCCTGTATTGACAAAATCTGCTTCATCTGTTTTAACAGACAAACATTAATGTATATTAGTTAGAACCTGCTTGCAGCTGCACTATTATTTAATATATAACAATTGCTACACTTTTTGTTTCTTCTATTGTTACAGGTTTCCCATGTGAGGACCTGCTGGACAGTCCTCTGACTGTAACATTCCATATTCTGCCACTGTTCAAACAATACAAGTAGAAATTTGCTTTCATTGTATTTCTTGAATTCGTCATCATGCAGAGAAGAAGAAACACTAATTTTCCAATACATAAACTCCGCAGGACATTCCCTAGTTTCAGCACTGAAGCACTGATCTAAAAAGTGGGCGTTCACATGGAGACAGAGCTGTCAGGAGAGAAGAGCCTGAATCTTTCTGGGCTTTTGTAGCTCAGGGGATCTCTTAATTTGAAGCTGGAGCAATAGATAAAAGTTTTCCTTCCGATTCAGGGTCCAATTGTACACCACCTTTACTTTACTCAGTAAAAATTTCTGATGGGTCCGCTTTAAAGTATGATTTTGGTTATAGAAACTCTTCTTTTCAGGATTTAGACATACAAAATAAACTATGAGAGATTTAGATTTACTCGTAAATCTATCTATTTTAGTAAATAAAAGACATATCAACCATACAACTATGTGCATTTTTACTTAAATAAGGTATATTAACAAGGAAAGAGGAGGGGGGGGGGGTTGGGGGGGGGGGGAACCCTGCACCTTGTTAATTTCATGTTATCTGCTTATCAATGTAATGTAAAACCATACTCAATATACAATGCCACAGACAATCCAGATATGCTACATAGCAGATAAAAAAATCCTTCCACAAGAGCGAATTATCACTGGAGTGTTATACCAGCTTCTCTACAAAATGTTGTCCAAGGAGGTCCAAAGACTGCATTCAATATGAGAGGGCACCGCTACTAAAAAGGTATGGTGGGGACAGATGCATCAATTATGTTACTTCTCTGTATATTTATTTATTGTTTATTTTACACCTACATGAAATGATGTATATATCGCTCAGCTCCTATTTCTGTATATAAGGGGAGAAAATGTAATATTTGGCAAAGAAAGAATTATCATAAATTTTAAGGGTTTTCCTACTGCTCTGGACAGTTCCTGACACGGACAGATGTGGCAGCAGTGAGAAGACTAGAAGGAATACATCACTTCCTGCAGAACATACAGCAGCTGATAAGTACTGGAAAACTGGAGATTTTTAAATAGAGGTAAATTACAAATCTATATAAACTTTCTGACACCAGTTAATTTGAAAGATTTTTTTTTTCTTGCTGGAGTTCCCCTTTAATTCAATGTAATTACTTGCCCATCACTTCACAATAAATCTTATTTACCACAGGCTTTAAAAACTTCCAGTTAAGCAGAGGAGTCAGAGTAAAGAGCATACAATTATAGGTTATCCTGAAGTGTATGCTATACAGAGGTAAATGCTAGGAGCCTGGTATTTGTATAGTGGGAGTCTTAGCGCTCAGCGGGAACTCCATAACTAAGTGTTTTGTAACCATTTATCACAATGTTAAAGGAGCACAGACAATTGCTAGCACTTGGTAGTTTAGTGCACACTGTTCAGATCTATGTATAGACAATGGCGATGTGTGACTCACAAGAAAATAATATATATTCTGCTTTACATAAGACACTGTTAGCAGCTGGTGTTTCAGACACATAGAAATGGTTATTCTCTATATAACTGGTGACTATTGCCTGATGCACAGCACATTCAGAATACTAGCTACGTCTCCAGGACCAATAGACCACTATTCTAGTGATGATGAGTTCACAACAAACATCCCAGAAAGCCACAAAGAAATGGAAGACGCAAAATAGACTAGTCTCCATGTGGAAGGAGAGTAGAATAGTAATCACACAAGTCATCGGGTTATTAAGCATCCCTTCTATATTTCTTCATCTGTCTTACATTTAAGATGGATTGATTTTCTGGAGGCATAATATGCCATTATGCGTAACCCTTCTGCCTTGCTCAACTTGTTATCCGACCTCCCGCCTGACCATTTGACTATCCAATTGTTTGCTTACTTTGTACTGCGTAGCCTGTTTGGTTTTGACTTGGCTTTTCTGACTACCCTTTATTGTGTTTGTCCATCTGTATTGTTCTGTGTTTCACGTACTCGGTATAGGGAACATCTTTGTGGTTGTCCGCGGCTGCCTAGGGCCGATTGAGGCAAGTAGGTAGGGACAGTTGGCGGGTTCAGACCTAGGGCTCACTGTCGTGTTTTGTCTCTACCTGTCTCGTCCTGACAGCCTTTCTGTGTTTTCAATCCACTGCTGGTTTTGGTTGCAATATGAGGACCACAATACTGACTGAAATATACTGTGTGTGAACATAGCCATAAGGTGTTAGTGTAGGATGTTTTGGAATGACTGTTTTTAAAATGGGGTCATTTAAAAGAATGGATCCGTTTTTTTGTAAATAGTTTTTGTTATCACTGGTGCTCTAGGCTTATATTCAGTTGTAAAACAAAATCGTTTTTTGTTTGTTGGATTTTTTAATACAATTTAAGGTACTTTTATTTTGTTATGTATTTCTTCTTGTGTAGTGTATTTACTCCTATTATACGCTCCTTTTATAATATGTCTATAAACATAAACCTGTTAGATAATATTTTAGATTGTTGGGTATAATTTGTTTCTAAGCTACAATTTTTTTCTAATACGTTGGTATTGTCCGGACGACACATTTTAAGCCAATTCAGTATATGGCAACTATTGTATTGTAAGAAACTGTTGACATCCACACTTTTAAAATGTGTTTTTGGAATAATAGAGTGTTCATCTGATTTGCATATACAATATAATAGAATTGTTGTACAATACAATAGAATTAACCCCATAATTAAGAGTGGATTGCAGCCTCCATAGGTTCTTGTTCAGACCATGAACAAACATAACCGCATCCTCTTCAGACCCTGTCCAAATAAAGAACATGTGGTCGATATAACAATGATAATAGGGAACAAATTCATTGCATTATGGACTGTGCGATGATGCACTCTTCAAATCACCACATAAAAAGATTGTCAAAACTAGGGGCAATGAATTTGTTCCCTACTAGCGTTGTTACATCTACAACATGTTCTTTATTTGGACAGGGTCTGAAGAGGATGCGGTTATCTTTGCTGTGGATTTTCAGTAGCCCTCAGTGCGGGCAGTGAGGGCTACCAAAAATCCACAGCCACTAATGCCCTCCTCCACTACAAGAGCTTTCACCCAGAACAAAAAAGCATATGGTCAATACAAACACCTTCATAGAATTAATAGCAAGCGCTCCACGTATATAGACAGCAAGCTAATGACCTAACCAAAAGGTGATAGGACAGGCATTTTCCTGATAGAATTCTTCGTGATGCTATGAATAGAGTTGAATCCACTGAAGTACAAACTAGTGATAAATCTGTGATTCAGACCACTAGGTTCACCTTTGGATTCAGGCATTCAGTAATGAATGACAGAATTAGAGCTGAGATAATAAAACACTGGTATTTAATAGAGGCGGACCCCGATCTTCAGGATGTTGCTAGTGATAAACCCCTTTTCTTTTACAAAAAGGTCAGAACATTAGGTAACGTTCTTTCTAATAGCATGGTTTGATCGTTACCCTCTTCTAGTTGGTTAAATAAAGCCATTCCGCAAGGAAATCATAAATGCAGTTATTGCAATTTTTGCATGTACGATATGTGTTCCAAGTTCATTTCGTTGGGGAATGTTGAGCATAGGATCAAACAGTTTATAATATGTAAGACTAAATATGTTGTGTATACAGTTTGTTGCCCTTGTGGCTTTTATTACATTGAAAAGACCATTGCACACTTATATGTGCGCTTTAGGGAGCATTTTAAATCCATAGATTTGGGACATGGCTGCCCTAGGCTTATTGACCATGTACATGAAGTGCATAATGGTGACCCATGTATCCTTTGTTTTGCTACCAAAAAGAGCAGAGACCGCCATTAGTGGAATGCTCCTGCCTTCTACCATATCTGCCATGTAACTTGTTTTCTGAAAATAAAGACTGAATTTTTGGTGAGTGCCGCTGACTATCTTCTGCTATCTGTATGGACTGTTATGCAACGCCTTTCAGCAGAGCACCCGAAGGTCCAAGTTACATGCTCCTAGCGAGTTACACAAGAGCTTGTTGCTTTCATTTCATTCCCCAGTAGGGGCGTTGCCGAATTTGTGTGTAATACTGTGCATTTACATAAAAGAAGCAAATAATAGGAGTAAATGCACAATACAAGAAGAAATTCTTAATAAAATGAAAGCTGTATAAAAAAAATCCAACAAACAAAAAAATTAGGATTTTGTTTTATAACTGAATATAACTGGAGCACCAGTAATAAAAAAAATATATATATATTTACAAAAAAAACTGGCACATTCTTTTAAATGACCCCATTTTAAAAACAGTCATTGCAAAAAATTCTAACAAAAAAAATGCATAATTAATTGGCACCTAGTCATTTGAAAAATAAGAGTAGTAGTAATAATAATAATGATGACAATAGGGCTATAACTGACATGACATCGGGTACTAGACGCTATGGTGGTAGTAGATGTTTATGTTGTGAATGAATTCACACTACTCCCCAACCTACCTTTTGTTCCTGTGTTACTGATATAGGGTTACATGTTGATGCACATGATTTCATGATGTTTTACAATTTTTTAACATTTATATGTGCTATTGTCATTTTATCTATGTATGACACTTGAGAAGGAGGTCGGATCGACTTTAAAACGCATTGTGTCCGAAAAATAAACAAGTATTTATTATACATTGCTTTTATCTGGACTAGAGATGAGCGAATTTGCCGAAGTTCGGGTTCGTATGAACCTGAACTATTGGCTTCTGATTCCCGCTGTCTGCAGCCTCCGTGAACAGGGTGGATACAGCCTTACGGACCGCCTGGAAAACTGAGATACAGACTTTGGCATAGGCTGTATCCCAGTTTTCCAGGCGGTACTTAGGCTGTAGACTTAAGCTCCACACCTATAAAGAAACAACTGAACCTCCATAACTTATTACCATACAAAGAATACTTTATTACATAAAAAAACATACATAGAGAATCGTACTATACAGTGAACTGCGACTGAGAAAATACATTAAAAACCAACAAATAAAACATACAAATGAGGGGTGCTACTGTCAGGCAATGTGTGGAGAGATGGTCAGGGATAAAATACAATTCATAGGTATACTACCATAAACCCACCCTAAACCAACTCCATCATAAAAATAATCATACAAAATGTATTATCTTACCCAAATGGAGGTGATGTACCAGCCGGACAGTTGCCCCCACCCCAACGCACGTTTCGGTGAACAACCTTTATCAAGGGGTACTGAATAGTTGGAAGGCCCTGATATAAATACCCATACGCCGAACACGGCGTCCAATCCGCTAAAACCCCCGGCAGGTGGAATTAATAATTGCACATACCGCGTCCATGTCGAGCACGGGTCAATACAGACGTCACTCGCCACTTCATAAGCGTGGTCATGTGATCATTGCATCAGCGCGGCGCCAATACGTCATAGACGTGCGCTGATGCAGAACGTCTATGCGCTGAGAGAGTCCGAGTCACGTGACAAGGACTCTCTCAGCGCATAGACGTATCTGCATCAGCGCACGTCTATGACGTATTGGCGCCGCGCTGATGCAATGATCACATGACCACGCTTATGAAGTGGCGAGTGACGTCTGTATTGACCCGTGCTCGACATGGACGCGGTATGTGCAATTATTAATTCCACCTGCCGGGGGTTTTAGCGGATTGGACGCCGTGTTCGGCGTATGGGTATTTATATCAGGGCCTTCCAACTATTCAGTACCCCTTGATAAAGGTTGTTCACCGAAACGTGCGTTGGGGTGGGGGCAACTGTCCGGCTGGTACATCACCTCCATTTGGGTAAGATAATACATTTTGTATGATTATTTTTATGATGGAGTTGGTTTAGGGTGGGTTTATGGTAGTATACCTATGAATTGTATTTTATCCCTGACCATCTCTCCACACATTGCCTGACAGTAGCACCCCTCATTTGTATGTTTTATTTGTTGGTTTTTAATGTATTTTCTCAGTCGCAGTTCACTGTATAGTACGATTCTCTATGTATGTTTTTTTATGTAATAAAGTATTCTTTGTATGGTAATAAGTTATGGAGGTTCAGTTGTTTCTTTATAGGTGTGGTGCTTGTAACTAGAACCCAGTGAGATTAGACCAATACTATATCCCCTTCTCAGGATAATAACACATATAGGTTGTAGTGTAGGGGAGATCTGCTATATCTCTGTTTGTATGTATGTAGACTTAAGCTGCAGACAGCGGGAATCAGAAGCCGATAGTTCAGGTTCATACAAACCCGAACTTCAGCAAATTCGCTCATCTCTAATCTGGACCTGCTCTTAATACCAGTACTGGTGTGAAGGAAAAGTTGTCTGCCCTTAGTGCAAGAGCCCTATAGCAGTGGCGTTGTCTACCTTTATGGTAGCTACACCACTGCATTGTGGTTCTCCAATAAATTTTCACATACCACATACAGTCACCACCTTAAGACCCAGCATATGTTACCATATAAATATCTCACAATTACTGTTCTCCATCACCCACAGAAAAAAAGAGAGAAATTCACTTTGCTTCTGTGCTGGATGAATGTGACTTGTACCTGCTGTTAGCTCTAATTTAGTAGTTTGTAAGGAGTAAAACATGACAGCATGACATAAAACAGCTTTATGCTATGTGACTTATGTTCATTTCATACAGTGCTATTTCTACTAGCTATATCAAAAGCAAAGAAAATAACTATTTAACATTGCAACCCACACATTAAATCTACGCTCCTCACTTATTACGATTGGAAAGATCTGTACAATATATGTAGGCTGAAACAGATTCATGTATTTATGTTTAGGTCACCCACTATTCCTCAGAAATCAGATCATTTATGAAGCTGCCTACAATGTTCTGCGGATATTGCACCTTCATCTGAATTATAAGTAGGAGTTATCTGTGATTAGGGACGGGTGACTTTGGCCTAAAATTAAAATAATTTTTTAACCCCTTCAAGACCAAGCCCATTGATGGACGGATGTCCAGGTCAAATTAATGGAATGTTCCTCCCCGCCTTCTAAGAGCCATAGCGCTTTTAATTTTTCACCTACAGGGCTGGTTGGGGTGACATTTTTTGCGCCATGATCTCTAGTTTTTATTAATATCATATTGGTTTAACAGAAAAATTTTGATCGCTTTTTAATAATTTTTTCGGATATATAATTTTAAAAAATTAGCAATCCTTGTGGTTTTTTTTTCCCGTTTACGTCGTTCACCATGCGGAAACAATAATGTTATATTTTAATAGATCAGACAACTCCACACGCTGCGATATATAATATGTTTATTTATATATTTTACATATTTTTATTTTTATAATGGGCAAGGAGGTATAATAAACTTTTATTGGGAAGGGGGTTTATAAGGGTCTTTTTATATATTTTTTGAAACTTTTTTTTTTTTTTTACATTTTTTTTTAACACTTCTTTTCATTGTAAATCATGCAATCTAATGCTTGAGAGCAGACTCTATACATGAAACGCCGATCAGACAGGACGGAGGTAAGTGACTTACCCCCGCCCGTCGGTACAATCGATCGGGACCCCCGCACCAGATCACTCAGGGACAGGAGCTTGTCCTGTCACTGAGTACCTCAAACGCCGCGATCGCAGCGGTCCTGCACACATCTAATCCCTCTCAAATCAGGAACGTATATATAAAAATTCCTACTGCACGGGGTATGTGCAGTAGGAACGTATATCTACATATTGCTGATGTGAAGGGGTTAAACCTAACAGCAATTCTTGATTTTATTTTAATAAAGAAGTTAAAAGATTTGCAACATTTTTTTTTTACATTTTTTTAAAAAAAAAACAACAATCATAAACATAGTTTTTACACTTACCATCCCTCCTGAGTCTGTCTCCCTTTCAATTTCCTGCTGTTTGCAGGTCCCTGAACCTCCAGTTTGCATCTTCATTTTTTCTTCACTTTCCCATGATGCACTTTGTCTTCAGCTTTTCGCTGGAGCACCCCTTTAAGAATGTATAGTTATTCAGACTGATGAACAGAACTGTAATGGACAATTCTGATCATCAGTATACTGTATAGTACCAGGATGGTCCCGCATGCATCCAACTTATATTACCTGTTCACAGAATAAGCAAGGTTTCTGAGTAGAGATGAGTAAACCGAAATTTGCATAAGGTTTGGTTTGGTGCCAAACCAAACTTTTTGCAAAGCTCTGAACATGTTTGAAAAGATGGCGGCCGAAATAAGAGTGACAGCCCGCTTAGCCAATCAGTGTCTGACTGAGACAGGACAGTGCCGTGGTCAGTGATTGGCTGAGCAGGCTGTCCCTTCAGAGAGCTTAACAAAAATTAAACAGACAAGTTTTATGTGCTGCATCCAAGCTTGTGGATGGTGCACAGAACTGCACATAGAGTATCAGTTTAAAGGGGAACTCCGGATAAGAAAAACTTGTTTTCTATTAAAAGTACATTAAAAGTTTTTTTATATATATATATATATATATATATATATATATATATATATATATATATATGTGTGTGTGTCTATACAATGTATTACCGTATCTGTACGGTTCTGCCGTGAAAAAAAATGGCCTCTGTGCAAATCCACATTGTCTCCTGCTCCTTCTGCTATCCCCCCTTAGGAGACAAATCTTCCATGCCTCTGTCTCACATTGTGTGTGTTTGCTGAGATCAGGCTGATGATGCAGACAGGGGGCAGGGTGTGATGTCCCAGGAGGCTTGGCTGGATCACCCAATCCCCTGAGTGATTCACTATTTCTGACCGGCCAGAAGCAGGTGTTGCACTGATTTCTCTAATTAGGGCTATGTTCACACATGTTGGAGTGTTATTGCAGTACTGCAGCGTATTCACAAAAATGAGGCAGTAACACAAGTAAATGATGCTTAACGACAGAGAGGATCAGAGCCTAATTGTGGGGCTCAACTTCAAAGATAACAGATGCTTGATCATAATATGTGCATGGAAATGAAAAGAAAAAAAAAATTCAAAATGTTCTTTACTTTATTCCAATATCAGCGTTACAGGTAGAGAATACAGGGTGCTGTGCGGTGTTACAGGTAGAGAATTCAGCGTGCTGTGTGGTGTTACAGGTAGAGAATACAGCGTGCTGTGTGGTGTTACAGGTAGAGAATACAGTGTGCTGTGTGGTGTTACAGGTAGAGAATACAGCATGCTGTGTGGTGTTACAGGCAGAGAATACAGCATGCTGTGTGGTGTTACAGGTAGAGAATACAGTGTGCTGTGTGGTGTTACAGGTAGAGAATACAGAGTGCTGTGTGGTGTTACAGGTAGAGAATACAGCGTGCTGTAACACAATGAAACTGCAATGTGTGAACACAGCCTAGATGTTCTGCAACAGCTTTGGGCAGGGAACAGGCAGGGTGGAGGGCTGTGATGAACAGCTGAGGGAAAGCATTGCATTCTGGAACCTGTAGTACTGTGTACAACTGATAAACCAAGAAGTGCAGAAACACAAAACAGAACAAAACCCCCCAAAACAAATGGATTTTTGGTAGTTTCAAAACTGGAATAGATAGGTAAGTAATGCTTTATGCTTCTGCAGAAGTTTCATTTTTTTTTTACCTCTGCCTGGAGTTCCCCTTTAACTCTGTTTCCACATCCTTTACACTTACAGCCTTCAATAACCTTCATGCATTGTTTCCTATATTCTATTCTATTACTCTCTATATATACCCTGACTAAGGATGTTCGACACCCATCTACACTCAACTCACTCCCTAAATACCTTTAGGGTATGTTCACACACACCGTATTTTTGCTCAGTATTTTTCAACCCAAACCAGGAGTGGAGTAAAAACACAGAAAGGCTATGTTCACACACTTGAAATTGAGTGTATGGCTGCCATTTAATGGCATTGCCATTATTTTAAAACAACGGTGGTTGTTTTGAAATAATGGTCGTTATTTGCAATTAAATGGCAGCCATCCACTCAATTTCAAGTGTCCTATAGATCCTTACACGCGCCAGGGAGCTGTGTGTGCTGAGACTGTTACTTCCGGGTTAGGGAGTGCTCCCTGACCCGGAAGTAACTTCCCTGGCGCACACAGCTCCCTGGCTCGTGTTCTGCCCGGGAATCCCAGGGACACCCCCAGGGAGCTGAGCATCACCAGGGGCCCGTCCAACATCACAGAAGAATACATGAGAAGCAAGCTTCCACGGGGGAGCGAGGTGTTAGGTGAGTTGTTGTTTTTTTTCCTTTGTTTTTATCTGCTTTGCGATTGGCAAATATAAGAGGACAACACAGGGGAAATGTATAAAGGGGGCATGTATAGGGGACAAAACAGTGGGGGCATCTACAGGGGGGATTGTATAAGAGGACAACACAGGGGGCATGTATAAGGGGGCATTTACATGGGGGGCAACATAATGGGGACAACACAGGAGCAATCTATAAGGGGGGACAACACAGGGGGCCATCTACAAGGGGGGCAACACAGGGGGCCATCTATAAGGGAGGGGGAGCAACATAAGTGGGCCATCTACAAGGGGGGGGCAACATAAGGGGGGCATCTCTAAGGGGGACAACACAGGGGAGCATCTATATGGGAGGAGGGGCAACATGAGGGGCTATCCATATTGGGTAGCAACATAAGGGGGCCATCTCTAAGGGGAACAACACAGGGGGGCATCTAAAAGGGAGGGGGGGGCAACATGAGAGGGCCATCTATAATGGATAGCAACATAAGGGGGTCATCTATAAGGGGGGCATCTATAAGGGGGACAACACAGGGGGGCATCTAAAAGGGGAGCAGAGGAGGACAACTCAGGGGGCATCTGTAAGGAGGACTACACAGAGGGGGCCATCTATAAGAGGGAATACACAGAAATGGGCAATCTGTAAGGAACACTACAGAGAGAGGGCAGAATCTATAAGGGGGACTACATGGGGGGGGGGCAAAGAGATGCACATGGGACCATCTATATGGAAGACTAAGCAAGGAGCCAGCTACACAGAGGGGGGCATATACTATAAGGGGGGATCACATAGAGTCACCTACCTACTGAAAGAGGTTGTAAAGGGGCCAATACAGATGTGCAGTTTGTAGAGAGATGAGGATGGTGCCAGAGTGTGGAGCCTAATATGTCTGTCTGGCAGATTCTGTGGATTCGTGGCTCGGAGAAGTTCTCATAACGGCCCAGGACAGATGGAGAAGAAGATGAAAAGGAAACAACTCTGATCAGAGAAGACATCCCCTGTGAGTCACTGGATATAACTGCATTGTAATGTATATGGTGTATAGACCCTGTGTGGAGCTGGGGCTACCTCTATGTAACTGTATGAGGTGATAGTAATCTGTGTACAGTGGATTTTATTCAGTAGCAGCGGTGGAGTTAGTCAGTATGTGGTGGTGTTAGTCAGTAGCAGCAGTGGGGTTAGTCAGTATGTGGTGGTTGTTGATTTGTTACTTGTTATTCGTTACTGTGTTTTATTGGTTTTAGTATACTGGAGTAGGTCAGTAACAATATGGTGGTGATGGGTGTGGTGGTAATATTTCCCCTTGTATACTGGTATTATTGGTAATATTGGTCTCAGGAGACAGGATTTAGTCAGTAACACTGTGGCGGTAATATGGATGGTGATAATATTTCCTATATACTGGTATTATTGGTAATATCGGTCTCTATCTATCTCCTATCTGTCTTTCTATCTATCTATTGCATCGCTTGGTCGAGGAAGGGGGGACCCAAGTTGAACTCTTGCACCAGGGCCCAAGGGACATTAGCTACGCCCCTGTCTCTATATAGTGTATTTTATTCCGTAACAGTATAGTGGTGCTTTCTAGAGCACCTGAGTAAGTCACTCTCTCAGGTTTACAAGTGGGAGATGTAGTACTGTGTTTTACCCACTAGGTGTCACCACTGTTTAGCTACACCTGGTGCACAGCTGAATTTACAAGGGCTAATGTTATATATTATCTGTTGACCAATTAAAGGTGCTTGTCTTATTCTGCCCTATCCTGTCTTTCCTCTCACACGCACTCAGCCCCACCACTCACAGGACGGTTTAGTTACAGCCCCTGTAGGAGGAGTTAACTTGGTGGAGGAAGTGAGTTCAGTCTTTACTTAGTTTTCAGAGTGAGAGGACACAAAACCAATTCATTTCTGCAGAAGTTAATCCAGGGCCTGGCTGAGAGTTAGTAGTTGTGTTAGTAGATGTGTGACGGACTAGCTTCTTACAAAGTCTTCCTACTAGAAACTAAATAAGTATGCAGTGTTGAGCTCCACTTAGTGGAGAGAAGCCACCTAGGATAACCCTTGTCCATGCCAGGAACCTATCTAAACAGTGCAGGGCAGTCTCCTGAAACAAGGGAACTGACCCCAGTAGGACAAAGCTAACAGGGAAGAGGTCTACATATCCTCCTGCGCAGCGCAGGACTACTGGGAAGTCTCGGCAACCTACTACACCCAGATAACCGATGACTGGGGCTCGTATTACCCACCTAGGATGGGTATCTCGCAACTAGGGGGCATAAGGCGGTTCAAAGCCGCAACTGGCATCCGCGAGTACAAGTATCTTCTTATGTCTACCTCTACACTTGTTCCGGCAAAGCACATTCACTACATTGGGCAGGGCATCTCTGGCAACTTCTCTTCTTCTCGCTCTACAAGGCACCTTTTACGTCTACAAGCACTGGTTACCTCTGTGTTAGTACTAAAGTCGTGTGTCAAGATTTGCACTATTGTATCACATGTATCACATGCACTGTTGAATCTGAACCTTCCTTCAGTAAAGTGTTCTATTTAGGACTCTGTGCATACTTCTACTAAATTTCCTACTGTCATTATATAATATAATTGTAGTGTGAACTTTTTACATTTTCTATACATTTCAATCACATGCCAAATATCCTTAACTCTTTGTGAGTAGTTTATATTGCACTCCAGAAATGACTAATAAACAACCAAAACTTTAATTTTTGAAGAATATAGGTATAAAAATCCAGGTTAAGGCCCTCTTCACACAATGTATTTTTTCAATAAATACTGGCTGTAGTTGCAGATTGCAACACCGGCCGCTATTTATTAAAAGTCTGAAATAACATTGTTTTCTATGAAACAATGGCCGCAGTGTATACACTCTGTATACACTACGGCTCCTGTTCTGTGTGGCCGTGCAGAAAACTGTCACATTTATTTTTTATTCTGTGAATGGTGGCTGTACAAAATGAGCAGTGCACTCAATGTAAGTATGGCTCACAGCCATACTTTACATTGTTTGCTATGGTTAATTGGAGAGCAGGCACACCCAAATGTGCCCAAATTCCAATTAACATGAACTGATGTTCATCAGACCAGTACTTCCGTACTGGCCAGGGTGAACATCACAGACAGTGGCCGTTTTGTGACACTGCCATGCCACAGAACGACCGCTGTCTTACAGAGTGTGCCTTGATGCAACTTTGCATGAACATCAAACAGATTATAGTTAAAAATTGCAAAAAGTGATTGGAAACAACGATCCAGGCACTGGTAAAATTCTGGCTTGTGGAGTCAATAAAAGTCAGTGTAAGGTGTAGAAAAGGGATTACATAAACTGTTGCCATAAACTCACTCCTCTACTGGGGAAAAAAAAAAATCACAATCAAAGGGCAAGTATATTCTCTAATTTGGAAGTGTCATCCAAGAGCTAAAAAATTAAATGCTAGCTCGTCTTTCTCACCAAGTCCCCCTGAGTATTTTGTCTTCTGTCTTTCTAGCTGCTGCCATTCCTGAGTTACAAGTTTTTCTAAAAGCCAATCTATATCCAAGATGGTGCCGGCTAGGAAACTACATTTCCCATCATTCATCTTTCATGACTGGTCCGTTTGCGTACTCGCCCCTCTTACCTTTCTTTCCTGCCCACTGCTGTTATCACTTTTGCACAACAAACACAGGACTGTTTTTTTTTTTCCACAGATTTTGCATCACATCACCCAAGTATGTATTCCATACTAGCTGATGATGTAGCAGAGTTTACACTCGCATGGTGTAGCTATGTGGTGCATAACGGGCATCTGTTTGCTGGGGGTGTAGTGTAGGTTTAGATCTCTGCTTGCTGACTGTGAATGAAAACATTCCATCCAAACTCTAAGAACAGCCATAACACATACAATATACAGAGCTGTGACACAAAGACGGGTACATATGCCTGCATTCACTGACAGCAAGCAGGGATAGAACTATAACTTTTCATATTACAGAAACCTAGGCCTAGGAACATACGTAAGTGTATGGAAGCAGCACTTTCAATAGTGAACAGGTGCATGGATATGATGCAGATGATATCACCTGGGGGGCTGGGTTACCAAGTCAATAGACAGCTAACCCGACCCCCAGAGAGGGGAACACATGTCCTGTCTCTTCAAAGGGAGGGGGGGAAGAGGGAGCACTATGAAGTCAGAGTGGACACAGAGGAGATGAATTTAGACATCCAGGGTGGGTAAATATGAGGGGAAAGTGGGTGAAAAAACGGGGAAAGGGTGCAAGATAGGTGTATATACATGTATATTATGCATCGGGTGGTATTGGGAAGGGGAATAGTTTGGAATATTATTTTTGTTACCCGGATAACTCCTTTAAGGGGGGCGGGGACGGATAACATGGGCAGGAGTGAATATTACCCCTCCCAATGGGTGATCTGAAACAGAAGGAGGAATAGAGACTCTATATACTGTATATAATACTCCCCCTGTCAGCATACCCCTTTAAGGCAATATTCACACAATGATTTCAAACGACCATTTGATACTTGACATATTTGATACTTAAAATAACCACCATTGTTTAACATATTTTTGCCGCCGTCATTGCAATGACGGCTGTTGGTACATTATTTAAGTTTAGGTTCAATTATGGCTATTTTCAACACCTTTTTGGGTGTGGATAATTTTAGAGGTCCACTGAATATTGTTGAAAAGTCAGTGTGTGAACAACTTAAATTAACAGCTGCCAATACATGTCCTAAACATTAATTTGACGGCTGCTGCAAACAACAGCCGTTATTCTATGGATTGTGTGAGCCGACAGACGTTTTTTCCATAGTTTTTATGGGAATCATTAAAGGCTGAAAACAAGATCTGTTATCTTGAGTATCAAATAATGGACATAATTTTAACCCCTAGATGACCAAGGACGTACAGGTATGCCCATACTTTCTATGCAGCTATGAAGGGAGCTCAGAAGCTGAGCTCGCTTCAAAGCAAGTAAGGGGCGGCTGCTATTAACAGCCAGACCCTCGCCCTTAATGACAGGCTGCAGCAATCGCGTCGTTTAAGTGTAAGTAACAGGAGCAGCACCTTTCACTTACTGATCAGGACTCCAGCATTGATTATGGGGGTCCTGATCACTGCTTACCTCTGTGCGGTCCGATCGGCGTTCTGCTTGTAGAGTCTGCCACAGGTAGGCTCTATGTACAAAACACTGATAACACTAATCAATGCTATGCTATAGCATAGCATTAACCAGTTTATGAAATCCAATTTTTTGCAATCCTGATTTTCTGTTACTGTATATTTTTTTTAAAAATGAATAAAAAAAAGATTAGAATGTCCACTCTACACAAATATGATGCTAATAAAAACTAGTGATTATGTCACAAAAATTGACATCCCATATAGCCCCATAGGTGAAAAGTAAAACCGTTATAAGAGTCACAATAGGGCCATTTTAATAATAACTTGCAAAAAAAAAAACAGTAGTTACTCACCTGGTAATGATGTTTCCTCGAGTACATGACAGGACCACGGAGAGAGGGACCCCGCCCCCAGGGACAGGAAACCTGAAGTATAAAAGGATTAGGCCCTCCTCTCAACCTCAGTGTGTCTTCCAGAGACCGGAGAGAGCCATGATTAGTATCAGGATTGCTTAATTTTTGAGTTGATTGGTTCTCTTTTAGATCCATCACCTATACAAATATCTACATACTTCTTTTTTTTTTCTGCACACCCAAGTGAAGCAAACAGTGAAAAGAACCAATAGGGTGGGATGTAATGGTGCTGTCATGTACTCGAGAAAACATAATTACCCGGTGAGTAACTAATGTTTTCCCCCTCGACATGACAGCACCATGGAGAGAATACCAGAGATGAAAGAAAATTAGGGAGGGACTATAACTTGTAAAACTTTACACCCAAAAGCCACACTGAACGTCTTACATCTATACAATGGAACTCACAGTCTTTTTCATTGGCTGGTTTATCACAAAAAGAGGGCAGCACTATCTATTGAGAGCGATGGGAATCTGAGACAACTTTTGGTAATAAAGCAGGGTCTGTTCTGAACACAATTCTATCCGATAGTATTTTAGTATAGGGCTCACAACAGGAATTCTCCAACTCTTCTGGCTGAAGTTACTGAAGTTAGAGCCATTTTAAGAGTAAGATTCTTTAGAGATATTTCAGACAAGGGTTCAAAGGGGGCATCTGTCAAACTCTTTAAGACTAGACTCAGATCCCAGGAGGGTACTGAAGAAGACATTCTTGGTGAAAGTCTAGCTGCTGCTTTAAAAAGATCGAACCACCCATGAGTAGTTACTTGCTGGTTGTATAATGCTCCCAATGCAGATGCCTATACTTTTAAAGTGGCCAGCTTAAGCCCCCTTCTCTAAGCCCTTCTGGAGGAAGTCTAATACCTGTGCAATATTTGTTCTATGAAGATCTACCTTCTCTCCCCCTAAGAACTAAAAAAAGGCCCTCCAAATCCTGAAATAAATTCTGGAGGTCACAGGCTTTCAGCTTTTTTGTAAAGTAGAGATGACCGCGTCAGAGAGGCCATGACTTTTAAGGATTACCTTTCAAAAGCCAGGCCGTCAGGTGCAGCTGTTTTGCTTCTTGATAAAAGATTGGTCCCTGAGAATCCGGCTGGTCCGGTAGGACCCTGGGGTCTTGAGTACTCCCAGATCCTTAAAGGGTAAAGAGCCTTCGTGGTAAATTTTCGTAATAGAAACATCGATCTTGGGGGGCCTATCCCAGGATGGATTTTCAGATTCCTCGGGTGGTCAAGTGGGGTATGAACCCTTTTTCCCAGCTTACTCCATTCTTTTAGGATAAGAGCTGACACGTCCTTATGCACAGGTAAACCTTTTTCTTTTTAACTTCCAAACCTCCAAACATCATGTCCTGTATGGACTAGGGCTTCTCAATATTCATGGTGGAGGGGACTTCCTTTACCAGGGTACTACTACACAAGAGAAGGTATGCCAATAACAACAGTGGCACTTCCAAAAGGAAAATATGTGTATGTATAAATAAGTAAGTCACTTAAGGTGAAAATAAATATGCTTTATTGGTACAAAAGAGCAAGTGAGACACACCGAATAAAAACAATTAAAATACACACAGCAGAACCAAACACTGTGCCGTGTACAGTAGGCACGGCACAAGGACAAGCCGACATATGTGTGGGGGATCCTCACTGGTAAATAATTATGAAGTGAGATAGACACAAGTGCAAG
Source organism: Dendropsophus ebraccatus (assembly GCF_027789765.1). Lineage (NCBI taxonomy): Eukaryota > Metazoa > Chordata > Amphibia > Anura > Hylidae > Dendropsophus > Dendropsophus ebraccatus. Next base: position 58,578,878 of record NC_091459.1, read on the forward strand.
GATGACGCATGATAAACAACAAATCGGCAAAGGCCAAAATAAAGAATGGTATCACCATATAAGCGAATCCATGTCGGCGTCCACAGAACCCCACGCGTTCCGTCCCAAACGGGACTTTCTCATTGGTACCCTTGAGAAAGTCCCGTTTGGGACGGAACGCGTGGGGTTCTGTGGACGCCGACATGGATTCTCTTATATGGTGATACCATTCTTTATTTTGGCCTTTGCCTATTTGTTGTTTATCATGCGTCATCCTTGCACTTGTGTCTATCTCACTTCATAATTATTTACCAGTGAGGATCCCCCACACATATGTCGGCTTTGTCCTTGTGCCGTGCCTACTGTACACGGCACAGTGTTTGGTTCTGCTGTGTGTATTTTAATTGTTTTTATTCGGTGTGTCTCACTTGCTCTTTTGTACCAATAAAGCATATTTATTTTCACCTTAAGTGACTTACTTATTTATACATACACATATTTTCCTTTTGGAAGTGCCACTGTTGTTATTGGCATACCTTCTCTTGTGTAGTAGTATATTGTGTCTTCTATGCCAATCGGGTTTGAGCACTCCAGGATTTATTGCTCTGGTATATTATTGTTACTTTTTATGGTAGTGCCTTGTCTGTATTTGTAGTTCTTTACCAGGGTACACACATCTTCTAAAGAAAATATGGCTTTTCCCCCTGCGTCAGTGTCAGATCTGCATTCCTTATGACGGGAGGACTTAGACTTCCTGGAAGAATCCTAATACATGCAATGACAAGAAAATAAATAAACTATTAGGCTTAAGGCCAATACCTTATCTGTCATCTTACGACCCCAACCAAGGAAGAAGAGATTCAGTACCGGGGAAGAGGCAGGAACTCCAGAGGAATCATTTCTTGCCTCGCAGCTGCAACTCATGGCTGACTACAGCTGTGAGTATGCCGGCCGACTGCACCACCGTGCACTCCACGCTGCCTCCTAGCTTTATCCGGCATCTGACGTCACTTCCTGTGCGCCATGGGACTTCCCCCTGCCACGTCACTGCGCAGCGCCAAACCGGAAGTCACTGCGCGCCAAACCTAAAGTAGGCCGCACTTGTGGAATGCACGCTCCGGACAGACGGGTCACACTGCCGCGGCCCGCTGCTGCCTCCGAATACCCCATGACTGCCCCAAGCAGACCCCGAGGGTTCCGGTCTGCCGATTTGAAAAATACGGCTGGTGTGGTGAGTTGGTCTTACAGCGCTACACCAGCACTTTTAAGACATTTTCCCTCAGCTATTCTAACCAGGAAATCCCCAGCAAGCGGGGAAGCCCTGGCTTCCTTTATCCTTTGGGAGACCCACACAGAGCCTCCATACTCCAAGCTTCCCGCAGGGACAGGAAACCACATTGAGGTTGAGAGTAGGGCCTAATCCTTTTCTACTTCAGGTTTCCTGTCCCTGGGGACGAGGTCCCTCTCTCCGTGGTGCTGTCATGTCGAGGGGGAAAAAAGCTTTCTGTAAAAAAATAAATAAATAAAAAAAAGCTTTGTAAACATTTATATTGTTTTGTTCGGAGTAACGTATACAGTAAAGAAATAATGTTTTGCTGTAAAGTGCATTACATAGACATGGGAATCCCTCAAAACTTACAAAATTTTATTTTTTTCCAGTTCCCCCCATAAATAATATTTTTGGGGTTCCATCATAAATTTTATGATAAATTGAAGGACAGCATTACAAAGTACACATGTTCTTGAAAAAAAAACAAGCCCTTACATTGCCCTATAAATAGAAAAATGAAAGCGCTATAGCTCTTAGACAGCAAGGAGGATAAAACTAAAATGTAAAAATGAAAATTGGTCATTTATGCCATTTTGGGCTGCGCTATGAAAGGGTTAATAAAAAAAAAAAGTGTATGAACATGGCCCAAGCGTCTATTTACATGTCAGTATATTTTTCACTGCATATTTTTTGCAGATCTGCAAAACGAAAAAGTGTAGTTAATAATAAACTAGTCCCTATTTGCAGATTGCAGATCTGTATTTTTTTGCAGATCACATAGGGTTTTATTGGTGTGTCCGTGGAGGTATTTTAATCCGAACAAGGGCCTGTCCTTTTTTGGGGGGGGCACGGATCACAGCTCTGTACACATCTACGGATGTGTGAATAGGGCTATTGAAATACACTGACCCTATTTTCTGTCCATAATTGCCGATCCACGATCGCGGACATGTGAATAGGGCTTAAGACTGACATATGAAACACTGCTTTTACAAAATTCCCCACTTAGGCTGCATTCACACATTAATTGCTTTTCAAGGTCTGAGGATGAAGTCTGCTAGCTACCTCAATGATCCTTGCAAAACCGTCCGTAGTTGCATCCTTTTGTGTGTTTTTCACTGATGTGCATCACCCCACTATGTGTGGTGATGTGAGCCTGTGTGCTGATCTGAGGAAGGTTGACTGTGCCACTAAGCTAAATGTGACAGACCCCCAAACCCCGGCAGTGCATTCCCGCAGCTGACTGAGAACCCTCCGACCCCCCTGGACAGCTAAATGTGACATTCAAAGACCCCAAACCCTGGCAACCATCCGGCCACTGAATCCGTGACTGAAGCAGGGTAAGGGTGCTCTATGAAGCTCATATAGCGTTGCTCCACCGAGCATTACTTTTACCAATATCCACCTCTGTTCTCTAAATATATGATTTTTTAAGACCATTCACTTGAAAAGGATGCTGTAGTACATTTGCATATATTGCTGGTGCAGAATAGCTATCAAATATGAACATTAATTACACAATGTAATATGTATCTCAAGAAATATGGTTATACATATATATATATATATGTTTACCTGACCCAGTAACTCTAACTCTGAGCAATCGGACTTGAAGAAACGGCATGGTGTCACTTTTGGATCTGGCTCTGGTAAAGAGGTCCTGGAAAGAAGAGCCACGACGAAGAACTGGAGACGACATTTCTGGTCTCAGCTGTAGCTTAGCTGGTACCTCCTCAGCTTGTTTTATTGCCGCTTTCCAAGTTGTGTCTGGCTCTTTGTATTCCATAGTAATAGCAAAGTTTGTCACTAATTGAACAAAAGAAGACAATTGCTTTACTAAGCTTAAGTCTACTCAGAGAGAAAGTAAAAACAAAACCTTCAAACTACTGAGGTACAGGAAGCAACCACATCACATCCTGAACATTGCTTTTTGCTTCTTTTTTTTATTGATGACACAAAACACAAATGGCCTTATCCATCATATGCCAGAAAAACATCTACCATACAATGAATGGAGATTTTTGGCAGTTTCTAATAGTAATGTTTTCTAGTAAGTTATCCAATTCTGTATAAGGGTTTTAAAGGCAATCTGTCAGCATCTGGGCCCTACCCGAGATGCTGATAGTGTGCTGTAGTCTGCAGTCCTAGTTAGCATCTTACCTTTTGGTAATTTGTTCGTGGAGTGGATTATGCACAATTTTGGGTCTCCTAGTCCTTTGTTGACAGATACTGACATGAGAGAGGACGCTTTTCGGCCTATGGCCTTCATCAGCTGTACTTGCTTGAATCACTTTAATAAAAGAAGCATAACCTACTCTGTGAGTGCCGGGAATTATCTACTAAGCTACAGCACATCAGGCAGGGCCCAAATGCTAAAAGATTCCCTTACACAAAGTTGCCTAGAAGAAGTAGCCATTCTTTAGTCATTAAATTTATCATTCATGTGACCCTGCAGCCAATCACTGGCAGTGTACATGCAAACTTTACTGCAACGCCCAGTGATTGGCTGCAGCATTTTGTGAATGATGCATGGGACACCCTTACCGCAGACCCAGCAAGGACCCCTAGAGTGGTGGGGGATAGATCATGCGAGTTACTATCTTATATCAATTTTTACTCTTTTATTAAAATCTCAAATAAGAAACAATCTTTTTTTACCCCATATCGGAGATGCATAACTATCTGTAGGCTGTGAGGCATTCTGAAATATGACAGGTGGTGTCGAGCTACACTGAATAACAAAAAGAGAAAAATAGCTTCTTCAAGATATGACCCAGTTAGGTCCCCTTCACACGTCAGGAAAATCTGACCAGATTTTCCTGATAGGATAGTATTGTGCACAGACACCCTTCAGTAACTTTCCAAAAGGGTATCAGTTCTGGCAAAATAGGTCAGGAAATTATAGGACCCGTCCTTTTCCAGCTGGTAAAATAAAAAGCATCCAGATGGTTTCCTAAACATAATGATTATCAGGGGTATGTCCCTTGGGCCCTGGTGCATGAGGTCAACTTGCCCCCCCCCCCCCCCTTGCTTAACCAAGCGATGCTATTGGTGTAAAAAAATAAATGAATAAATATATATCCCTATTCTCCCTATTGCTTCATGTCTCACCTCACATGTAATGTTCCCGTCTACAGAGCAGTGCTGCCCTAAGCTATGCTATGCCCTATTTACCTTAAGATATTGCCCCTGTGCTGTGCTCCCAAAGTAATATTGCCCCCTGTGCTGTGTTCTCATAGTAATAATGCTCCCCTGCATTGCCCCAACACAATAAAACAACATTATACTCACCCAATCTGGGCAGGGAGCTGGTTTACTCTCTTCTGGTTTTAAACCTGAGCTGTGGGGACGGATCCTCCAGCAGGCACAATTACGTCACATCACATGAGAGATAACAGGAAGTCTAGTACTACTAAATTTAGCAAAAAAATTGGGACAAATGAGTTCTACTCTAGGTCCTACTTTATCTAATCAGTGCGGGTAATCTTACAATGGAAATAGATGACTAGTTTTTTCATTAAAGTTCAAGGGGTATTCCGCTCAAACATAACTTCATATGTTGCTGCCTATGGTGAAAGTAACAATTCATTCCATACTTGTTATTATCTATTAAGTCTCATTCCCCCAGTTCTAAGTTGCTGCTTTTTGCTGGGACACAAAAATCTTTGAGTGAGCTTGTGAGCTTTTTTCTCCATTTCCCTTCTAAGATGGCTGATGTAAACATCTGCAGCCACACCCCACCTGCAACTTTTCAATGCAGGGAGGAATAATCATAGTGAGTTCATTAGCAACTTGACATCAGATTAACCCTCCCAACAATACAAAAAATCTATAAAGTTGCAGATACAGCCTGCCAGGGAAAGCAGCAGCTCAGATCTGGGGGAAGGAGACTGAATAGATAATAAAACGTATGGAATGAATTGTTAGTCACCATGGGCAGCAACATATGAAAAGTTATGTTTGAGCGGAATACCCCTTTAACCCCTTCCCTCTGCAGCCTGTTTTGGTCTTCATGCCCAGGGCCTAATCTTCAAATCTGACCTGTCTCTCTTTATGTAGTGATAAGTCTGTGATGCTTTTAATTATTGCGGTTATTATGATTTTCTGATTATTGCAAATTCTGATTTTATTATAGACCAGTTCAGTTCTGAAGTGGATTTGTGGGGCCTGTATGTTAGTTACCCCCATAAATCTCTCCACTGTAAAAACCACACCCCTCAAAGTATTCAAAGTAACTTTTCATAATTCTTCCCCTTCTCCTTCTTCAGCAGAGCCAACACCCGCACTACGTAGCAGAGGTGAGGCAGCCGTGTAGCAAGTCGCTCTTAACCCCTTAAGGACAGAGACAATTTGCATTTTTGCACTTCATTTTTTTCCTCCTTGTGCTTAACCTCTTAACGACGCATGACGGGTTTACCCGTCATGCGGCCGTTAAGTGTAAACAGAGAGGGCTCCCGACGTGAGCCCTCTCTGCAGCCCGTGGTCCCCGGTTGCTATGTGCAGCCAGGGACCGCGGGTATTAGCCAGCGCGGCCGATCGCCGCGGCCGGCTAATTAACTATTTAAATGCAGCTGTCAAAGCTGACTGCTGCATTTGAATAGCAGCTGTGCCCCCTGTCCCTGGTGTCTAGTGGGGGATCTCCCCCCCGCGATGCGATCGCGAAGGGGAGATCACTTGTACTGAGCCGGCCGGGGCTTAGCGTCGCTCTGACGCTGTTCCCGACTCAGCAATCTATTCACATGGTCTGCAGCAGACCATTATAATAGAGCACCGATCTGATGGATCATTGCTCTATTATATACACAGGATTGATCTCAATGGGAGATCAGTTCTGTGTATATAGAAGTCCCCCAGGTGGCTTCATATTACTGTAAGTGAAATTAAAAAAAAGTTTTTTTAATAATAAAATATCCCCTCCCCTAATAAAAGTTTGAATCACCCCCCTTTTCCCTTTTTACAAATAAAAATAAATAAATAAACATGTTTGCTATCGCCGCGTGTGTTTAATCGCCCGAACTATTAATTAATCACTTTCCTGATCTCGCACGGTAAACGGCGTAAGCGCCAAAAAATCCCAAAGTGCAAAATTGCGCATTTTTGGTCGCATCAAATCCAGAAAAATTGTAATAAAAAGTGATCAAAAAGTCGCATATGCGCAGTCAAGGTACCGATAGAAAGTAAACATCATGGCGCACTTAGGTGTATCTCTGTATACTGGCATTTGGAAAAATAAAGAACTTCTCTGCTTTAAGTGCTGGATTGCCGACTTCTCTTTTGAACCGCAAAAAAAGACACCTCACACAGCTCCATAGACCAAAGGATAAAAGTGCTATAAGTATGGGAATGGAGCGATTTTAAGGAACATATATTTCCCATCAGATAATATAAAAGTTATGCATGTTACATATTGTTGTAATCGTAACAACATATATAACAAGTACGTTTTTCCATAGGACACACGGCGTAAAAATGAAGCCCCCCCAAAGAAAAATAATTTGCCTTTTTTTTCAATTTCACTGCGCATATAATTTTTTTCTGGTCTCGCAGCATAGTTTATGGAAAAATTCAGCCTGTCATTGCGAAGTACAATTAGTGACGCAAAAAATAAGGGCTCATGTGGGTCTGTAGGTGTAAAAATGCAAGTGCTATGGCCTTTTATACACAAGGAGGAAAAAACGAAAACGCAAAAACAAAAAGTTAGCCCGGTCCTTAAGGGGTTAAAAGGCTATAGCACTTGCATTTTTTCACCTAGAAACCCACTAATTGTACTCACCTAGAAACCACTAATTGTACAAGTGTAAAAAAGTGGTGAAATTGTAAAAAAAACCCGCATTTCTTTTATTTGGGGGGTATTTGTTTTTACGCTGTTCGCCCTGGGGAAAAACTGACTTGTTATACATGTTCCTCAACGATATGTAACATGTATAACTTTAATTTTATCTGATGGCTTGTAAAAAATTCAAACCATTGATAACAAATGTATGTTCCTTAAAGGAGAAGTTCGGCCAAAAGTATTTTTTAATATATTATAACATAAGGAAAGTTAGACAAATTTCTAATATACACTAATTATGGAAAATGCACACATACTGCTATTTTATTCAGTTTAGTAGTTCGGGCAGACTTCAATTTCTCTAAAAAAAACGTGACATCACGAACAGGAGCAGGGCTGGGTGTAATTCCTATGAAGCATCCAGCAGGGGGTGCAGTATATGGAGAAACTACATTGTAAAACTAACTAGGGGATTTCCTATGGGGAGAGCTGCATGACACTTATTACAGGGTAAAGAAATTGCGGTCATCAGGTGGCAATAAGCCTCTATTATATGGTTAGTGAGCCAAGATTGTCACAGGCCAAACATACAATAAGGAGCAGGGTGAGGCTGCAGGATAACATGTATCCTCATGAAGATCGCACATAGATGGGGCCGCAGCCACTACACGGATCAGCCAGGAAGTCATCCTGATCCCGCTGTGAATGGCCTCCCCGGGCTGCAGCAAAGGAACGCACACACACCCTGGGACCGGCACTCATTCCAGCTATTACACTATCCCCGCTCATCATTACCAATGCAGAATGCACCCCGCAGTTAGGAGCGGCCGGTACTGATCAGTGCGGGAGGGGGGGATCTCATCCGTGCCACCACATTCCGGGAATCCAGTCACTATGGGTGCTTCATCATCCTCCTGCTCCCCTCTGAGCCGCCAGACTCACCTCCGTCAGATTCAGATGACCGCTCGAACCTCATCAACAGGAGCATCTCCTACTGTGTGCAGCGTGTCTCCCTCCCCTCTGTCTCTCTTTTGCAGCAGTGAATGACTATGTGTGGGGGGAGAGAGACAGCGGGGCCCTGCTCCGGTTCATGACGTCACTTTTTTTTAGAGAAATTGAAGTCTGCCTGAACTACTAAATTGTGGAAAATAGCAGTATATATGCATTTCCCATAGTAAGTGTATATTAGAAATTTGTCTTTCCTTTTCCTTTTGTAATAAATATTAAAAAAATACTTTTGGTCAAACTTCTCCTTTAAAATCGCTCTATTCCCAGGCTTATAGCGCTTTTAGCCTTTGGTCTATGGGGCTGGCTGTGTCATTTTTTTACACCAAGATGTGTTCTTTCTATCTATACCTTGCGCATTATGCGCATATGCAACTTATTGATTTTTTTTTGCTTACGCCGTTTACCGTGCGAGATCACGGGAGTTATTTATTTTTATTTATAACATGGGAAAAGGGGGGTGATTCACACTTTTATTAGGCGAGGGGGCTTTTTATTAATAATAACACTTTTTTTTTTAACACATATACTAGAAGCCGCCCTGGGGGACTTCTAGTATATGCACACCGATCTCTCATTGAGATATATGCTGTATACAGCATAGATCAACGAGATAGGCACTGGATAGCTTTCGGTTGCTGCAGCCGGAAGCAATCGAGTGCCTAGCCCGGATCAGCGCCATTACGGCGCAGACCCCCCGGCGGCAGAGGATGTGTGGCTCACTCCTCAGGGACAACGTCCCGGGGGGCGATCCACCCCACTAGACACCAGGGACGCAGACAGCCTGCATTTTAAATGCAGCTGTCAACTTCTGACAGCTGCATTTAAAATGCTGATTAGCGGGCACGACGATCGGACCTTGCCCGCTAATAGCTGCGGTCCCGGGCTACATGCTGCACCCGGGACCACGGCGGTTCAGAGCAGGGTCGCCGCGCGGCCCCCCTCTGAAGTCCCCGAGGCGACCACAGGGCATAAATATACGCCCTGTGTCATTAAGGGGTTAAAGGGACGGTACCCAAGTGGCTCTTAAAGGGGCGGTACCCAAGTCTCTCTTAGGGTCTGTTCACACGTACAGACTCGCTGCGTATTTATCGCTGTGAGTTTCTCGCAAATAAATTCACAGCAATACTGATTGCTATCAAGTCAATGTATGTGTATTCTCGCTGCGCGTTTGGTGCGATTTTTACATGCGAGTTTTGATTTTCACATGATTTTCACAGGCAAGTTCAACATCACAAAAAACGCAGCTACTTTCATGTGAGTTTGATTCAAGTTCTGTGCGAGTTTTACACGAGTCTGTACGTGTGAACAGACCCTTAAAGGGGCAGTACCCAAGTCGCTCTTAAAGGGACGATAACTAAGTCGCTGATATCAAGGGTTAAAGTTTCTCTTAAAGGGAAGTCACTGTTAAAAGGGCGCTCTTTTCAAGCACTATGTATTTCTCAGGAAATGCAAATCTAGTTTCATTTATTTATGTAACTTATTTATATATTAATGTATGTGTGTATGTGTGTTTTTTCACTTTAACTTTTGCAGGCACATCTAGAATATGTCGCGGATAAAGACAACGTGAGACAGCTGCTCCAAATTTCAAGATTCTTATTATTCAAACAAGATTGCAAAAAGTGACATACAGACATGCACTTCCTGAAATGTAATGGTGCGTTTACACGAAGCGATAATTGGCCTGATCGTACGATTAACGATGTCGGAGTAACAATTTTTTTTTCATAACGATCAGCGTTTATACGGTACGATATATCGTACGGGTTGTTCGTTTTGCGATCGTTTTGCGATCCTTAAGCCTATCTCACACATTGGTGAAATCGGCGAACGACTGTTCACACGGAACGATCTGTGAATTTTTTGCGAACGAGGAACGACGATTTGATAACATGTTGAAAGATCAAAATGAACGATTTCTCGTTCGTCGTTTGATCGTTCGGTGCGTTTACTCACAAACTCGCAAATTCACACGATAATCGTTACGTGTAAACGCACCTTAAGTCAGTGCCCTACAATCAGATAACAACACTGGGTTTTATGTTTCAAATGTCGATGTGATGTGTTTGCCGCCAATCCTGGAGCTTGAATAATGGGTATCGAGTACATTTTCTTATCTTCCACCATATTGAGATGTACGTGCACAGTTCTTGGGCTTGGCTTCACAGGGTGGCTGACATAGCATATGTTTGCAAAAACACTTATTTTAGGTGTAAGCACAAAATATCCCAATACATAATCAGAAATACATTGTTTCATTCTACTCTAAGCATCAAATTGATAGTAAACAGGGCAAGATAGCTGGATTTCTTTATTTCTTTAACAAATACATTACAGCACATGATGTGTGCTGTAATGTAGTATAGAGTGAATGAGCTGTCAGTACACTGATAGCTCATTCAAACGATCAGGTCTTAAACAGCCCCCTGGAGCCGCGGTGGGTTGGAGGAAGCGGATCTCCCTCCGGATTAGCCAAACACGCTGTGGTTCCATGGACCGCGGTGCCTATGGGGTTAACTGCCGGGGGGGGGGGGGGGGAGTGTGGTTCCCCTCCGGTCAGGGGCAGCAGGAGGGGGCTGTGTGAGACAGCCGCCTCCTGCTACTCGATCGCCGCTAGGGACACCTGGGGGAGACAGGGAAAGCATGACGTTCCTGGAACGTCATGTTGCAGGAACTACCTGCTTTACGTGACGTTCTGGGAACGTCATTTTACTGCAAGGGGTTAAAAGACCCTCACCATTGTCATGCATTGATAGAATTCTAATTATAAATGGATTAAAATTACAGATGCCCCCATAAATACACACTCAGCAAGAGTTCTACACAGGTAGAGGCATGAAAGTGGCTGCCAGACTTTTTTAGAAGCACCTCCTAATAACAAATGAAGCAGTAATATTAAAATCCAACATCCCAAGCTGTTCTCTCTACCAACATCTGTCTCAGAGAAAAGTTAAAGATTTTATCATATCCCGAAATCAGTAGGTTCTAGTAGGGCCGGCCCTAGGTTTAAGCAGGCCCCTGGGCGACAGAGCCTTAGTGCTCCCTTTTTCAGAACAACATGGAACATTTTCTTCAATAGGAGTAATTCACTTATCTTTTTCTTTTCGCTCAGGCCTTGGCCATAACTCTCTGCAGAATCTAACATAGAAACATGTTAGGTTCCTGTATAGTAGTTAGATGCCTTCTGTGCACCCATATAATTGTTAGGAACACACTGTGCCTCCATATAACAGTTACGTGTCCTCTATGACACTATATATTGGTTAGGTCTATTGTGTGCCACAAATATAGTAGTTAGGTCCCCTATGTGCATCCATATAGTATTTAGGCCACTCTGTGCAAATAGGACCCGGGTAGATAGTATCCGACTCGTAGCTCTCCTCCAGTAGGTGTATGCATTCCCCCTCATAGTTAGCTTTTCCATGAAAGTGTATTCCCCATGTAGGACATCCACTGCAGGTAGCCCCAGGGCCCGCATTCAGGCCTGTATTTAGAGTTCATGCTGCCGTTTGCATGCGGCACTTTGCATGCTGAGCCCCCCCCCACCCCCACCGTAGTGTCCCAGCACCCCACCCCCCACTCGGCACTGGCAGGTTACATGCATGGTGTATACCCTTCCACAGCTGGCAGGCCGGCACCCCAGCACCCAGTACTACTGAGCAGCAACCCCCGGCTTTCAGTAGTGCTGGGTGCTGGGGTGCCGCTCTGCTTGATGCCCGCCCTTCTCATCAAACAGACGTTTTGGAAGAAGAAAGGAGGCCGGGGACGTCTTAGTTCAGGGACGGCTTCTGTCCAGTGTCGGACTGGGGTACCTGGGGCCAGGGCCGCCGATAGGGCAGTGCAAGTGGTACTGCCATATGGGGCCCGGACCCTAAGAGACATGGGGGGGGGGGGGCCCGCCGGCCGCCGCCCCCCATCCGCTACGCTAGGGGGGCCCGCACGGCCCCCCTTGCCACCTGTTTTTGAGCATCTCGAGAAGCTGCGGCCGCGCAGCTTCTCAGGATGCACTGATCGCTTTGATGTTCCGCCCAACATTAAAGCGATCAGAATACAGGAGCAGGACCTGTCAGCGTCCTCCTCCTGTATTCCCTCCCATAGGCTGCCGGCACTTCATACCAGCAGCCTATGGGAGGCCGGGACGTGACCTCTCCGGCAGGCGTGATGATGTGACGTCATCACGCCTGCCGGAAGTCCCATCCCTGCGGCTCGCAAGATGGAGCACGAAGAGGAGGAAGAGCTGCTGCCTGCAGCCACAGCGCGGATTAGGTTAGTAGGATGTTTGTTTTTTTAGGGGCACCTCTGGGGGCATTATTAGTATATGGGGGCACCTCTGGGGGCATTATTAGTATCTGGGGGCACCTCTGGGGGCATTATTAGCTCATGGGGGCACCTCTGGGGGCATTATTAGTATATGGGGGCACCTCTGGGGGCATTATTAGTGTATGGGGGCACCTCTGGGGGCATTATTAGTATATGGGGGTACCTCTGGGGGCATTATTAGTATATGGGGGCACCTCTGGGGGCATTATTAGTGTATGGGGGCACCTCTGGGGGCATTATTAGTATATGGGGGCACCTCTGGGGGCATTATTAGTGTATGGGGGCACCTCTGGGGGCATTATTAGTATATGGGGGCACCTCTGGGGGCATTATTAGTGTATGGGGGCACCTCTGGGGGCATTATTAGTTCATGGGGGCACCTCTGGGGGCATTATTAGTTCATGGGAGCATCTCTGGGGGCATTATTAGTATATGGGGGCACCTCTGGGGGCATTATTAGTTCATGGGGGCACCTCTGGAGGCATTATTAACTCATGGGGGCATCTCTGGGGGCATTATTAGTGTATGGGGGTACCTCTGGGGGCATTATTAGTTCATGGGGGCCACCTCTGGGGGCATTATTAGTTCATGGGGCACCTCTGGGGGCATTATTAGCTCATGGGGGTACCTCTGGGGGCATTATTAGTTCATGGGGGCCACCTCTAGGGGCATTATTAGCTCATTGGGGCACAGCAGGGGATCCTACATACAGGGGGCATTCCACATTCCTACTCGCTTTACTGCACATAACACCAAACAGCGCAGTTACTATGGGAGCCTACAGGGGGGGAGAAAGGAAAGGAAGCTGCTAGAAATGTGCGGAGCCTAAATTGTTTGTCTCGCAGGTTCTGAAAAGATTAAACATATCTGGAAGGAATCATCATGGAGGTCTGGGCCGGATGGAGAGGAAAAGGGAAAGTGACGCCTCAGATCAAAGAAGACGTCACCTGTGAGTCCCTGTATGACACTTTTCTTATTTTGTAGAACATCATTTAGTAGGGGTGCCCCGAGGTGACATCTACTACATTATCTGTACTCAGAGGGATATCACTGTTATCTGTGGTGTTACATAGGACTGCAGGTGACATCTACATTATCTGTACTCAGAGACATCACTGTGTTATCTGTGCTGTTACATAGGACTGCAGGTGACATCTACTACATTATCTGTACTCAGAGATATCACTGTGTTATCTGTTGTGTTACATAGGACTGCAGGTGAATACTACATTATCTGTACTCAGAGATATCACTGTGTTATCTGTGCTGTTACATAGGACTGCAGGTGACTACTACATTATCTGTACTCAGAGGGATATCACTGTGTTATCTGTGCTGTTACATAGGACTGCAGGTGAAATCTACTACACTATCTGTACTCAGAGATACCAATGTGTTATGTGGTGTTACATAGGACTGCAGGTGATATCAGGTGATTTCTCCAGGTTGCAGAAGTTCAAACTTCATCTTGCCCTGGTGTGCTGGTGTCTGTATACATGTGTGCTGGTGTCTGTGTGTGAGATCAATTCTAGAGAACTGGCTCATATATCCCATTTTCCCCAGTGGCTTAAAATGTAACCTCTGTTATACAGTTATAAATTGTAGAACCTAAATGTGAACAAGGTGCAATTCAAATAGACACTTACTTGTATAGCTGTCTCTTGTGCTCTGTATGCTGTGCATTATATTCACCCTTGCAACGTACAATTTATAGCGTGTCTACAAGCCCAGCGGGGCTCATTATGATGGAGACTAAAACTTACACAAGAGTGGGGTAGGGGTTCCCCTGTATTCAGAATGCTGTTGATTGCTAGGCAATGCCCCGTCTGGGATTATTGAATTTCGAGGGTCTATGCAGAGCAGGATAAAGACACCTCTGCTGCACAAACAGGATCTCCTAGAAAGCGTTCTCACCGCCATGTATTTGCTATCACTGTCTTGGGTGAGCTAAACTAGTCTGCCTGGGGGGGGGGGGTGATTTGTATATGCTCACTAACATGGAACAGCCTCATTATATTAGCCTTATCAACATATTCTATGTTAGTGAGCATACCGGGGGGGGGGGGGGGGGGATATTGGTGAACATATACAAATCAAACAGCCCCCCAGACCCTCGAAATTCAATAACCCCAAACGGGGCATTGCCTAGTACTCAACAGCATTCTGAATACAGGGGAACCCCTACCCCACTCTTGTATAAGTTTTAGTCTCCATCATAATGAGCCCCGCTGGGCTTGTAGACACGCTATTAATTGTACGTTGCAAGGGTGAATAAAATGCACTGCATACAGAGCACAAGAGACAGCTATACAAGTAAGTGTGTATGGTGACATTTAAATTGCACCTTGTTCACATTTAGTTTCTATAATTTTATAACTGTATAACAGAGGTTACATTTTAAGCCACTGGGGAAAATGGGGTATATGAGCCAGTTCTCTAGAATTGATCTGAACCAAATTATACCTCCCAGCAAGGCGTGGGTCGAACACACAATTTTTTTTTTTATAAATGTGGGGGGCCCAGACACTTTGGTTGTATGGGGCCCCGAAATTCCTGATGGCGGCCCTGCCTGGGGCCCACCAGAGGAAATGATCCTTGGGACCCACCAATATAGAACCAGTGAGACACAACATACTGACCCGTCCTTTCCTGGATTCATCTGTATCTGTGACAAATCCCTCCATTTATACGGCTCTCAGGGTATGCTGGGAGTTTTAGTCTCTGAGAGGACAACCCTATAATAAATCACTGTGTTCAGAGTCTCCTGGTGGCTGCAATCTGTGGGTGACAACCATCAGCCCTGAAGGTCCAGCAATTCATCTGTCTACAGCCCAGGGCAGCCAGCAAAATATTTTTTTTTTATAAAAAAAAAAAATATATTTTTTACCCCCCACCGCCCTAGGCACCGGACCGCGGGTGCCTAGTCCGGAGGGTGGGTGGGGGGGTTCGGGTGCTGGGGCGCAGCTTCGGGTCCGGGGGTGCAGCTGCTTCTGGCACAAACTGTCTCTCAACAGCTGCAGGCACTACGACTCCCAGCATTTACGGACAGTCTGCAGCCCTCAGCATATGCTGGGAGTTGTAGTACAATGTACAATCGCAAACCATACACTGACCCATTTAGACCCCAATGGTACACAGGCTCTGCAAACTATAGAAGTGATTACAGTGCAGATACTTATGACTCACAGGTGACCTCTTTGTGAATTGCCTTCGCTCACTTTTTGATTTCTTCTCCATCTGGCGAAGCCATCATGAAGACTTCTCCGACCACAACCCGTCTGCAGGCGGGCAGCTAGGGGTGACTGGGGAAGGGAGGCAGCTGGGGGTGGCAGGGACAGGGAGAGAAGCTGGGGGGGCAGGGGAAACAGCTGGGGGTGACTGGGGAAGGGAGGCAGCTGGGGTTGTCAGAGGGAGCAGCTGGGGTGACAGGGGGAGCAGGAACAGCTGGGGTGACAGGGGGAGGGGGAAAAGTTGGGGGATGGGGAGAAGCTGGGGGACAGGGGGAGCAGATGGGGCGACAGGGGGAGCAGCTCGGGTGACAGGGGCTGGGGGGAAGCTGGAGGTGGCAGGGGCAGCAGCTAGGGGGCAGGAGGAGAAGATGGGGGGCAGCTGAGGTGACAGGCAGGGGGAGCAGATGGGGGAGCAGATGGGGGGTAGATGGGGAGCAGATAAGAGAAGCAGGAGCAGCTGAGGGGCAGATGGGGGAGCAGATGGGGGAAAAGCTGGGGGGAGCAGATAAGAGAAGCAGAAGCAGCTGGTAAGGTAGAGAGGGAGCGGTCAGGGAAACACACAGGCGGCAGCATCTGTGGGGCAGGGGAACACACGGGCGGCAGGGTGAAAGGCAGGCTGGGCAGATGGGGGAGCAGATAGGGGTAAAGCTGGGGGGAGCAGATAAGAGAAGCAGAAGCAGCTGGGGGGGTAGAGAGGGAGCGGTCAGGGAAACACACAGGCAGCAGCATCCGTGGGGCAGGGGAACACACGGGCAGCAGGGTGAAAGGCAGGCTGGGCAGGTCCCCCCAATGCCGGGCCGGCGTGAGCTTCTGGCACAGACAGCCTGTCACGCAGGCCGGAAGCTCACAGCCGCAGCCCTCCAGTGCCCGAACTCCTCTGCTTGTAACGTCATTGTGCTGACGCCGAGCAGAAGGCACTGCGGGGCTGCAGCTTCTGGCCTGCGTGACAGGCTGTCTGTGGCGGAAGCTCACACCGGCACTTGAAGCTGCACACCGGCACCCAATCCCCCCCCCTCCATCTGGACACGGACGTCCGCAGCTGCAGAGGGGATTAAGAATTTTTTTTTATTATTTAAAAAAATGCGTCCTGCGGGTGCCGCCCCCGGCACCAGACCATGAATGCCTAGTGACAAATACGGCCATGCCCGCACTACATAGTATACAGGGCCGGAACCCTGTGTGGTGGATGAACCTAGTCATTCACTAGAATTAGAGCTGAGCAGCATATACTCTTCGCCACCACAACACAGTGAGCGTACCTGAAACACCCATGACTTGTTTTTTAACGTGCTTTTGCAAAGTACAGACTTTTTTCATCTGAATGCAGCAGTCAAGGCAATCATATTAATGCTTTGGAGTTGGCTGCTAAAACCCCCTTGACCTATCTGTCCTAGTTTACTGTTCTATCTACTTTCTAACCAGGAAGCTCACAGCCACCTAGTTTTTATGACTGAACTGTATGTGTGAATGACATTTCCTCCTAAAAGGTCATGCTAGACAGCTTGATGTCAAATCATTTTAAGTTTTTATGGTTAATCTTCACTTGAGGTATAAGGCGTGCAGGAGAGAGAGAATATCTGTAACGCTGATGGTTGGCGCCTACTGGCATGCAGTGTGTTAAGGCACTCACCATCTACAGGACACATTCTCTGATCCATCTCCCCACTGTCTACCGCAGCCTTTCTCCATGGCTGCAGTTCCTGGTCTGTCCCCTAGGGACCATGTGCATGCACTGGCTGCAACTTTCATTGCCGTGCGTGCCGCTCTAAGAACTGTATTACATGGTCAGTATAGTAAAGGCGCGCAGATATAAATATATATGTCATAAAAATGAAAATCTGTCCATCTGTCCTCTATAGACTTCCAAATGCCTGAACCATTTGACCCCAAATTTGGCTCACAGATACATTGGGTTCCTGGGAAGGTTAAAGCAAAGGTCCCGTCCTTGCCAGATGTACAGCAGGGGAGGGGGAAGAGCACCCCACAGAGATGAATAGGAGAATCTGCACACTGCCCACACAGGTGATATAATTAGCGCTGCAGCTCCCCAGTAGTAATGGCAATTTGATTGGTTGCTAGGGCCACCTGCCTCACAAGAGAACCACAGAAATATATGGTAGACCCCCTACTCCAACTATACAGTACAGGTATACAGGACACTACAGGCAGGGCTGTGGAGTCGGTAAGCCGCAGCTCCGACTCCGACTCCTGAATTTTATCAGGACCGACTCCCGACTCAGACTCCTGCTCCTTCATAAATGGACGATCATATACTAAAGGAGTTATTTATCACACTGGCTCAGCAGCTTCTCCCTAACGTCCTACATGATCCTGAGGCGACTTCTGAGTGAATAAAGCAATACTTTATATAAAGCAGCTTCTCCTGTGTGTGCAGTGGATGCAGCCAGTCTCCAGCCTCCATATCCTGAACTACTCACAACTAGACTAGATGGAGCAGGTGGTCTTTTCCTGCTGACAGTCTTCTATGTTTCTAACTAAATATTCACTATACTTAAAGAAACACTGCTAACAATGCCAGATACCTGTAATATAGAGGTCAGCCATAGTGATATACAGGGGGTCACACATAGTGATATAGAGGGGTCACACATAGTGATATAGAGAGGGGTCACACATAGTGATATAGAGAGGGGTCACACAGTGATATATAAGGTCACTGTGGGGGAACGCAATAGCGCACACACACACACAAACACACACACACACACACACACACACCCTGCTGCAGCCATAGCATACACACACATTCACACAGCCTGCCGCAGCCAAAGCACACACACACAGCTTGCTGCAGCCATAGCGCACTACACACACAAACACACACTCGGCTTGCTGCGGCCATAGCGCACACCACACAGCCTGCTGCAGCCATAGAACACTAAAGGAAAAAACACACCATCTTCTCTCAGAGAGAAAACACCACACTGAGGACAGAGGTTACTGCTACACTACTTATGTCTTCTCCTCCTCCTCTATATAACACAGGATATCTTCTTATTACACTGCTGCTCATATACAGTCATCCAGCATCCAGGAAGAGAACAGCACAGATCTCCCCCCACACAATGGACTCTTCCAGCTCAGAAACAAATTGCCAAATAGTGACCGACAACTTTTCCATGACCACCCTTATGTAATAGGGCCAGTGTCCTAGTACTGATATATTCCCTGACCACCCTTATGTAAAAAGGGCCAGTGTCCTATTACAATGTTGCTCATAATATATATTCATGAGCAAAACTTGTAAAATTCATATCAAAATTAAATTCTACATTTTTTAAAGATTTTTTTTAAAGCTGGAGTCGGAGTCCGCACATTTTTTTCCAACTCCAACTCAGACTCAGACTCCAGCCAAAACTAGCTCTGACTCTGACTCCAGCCAAAACTAGCTCTGACTCCACGACTCCAACTCCACAGCCCTGACTACAGGTACAGTATACAGTACCACAAACTATACACTACAGGTATAAAGGACCTCCACCAACTTTATACTACAGGTATCAGGGCCGGACTGGGACTTAAAATCAGCCCTGGCACTCAAACCTCAGCAGCCCACATAATATATGCTCCCCAATATATTATAGACAGCAGTGTGCTATACAGGCTGTAGCGAATTCTGCTCATTACTCACTACTTCATTAAATACATGAACCCTACCATCAACACATAAAAAACAACATAATCTGCTGTGGATTTGATGTTGCATATTTATGTGTTTCAGATGCACCAAATCCACAATAAGAGTGGTCCATACCACGTACAGTGTTGTAGATCCCGGCATACAGGTGCGAGGGAGATATAAGTGACAGGACCTTTAGTCCTACATAAACTTTTATAATCATTACCAGCTGAAGTGTGAGAGGTAGAGCAGAGCCCCAGCTGCACCTCCTGCCCCGGCCTGCTCTGACTGATTTACACTTTAGCTGGTAATAAAAAGGAGTAATTATAGTGCAGTTACATCCAGTGACTCACAGAAGGTGTCTTCTGTGCATGAATAGCAAGTGACGTTTTTGCTGAAGTTGTTCTCTTTTTCTTGGTTGGCTATCATGAAGACTTCTCCAGCCATGACACCTCCCTGCAAGATCTACCAGACAAACAATTTAGGATCCTTGCTCCAGCATCATCTTCAAGTGTATTGCTTTAGGCTACGTTCACACTGATCAAAAGGGGCGGATTACGCGAGGAAATATTTCCGCCTGAAATCAACTGACGCTGAATTACGAGCAGAATATAAGCAGAATCCCTGCGTATTCAGCTAGGAAAGTGTTCAGCTCGTAATCAGCTCTTGACAAATTCAGCGCTGAATCCGCATGCATTCAGCGCTGAAATTCAGCGAGTATTTGGCGAGTAAACTAGACTATACCAGAACATATACTAGAATCCTCCCCCCCTTTTTTCCCCATTTCCGCGCTGATTCAGCGCGTAATTTCCGCTTGTATTACGCTTGTATTCCGCGCCGAATACGCGCGTATTCCGCGCTGAAACAGAAAATTAGAGCCCCATTGGTTTGTATAGGCTTCCGCTAGCGGAAGAATGAACATGTTCTTTCTTCTGGCGGAAAGCGGATTAGTTCAGTGCGGAAATTCCACTCTGTGAACCGCAGAGCAGAATTCCATTCAACACAATGGAAATTAGCTCTGCACCTATTTTAACAGCTGAAATTTCAGCGCTGATTCAGCGCAGAAATTCAGCTGCTTTTGCTCTGTGTGAACGAGCCCAACACAGTAACCTTTCTCCCTCTGTGCCCCCTTATAAGCAGTCTGTGCTACTAAATAGTAGTCCAGCCCTTCTGCACCTCTATATAGTATTATAGTATCAGGTCCCCTCTGTATTTCTTACCCGCATCCACACACCACATATGCTATACATACATCACAAACACTCAACACACACTGTGCACACATACATACATACTGTGCATACATACATACATAAAGACAAACACACACACACTGTGCATGCATACATACATACACACACACACTGTGCACACATACATACTGTGCATGCACACAAATATACATACAGACACACTGTGCATACATACATATATGCATAGACGCACACTGTGCACACATACATACGGTGCATGCATACATACATACATACTGTGCATACATACATGTACACATTTATACACACTGTGCATACATACATATATATATATATACATAACTACATACATACACACTGTGCATACATACATGTATACATACAGACACACATTGTGCATACATACATACATAATAAACACACACTGTGCGTGCATACATATGTACACATGTAGCCGCCATTAAACAGATTGTGCTGATGCTACAGTTTGTGTATGGTCACATGTCGGCACAATTTGTCTACCACAGGCAGTATACACTTTGTGTCGCGCTGTGTACTGCAGATTCCCTTGGGCTGGGCGCACTACAACCAACCCCTGGCATCCCTCTCACAAAGTAGACTATAAACTAGGACAGCATCTCCTCCATGCAAAACATGTGTTTTCATATTCTACCACATTGCATATACAAAATATATATAATACTGTAAGAATAAAAAGACACAATTTTTGCATGAAGTAGATGTGGTCCTTTGTATTTTGTTTAATACATGCACATATGAACACAATCTGTACAAATATACATTATAAAGCCATGTTCCCACTGCATAGGTTATGTAACAATCATGGCTGTTGTAACAACGGCCATGATTACTATGGAACTTATGTAATGGTACTTTCTAAGGAATCTTGACTGGAGTGTATACACATAGTATACACTCCGGCAGGGATCCCTAGCGGCGCCGCATGAAACTGACATGTCAGTTTTCTGGGGCCACAGAAAACCGAGTCAGTTCACACAATGGCGCGTGCGACTCTGGACGCACGCTCCATTGTGAGCAGCAGGGAATTCGGCTGCAGACACACACTGATGCGCCTGCATCCGAATTCAGCGGCAGTGAAGATTATCCGTCTGGTACTGCAGTACCGACTGGAATGATCTTCTCTAACACCGTCCACAGAACGGCCGGTATGTTACGCCATGTGAACATGGCCTCTATATGCATGCCTACTGCACATTCATACATGCATTTATCATAAGCATACTACAGAGGAATGCATACACTATATACACACACACATATATATATACTGTAAATGCATATATCATATATAAATACACACTATACATACATATAGAAATCCTTTACACACACAATACACATACTGTACACACTACTATATAGATACACAGTTTCACTTTGCACTCACAGTATAAGACAAGAAACAATCACTTACTGTTCATAGACAAGCTCCTTCCATCCCAGCTGCTGACAGCTCCTCCTCCCTCACAGCCAGCATGGTGCTCCCCTGCCCCTCTGACAGCAGAGCAGGAAGGAGATGATGACGTCACTGAGTGGGGGGAGGGAAAGTTGGTTGCGTCCTTACACAGGGGGGAGGGCAGGCTTTGGCTGTAGCTTGGTGAGAAAAGGTCTTTAAGAGTCCTTATTTCTTCTCACCAAGCAGTGCTGTTTGTTCATAGCAGCAAGGGCCCCCTCTGTGTGACTCCTCAGTCGGCAGCAGCCACTCTATGCTGCAGGGGGCAGCAGCTCCTTCTCCCCTGTCCTCCATTAATCAGCTCCCCTGCGGCAGGAAATGACGTCAGCCGACGGTAGCAGACGTGCCTGTGCGGCACCTCTGCTACACATAGAGAAATAACTAAGAGGCAGAGCGGCCCTTGAGTGTTCTGGAGGGGAGGGGGAGGGAGAATATGCCGGCTCAGCCCCATTAGCAGAGGCCGAGGGAACAGCGCGGTGGCCGGCAGCGCCGTTCTCTCAACCACTGCAGGGGCCGATATTAGTTTGCAGGGGGACCAGCAGCCCCTCTGATTGGTAATCCTGGCAGCCCAGCGGGCATTCGCCCGCTCCGCCAGATTACCAGTCCGGGCCTGACAGGTATGCAAGACCCCCGAACTATACAATACAGGTATACAAGACCTCAACCAACTATACACTACAGGTATACAGGACCTCCGCCAACTATACAATACAGGTGTACAGGACCCCCAAACTATACAGTACAGGTATACAGGACCCCCCCCAACTCTACACTACAGATATACAGGACCCCCCAACAATACACTATAGGTATGCAGCATCTCCACCAACTATACACTACAGGTATACAGCACCTTCAGCAACTATACATTACAGGTATATAGGACCCCCCAAACTATACAGTGCAGGTATACAGGTCCCCCCAACTCTACACTACAGGTATACAGAACCCTCACCAACTATATACTACAGATATACAGGATCCCCAAACTATAAACTACAGGTATAAAGGACCCCTCAAACTATACACTACAGGTATACAGGACCCCCCAAAAATGTGTTTGGGCCCCCATAACCCCTTCATTTCTCCACCTTTCTGCCTTAAAGGCGCATACATATGTACGCCCGGGTAACTGGTACATGTGTCATGGTTTCTCAGAAGGGCCCTACAGCACAGATGCCAGGGCCCACTAAAGGACTGTACTGCAGTCTGTGCAGGCGCTAGTGTGGGACTGGGGTACCTGTGGCCAACCAATAGAACTGATCATGTGGTGGGGGGGGGGGGACTCAAATAAAGAACCCATAAGAAGAGACATGGTGACCTTGTCCCATCCTGTACTGATATATCTGTGACAACTCCCAGAATAACAATAACTACAACTCGCAGAATGTCTTACACTTATGAAGCTCTCAGAGAATGCTGGGAGTTGTAGTTTCTGAGGGGCAACCCCTGTAGATGTCTACTCATTTGTACTTCAAATCCCAGCATATCCTAAGGGATGCAGACTGCAGTAAATTCTGGGAGTTGTAGTGTTTGCAACTGTTGTACTTGGAGGGTCCTGGGTGCATTGTATACTGGATGCTGTGTGGGAGATGGGAATATATACACGTAGCTCAAAGTGTGACCCCAGAACAGCATTAATAGGGGATAGAACACATGGGCCCTTAATCACTGTTGGGGCACAGGTGGGATACATGTACTGTATGTGGCTGCACAGGGGGGATACATGTACTGTATGT
Organism: Dendropsophus ebraccatus; assembly: GCF_027789765.1. NCBI lineage: Eukaryota > Metazoa > Chordata > Amphibia > Anura > Hylidae > Dendropsophus > Dendropsophus ebraccatus. The sequence continues at coordinate 58,602,546 of NC_091459.1, forward strand.
GGCTGCACAGGTGGGATACATGTACTGTATGCGGCTGAACAGGTGAAATACATGTACTGTATGCGGCTGAACAGGTGAAATACATGTACTTTATGTGGCTGCACAGATGGGAGACATGTACTGTATGTGGCTGCATAGGTGGGATACATGTACTGTATGTGGCTGCTTAGGGGGAGACATGTACTGTATGTGGCTGCATAGGTGGGATACATGTACTGTATGTGGCTGCTTAGGGGGGAGATGAAAGAGAAAAACAACCATGCTGCAGGGGGTAGGGGGGCACAGTTATTGGCAAAAAAGGCATAAACTTACAATCAAACATCAGCATCAGAGGGTGGGGGGCTTTGTGCTTTCTCTTACACAGTCCACCCTCTATCCTACAACTTCCAGCAGCCTGACAGACACACTGACAATCACTCACTGTCAGAGCTGCTGCGGTTGCTCCTCTTCACAGCTCTGTCCCTGGCAGCCATAACCCTGCAGGATCCCTCCAGCCAGGGGCGTAGCTAATGTCCCTTGGGCCCTGGTGCAAGAGTTCAACTTGGGCCCCCCCTTCCTTGACCAAGCTATGCGATAGATAGATAGATAGATAGATAGATAGATAGATAGATAGATAGATAGATAGATAGATAGATCAAGACCGATATTACCAATAATACCAGTATATAGGAAGGAAATATCACCATACATATAACCGCCATACTGTTACTGACCAAATCCTGTATACTGAGACCAACATTACCAAGGGGCAAATATTACAACCACACCACAACCACTACCATCACCACCATATTGTTACTAACCAAATCCAGTATACTAAATCCAATAAAACACAGTACTGGATTACAAGTAGCAAATATTACCACCACATACTAACTAACACCACCACATACTGACTAACCCCACCGCTGCTACTAACACCACCACATAATGACTAACACCACCGCTGCTACTACCACCACATAATGACTAACACCACCGCTGCTACTAACACTACCACATACTGACTAACACCACCACATACTGACTAATACCACCACATACTACCACCACCGCTGCTACTGACTAATACCACCACATACTGACCAATACCACCGCTGCAACTGAATAACACCCACTGTACACAGATCACTATCACCTCATCCAGTAGAGGCAGACCCAGCTCTACACAGGTTGTATATACCATAAACATTACAGTAATGTTACATCAGGTGACTCCCAGGGGACATCTTCTCTGATCGGAGTTCTTCCCTTTTCATCTTCTTCTCCATCTGTCTTAGGCCGTTATGAGAACTTTTCCGAGCCACGGATCCACAGAATCTGCCAAACATATTAGGCTCCTCACTCTGGCACCATCCTCATCTCTATACAAACTGCACATCTGTATTGGCCCCTTTACACCCTCAGTTAGTGGGTAGGCTGACTCTATGTGACCCCCCTATAGTATATGCCCCCCTCTGTGTAGAGATGGCCCCTTGTTCAGTCTTCCATATAGATAGCCCCATGTGCATCTCCTTGAGAGCCCCTCTCAGTGTAGTCCCCCTCTAGTAGGTGCTCCCGTGTTGTCCCCCTTATAGATGGTTTCCTCTGTGTATCCCATATAGTATATAGCCCCCCTCTGTGTAGCCCCCCTTTCAGATTACCCTTGTGTAGTGTCCCTTACAGACTGCCCATCTCTGTGTATTCCCTGTTATAGATGGCCCCCTCTGTGTAGTCCCCCTTACAGATGCCCTCCTGTGTTGTCCCCCTCTGCCCCTCTTTTAGATGCCCCCTGAATTGTCCCTCTTATAGATGACCCCCTTATGTTGCCTCCCATTATAGGCTGCACCCTTATGTTGCCACCCCATAGATGGCCCCCTGTATTGTACCACTTATTAGATGCCTCCCCTCCGCCCTTGTAGGTGGCCCCCTGTGTTGTACCTCTTATGTTGCTCCCCATGTTTCCCCCTTATAGATGGCCCCTCTGTGTTGTCCCCCTTATCTTTTCCCCCATATAGATGCCTCCTTTATGTTGCCCCCCCTTGTAGATGCCCCCAGTGTTGTCTCCTTATACATTCCCCCCTATGTTGCCCCCATGTAGATGCCCCCACTGTATTGTCTTCTTATACATTCCCCCCTATGTTGCCCCCATGTAGATGCCCCCACTGTATTGTCTTCTTATACATTCCCCCCGATGTTGCCCCCCCATGTATATGCCCCCACTGTGTTGTCTTCTTATACATTCCCCCCTATGTTGCCCCCCCATGTAGATGCCCCCACTGTGTAGTCTTCTTATACATTCCCCCCTATGTTGCCCCCCATGTAGATGCCCCCACTATGTTCCCCCCCATGTATATGCCCCCACTGTGTTGTCTTCTTATACACACCCCCCACCCCATGTTGCCCACCCTTGTAAATGGCCCCCGTGTTGTCCTCTTATCTTGTCCCCCTTTTAAAGCAGATAAAAACAAAGGGGGGGGGGGGGACAACAACAACTCACCTTTAACCTCGCTCCCCCGTCGCAGCTCACTTCTCATCTGCAGTGTTCGGCGGCCCCCGGCTGACGCTGGCTCCCTCCTTGCATCCCCTGTGCCAGCTGCTCCGCTCTCCCGGACCCCCGGCCGATGCTCCGCTCCCTGGTGGTGTCCCTGGGATTCCCCTTTATAACTGGGCAGCGCCGGGTACATTTTCTAGTATATATGCTTGTCCATGCAGCCCTTGTCTTGAAAAGTAAATTAAAGGGGTATTTCCCCCTTAGAGCTAAAAATATGAAATGCTCCCAAATATAGCTGGTCTTACTCACCAAGTCCTACTGAGTGTTTTTAGCTGTCTGCCGTCTTTCTAGCTGCCGCTGTTCCCGAGTTAAAGTTTTTCTATAAGCTGATCTATATCCGAGATGGCGCCGGCCAGGAGACTACCTTTCCCAGCCTTCATCTCCCTGATTTCAGCTTGCTGGGACCTGTAGTTCTACAGAAGCTCTGTGACCTGATATATTGTGATATGGACAGATAGCAGCTTGCTGGGACCTGTAGTTCTACACAATATATTAGATCACAGAGCTTCTGTAGAACTACAGGTCCCAGCAAGCTGCTATCTGTCCACATCACAATATATATTAGGTCACAGAGCTTCTGATGTGGAGGGATAGCAGCTGGCTGGGACCTGTAGTTTTACACAATATATCAGGTTACAGAGCTTCCGTAGGGAGAGAAGTGGTGTCGGCGGAGTAACAGCTGTCATCCCTCTCTTCAGGGGGAGACTGTCACCCCTCTCTTCAGTGGGCAGGGTTATAATTGCTAACCCTGCCCATTGAAGAGACGAAGGACACGGGGGGCCAGGAGCAGGGAGAAGTGTCAGAGTGGACTAAGTTTTAATGATTTTATGCCTCCAGAGGGCGTGATTGAGTGCACCTAGAAAACACCAAAATGCATAAGAAATATATTAGTATAGTATATTGGAACAATGCAAAGCTATGGGTGGGAGATTTATAAACCCCTTCCCTCCCGGGTTAATTTTTGTTTTTACCTCCTCGTGTTTAAAAGACCACTAACTATACTTTGCAATGACGGACTTAATTTTTGCATAAAATATGCTGTGAAACCAGAAAAATTATTATATGTGCGGTAAAATTAAATCACAATATTTTTTGATTGGGGAGGTAGGGGGGTTGTGTTTGCCCAATGGTACGACTTGTGATCTATGTTTATCAAGTCAGTACGATGAAAATGATGCAACTTGCATCACCTATTTTATTTGACAGCTTTTAAAAAATTAAAACCATATATATATATATATATATATATATATATATATATATATATATATATATATGTTCCTTAAAATTGCTCTATTACCATCATTATAATGTCTTTAGCCTTTGGTCTATGGGGCTGTGTGAGGCGCCATGATCTGTACTTTTGGTACTTTGCTTGCGTATATGCGACTTTTTATCACAACTTTTCTGGATATGATGCGACCAAAAATGTGCAAATGTGCAAATGTACAATTACGACATTTACCGTGCGAGATCAGGAATTTTTTTTGCACACACACATTAATTAGAAGTCCCCTGGGGGACTTACATATACACAGCACTGATCTCCCATTGAGATCAATGCTGTGTATATAATAGAGCACTGATCCATTGAATCCAGCCACTAGACACCAGGGAGAGGAGCTATGGAAGACTTTAAAATGCAGCTGTCATGTTTGACAGCTGCATTTAACTGTCCTAATTAGCGGGTGAGGCGATTGGCAGCACCAGCAATTAGCCATGGTCCCGGGCTGCAGAAGACGGCCTGGATAATGGCGGCTCAGAGTGGGGTCGCGACACAGCCCTTCTCTGAACCTCCCCTCCCGCAGTAGGATGTACTGTTATGTCCTTCTGCGTTAAGGGGTTAAAGCAAAAATGATTTTGAGGGAATACCCCTTTAATAAAATATGTACATACCTCTCCACGTCTTCCGATGCCTACCTTACTTTTCTCCGCAGCCACAGGGAGAACTGCAGAGCCAGTCTCTGAAGGGACAGGCCACTAAGCCAACTGCTGGCCATGGAACTATCATGGCCAGTGATTGGCTGAGTGGTCTTTCACTTCAGAGACTGGCAGTTCCCCAACAGGCCAGGGAGACAACGGGAAGTGTGGAGAGGTATATTTATGTTTTATTATTTTCTTTACAGATTCATCAGCTGTCGGCCGCGCATTGCTATTACACGTAGCAATGCGCAACTGTTCCATCGCACCTGCCTGGTCAGCCATCATATCTATCTGTAGGTGACACAGTGGGTCCACACCTGTGGGATTGTTCCAATATCTGTACATTTAGCACATAGTATGTGGTACACTCGGTCAGGGAAGGGAGGGAGAAAACACACATACAGTGGACCCTGCACTTGTCCCTGCCTACTTGCCACAATCAGCCCTAGGCAGCTCTGGACAGTTGGGTGACAGTCCCTTACTTAAAGGGGTACTCCGGGCCGAGGGTATTTTTGAGGATTGCCGGGAAGGGGGTGGAAATTGAAGCCGGAGGTCACTTACCTGTTCCAGCGCCGGTCCCCCGATTGCACCACCCGGTACTCCCATCCCACGGCCGCTTCCTGGTCAGAGCTGCAGCATGAGACGTGATGTCTCAAGGCAGATCTGCCAATCAGCGGCGGTAGCGGAGTCCCGCCTCAGCCGCTGAATGGCAGAGCTGCCTTGAGACGTCACGGCTTCAATTTCCAACCCCTCCCCTCAAAAATACCCCCCGGCCCGGAGTACCCCTTTAAGGTATGTGATAACACAGAAAGCAAACAGAACAAACAAGTAGGGATGGTCAAACAGGACAAAGTCACAACAAGCAGGCAGCAAAAGTACAGAAACGTAATCCAACAAGAGGACTCAATTCACAGACAAATGATCCGGGCAGGCGGGCTGGGTACCTATACTAAATAGCCAGCAAGGTATAGGCAGACACTGGGACCTTAGGGCTTATTCATGAGTCCCATAAATTACAGGCCCTTCGGACAGGGAAGCCCCGTAATGGAATGTTTTGCCACCCGGCATGATGCATCAATATCATGCCAGGAGTGGGGAGACTGAATTTATGGGACATGTGAATAAGCCTTTTTTATAGGAGACCAGGAACCCGCTCCAGAAGGCAATTGGACCACACATGGAACAGAAACAGTAAGGTGAGTGGAAAAACCAGCTGTCAATCACTGAAGCAAAACAAAGTAAACCGTGAAGTGGCCAGATAGAACACAGCAGGAGAGAAAACGGGTAGAGCAGAAAAAAAAAATTAACAAGGCAGAAGGAGTATGACAGTGTTCAGACAGAGCTTAGAAAAATGCAAATAACACACAGAATAAACACAAATTTATGGCCCTTATGTACCTTACAAACTGAGGGCCGCGACAAAGTCTCAAGGTATAGTCTTTTTTTTTATAAATTGTTTATTTTCAAGAGCTTTTTCATTTTTAACAGTATAAGAAAAAAAATAGGCAGAATATGTCAAACATTCAGTAGAAACAGTCATAACAATGGGCCACATGGCCGAGCAGAGAAGTATGTAAAAGAACATTTAGGGCCAGCCCTCCAACACGGACAGGGAACAGCCGACCCACTTACATCAATCAAACAATCTAATCAAGCAAGCTATTAAACTGAACTGCAATATAGGGCTAACTATAGCCAAATAACTGGGGGGAGACAAGACAAGGACAAGACAGAGACATCACAAGAGACAAAGCGGGGAGGCAGGGAAAAGGGAAAACAACCTAATCATAAAGGCAGAGTACTCTCACAGATTCACGTTCGGTGCAACAGATCATAATAAACATCCCATAGTGTCCATATTTCCTCGCATTTCTCTATACGGTGTTCTTGTGCTGCAGTCATAAATTCTAGTCGTCTCACTTCCTGAATGCGATTGACTAATTCAAGTGCTGATGGGATTAAAGTTTGCTTCCAGTATTTAGCAAGGAGACACTTGGCTGCGGTTAACACGTGGAGGAGTAGTCTGGCTGAAGACTTCGACAGGATTTTAGGTGGAAGATTCAGAATATATGTCATCGGGTCCAAAGGCACTACTGTTCCCAACACTACCGCCAACAGGCCCTGTATTCCCCTCCAATATGGTCGAAGCTTAGGACAGTCCCAAAAAATGTGTTGGAGGGTCCCCACCCCTGTCGAGCATCTCCAACAAACCGATGGAGCGTCCGGGTAGAGGCGATGGAGAAGGTCAGGGGTGTGGTACCAAAAGAATAATATTTTGTACTGGTTTTCTTTAAAAGAAACACACGCAGATGATTTGGCCGCCTGTGACCAAATCCGCTGCCATATCGGTTGTGGGAGCTTCCTCCCCAAATAAGCCTCCCATTTTGCCATATAGGCATGTGAGACATCTTGGCCTTCAGGAGGCGAATTGAGCATAGAGTAAATAGTAGAGATTAGACCCCTGGCGGAAGGACGAAATTTACAAAGCCTCTCAAAAGGCGTGGGTTTGGGGAAGGGGGCATAATCCGTCATTACTGCTGCTGCGTAAGAGAGTGCTTCATGATATACTGCTGCAGACCGTGGAAGACTTTTTCTCTCCCTCAACAGTGGAAAGGGGATGACCCGTCTAGAAAACGGGTCCACTATGTCAGCAAAGTGAAAAAGGCCTGCTTCCTGCCATGGAGCAATGGACTCGTAGGAACAACCGTCAGATAACAAGCTAGTATAGATAATAGGAGCAAGTGGGGAGGGAGTGGAGCGTAAAGGGAAGCGTGAACACGCTTTGGACCAGACCTCAATTGTGTGTTTCATAGGACCTAAAAGGGAAGGACGTCCCACGGAAGCAGGGGGTGACCATAATAATTCGCATGGGTGGGTGGGGGCCAGCCAGATCTTCTCTAGTTCCATCCACTTTGTATATACCGGTCTGGCTGTCCAGCTCGGTATGATCCTCAGATGGGCAGCCAGATAATAGTTATACATATCTGGCATCGCCAGTCCTCCCGTCGACCTCCCCGACTGCAATACAGACTGGGAGATTCTGTGCCGACCCCCACTCCACACAAACCTAAGTAACGCTCTCTGGAACTTCCGAAGGGCCGAGCGGGGAATAGTGACGGGGAGAGTCTCCACCAGATAAAGAAAACGGGGAAGGACATTCATCTTAATAGTATTAATTTTCCCTATGAGGGAGAGGGGAAGTTTGGCCCACTTGTTAAGGTCAGTCCCTACCGCTTGAAACAGAGGGGGAAAATTAGAAGCATAAGAGTTCCTGATAATGAGGGGTAATACGCGTCCCAAGGTAGCGGATTGAAGAGTCAACCCATTTATATGGGAATGTAGATTTAAGAGAGGCGACTACCGCTTCAGGTAGATGCACAGGTAGAGCCTCCGTCTTATGGGAGTTTATTTTGTAGCCAGAGTGGCTTCCATAGGTCCCTAGCAGGGAATGCAGGTTAGGCAAAGAGACTACTGGGTTATGGAGCGTCATCAATATGTCGTCCGCAAAGAGGGATAGTTTGAATTCTCTCCCCCTAACCTGAATTCCCTGCACATCAGGGGACAGTCGTATTTGGGCCGCCAGCGGCTCGATACTGAGCACAAATAGTAGGGGGGAGAGGGGGCACCCCTGTCTCGTCCCATTCCGAATCAGGACCGGGTCAGAGGACGCATGTGGCATCTTCCCCCGGCAGTGGGGCCCAGATAGAGCACTCGCACTGCACGAAGGAATGCCCCTGAGAGCCCGAAGGCCTGTAATGTAGCGAAAAGAAAGTCCCAGTTTAGCCTATCGAAGGCTTTTTCTGCGTCAAGACTAAGACGAAGCCCTTGTGAGCCGGTCCTGCTCAGAACATCTACCAGGTCAATAGTTCGTCTGGTATTGTCCCCTGCCTGACGATTGAGTACGAATCCAACCTGATCCTTGTGGATCAGGTCCGGCAGGATACCACCCAGCCGCAGAGCCAATATTTTTGTAAATATTTTTAAATCTGCGTTAAGCAGCGATATGGGTCTGTAACTGGCTGGATCCGTCGGGTCCTTGTCAGCCTTAGGAATGACAGTAATAAAGGAATTTAGCATTGTGGAAGGAATAGGTCGACCTTCCATGAAGGCGTTGAATAGAGTCAGCAAGTGAGGGATCAAAATAGCGGAGAAGCACTTGTAATAAACATACGGAAGGCCATCCGGGCCTGGGGACTTCCCATTTGGGAGACCCTTGAGGACCTCTGTCAGTTCCTCTTCCGTGATTTGCCCATTAAGTAACATCAGGTCATCCGCTGTCACCTTGGGCAAATGGCATTTCTCCAGATACTCCCCCAAGAGCTGAGTCCGCGTGGGTATATCTGTAGGAAGTGTAGTGGGAAGAGAGTAGAGGGTAGAGTAGTATGCGGAGAATACAGAAGCAATCCCTTCGGGATCGTAATGTAGGGTCCCGGCACCATCCTTTAAGGCATATGGTGTGGTCCTTAAGGACTCATCTCTAAGCTGAGAAGCTAAAAGCGAGTGGGTTTTGTTGGCCTTATCATAATACTTATGTCTAGTGAAGGACAGTAGTTTCTCTACATGGGCTAGGGTAAGGTCTTTTAGCTTATTTCGCAATACTACTATTTCCCGAAGTATAGATAAGGAGGGTTTATGAGCCAGAAGTGATTCCTTGGCCTGTAATTGTTGTTTATACAAACTGGCTAGATGTGAGGCCGATTTCTTAAGATGAGAGGAGAGAGCAATACAATGGCCCCGGAAAACCGCTTTATGGGCTTCCCATAGAGTGGAGGATTCGGAGACACTACCCTCATTGTCCTGGAAGTAATCACGAAGAGCCTGTGCCAATTTATCCTTATTTACAGTGTTCTTCAACAGTGACTCATTGAGTCGCCAGTGACAAACCCTACTGGTCCGCACGGATAGTGTTAAGTCTATAGTAACAGGCGCGTGGTCCGACCAGGTGATGGGGTGGATCTCGGAATACTTCAATGCCCTCAAACATAATATATTCCCCAAGAAAAGGTCTATCCGAGTGTGTGTAGAGTGCGGATGTGAGAAAAAAGTGTACGTTTTTTCCATGGGGTGACTCACTCTCCAGAGATCAAACAACTGTTGGGCTCGCATCATCTTACGGAAAGCTGCTGATAAGTGAACGGTGTGTTTAGGTGGGGTGTGATGTGTCACAGCATATCTATCCCACGTTTCCGAGGGGGGGGTATTAAAATCCCCACCCAGCAGCAGCAATGACGGTGGCAACCTAGCCAGCTTAGCATAAATTCGCTCCATGAATCGTGTTTGTCCTTCGTTGGGGGCATATATATTACACAAAGTGATCAGATTGCCCTCCAATTGTCCTCTAACTATAGCATACCTCCCTTGGGGGTCTAGATCCGAGTCTATTACCTGGAATGGGATCGTGTTGCGTATCATGATAGCTACCCCCGCTGTTTTTTTGTCATTAGTGGCTGAGTATACATTTGAAAATTGGTAATGTGCAAATTTAAATGTCGAGGATTTATCATGGTGCGTCTCCTGAACAACGGCAATATCTACCTGCAAGCCCTTCAGCTCTCTAAGGAGTAGCCGCCTTTTTACATTAGAGTTGAGACCCTTCACATTTAATGTCAGAAGACGCACCATGATAAGGGAAAGAATAGTTCCATTAAAACAGGAATGTACCTAGGGCCCCCAAGAGGAGCCAGGTGAGTGTTCAGGACGAGGTCTATGTCCCATGTGGTGACCCCAGAAGTACACTTTAGTCGCTGTACCCAGCCATCAGCCAGACCACTTCAGTCCACAGGAATGCATGTCGCACTTAGTAATAGTACCTGAAAGACAAAGGGAGAAACATGAGGAAGGGGGAGGGGTATCCACAGACAATACATGAAACACACAAAAAAATGAACAATCCTATGGCAGGTGGGCCACCAGTGCTCCACCCACATCCACTGAGATAAATAAACAGTGTCAGAGTAGAAAGAAAAATAGCTACACCACCCTCTGGTCACATCAACCAGGGTGAGCGGAAAGTTGCTCAGTGGAATATAGGGGGAAAAGACCAGATAAAGGGAGATGGCTCCGAAGCACAGAGGGAGAAGTGTAAGAAAAAACAATGCAGTCATAGGACCGACTGCGTTAGGGAACAGAGCGAAGCTAAACATAGTTAAAGAATCAGCTATGCTCCACAGCTACTGGAGAAGAGATAAGAAAATGTATGATAGCGGTTAGTAGATAATCATAGTAAAACTAAGGCCGGGGAAAACATAGGGTGTGATGCCAACAGAGCTCAATTATATACTCATAGCTTTAGAGACAGTAACGGTTTGAACATTCACGATCTGCGAGACTGTCGTGGAAGCAGTCCCTCCTTGGAAGCCGGGTCTGGGGCAGTACGCTTCCGATGTGGAGTAACCGGAGTCCATACCGGTGGGGGAGGGGGAGGTGGAGGCAATAACTCCCAATTTTGGATGCTGGGAAGAGGAATGTCTAGCGTGGCGCAGAAATTCTCAAGGTCTCCAGCCACCCGCAGCGTAGCCGATCTGCCGTCTCTCCGTGCAGTCAGACTAAAGGGGAATCCCCAACGGTAGGAGATCTCAGAGTCCCGCAGTACTTGAAGAAGAGGGCGTAGACGTCTCCGTTTCTGGACAGTGACCCAAGAAAGGTCAGGGAGAAGTTGCAAAGTAACACCATCGTAAACAATATCTCGCAGATCTCTGGCCCGGAACATTATGGCTTCTTTCAGAGTATAATCGGTTATACAGCAGATGACATCTCTTGGTAGTGGTGAGGCGTCTTTGGGCCTAAGGGCCCGATGCACCCTGTCCATCTTCACTCTGTGCTCACGTGGTGCTTTCAGTATTTGGTTAAATAGGTCTTCCAGTGTAGGTCGAAGTTCTGAGTCACGAATCTGTTCCGGGAGGCCCCTCACTCGGATATTATGTCTCCGCCCCCTATTGTCTATGTCTTCTAAATGTCTCTGATATTCACATAAAGCAGTGTGCTGCTCAGATACTGTGGATTGGAGGTCTTTAATGTAGGCCCGTGTGTCGTCATGGTCCCCCTCCAGGGTGTCTATACGATGGCCCAAAGTTAATAAATCTTGGCGGACCACAGTAATCTCAGCTCTTAGAGTTTCCTTCACTTCAGTAATAAGACCTTTAAAGTCCTCCTTAGTGGGTATATTTCTCAAATACTGGGACCAGTGGGTATCAGCTAGCAAAGGGTTATCCTCCCTGTCGGAGGTAGTGGATTGAGAGGACCACCATTCCGGTTTATCGGCATTATGGCGCGGAGGTGTGTTGCCAGCCGTCTTCGGCAGCCTCTGCTGGGATGAATTGTGTCCCGGGGCTGGTATGAGGACTTCCGCAGTCACGCTCGTGTGTGTGTTAACCCTTTGCGGTTTAGGTAAGGGGATCGGGTCCTGCAAGGCTCCCCCCGAGGGTACCTGAATGTGGAGGTCCGGGGAAGAGCAGGCCTCAGCGTCGGCGGTCAGCTGGTCCGCAGACAGGACAGAGTTGTGACGCACCTCAGGTCTGAAAGGAGCAGCCGTAGGGCTGAGCGAGTTGCCCCGGAGAACGGCTGGTGTCTCCTTCGCCCACGCTGGGGTTCGTCTGGATGACGGTGAGTCACTGGGAGCCTCCATAATCTGCAGCGACGCCAGTGTGGCTGGGGAGCCCGGATCAGAGGCCCTGCGCGTCCGCTGTTCATGTCCGGGCGCCATCTTGGATTCGAGTCCCTGTGGCGTACTTGCCAGGTAAGCGTCCAGGGTACCCGGGCGAGACGTCCGAGGAGTCGGCTGGTTACTGCGGGTCTTCTGGGTCTTCTTCAGACCCATATCAGGCATGTGGCACGGCCGGGTATGGCAAATAACCGCTTGTGGAGGTAGCGTGGAGCGGAGCTCTCCCTCTATGCGACCTTCCCCATCAACTTCCGGTCCCGCCCCCGTCTCAAGGTATAGTCTTAACATAGTACATATTTTATACTAGGGACAGACTAAAAAGCTCAAACTTCCCTTTTTATAATTCGTGTATTTATAAACTTAAACTTGTCATCACTCAAGTCAGTCCCCGGAACTAAATGGAGGAAACCCATGCAAACACAGGAAGAATATACAAACTCCTTGCATATGTTGTCCTTGCTGACATGTAAACCCAGGACACCAGTGCTGCAAAGCAACAGCGCTAAAAACTGCTGCTTATGGAAAACAGAAATTATTTCAGGTATCACCGCTGTTGAAAGAGTGGCCTGCAACTTCTGGGAGTATTAAGCATTGATATTCCATCTTCCATGTAAGAGTCCTCAGCTGCTGTAATGCCAGAAGCTTATGTTCCATGCAGTGCACTCTTTTTCTTATGTGCAAACTGCATAAAAAATTTGCAGGCACTGCAAAATGCTGCAAATGTTTTCACAGTGATAAGAGTGAGCAGTTCCGCCTGTCCCATTGACTCCTCAAACTCAATCCACCGTCCACCCAAAGAATTGAGATGTGAATTGACTTTAAAGAGTCACTGTCGTATTTTTTTTTTTTTTGCAGAAATCAATAGTCCAGGCGATTTTAAGAAACTTTGTAATTGGGTTTATTAGCCAAATCTGCCATTATCTGCATGTAAAAAGCCTTTTCCCAGGTCCCCCCCTCCTTCCTCTTTTTCATCCACTCTGAAAAATCTGAAAATTGTGACTTGTTGCAGGAGACGTCCCCTGTCTGCTCTAGGGAGAGGGGAGGGGGGAGGAGGAAGGAGGGAGTTAGCCGGCAGCAGAAAGCAGATAACAGAGGATTACAGGCAGGGAGCTGGGTGACAGCTGTAATCCGAGCTCAGACAGGTCACTGGTGATGGTCAGAACAGATAACGGGTGAGGGATTTGTAGATTAACTCTTTGTTGTCCTGTTTTGGTCTTTTCTTTAGCTCTCTCCATAGGAGAACAATGAAGACAGGGGGGAGAGCTTCAAACTGCTTTTTCATGATAAAAATGCATTTTTCGGATAATAAACCCAATTACAAAGTTTCTTAAAATCGCCTGGACTATTGATTTCTGCAAAAAAAAAAATCACGACAGTGACACTTTAACCCCTAGACGACCCTGGACGTAGGGTTACGTCATGGAAGTCTGTCCCCAGACGACCCATGACGTAACCTTACGTCACGGGTGTTATTCCCGCTATGAAGCGCGCTCCGGAGCGGAGCGCGCTTCATAGGAGGTGGGGGCCGGCTGCAGTGAGCAGCCGGGACCTCACCGGCAATGACACGCTGCAGCGATCGCGCTGCCGCGGGTCCTTAACCCCTTAAACGCCGCGATCACGGCGCGACCGCGGCGTTTAAGTGTAAGTGACAGGGGGAGTCCCCTGTCACTTACCGATCGGGACCCCCGCAGTGTGACTGCGGGGGTCCCGATCGGTATAACGGACTGCTGGAGGTCTCTTACCTGTCTCCATGCAGTCCGATCGGCGCTCTGCTACTCTAAGCCTGCACAGGCAGGCTCAATGAGCAGAGCGCCGATAACACTGATCAATGCTATGCCTATGGCATAGCATTCATCAGTGTAAAAATCAAACTAATCTATGTACAAGTCCCCCAAAGGGACTTCAAATGTGTAAAAAAAAAAAGTTAAAAACACTAATACACTACCCCAAAACCCCTCCCCCAATAAAAGTTGAAATCACCCCCCTTTCCCATTATATAAATAAAACATATAAAAATAAATAAATAGATAAACATATAATATGCCGTAGCGTGCGTAATTGTCCGATCTATTAAAATATAACAAGCGTCATTGTGACCGGTAAACGGCGTACACGAAAAGAGGGGAAAAAGTGCGCAGATTACCGATTTTATGTTACATTATATATATAAAAAAATTAATAAAAAGTGATCAAAACGTCCGATCTTCACAAATATGGTATTAATAAAAACTAGAGATCATGGCGGAAAAAATGACACCCCATACAGCCCCGTAGGTGAAAAAATAAAACCGTTATAAGCGTCACAATAGTCCCATTTTATTTATAATTAATTGCCAAAAAAAAGGATTTCATTTAAAAAAAATATATAACATTAGAGAATCTGTGTAAACCTGCATATGGTTGTGTTCGGGCTGACCTATAGAATAATTGTATCATGTCGCTGTTACCATATAGTGCATAACGTAGACACAGGAACCCCCCAAACGTTACCATATTGCATTCTTTTTTGCGATTTCATCAATTTATATCTTCATAAATAATATATTTGGAATTCCATCATACATGTTATGGGAAAATGAATGACGCCATTACAAAGTACAACTATTCCTGTAACAAATAAGCCCTTACATGGCCTGTAGATAAAAAACTGAGAGTGCTAGAGCTCTTAGGAGGGGAGGAGGGAAAAACGGAAACACTAAGATCAAAATTTGCGCGGTCCACTGGGTCATTTTGGGCCTGGTCCTCAAAGGGTTAAGCTGAGTCCACTACGTGGCCTGCGCTTGAAATTTCTATAGATATTCTGTAGTTTGAACATACCCTAATAATGTAGCAGATGTAAAACTGTGGAGAGACCACTTACTCTTCTGTGATAAACCACTAAATTCTCGGTTTATTGTAATCCCAAATAAACGGAGACCTGGGTTTGTAGGCGTGGGGTATCTGAGGTGGGCACCCATATTTGGAGAGGTCAGAAAGAAGAAAAGGATTCTTAGTAAGGTGCCTTCTTAACTACTACACGGACGGGCACTGTAGGAGAGCTGGAAGGCGTCCAATCATTGTCAGAGTTGATCAGGTAGCAGTGGGTTAAAATGAAAAGGCTTTATACCCAGTACAGTATAGAATAGGGACACGCTGTGGGTCATATTACCAAATCTTGCTCGCTTAAAGAGTTACAGTTTTAATAATTATAACCTTGTCTTGCAAAACGCTCTCAGACCAAATTACTAGTAATCCAAGGTTTCACTGTATTAATAAAAAGTAACAATTATTATCAACATTGAATCTTCTAAATAAAAAGGTATGACTGCACTCCCTATGCCCTGGCCTATTACAATCTAGCAGCAGGTTGATGGGTATAATGGCCACAGAGGGACAATATATTTGTGTGGGGGGCACAGAGGAGACATTAGTAAAGGGTTAAAGGGGTATTCCACCCAAGAGCTAAAAAACGAAATTCTCCCAAACCTAGCTGGTCTAACTCACAAAGTACCCCTCAGTATTTTGCATCTTGTCTTTCTAGCTGCTGCCATTCCTGAGCTATAAGTCTTTCTAAAAGTTGTTCTATGTCCAAGATGGTGCCAGCAAGGAAAGCCTCAGAGCCAACTGCCAAATATCTGCCTCATCTTGTAGTATCTACCCATTGCTGGCTCAATCTGCTTCTGCTCTACACTGTACGAAAAAAATCTATCATCACTGTTGTAGTATGTCAGTGTGGAGTATCGTGAGTTCTTAGAGATTCTGAGGAACTGTGTGTGTGTGTGTGTGTGTGGGGGGGGGGGGTGCCTTGGCTTAGGTCTCTTAAGCGTATCCTCTCTATGGCACACTTCATGAAGTTAAGAAGAGGCTCCATTGTAGTGACGTTTAAAGCGACACTGTCACCCCGTTTCTGTGTGAGGACTTCTCTACACAGCTGTAGAACCTAAATTCTGCAGTTTTCATACCTTACCTTTTTATAGAATTCTTGGTGCTTGGTCCAGTGAAAAATGCTTATTATTATTGGTGGTTTGTGCCACCCGGGCGGGGCTTCACACCTGCAGCGCCACTGAGCCCTGCCCACATCCGCACCATAGACCCCGCCCCTCCATGGCATCATCGGTGTCTAGGCCCTGTGGCCATTGAAAAGGGCCGGCCTAGAGGACTAGGCCCAACCCCCTATATATGATGGGAGTTGTAGTTGTGCCGTCTTTGGCTCCCCAGGTTGCAGAAGTTCAACCCTCACCGTGCCCTACTGGCAGTTCATTATGAGAGTTGTAGTTTTCAGCTGGAGAGTCAAAGATTGGAAAACAATGATTAGAGAATGACAGTACAGACCATTAATTATAGGGGGCAGTAGTGTGTTTGTTGGTCAAGCAGGAGTACATTATTACTACTGGGGCACAGCAGGACAGTGGGCAGTTACTATGTGGCACAGCAGGACAGGGGGCAGTCACTATTGAAGCACAGCAGGACAGGGGGAAGTTACTATGGGGAAACAGCAGAACAGGAGGCAGTTACTATAGTGGCACAGCAAGGAAGGAGGCATTATTACTATGGAGGCACAGCAGGGAAAGGAGGCATTATTATTATAGCGGCACAGCAGGACAGGGAGCATTTTATTATATGCACTGTAATCATTTTAACTACCTGGTTGGGTTCATATCTGGGCAGGTATTAACTACGGGTGCTTTCAGACCACGGAATGGAGAACTTCCCGCGGATTCCGCCACTCTTCCCATAGACTCCATTTTATGCTCAGGCGGATTCCACTGCCTGCCTTAAGAACTGACATGTCAATTCTTTGGACAGCATGAGCATAAAATGGAGTCTATGGGGAGGGCAGAGATTCAAGCGGGAGGGGGCACGTGGCAGAATCCGCAGGGAAGTTCTCAGCACGGATTCCATAGTATGAACGCACCGTAAAACAGAAGCAGTTGGCATGCAGCATTATGTGTCCCTCTGTGTAGGCAGTGTATGGCGCAGTTACTCGGGCGGTGTATGTGTATGATGCTGTTACTCGGGCAGTGTATGTATATTGCGCCGTTACTCGGGCAGTGTATGCGTATTGGCGTCGTCCTCGGGCAGTGTATGTATATGGCGCCGTTACTCGGGCAGTGTATGTGTATGGCGCAGTTACTCGGGCAGTGCATGTGTATGGCGCTGTTACTCGGGCAGTGTATGTGTATGGCGCTGTTACTCGGGCGGTGTATGTGTATGGCCCGGTTACTTGGGGATTGTATGTGTATGGCGCCGTTACTCGGGCAGTGTATGTGTATGGTGCAGTTACTCGGGGATTGTATGTGTATGGCGCCGTTACTCGGGCAGTGTATGTGTATGGTGCAGTTACTCGGGCAGTGTATGTGTATGGTGCAGTTACTCGGGCAGTGTATGTGTATGGTGAAGTTACTCGGGGATTGTATGTGTATGGCACAGTTACTCGGGGAGTGTATGTGTATGGCGTAGTTACTCGGGCAGTGTACGTGTATGGTGCAGTTACTCGGGGAGTGTATGTGTATGGCGCAGTTACTCGGGGAGTGTATGTGTATGTATGGCGCAGTTACTCGGGGAGTGTATGTGTATGTATGGCGCAGTTACTCGGGGAGTGTATGTGTATGTATGGCGCAGTTACTCGGGGAGTGTATGTGTATGGTGCAGTTACTCAGGGAGTGTATGTGTATGGTGCAGTTACTCAGGGAGTGTATGTGTATGGTGCAGTTACTCGGGGAGTGTATGGCACTTTTGCATTGTACATTGCAGCATCACAACTTCGTCCTGTCAGTATCAGTACTATGTAAACATGCAGTGTGCTATGAGGTACATTATTATAGAGCAGACATCGCATGAGGTGACGAAGCCTCCTCAGCCGGCTGTCACGTGACCAGGCGTCCGGGAAGCCAGAAAGAAACCGCACAGCACCAGTGAGAGGAGCCGGTGACACGGCGGGCGCTGAGGATCATGCTCCCCCTGCTGGCCGCCCTGCTTCTGCTCCCAGCACAGTTCGGGGCTGCTGGGATCACCTATGAGCCCACCTGGGAGTCCCTGGATGCCCGGCCGATTCCTGACTGGTTCGACGACGTCAAATTCGGTATCTTCATCCACTGGGGGGTCTTCTCCGTCCCCAGCTTCGGCAGCGAGTGGTTCTGGTGAGCCGGAAATTCAGGGGTCTATGGAAACAAATCAGTGTGGCTTCTAGTGTGTGCAGTGATCTGTGTGCAGTAATTGGAGTGTGTACCTGCTGGTGTGTGCAGTGGTATGTGTGCAGTGATATTTGTGCAGTGATCTGTGTGCGCCTGCTGGAGTGTGCAGTGATTGGAGTGTGCAGTGGTTGGAGTGTGCACCTGCTGGAGTGTGTAGTGATCTGTGTGCACCTGCTGGAGTGTGCACTGATTTCTGTGCAGTGATATGTGTGCAGTGATCTGTGTGCCGTGATTGGAGTGTGTAGCGATATGTGAGCTGTGTGCGCCTGCTGTCAGCTTTGGGAAGATTTGGGCATTGTCTTTGCTCACAGTAACTGATCCGACCTTTTATTTTACCATTATATGAGGAATGAAGTGTGAGCTCTGATTGGTTGCTTAGTATAAATCTGCCCCATACTTCTGTGTCTACAAGATCCTGAAACAAATTCCATACTTACCATTAAACACTGGGGGAATTTATCATTTCCTTCCCAAGCACAGAATGGCAGCATTGGGAGACTCCAGAGCGCCCCTCAATGTCTAATTGTTGTTCCGCATTAGCTAGGAGTGAGCTCTTGCTATTGCTAAACAATGGGGCTGTGATCTTTCAGCATCTCTGTCATCTTTACATCTTTTTTCCTCACAAATGTTCCAGAACCAAATATTTTCCCCATTGTTTCTGTTTTCTTATAATGAGAATTGTGTAGTTGTCGTGCAAAGCAGGTGAAGCTGGAACATGTCCTAGATGGGAACTACACAGGCTTCTAAATTAGAAGTTTCCTTTAGCAACAAGACCCTAAATATAGGTGCACAGTCTGCACCCTGTTACTAGGCTGGTGTACAATGCCTTATACACACATTATATTACACTTCAAGAGAATTGAAGAAAAGTTCCAATTTAAAGAAACCCTATTGGAGGACATATTGGTTTTGAGAAAAACGCAGAAAGTATACATATCGTTAACCCCTTCATGACCCAGCCCCAAATGTCCTACATGACAACCCCAAAAATATTATTTATGGAGTGAAATTGGAAAAAGAAGCAATTGTAACTTTTTGAGGTTCACGTTTGTACGTAATGCACTTTGCGGTGAAACAGTCATAGCTATAGATCACAGCGTTTAAGGGGTTAATGAGACCCAGCTACCTCTTATTACCTCCGGCCCCAGACACACTGTGTGCGGGACTGCTCTCGCTGCAGCGGTCCCGCACATCAGTAGGCCCCTGAAGTCAGGAAAGTATATATATATATATATATATATATATATATATATACATTCCTACTGCACGGGGAGAGGTGAAAATATATATATCTTTTTTTTTTTCTACAAAAACTAAATGTTCCTTAAAATTACTCTATTCCCATCCTTATAACGCTTTTATCCTTTTGTCTATGGGGCTATGTGAGGTGTAATTTTTTCCGCCATGATCTGTAGTCTCCATTAGTACCTTGTTTGCGTATATGCGACTTTTTCATCACTTTTTCTGGATTTGATGTCAGCAAAAATTAGCTATTTTGCACTTTGGAATTTTTTTGCGCCTACACCATTTACTGTGCATGGTCAGGAATGGTATAGTTTAACAGTTAAGGCGATTATGCACGTGGCAATACCAAATATGTTTGTCTTTTTTATTTATATATTTTAATTTATTAAAGCGACTCTGTACCCACAGACTGACCCCCCAAACCACTTGTACCTTCGGATAGCTGCTTTTAATCCAAGATTTGTCCTGGGGTCCATAACTGCAGGTGATGCAGTTATTGTCATAAAAATAAACGCACACATCGTATATGCAGCAAATACGCAGCAGATCTGCAGCAGATATGATGGTGCAGATTTGATGCTGTGTTCAGTTATTTAGATCTAATCTGCTGCGTATCTGCTGTGTATCTGCTGCGTATCTGCTGTGTATCTGCTGCGTATTTGCTGCGTATCGCAGCAGTAAATACGCTGCGTATACGGTGTGTGTGTGTTTGTACCCTTAATCCTACAGCGCTGTGTCTAACGGCCGGGGCTTAGATTTGTATATGCATTAGGCTGGCACATCCTCTCTGTCCTTCCTCCCCACCCTCCTCACTAGGAATGTTCCAGGCAGATTGATTCCTATTCCCCACCTGTGGCAGCCTGGCACATGGGCTGGATCGTTAATACACCTGTGCAAAGCTCAAACAGCAGTAAATGTTCCTGGATCATTCCTAATGATGAGGAGAATGGGGAGGAGGGAGGGAGAGGTGGTGCCAGCCTAATGCATATACAAATGTAAGCCCCGGCCGTTAGACACAGCGCTGCTGGATTAAAAGTTGTTTTTATGACAATAACTGCATCCCCTGCCGAACGGAACCCAGGACAGATCTTGGATTAAAAGCAGCTATCTGAAGGCACAAGTGGTTTGGGGGGGTCAGATTGTGGGTACAGAGTCGCTTTAAATAAGAAAAGGGGGGTGATTCAAACTTTTATTAGGGATGGGAATTAAAAACCCTTTTTTTTTTTTTTTTTTTTTTTTTTTTAAACATACACAGTAATTAGAAGTCCCCCTTGGGGACTTGCTCTATTACTCTGGTCTGCTGCAGACCAGATCTATAGATTACCAAGCCAGGATCAGTGTTATTCCAACACTGTGAGGAAAAGTTATCCCCCCTCCCCCTGTTCTCGCGGATAAATTCTGCAGAATGCCATCGCCTGTAGGCGCTCACGATCGCGCGCCTTTTCCGACGGCTCCATAGACACCATTCTATGGGCCGGCTGATTCTGCATTCCGCTGAAAGAATTGACGTGACAATTCTTTCGGCGGCATGCAGAATCAGCCTGCCCATAGAATGGTGTCTATAAAGCCGGGCGAAAGGCGCGTGGCCGTGAGCGCGTACAGGTGACGGAGTTCTGCTGAATTTATCTGTGAGAATTCCTTAGTCTGAACCCACCCTATAGGTGGAAATTGAACAGGGTTAAATCTTATCTAACTGGAGCTCTCCTTTAATCCTATGATTCCTCAGTATTAAAAGCTGATCAGATTCATAGTTTGCAACTATTAGGGAGGAGCTGATTCTATGCAGCATCTGAAGTGGAGCCATGTTCTCACATCTGCTCAGGATCCCAGGTGAATAATTCAGTTTACCTGTTTTTCGTTTTATCCTGTTGCTGGCCAATAAAACACAATGGGAGAATCAATTCACTGATCTTTTTTTAAAGGTAAATACCTGATTGGGCTGTGCACTAGCAGGACTGAGGTCAGGCAAAAGTTTCCTTCCCTCCTGCCAAGAGCCTGAGGATTTGTTAACACCTAGAGATGAGCAAACCTTGAGCATGCTTGGGTTCGTTCGATTCTAAGCGTCCTATTTCACGGGCCGAGGAGGGCCCGATCAACGATGTAAACGAGCGGCGATTTGCTAGATCGTCGCTCTTTTACTGGGCCTATT
Organism: Dendropsophus ebraccatus; assembly: GCF_027789765.1. Classification (NCBI taxonomy): domain Eukaryota; kingdom Metazoa; phylum Chordata; class Amphibia; order Anura; family Hylidae; genus Dendropsophus; species Dendropsophus ebraccatus. Next base: position 58,624,229 of record NC_091459.1, read on the forward strand.
CCACGGCCCGATGATCGTTGAGCGAGGGCTGCAAGGACATCGTTACCGATGTCCTTGCAGCCCTTGCAGCATCATACATTACCTGTCAGGGCTTCTCCGCGTTGTCTTCATCCCAGGGTCCCGCGCGCTCTATCTTCTGAATGGCCGGTCAGCTGACAGGCCACACTCAGCCAATCACAGGCCGCGGCGGTCCCGGCCTGTGATTGGCTGAGCGCTCCGTCAGCTGACCGTCCATTCAGAAGATAGAGCGCGCTGGACCCGGGGATGAAGACAGCGCGGAGAAGAAGCCCTGCAGCCAGGTAATGTATGATGCTGCTGCTTCTTCTCAAATCGTCGGTCGCCCGCCGCGCACCGCTATTCAACCATAACGATGCGCGGTGGGGGAACGATGATTTTAGGTCTGGTCCTAAATGAACGATCAGCCGATGACACGATCATCGGCTGATCGTTCTCTCTATTTCACCGAACGATAATCGGCCGAATCGGGCCAAATGGGGCCGATCCGGCCGATTATCGTTACTGTGGAATAGGGCCCTAAGTGTGCAACATTGGATTACTGGTGGCTGCAAAACTTGGATGCAGCCATAAGCCATAGGCTGTATCCATGTTTTCCAGGACTCCCTAGAGCTGCATCCAACTTCTTCAGCCACCGGTAATCAGATGCCACGCTTTTGGAATCGGACAACCCAATTGTGCTCAAGGTTCACTCATCTCTATTCACACCCCACTTTTAAGCCTGTTTTTCAGTCAAAAATGTCTGAAATTTCTTTCGCTGTTCTATTTTCAGCCGTCGGCAGTCACATTACATTGAAGAGAATGTTTACCTCTTTCGTTGCTGTTTCCAGCCTCTTCCTCCTCCTTAGCTGAAAATCAGGATTCCTACATTAAATTTACATTGTTGATAATATAACATTCAGCATAAAGTTACAGCACAGATCTCCTCACACAAAGGCCCTGACACCCGCATTGTTTTTTTAGAATGTTTTTAAAGTGGTTGCTCACCCCAAAAAATTTCTTTAAAATCCACTGGTGCCAGAGATCTGTAATTTTACTTCTACTAAAAAAATGTCAAGTCCCCTGTAGTTATCAGCTGCTGTATGTCCTGCAGGAAGTGGTATTTTTTCCAGTGTGGAGAGCAGGAGAGGTTTTCTATAAGGGTTTGCTACAGCTCTGGACGGTTCCTGACATGGACAGAGGTGGCAGCAGAAAGCACTGTGCCAGACTGGAAAGACTACACCACTTCCTTCAGGACATACAGCAGCTGATAAGTACTGACAGACTCCATATTTTTTTTAATACAAGTAAATTACAAATCTCTGGCCCTTTTTGGTACCAGTTGGTTTGAAAGACATTTTTGTTGGGGTGAACTACACCTTTAATTTACAGAGCCTACAAGACTTGAGCATTGAGCTGTTCAATAGACCGCTGGATTGTTTGTGCAGCTTTTTACTGACATCGTGGACAAACATGTCGACATGTTTGGCTGATAATCAGACCATGTATTAGGCCCCTTAGAAGAAGGGGGTGTCAAAGACATGTTAGAACATTGCTCTGCTGCTGCAGGTTGCAGTCTCCATTTCTTGAATTCAAGAGAAAATGCTTAAAAGTGAATGTATCAGTTCAATCCATATCCATCAAGACCTTATAGGGCACTGCTACGCTTATTGCGCTTTTCTCAATCTGCCACCTGGTACCCGCGATTTGCATTGCTGTATGAATATGCAAATTAGGTTGTTCGGTGAACTGGAGGTGAGCTTAGCCAATAACTGCCACCCCCTACTGTGTTGACCTGTTGAGGCAGAGCCATTTTTGTTATTATATATATTATACTATCCTTATTATAAGACAGTCCTGAAATCTTAAGCCACTGGGCTTAAAGGAGAACCCTGGACATAATATAAAAAAATCACAGAGGGCAGGGGATGGTAGGAACAAAACATGTGCCCCCGCAGCAGCAGTGCCATGGCTCACTCGCAGCCTTTGATCACCTGTGTCTCCCAGCTTTCAGTATTTTCACAATTTGTCAAGAACTACCTGCTTAGCCTGTCAGTGACTGCAGAGCTGTCATGTCCAGACTTCCCCTCTAAAACAAAGGGACTTTTATATGGCCCCATCAATATAGTAAATCTGCTAGATCGGTGCTCGTTTACTGAGCCTATTACACAGCTCGATTATTGTGCAAGGGTACTCCTTGCAGCCCAGAACGTCATGAAAAGCAGGTAGTTCGTGCAACATGACATTCCAGAAACGTCATGCTGTCCCTGCCTCCCCCCACTGTCCCTAGTGGCGATTAAAATTTTCAAGTATTTGCGCAAATCTTAAAATAAATGTATCAACCAAAGTATACCACTAATAAAAGAGGAATATGTCACAAAAAAACAATCTCAGAATCACAGCTTTAATTAAAAGCATCGCAGAGTTATGACTACATAAAGAGAGACCGGTCAGATTTGAAAAATAGGCCCTGGGCATTAAGGCCAAAACAGACTGCAGAGGCAAGGGGTTAAAGCATAATAATAAAGTATATACGTTCCATCTCCACGTTCCCTGTTGTCTTCCTGTAGGCTACCTGCAGCCTACAGTGCAAGTGTGGAGGTTCCGTCCCAGACAGTGATTGGCAGAGGTATATACAATAGCTGCTGCTCACTACTCAGCCCCCCTCCTCTGTGGAATGAGCCCACAGAGCAGGCCCGGACTGGTAATTTGGCAAACCGGGCAAATGCCTGCTGGGCTGGCCAGATTACCAGTCCGTGGGCCACCCAGACTACATAATAAAAAAAAAAATCACATTATTATAAATAAAAAGGGCACAGATTGCACTTAAAATAAAATATATGGGGTAAAGAGGGGCAGATGGGGTTCACAGGGGGCATAGACAAACTAATTGGGGTACAAAATATGGGGCACAGAGGGGACATGAAAAAACTACATGGGCACAGAGGGTGTAGAACACTATGGGGCACAGAGGGACATATAAAAACTAAGGGGGGAGTCATTTATACATTGTAGGAGGCATAGAACACTATGGGGCACAAAGGGGGTATATAACATATGGGGCACAGAGGGGGCATATAACACTATATGGGTGCACCATGGGTGTATATATACACTATATGTGGCACAGAGGGGCATATAAACACTTTATGGGGCACAGAAGGGGCATATAAACACTATATGGGGCACAGAGGGGGCATAAACCACTATATGGGGCACAGAGGGAGCATATAAACACTGTATGGGGCACAGAGAGGGCATATGAACACTAAATGGGTGCACAGTGGGGGTATATACACACTATATGGGGGCACAGAGGGGGTATGTATACACTATATGCATACCTCCCAATTTTGGCTGAGAGGAAAGAGGGACATTGACACGCCTCTAACCCCAACCAAAGACATGTCCCTAAACACCCAAGACACGCCCCTACCCCCCCAAGACACGCCCCTAAACACCCATATCTCGTGTTCCACTGTTATTCACACAATCATGTAGGATATCATGGTTTAAACTACTTTTTTATATTTTCTGCTGTCATACAGGAGCCTATACTTACCTGCCCATGCTTCAACTGTGTATTGTTGCAGTGTCGCTGATGTCCCCCACTGACTGAAATGACTCCACTTCCAAAATGAACTTATATTGGGAGTGACCGTTCGCTTGAACCATGGGTCTCCAAACTGCGGCCCTCCAGCTGTTGCAAAATCACAACTTCCATCATGCATGGACAGCTAAAGCTTTGGATTTGGCTGTCCAGGCATGATGGGAAATATAGTATTGCAACAGCTGGAGGGCCGCAGTTTGGAGACCCATTAGACAATCACTGACAGCTGTCGTATCTCAGTTAGTGATTGGCTAAGGCTAGGTTCACACTGCGTTTTCAGCATCCGTTTAACGGATCCGTCTTTTTTAACGTCCAGAAAAATAGGGTCAGCAACGTTTTTTTGGTCCGTTTTGGTCCGCCAAAAAAAAACGGATCCGTTTTTTTTTTATAATGGAAGTCAATGGAAAAACGGATGCACACAAATGAATCCGTTTTTTGCAATCCGTTTTTCATGCGTTTTTTGCAAAAAACGGATGCGTTAAACGGATGCTGAAAACGCAGTGTGAACCTAGCCTAAGGGGGCTGTCACTCCCAAGACAAGTTCATCTCGGAAGTGGGGCCATTTCAGTCAGTATATATATAAGTATGTAATACAATGCTGATAACTACACAGAATGGATATATATATATACACACTCTCATACAGGGGGATAATAAGTATATAATACACTGCTGCCTACACTGAATGAAGAGATATTTACATACACAGGAGAAAGATAAGTAAATAATACACTGCTGATCACTCTGTTGTCTGACTGCACCGCCTCCCCCTCCGACCCCAGCCGGAATGCATAGCAGTCAGACAGCAGAGTAATGAAGACCCCCCCGTAGTGTTAGAATGCCGCGGCACCCCCCAGGGACCCCTCACTGTGTCTCCACACAGCATTAGTAGTAAGTAATGCCCCCAGTTACGCCCCTGTGCTTCAGCCGGCTCCAGCGTCTCTCCTTCCTCTCAGGGCTCTGCTGGTGACGTCACTCAAGTCCTGCTCCGCCCCGGAACGCAGGGGATGAGAGAGACCTCTTGTGACCGGAGGCAGAATGCTGCTTCCGGCCACAAGGGCAAGCAGTGCACAGCCCCGCATCTGCGAGTGCTCATCAGGAGCGCTCGCAGTTAAAGGGCCAGGCATGTTTTGGCAAGCGGGACACTTGGGGCCGTATCGGGACATGACCCCGAAATCGGGACTGTCCCGCTTAATCCGGGACTGTTGGGAGGTATGTCTATGGGTGCCCAGTGGGTATATATACTTTATGAGGTCACAAAAGGGGCTGTGTATACTACATGGGGGCACAGAGGGGGCCTATTATATGGGCACAGAGTGGGCACAATACATACACAATATTACAGTGTGGGGTAATACATGGGGACTTTGTATAGAGGGGAGGATGGTGCTAATGCCAGGAGCCTAAAATGTTTGTCTGTCAGATTCTGTGGAGATGAGTTCTGCTCGGGAGAATCTTCATGCTGGCCAGGCCTGATGGGGGAGAAAAGCAAAGTGACAGACTGATCAGAGAAGACGTCACTTGTGAGTCCCTGGATGTAACTACAGTGTCAGGGCTGTGGAGTCGGTAAGCCGCAGCTCCGACTCCAACTCCGACTCCTGACTCCTGTTCCTTCATAAATAGATGGTCATATACCTGGGGAGTCATTTATCACACTGGCTTAGCAGCTTCTCCCTAATGAAGGGAGCAGGTGGTCTTTTCCTGCTAACAATGCCAGATACCTGTAATATAGAGGTCAGCCTTAGTGATGTTCAGGGGGTCACACATAGTGATATAGAGGTGTCAGCCATAGTGATGTTCAGGGGGTCACACATAGTGATATAGAGGTGTCACACATAGTGATATAGAGAGGGGTCACACATAGTGATATAGAGGTCACACAGTGATATAGAGAGGTCACACATAGTGATATAGAGAGGGGTCACACATAGTGATATAGAGAGGGGTCACACAGTGATATAGAGGGGTCACACATAGTGATATATAGAGAGGTCACACATAGTGATATAGAGAGGTCACACATAGTGATATAGAGAGGGGTCACACATAGTGATATAGAAGGGTCACACAGTGATACAGAGAGGTCACACATAGTGATATAGAGAGGGGTCACACATAGTGATATAGAGAGGGTCACACATAGTGATATAGACAGGGGTTACACATAGTGATATAGAGAGGGTCACACATAGTGATATAGAGAGGGGTCACACATAGTGATATAGAGAGGGGTCACACAGTGATATAGAGGGGGTCACACATAGTGATATAGAGAGGGGTCACACATAGTGATATAGAGGTCACACAGTGATATAGAGAGGTCACACATAGTGATATAGAGAGGGGTCACACATAGTGATATAGAGAGGGGTCACACATAGTGATATAGAGGGGTCACACATAGTGATATATAGAGGTCACACATAGTGATATAGAGAGGTCACACATAGTGATATAGAGAGATCACACATAGTGATATAGAGAGGGGTCACACAGTGATATAGAAGGGTCACACAGTGATACAGAGAGGTCACACATAGTGATATAGAGGGGTCACACATAGTGATATAGAGAGGGTCACACATAGTGATATAGAGAGGGGTCACACATAGTGATATAGAGAGGGGTCACACATAGTGATATAGAGAGGGGTCACACATAGTGATATAGAGGTCACACAGTGATATAGAAGGTCACTGTGGGGGGCACGCATGCACACACACAGCCTGCTGCAGCCATGGCACACATACACACAGCCTGCTGTAGTCATAGCACACACACAGCCTACTGCAGCCATAGCACGCACACATGCACACACACACACACACACACAGCTGCAGCCATTGAACACTGAAGAAAAACACACAATCTTCTCCCAGAGAGAAAACACCACACTGAGGACAGAGGTTACTGCTACACTACTTATGTATTCTCCTCCTCCTCTATATTACACAGGATATCTCAATATTACCATATTGCTGCTCATATACAGTCATCCAGCATCCAGGAAAAGAACAGCACAGATCTCCCCCCACACAATGGACTCTTCCAGCTCACAAACAAACTGCCAAATAGTGACCGACAACTTTTCCATGACCACCCTTATGTAATAGGGCCAGTGTCCTATTACTGATATATTCCCCAACCACCCTTATGCAATAGGACCAGTGTCCTATTACTTATATATTCCCTGACCACCCTTATCTAATAGGGCCAGTGTTCTATTACTGATATATCCCTCGACCACCCTTATGTAATAGGGCCAGTGTCCTATTACTGATATATTCCCCGACCACCCTTATGTAATAGGGCCAGTGTCCTATTACTGATATATTCCCTGACCACCCTTATGTAATAGGGCCAGTGTCCTATTAGAATGTTGCTCATAATATATATTCATGAGCAAAACTTGTAAAATTCATTTCAAAATTCAGTTCTACATTTTTTAAATATTTTTTTAAAGCTGGAGTCGGTACATTTTTTTCCAACTCCGACTCCAGCTAAAGCTAACTCCGACTCCAGCCAAAACTAGCTCCAACTCCGACTCCACGACTCCGACTCCACAGCCCTGTACAGTGTAATAACTTATATGGGGGAGGAAAGTGGGGGTACAATTAGGTTATGGGGTCTCAGGCACATCCTTGCACACATCCTTGTCTGTGTCTGCACCTGCTGACTGCTAATATTGCATCTTATGAGTACAGTCCTGCAGTCCTCCTCACACATTATATAGTAGTACTAGTACTGTGTGATACAGAAATAATATCATTAAAGAGAACCTATCACCTAAAAATCACTGTCCCTATTATTAAAGGTCCTCTCTCCCTAAGTCTATTCCTGAAGATACAGACTGCCTTTGCAGTCTGTATCTTATTCTTTACCTAATCCTCTTCTTCGGTGTAGTAATGCCGGGGCGCCGCCATCTTGATGACGTCACGCTGGAACGCACGTGCGTTCCAGCGTGACGTCATCAAGATGGCGGCGCCCCGGCATTACTGCACCGGAACAAAGGAGTAGGTAAAGTATAAGATACAGACTGCAAATGCAGTCTGTATCTTTATGAAGTCTATTTATGAAGATACAGACTGCATTTGCAGGCTGTATCTTATACTTTACCTAATCCACTTGTTCCGGTGGAGCAAGGCCGGTGTCGCCATCTTGATGACGTCACTTTGCGTTCCACCGCTGGAACGCAAGTGACGTATTCAAGATGGCGGCGGCCGGCCTTACTGTACCGAACAAGAGGATGAGGTAAAGTATAAGATACAGACTGCAAAGGCAGTCTGTATCTTCATTTTGTCTATTTATGAAGATACAGACTGCCTTTGCAGTCTGTATCTTATACCTTACCCAATCCTCTTGTCCGCTGCCGGGCGCCGCCATCTTAATTTAGTCACTTGCGTTCCAGCGGTGGAACGCAAAGTGACGTCATCAATATGGCGGCGCCCCCGGCATTGCTGCCACTCTGCATGACGGGAGCTTCCTGTCTCGCGCCGGCTCTTTTGAAAAGAGCCGGCGCGAGACAGGAAAGTAATGTGTGTATATCTCAAAAATACAGTTATAAAAATAATTAAGTGTATTTGCAAATATTAATAAAATTTAAATGTACAGCTAATTAGCAAAAAAAAAATTTTTGAATTTCGGCCATGATTGGTTCTCTTTAAGTGTTTACTGTGCATGAAAGAGGCCGATCAGCGAGGACAGGTGTGTGTGAAAGCTGGTGTTGCAGCACATTGCTCACTGTCACACAGGGTGGCTCCTGGCAGTGTCACTATGGTTGTGCCCTCTCTGTGTTACCTGGAGGAGGAGGAGGTGTTCCCTATAGAGAATGGCGGAGTACAGAGTTGGTGCTCACTATAGAGAATGGAGGTTGAGGGGATTGAGCTGTGTGGGGGTAGGTAATCCGTGATCTGTATTTCTTTTGGTGTTTGGGGTAAAAGTTAATGTGGCCTGGGGTCTAAAGTTACATGTTGGGGTATGAATATATTTTGGGTCTATGGCATAAATTTATTTGGGGCCCAAGTTATGAATTTATTTCACAGTCTGTGGATTCCATTTAGTCAGGGGTCTGGGATAATTTATTTAGGAGTCTGTGGGAAACAGCACAATGACAGGAAAGCGGACAGATCCTTTGTAATAGTTCTGTATTCTACCTGTGACTGCATATGATCACTGCTGTATACTCTTCTATAGTCTGCAGTATGACTGGGCGATTAATCGGATTAATTCGATTAATCGTCCAGAACGTTGAAATCGATTAGATTTTTTGTGAAAATTGTAAATTCGATTTTCACAAAAAATCATTTTGGGCTGCAGTGCCGGAGAGGAGCTGAGAGGAAGGGGGGTTGCGATGCGGGCCGGCGGGAGAGCCGTAGAGGGGCGGTGTGGGTGAGCGGGGAGAAGATGCTGGGTGGCCAGGCTGGAGAGGGGCGGTGCGGTGCCGGTGGCCTCCAGCTACTGACAGCGCCGCCACTGACCGTCCCCCGCCCCCTCCACTGAGCGTCCCACTCTCCTCCCGGACAGATATGGAGGTCCCGGGTCTGTGGAGGAGGAGGCCGCAGGGACTACAGTAGGTGGTGACCGCGGCGGTGCACGTCCTGGAGCTATACAGCTCAGTGCAGACCCCCGTTCCCGCTGTATAGCTCCGTGACCCGCAGCGACTCGATCACCACCTACTGTAGCCCCTGCAGCCTCCTCCTCCACAGACCCGGGACCTCCACGTCTGGCCGGGAGGGGAGCGTATGTGTGGAGGTGAGAGGAGGAGGAGATTTATGTGCCCTCCTGCTCCAATCACCTCCAGCTGCACCAGTCACCCCCCCAGTCCCCTCAGTGTCCCCCCAATCCCCTCAGTGTCCCCCCAATCCCCTCAGTGTCCCCCCAATCCCCTCAGTGTCCCCCCAATCCCCTCAGTGTCCCCCCAATCCCCTCATTGTTCCCTCAGTGTCCCCCCCAGTCCCTTAATCCCCTGTGTCCCCCCAGTCCCCTCAGTGTCCCCCAATCCCCTCAGTGTCCCCCCAGTCCCCCAATCCCCTCAGTGTCCCCCCAATCCACTTAGTGTCCCCCCAATCCCCTCATTGTTCCCTCAGTGTCCCCCCAGTCCCTTAATCCCCTGTGTCCCCCCCAGTCCCCTCAGTGTCCCCCCAGTCCCCTCAGTGTCCCCCCTCCAGTCCCCTCAGTGTCCCCCCCAGTCCCCTCAGTGTCCCCCCAATCCCCTCAGTGTACCCCCCAGTCCCCTCAGTGTCCCCCCCAGTCCCCTCAGTGTCCCCCCAGTGTCACCTCAGTCCCCCCTCAGTTTTACGCCAGTCCCCTTCAGTGTCCCCCCAATCCCCTCACAGTCCCCCCAGTCTCCCATCAGTGTCCCCCCAGTGTCCCCCCAGTCCCTTTCAGTGTCCCCCCAGTCCCCTTCAGTGTCCCCCCCAGTCCCCCATGTCCCCCCAGTCCCCTCAGTGTTTCCCCCCCAGTCCCCTCAGTGTCCCCCCCAGTCCCCTCAGTGTCCCCCCAGCCCCCTCAGTGTCCCCCCAGTGTCACCTCAGTCCCCCCTCAGTTTTACCCCATTCCCCTTCAGTGTCACCCCAGTCCCCTTCAGTGTCACCCCAGTCCCCTTTAGTGTCACCCCAGTCCCCTTTAGTGTCCCCCAGTGTCACTCCAGTCCCCTTCAGTTTTACCCCATTCCCCCTCAGTCTCCCCAGTCACCCCTCATCTTTACCTGTACTACTACACCCCTTAGCCACTATACCTCCACTACTACACCCCTTATCCACTATACCTCCACTACTACACCCCTTATCCACTATACCTCCACTACTACACCCTACGTAGATGGAGGCACAAACATGATTTCCTATACTATATGGGGCCTCTGTTACACTGGAAAGCAATACAGTTGTTGTCTGAAATATCATTAAAATAGTATCTGATGTTGCTGGTAGAAAATGTCCTGTTTATTTAGCAAAAAAGGAAAAAAAATCGAGATTTAAATCGAGAATCGTCCAAAAAATTTTAAAAATCAAGATTTTATTTTTTGCCCATATCGCCCAGCCCTAGTCTGCAGGGTGTAATACTCTGCAGCATCTGTGTATACTTGGTATCTGATATCACTGCTGTATACTCTTCTATATTCTGCAGGGAGTAATACTCTGCAGCATCTGTGTACATCTGATACTACTGCAGTATACTCTTCTATATTCTGTGGGGTGTAATACTCTGCAGCATCTGTGTACACCTGGTATCTGATATCACTGCTGTATACTTTTCTGTAGCCTGCAGGGTGTAATACTCTGCAGCACCTGTGTACACCTGGTATCTGATATCACTGCTGTATACTCTTCTGTAGTCTGCAGGGTGTAATACTCTGCAGCATCTGTGTACACCTGGTGTCCGATATCACTGCTTTATACTCTTCTATAGTCTACGGGGTGTAATACTTTGTGTACACCTAGTATCTGATGGCTATTTGGTCAGTGTATGGCGGTATTTGTGATTATATTGGTAGTGTACACTTAGTTTTCTCTCTGATATTTCTGGGCTTTATGTATGTAAGAAAATGATGTGACAAAGTGGGGATAAAAATTCTTATCATTCTTCTTGGTGCAATGGGTGTGTGTGGGGAGATATATAAGTGGGCTGCTGGGATTTGTGTGCCAGGGCTGCTTTTCAGGCCCAGTCCGGCCCTGCCACAGAGTTATACCCTCACATATGTATCCCATACAAAAAAATAGTTAAAATAGGTAATGTTAATTTTGTCTCCATGAGGCTTGTCATAAAGCATGTTACTATATGCTGTTAAAAACTGCTTAGGCATCATGGCAGTCCCCATAATAATGTACTACAGGTGAAACAAAAAAAATTACAATCAAAATCGAAACAAATTAGAAAAAAAAAAGAATGTGCCTGTATCTGTCTGTAATGGGTAAAAACACATCTAGTCCATACGTTCTCTTAAAGAGGTCTCCATCCATAAAACCATGTAGAGTGAATATACTTGTTCTTTATTGTTTAGGTGGTATTGGCAAGAAAAGAAATCTGAGGCTTATGTCACTTTTATGTCAAAGAATTACCCTCCAGATTTCACTTATCAGGATTTTGGGCCACAGTTTACCGCTGAATTCTATGACCCACAAAAGTGGGCAAACATTTTTAAGGATTCAGGTGCCAAGTACATTGTCCTCACCTCCAAGCATCATGAAGGTAAATATTCAGGGTTTACTTTTTTTTTAGTTTGTTAGAGGGGGGATTTATCACAACCAATCAGAGCTTAAAGGGGCACTCCTGTAAGCTATTTCTGTTTGCAAATCTCTAATCTTTCAGTACTTAGCTACTGTATGTTCTTCAGGAAGTGGTGTACTCTTTCCAGTCTGACACAGTGATCTCCACCTCTGTCCATGTCAAGACTTCTCCTACTGCTTCTCCTACCTGAGCCACCCCCCCCCCCCCTTCCTTTTATCTTTCATACATGGTGACTTTTTTCATTTTTTGGGGGGTTGATATTATTACCGTATTTTTTTCCACCATTGTACTTGTTTTTTCATTACTCTTCATCCATGTTGTGTTTAGGGGTCAATTCTTAGTGTATCCTGTCTGGGACGCAAGCGGGATATTGATTTATGCATTTTAAGTGTTTTTAATGCTGTCATGGTCTTGTGAGGAGGCTTGTCTCCTTTTGTCTGCTTCTTTTATTAATTTTGTGTACTTTGACTAAATAAAACATTGGATGTGCAGCTCTTGTGTGCTTTTTTTCTGTTTATATGCATAGCTGCACTATGTTATATAGTGTGGTGCCCACCTTTTTGCTTGTTCCAGCAGTTGTTGCCATCTCAAAAAGCTGCTTGTATATTGTCCTGTAGCCCATCCCAGTTTTATGCAGGTCTACAATTTTGTTCCTGGTGTCCTTAGACAGCTCTTTGGTCTTGGCTATGGTGGAGAGGTTGGAGCGTGATTGACTGTGTGGACAGGTGTTTTCAATGCAGGTAACGAGTTCACATAGGTGCAGTTAATCCAGGTAATAAGTGCAGAGTAGGGGGAGCTTCTTATAGAGGAACTGGTTGATCGTTAAAGAGGACCTTTCACCCCCCCCCCCCCCCACCGTGCCGGGGTGACAGGCTCCCGACCCCGCGTTGGGGGGGCTGTAACGGGGGGGTCGGGAGCCTGTCACCCCGGCACGGGGGGTGACAGGTCTCCTTTAATCATATATTTTTTCATGCAATAAAATGGATTATGTAAAAATCATACAATGTGATTTTCTGCAATGTTTTATAGATTATGTGGGAGATTTATGAAAGGGTGTAAATATACACCTGGTGTAAACTGTCCACAGCAACCAATCACAGCTCCTCTTTTATTCTACCAGAGCTGAAAGCTGAGCTGTGATTGGTTGCTGTGGGCAGTTTACACCAGGTGTATATTTACACCCTTTTATAAATCTCTCCCTATTTGTCTCTTACAGGTCAGGTGTACCTATAATAAAAATTACATCCCTCTCTGTTCTTTTTAGTTGGCAAAACTTGCAAAATCGACAGCATATCAAATACTTATTTTTCCAATGCTTTTGCAACAATGCATCTTAGTGTAGACTTTAGTCATGCCTTAGTTTTATTTTGTGTTTATTTTTTTTCTTAGCAATTTCATAAATCAAACATTATTTTCTTTAAAGGTTACACCTTATGGGGTTCCAATTTTTCTTGGAATTGGAACGCCTTGGATATGGGATCAAAACGTGACCTAGTCGGTGAGCTGGCAGATGCCGTAAGGAAGAATACAGATTTGCACTTTGGACTTTATCACTCCCTATATGAGTGGTTTAACCCTCTTTTCCTGACCGATAAAAAGAATAATTTCCAAACATACAATTTCCCAAAGACTAAATCATTGCCTGAATTATATGAAATTGTAATAAAATATAAACCAGAAATTCTTTGGTCAGATGGAGATGCTAATGCCTCATATACCTACTGGAACAGCACTGGCTTCTTGGCTTGGCTGTACAATGAAAGGCAAGTTGACCGTTTTGAAGTCCATGATGGAAAAGTATAGTAACTCTACATTGATATTATTATTGTTCCTTGTAATATATTGTAGTTGCAGATAATTTTATGCACCTTTGTATTCTTCCCCCTTTTTAGCCCTGTTAAAGACATCGTAGTAACTAACGACCGTTGGGGATCGGACTGCATGTGTAAGCATGGAGACTTTTACACTTGTAAAGACCGCTATAATCCTGGCCATCTAGTGCTTCACAAATGGGAAAACTGTATGACTATTGACGAGAAATCCTGGGGATATCGGAGGGATGCCTCATTATCTGAATTAATGACAATTGAAGAATTGGTACAGGTATGCTGAAGACTAAGTACTAACATAACTAATAGACTTGAAATAATTAATGGAGTTGTCTTTGACAATTACAAAATTGGTTAGGCCTTTTACATAGGCTGATTATCGGCTAGGAGTGTTGCTAGAAACGCTCCTGCAGCTAATAATCGGCCCATGTAGAAGTGATAGCGATCAGCTAACGCCTTATCTTCGGCTGATTGCATCTTTTGATCATGCTCCAAAATGTATCGCTATCGGTTGCACATCTTTCTGTGTAAACAGGGTTATGTGTAGCTTATAATGATAAAAGGAATCTGACAGCATAGATATGTATTTAGGATATACTGTATATATAGAATATGTGTATAGCCATGCTCTCCAGATCACAAGCAGTGTATACTGTTTTTTATTCCTGTGCTTTGCGGCTTCTGTATCTTCAGGCCCCCCTCCCCCAAAATGATTGACAGTTGGTAAAGGCAGGGCCTGAAGATACAGCAGGAGGACTGGGGAGCCAAATCACAAGCAGCGCTGATGGTAAGTACAGTGGCACCTTGGTTTAAGAGTAACTTGGATTAAGAGCGTTTTGGAAGAAGCGCTCACAGTTTCTTGTAACTTGTAACTTGTAACTTGGATTAAGAGGGGAGGGGTGTGGTCTGCATAGCAGGGTCTGCAGCACTGTACTCTGACCCAGGAAGTCTCCCTCACCTTCCAGATCCACTTCAGGCTGGGGCTTGCATCAGGGGACAGGACTGTGGAGGTAATTTCTTCATAGCTGTAACCCCTCTCTTCCCAGACAGAGTGCTGCATTTATGTACCCACATTTGCCCTGCTTATTCCTTCATATTCCCTGCAGTCTCTGTCAGCTCCTGTATTCCCCATCCTCTCCATTCCAGCTATAATGTTCCTGCACATACACTCAGCTATACACACTGCTGCTATAATGTGCCTGCACTTACACTCAGCCATTCAAACTTCTGTATAAAAAAGTTTCTGTCTCTGTCCTCCTGCACAGCTCTGTGATTCTCACTTCCTAATTGGTCCATGGTGAACACACACCCCTTCGTCATTGCTTTCATGTGACCACACAGACCTCTGACAGCAGCCCTGCTTTTCTATTCTAGCCTGTTGAACTATGCTACTCCATTATTGGGATCTGCAGTTCCATTCTGTATCTATAAAATGCTGCTGTGTTATCAGGTTTATGCACTTACTATACATTATACACCATATGCAGACTGCAATAATGTATAATAGAACATATTCAGCGGTTTGTCTCTATTTGTTTCATCTGTTCTACATTTTATTCAGAATAAAAAAATGATTATTTTGGGGGTGTGGGACCAACTGTCAGCATTTAATTGATTTCTTTGGTATAAGAGTGGTTTGGTCCTGGGAACAAATTATGCTCATAATCCAAGGCACTATTGTAAATGTAATCTGGAAACAGACAGCACAGGTATATGTATAGCTGTGCTGTCAGTTTCCAGGGCTGCATGAATGATACAAGGGTTGTTCTTGCTGCTCAGTTTCTTCTGCTGTGTAAAAGCACCGCAAGCAAGCATTGATATCGCTGATCAGTGCTCATTTGCAGCTGCAAAATTGTATGTTAAAAGATCTTGAGTTTAATACCAGGAACAGCAACAGCCACTAGAGAGCTGTGTCTGGGAAACAAGGGGGTACAACACCTGCTGAAGTGCTGCCATCTACTTCAGTCAGTGAAATGGTCAATCTGCTTGAGTTGGACCTCAGCAATCTTATATTGATAGACCATCCAAAGGATAGGTCATTAATTTTGTAGCCCCGACTACCCCTTTTAAAGACGTTATCCAAGATTAGAAAAAGCACAGATGCTTTCTTGCAAAAACAGTACCACTCCCTTCCTCAGGTTGTGTGGTATTACAATTCAGCTCCATTCACTCCAATGGAACCTAGCTGAAAAAACACACCCAAACTTGGGACAAGAGAGGTGCTGATTCTGAAAGAAAGCAGGTATGTTTTTGTAGGCCTGGATAACACCTTAAGGCTGGGTTCACTCTACGTATATTTCAGTCAGTATTGTGGTCCTCATATTGCAACCAAAACCAGTGGATTAAAAACACAGAATGAATCTGTTCACACAATGGTGAAATTGAGTGGATGGCCGCCATATAACAGTAAATAACTGCCATTATTTCAATATAACAGCCGTTGTTTTAAAATAACAGCAAATATTTGCCATCAAATGGCGGCCATCCACTCAATTTCAACATTGTGTGAACAGATCCTTTCTGTGTTTTTAATCCACTCCTGGTTTTGGTTGCAATATGAGGACCACAATACTGACTGAAATATACGTAGTGTGAACCCAGCTTTAACCTCTTAAGTACATATGACGTACCCGTACGTCATATGTCTTCAAGAGCACTTCAAAGCACCCCTGCTTTGAAGCGCTGCGGTCCCGGGTGCCGCGTGTAGCCCGGGACCGTTGCTATTAGCATGCACGGTCCGATAGCCGTGCCCACTAATTAGCTAATTAGACGTTGTCCCGGAGGAGCGATCTCTGTTGCTGCTGCCGGCCGGGGACGGCTCCAAGATGGCGCCGTCCCCGGCTCAGCACTCATTTGTTTCCGGCTGCAGCAGCCGAAAGCAAACGAGTGCCGATCTCATTGATCTTTGCTGTATATCTATACAGCAAAGATCTCAATGAGAGATCAAAGTATATATACTAGAAGTCCCCTAGGGGGGCTTCTAGTATATGTGTAAAAAAAAAAAAAAAAAGTGTTGTTAATAGTAAAAAGCCCCCTCCCCTAATAAAAGTCTGAACCACCCCCCTTTTCCCATGTTATAAATAAAAGTAAACAAACAAATAAATAAATAAACATGTTTGCTATTGCCGCGTGCGTAATCGCCCGAACTATTAATTAATCACGTTCCTGATCTCGCACGATAAACGGCATCAGCGCGAAAAAATCCCAAAATGCAAAATTGCACATTTTTGGTTGCATCAAATCCAGAAACAATTTAATAAAAAGCGATAAAAAAGTCCTATATGCGCAATCAAGGTACCGATAGAAAGAACACATCATGGCGCAAAAACTGACACAGCCCCATAGACCAAAGGATAAAAGTGCTATAAGCCTGGGAATGGAGCGATTTTAAGGGATGTATATTTGTTAACAATGGTTTGAATTTTGAAATGGTTTGAATGGTTGAAAGGCCATCAGATACAAGAAAAGGTATACATGTTATATATCGTTGTAATCATAAAGACTTGAGGAACATGCATAACAAGTCAGTTTTACCCCAGGGCGAATGGCGTAAAAACAAATACCCCCCAAATAATAGAAATGCGTTCTTTTTTTTTTCAATTTCACCACATTTTGAATTTCTTTCTGGTTTCGCAGTGTACTTTATGCAAAAATTCAGCCTGTCATTGCAAAGTACAATTAGTGATGCAAAAAATAAGGGCTCATGTGGGTTTTTAGGTGGAAAAATGCAAGTGCTATGGCCTTTTAAACACAAGGAGGAAAAACCAAAAACGCAAAAACGAAAATTGGCCCCGTCTTTAAGGGGTTAAAGGTGAATATAAAACATTTAGCAGTAATGTAAGCAAATCCCCAGTAATTTTAGGTCCTTGATTTTGTTTATTTGTCTAAAGTGCTCCCCTACCCCAACCACATAGCAACATCTAAATAAAGGACAGATTTATCAGCCAGTCTAAAGGCCGTATTACATGGCCCGATCAATATTGTAAATGAGCGCTGATCTGCTAGATCAGCGCTCGTTTACTAAGCCCACTACGTGGCTCGACTATTGTGCAGCAAGGGCTGCACGGACATGGTTGGCAATACCGTGGCCAGTGATTGACTGAATGGCCTGTCACTTCAGAGGCTGGCTCTGCGGTACTCGCGGAAGCTGCAGGACCAGGCAGAAGCGAGGAAGGTACCTGGTAGTGTGGACATGGCTGTTTGAATTGTTTATTTATAAAAAATTTTTGTAAATGAGAGGGTTTTTTATTAAAGATTTTTTAGTAGAATAACAAGTAATGCAGAAAACAAAAAGCTTGCAAGTGGTACTCGGCAGTAAATGTAACATAAAACAACACATAGGGGGAAATTTAGCATGGCTTTTGTGCCAATTCTTAGGTGTATAACTAGATTTTTGGCCTAAGTTCTGTTAATGAACCAGTATTTGATAGGTGAATTATTTTTGGGAGGGGATACTTTTTAAAAAAAAATCTGTCTGTTTTGAGTATTCATCCAAAAGTTTGCATAATCTGGGATTTGCGCCCAATTTATTATTTGCAACTTTTTTTTAAAAAAAAGTTGCAAAAACTGGTTCAGGCCTACTGTACATCTGGCCAGTACCATGTGAATTTGTTTTCGCAATTTTTGTTTTTTTGTGACTTTTTTTTTTTACCTAGATGCATTCACTATAGCAGTGCTACATTTTAATAAATCGGTCACAAGATATTAAAACAAAATATACACCAGTCCTCATTAGAAAATGCACACAAATTAGAATCCTTAGTAAATGTGCCCCATGGAGAATATTATGTTTAAGTAGAGCAAGTATGCATGTTAGGGCTAACTTACTAAACTCTCTGATAAGTAATGTTCTTGTCTCCTTGTCTTGTCATAACCCTTTAAAATTCCAGGTGCATCAAACCTATTACGCTACAGAACATCTATGCGTTGCGTTAAACAATTCTCAAAGACAGCATCTATCCCTCCAGGGAGGTTGAACTTGAAGCCTTGAACATATTTTAATAACAATACTTGGCATCAATTCATTGGCGTATAATGCTAGCCTATGATGAGAATGTGTAAGCCATATGCCTTTGATATCTGGAGAGGCTCTTAGGGCTACTTCAAGGTGCTCCTTAGACAGAACATACAGAATAGGTGACAAGGGGCATGCATCCTCGGGTGCCGTTTGCTATGGCAAATGGCACAGACAGGAGGACGTTAACTCGCACGCATGCAGTAGAGAGCCATGATTTTTCCTAACAATATCTTCTCCAGCCCAATTTGGGGCAAGTTGGCTTGGATAAAGGACCAGCGGATGCAATCTTTTGGGCATGGGACAAAAGGAGGAGGGTTTTATTTAAATTAGCCCTTGCCTCCCTCCGTGGTACAAAACCTGGTCTGTGTGGATAATGCTTGATAGGGACAGGGCTAATCTGTTGCAATTATTTTAGAGTAGAACTTTATGTCCACATTGATTAGGGAAATGGGCCTATGCAATGCGAAGTTCACTGTCCTTCCTAGGCTTAAGGATTACAAAAATCATCGCCATCAAGCATTGCGCCGTGAAATAGAGTTAAAGACCCTGGCTGAGAAGGGTGTTAATTGCAGGGAACTTATAAAACTTAGAACTTATAAAATTGAGCTGTATACCCATCCAGTCCCAGACTTTTTGCACTGTGTATAAACTGTAAACAGGGAGCTAACCTCTTAATATAGTGTAATATGGGATGCTACCTTAGTTAAACCAATACTACACAACACAAACCAAGACAAACTCATAGGTGCACCCACAAATCAATCAAAAAAATTTATTCTATTTAACATAAATTAATCCTTTACATAAAGCTAGACACACAATTAAAAACATTTAAAAAAAACACCCATAAGGGTGAGGATGTACAAATAAGCAGATACAATAAACTGACTTCCACACCGGAGAACCACCTAAATAGGATGGGATCCACAATATATAAATAGTTTTTTGTAATAAATGTTTGCAAAGGTCTTGATGCTATCTCCTTCTTGTTCCTAATAAAGTGCAAGTGCAAGATACCTTAATACAATAGCATGCCCAAAATTCATGCAGTAACTTCATATGCATGCATGAACCAATGAATCAAGAAATAAAGTGCTAATAAATATGCAAATCAATATTCATTCCATAATTTCATATATATGCATGATCCAAAAGACCAAAGGCTAAAGCACTAATGCAAATCATGAACCACCTGCAGTGATAACACCCCAAAATAGAGCACCAATGAAAAATTTAAACCACCTACAATAGTGCAGAAAACCTAATCAGAAAGTAAGGAAATAAGCAAAAAGGACCCTAATAGCAGCACAAAGTATAAAAATTTGAAAGATATCACTAAGGATCCCTGTGGGCTACTCTGGTCCAAAACCCTATCACGTATCGTCACTCCTGTATTGTGACTTTGTTAGGGGCCTTCGTCAGTGTCTAGCTTTATGTAAAGGATTAATTTATGTTAAATAAAATTTATATTTTTGATTGATTTGTGGGTGCACCTATGAGTTTGTCTTTTGTTTTGTGTTGTGTAGACTTTTTGCACTGGGCATTCCCTTTATGACCGCTGCCAATTCCGCTGTAGAGAACATGATGTCTAAATCGGTGACTGTCTTCGGCTGAAGTGTTGGGAGTTTGGTGGAGGACACATATGCCACATGTTCACTAAAGGGCCTCTTAAATTGTAATAGCATTGGTAATAATCTCTAAAGGACTCCACAATATTTATGGGCATTGTGATTGATGGGACATATGTGTGCATGGTCTTTGGATGCAAAAATTTTGCCAACACTGCACATTTGTTGGAGTATTCGTAAAATAATCAGCGCATACTCTCTCATAAGCGTGCATGTTTTTTAATTAAGAGTGGTGGCTAGAGATGAGCTATATTAATGGTAGTATTACAGTGTATAGGTTCGGGAGACAGGAAGAGATATTAAAGTGAAAAAAGGGCATCATTTCATAGTGCCAAAAACAACATTTACCATAACATACCAAAGTGCATTTAACTTTCACCACATCTCGCCCATCTCTCAGGCCCTGTAGGGCGACTCACGAATCCATACTCCTGCTCCCCTCTCCCACTGTTGGTACGCTCGAACCGGCTCACTTAGGTTTAAAGGGCCTGTGTGCTCTTGATTGGCTGCAGCCTGCAGCCTTTCTTTATTTAAATTCTGGCTTCACCTGGCTCTCCTGTTAAATACTCTGCTATTGCAACCTTACATAGTGGTCCCAGCTTTCCTGCTCATGATTCCTTTCCTCTGTGACTGTTGCCCAAGTTCCAGCCGTGAGTACTGCTGCAATGCAGCCTGCCTGCCTTACGTGTCTCTTGCTGCACCTTGCCTGCCACTTCTAGCAAGCCAAGCCAGGTGTAGGGACCTAGGGGTCACCTTTCGGAAGTCCAGCCCACCCTGGTGAAAAACAGTGGCCCCTTAGATCCCACTTCCTGGTGCGGCTTACGCCATTACTATTGGAAGTACAGCAGATCCATAACTACTACTGTTACAATATCTGACATGTTACAGCATTGAAGCTGTCAGTAGCAGATGGTGCTGTTTCGGTGGATGAGTGTTTGTAAAATGATGCTTACTTTCAGGACAGCAGCAGACACTTCAAAGTGGCAGCATTATTGTAATGGCGGTCTGGTGTCCACTCAGCATGTGTCATATCCGTATGTGGTATAGATCCGGCCACTAGAGGGGGTGCGCTCACATCCTTCTTAGAGTTAAAGTGTCACTGTCGTTTAAATTTTTTTGCAGAAATCAATAGTGCAGGCGATTTTGAGAAACTTTGTTATTGGGGTTATTAGCCGAGAAAGGCATTTTTATCATGAAAAAGCAGTTTGAAGCTCTCTCCCCTGTCTTCATGGTTCACTTATGGAGAAAGAGGGGTTGAGGCACCAAGACAAGACAACAAAGAGGTAATTTACAGCTACATCAACGGGCTATCTCCTCTGGAGTTAGCACTAAACTTTCTGATCTCTGAATACCGGCTTTTACACAGGTCCTGCTGTGTAATCCTTTGTTCTCTGCTGCCACTAATCTCCCCCCTCCCCTCTCCATAGAACAGACAGGGCTCGACTGATATAAAACAGTTGAGATTTCCTGATAATGAGCAGTGGATGATGGAGAGGAGGGGGGGGGGACCTGGGAACAGTCTTTTTGAATGCAGATAATGGCATATTTGCCTAATAAACCCAATTACAAAGTTTTTTTAAAATCGCCTGTACTATTGATTACTTAAAGGGGTAGTGCGGCGGTAAAAAATTATTCATAGAATAACACACATTACAAAGTTATACAACTTTGTAATGTATGTTATGTCTGTGAATGGCCCCCTTCCCCGTGTCCCACCACCCCCACCCGTGTACCCGGAAGTGTAGTGCTTTATACATACCTAATCCGTGCCGACACGTGTCCGCCATCTTGTGCCAAACGTCATCTTCGGCCGGCCAGCCCGAACACATCCGATCTTCCCGAGTGCCGGCCGCGTCATCAGCTGCTCAGCCGCGATTGGCTGAGCATAACTGTGCTCGGCCAATCGCGGCTCAGCGGCTGATGACGCAGATTGTTGGCTGAATTGCTCTAAATATTTAAAGCGACTCTGTACCCACTGTTCCCCCAACAAGTTATACCTGTTTGTAGCTTATGTGAAGTCCATTCTTCTGTTATGTTTTTCTAGGTGAAGCGCCGCCTGTGTGGTCTTGGTTTAGTCTTCCCCTACCTCTCGTTCCGCCCTCTTTCCGCCTTCACAGGACTCGTTATTGCGCCTGCGGCGTGGTTGTAACAACCCCCTAGCGCCGTGATGTTGCGGGTCAGTGCCGCCTCGTTGCGGGTCACGCTGCGTGTCGTCTATGCCCTCCATGTCTGTCTGAGCCGCTTCCCATTGTCCCTGCACCGCCTCCAATGTCTGTCTGCGGCCACCCCTCACGCCAGGGGGTTACAACCACGGCACAGGCGCAATAACAACGAGTCCTGTGAGGGCAGAACGAGAGGCAGGGGAGACGAGACCAAGACCACAAAGGCAGCTCTTCACCTAGGCACAAACACTCTCGGCCCCGCCTCTTAGACAAGCCATATCCTCAACTAAAGTTTGTTTTTCAGCCGAACAAAAACTCAACCAGCGTGGAAAAACATAACAGAAGAATGGACTTCACATTAGCTACAAACAGGTATAACTAATTGGCTGGGGGGAACAGTGGGTACAGAGTCGCTTTAAATACCGGGCCAATGCCTCTGGTGTGTTAGCAAATCATCCACAAATAGTTGGAATCGCACCAAATTTTTGGAAACATTGACAACAAGTCAGTTTAAGCACATGGCAAATAATGTAACACTGCGCCCCCCCCCCCCCCCCCCATTACATTTTTCTTCTCACAATGCAAATATTTTTTTTTTCTGTACTACAGCATAAGTGTGCCATTGCATAGTACAATTGGTGTCACAAATAAGACCTAATTTGGGTCTGTTGGGTCTGCAAGCGCTATGGCCTTAAACACATGGAGGAAAAACAAAAGTGAACACAATTGCTAGGTCCTTAAAGCACTAAGGAATTTTTTATTTTTGTATTTCCATTGTGTCCAATAAGTAACATTGCATTTCAACAGGAGTTAGTTGAAACTGTATCGTGTGGTGGAAATCTGCTAATGAACATTGGTCCCACTCATGATGGTCGAATACCTGTTGTATTTGAGGAGCGTTTGAAACAGATGGGGACATGGCTTAAAGTTAATGGTGAGGCCATTTATAGTACAAAGCCTTGGAGAGCTCAGAATGATTCGGTGACACCAGGAGTTTGGTAAGAGACTAATTCTTTGTTAAAAAAAACAAACAAAAAAACGGTTATAATTACTGTTTTAGTGCACCTTTAACAGTAGTTTAACGTATAATATTGATATTATTTAAAATCTTTATTCCCCCATTCCGGTGCCTGGTAACTAGACATGGGGGTGGAGCCACATTGGCATGTAGTCTGCTGCCTCCACCCTCTTCATAGCCACTTACGCTTGATTGGCAGCATGACTACTTACCGCTGCAGCCCCGCCCCCATACCTAGTTACCGGGCACTTGGACGGAGTCTGCCAGGCACAGTGTCAGAAAGCTGCACCCAGCAGCTGTAAGGTACTGGGGCCAAGTCCCACTTCCTCAGGGAGGTGATTGGTTCCCTTTAAGTAGAACAAGATAAACTGTGGTGCTTGACATTATGCATCTCTACTGTGCTGTTTATGTGGAGCAGAAAGCATATACTACACACTGATCTGCACAGAGCAGGGTATACGAGGGGCACCTCTTTTCTGGGCACAGTGTTTTTCCAGGATACAGCGGTTAAGTTTTATTCTACATTAATTGTCAGTGAAACCAATAAAGGGACATATTTTCTACTAATCAGCAACATTCCCTGAGTTCAAATTAAGCCCATGCTGTGCTCGGGCAAAACTGTATAGCAGGGCCACTTCTATAGACAACCTGTTAAAAGTGCCCTGATGACATTGCTACACACTGAGCACAGGTTGTAGCGACCAGTCTATGGCCTCAGTGCTCACATGAAAGAGGAAAAATGTACATGTCTAATGAGGCCAATGAGGGGTACAGTTTACAAAATGTGGTGATTCACGGGGGTTTTTAACATACAGGCGAAGCTTCACCTGTATGTTTTTTAACATACAGGTGAAGCTATCTTAAATGTGAATTCTCATCTAATTTATGGGGTTCTGACGAAGGGCCGAAACGCTCATCAGGGTCATGGTGGCATCCCAGGCTGGTCAAGATGCGGATGTGTTCTGAAATCTCTCTATTTTAAGGGTAGCTTCACACACCGTATCACAGCACAGCATCAAATCTGCACCATCAAATCTGCTGTGGATCAGCTGCAGATAAGTCATAACTTTTCATATTACACAATAACGTTTATTGTCCATAGCTTTGCCATATACACATCTATGATGTAAAGGTTTATTAATGCCGTATTTTATTACCAGGTATACATGTAGACCTAAGGAGCAGTCCGTGTATGCTATATTCCTAAAGTGGCCCACCAACTGGAATATAAGTCTAGGAGAGCCTAAACCCTATGTTGGGAAGACAGAGGTCAGTAATGGTTTTGCTTGTTGAATATACAGTAAACAAACGCAACGTATGTGGCACCTACCGTATGGACATTGCACAGTACAGGTGCCCTAGCTGTGACTGTCGCTCATCAATCATTTCAAATCACCACAGATACAAACGTCTGTATTCCGCCAGGCTTATATCCTTCCAAAAGATCCAGAATCTGCTGAAAAATTACAGTTTCTTGATGATATGCCCTCCTGTTCCCAAGATATGTGGGTTTATAGCTGCAGAGGAATGGATATAGTCAGAACCACACCCCCATTTCTTTACCAATAGCAACGTGATGTTGCAAAGAAATGTTGTGAAGAAATCAAGACGTGGCTTCAGCTGCATGTGCTGCCTAGGGTTTAACAATTCAGATATTAGTCAGATTGGCGTAAACTTCATTTTGAAGGGTGAGTGAGATTATAAAGTCACCCATCACCTGATATTCACTACCATTATTAACCCCTAGATCAGTGTTTCTCAACCTTTTCAAGCCAAGTACCCCCATGTGACGAGATTCTCCAGCCAAGTACCCCCAAGGATGCAATCCATTAATAACATTGCTTCAGGGTAGATTCACACATACGCTTCACAGCTAAATACACTGTGATACTCTGTACTGTTATGGCCTATGGCTCTGCATGCTCACAGAGGATTTTCATTCTGCTGCAAGAATGTGGCCACAGCCAGGGCCGTTTTAATACATTGGTGGGCCCAGTGCACAGCCCTCAAGAGTGGGCCCCCCCTTCCCTTTCGGCACATTGTATAATGTACTGAATTTGCCCCCACACTGTATCAAGAGCCCCAATACATACAGTAGTTACCTTATAACACTATTTCCACCATACAGTGATTACATATTACATAAAAACTGCACTAAACAAAACAGAAAGATATCACCAATGATACCATTACATAATACCGCCACATCATGACCCCTAACACTACAACCCTATAACAGAGTGCAGTTACATCCAGTGACTCACCGGGGGCGTCTTCTCCGATCAGAGTCTGTCACCTTTTCTTTTTCTCTCCATCCAGCCTGGGCCACCTTGAAGTCTTCTCCTGGCTGTGAATCTTCTCTCCAGAATCTGCCAGACAAATATTTTAGGCTCCAACACATCCAGTAGTTAGGTCCCCTGTACCCCTATACAGTAGTAACACCCCTCTGTACCCCTACATAGTTACACCCCTCTGTGCCTCCATAGTTTTAAGGTGTCCCTGTAGTATATAGACCCTCATGTGCTCCTCTAGTTATATACAGTCCTGCTGTGCACTCCCCCATTAGTATATAGCCCCCCTGTGCACTCTCCCCAGTAGTATATAGCCCCCCTGTGCTCTCCCACAATAGTATATAGCCCCCCTGTGCTCTCCCACAATAGTATATAGCCCCCCTGTGCTCTCCCCCAATAGTATATAGCCCCCCCTGTGCTCCCCCCCAATAGTATATAGCCCCCTGTGCTCTCCCCAATAGTATATAGCCCCCCTGTGCTCTCCATAATATATAGCCCCCCCTGTGCTCTCCCCCATAGTATATAGACCCCTGTGCTCCCCAATAGTATATAGCTCTCTGTGATCCCCAATAGTATATAGCTCCCCTGTGCTTCCCAATAGTATATAGCCCCCTGTGCTCCCCAATAGTATATAGCTCCCCTGTGCTCCCCCATAGTATATAGCCCCCTGTGCTCCCCCATAGTATATAGCCCCCTGTGCTCCCCCATAGTATATAGCCCCCTGTGCTGCCCAGTAGTATATAGCCCCCTGTGCTCCCCAGTAGTATATAGCTCCCCTGTGCTCCCCAGTAGTATATAGCTCCCCTGTGCTCCCCCATAGTATATAGCTTCCCTGTGCTCCCCATAGTATATAGACCCCTGTGCTCCCCAGTAGCATATAGTCCCCTGTGCTCCCCCATAGTATATAGCTCCCCTGTGCTCCCCCATAGTATATAGACCCCTGTGCTCCCCATACTATATAGACCCCTGTGCTCCCCAGTAGTATATAGTCCCCTGTGCTTCCCCATAGTATATAGCTCCCCTGTGCTCCCCCATAGTATATAGCCCCCTTTGCTCCCCCATAGTATATAACTTCCCTGTGCTTCCCCATAGTATATAGCTCCATGTGCTCCCCCATAGTATATAGCTCCTCTGTGCTCCCCCATAGTATATAGCCCCCCTGTGCTCCCCAATAGTATATAGCCCCCTGTGCTCCCCCATAGTATATAGCCCCCCTGTGCTCCCCATAATATATAGCTCCCCTGTGCTCCCCCATAGTATATAGCTCCCCCATAGTATATAGCTCCCCTGTGCTCCCCGATAGTATATAGCTCCCCTGTGCTCCCCCATAGTATATCGCTCCCCTGTGCTCCCCCATAGTATATAGCTCCCCTGTGCTCCCCCATAGTATATAGCTCCCCTGTGCTCCCCCATAGTATATAGCTCCCCTGTGCTCCCCCATAGTATATAGCTCCCCTGTGCTCCCCCATAGTATATAGCTCCCCTGTGCTCCCCCATAGTATATAGCCCCCTGTGCTCCCCAGTAGTATATAGCCCCCTGTGCTCCCCCATAGTATATAGCTCCCCTGTGCTCCCCCATAGTATATAGCTCCCCTGTGCTCCCCAGTAGTATATAGCTCCCCTGTGCTCCCCCATAGTATATAGCCCCCTGTGCTCCCCCATAGTATATAGCTCCCCTGTGCTCCCCCATAGTATATAGCCCCCTGTGCTCCCTCATTGTATATAGCTCCCTGTGCTCCCCAGTAGTATATAGCCCCCTGTGCTCCCCCATAGTATATAGCCCCCTGTGCTCCCCCATAGTATATAGCCCCCTGTGCTCCCCCATAGTATATAGCTCCCCTGTGCTCCCCCATAGTATATAGCTCCCCTGTGCTCCCCAGTAGTATATAGCCCCTGTGCTCCCCCATAGTATATAGCCCCCTGTGCTCCCCCATAGTGTATATAGCCCCCTGTGCTCCCCCATAGTATATAGCCCCCTGTGCCCCCCCATAGTATATAGCCCCCTGTGCTCCCCAATAGTATATAGCCCCCTGTGCTCCCCCATAGTATATAGCCCCCTGTGCTCCCCCATAGTATATAGCCCCCTGTGCTCCCCCATAGTGTATATAGCCCCCTGTGCTCCCCCATAGTATATAGCCCCCTGTGCTCCCCCATAGTGTATATAGCCCCCTGTGCTCCCCAATAGTATATAGCCCCCTGTGCTCCCCCATAGTATATAGCCCCCTGTGCTCCCCAATAGTATATAGCCCCCTGTGCTCCCCCATAGTATATAGCCCCCTGTCCTCCCCCATAGTATATAGCCCCCTGTGCTCCCCAGTAGTATATAGCCCCCTGTGCTCCCCCATAGTATATAGCCCCCTGTGCTCCCCCATAGTGTATATAGCCCCCTGTGCTCCCCCATAGTATATAGCCCCCTGTGCCCCCCCATAGTATATAGCCCCCTGTGCTCCCCAATAGTATATAGCCCCCTGTGCTCCCTCATAGTATATAGCCCCCTGTGCTCCCCCATAGTGTATATAGCCCCCTGTGCTCCCCCATAGTATATAGCCCCCTGTGCTCCCCATAGTATATAGCTTCCCTGTGCTCCCCCATAGTATATAGCCCCCTGTGCTCCCCAATAGTATATAGCCCCCTGTGCTCCCCCATAGTATATAGCCCCCTGTCCTCCTCCATAGTATATAGCCCCCTGTGCCCCCCATAGTATATAGCCCCCTGTGCTCCCCAATAGTATATAGCTCCCCCTCCCATACAACATTGAAAAAAACAAACACTCTTACTCACCTAAGTCCACGCGTTCCTCTTCTCTTCCCTCCCCTCCTGTGGCCGCACTTCCTGCAGTCACAAGAGGCTGCACTCCCCTTACCCTCGCGCCAACGCTCCAGTGACGTCGGGCGCTAGAGGGTGAGTGCGGCCTCTTGTGACCGCAGGAAGTGCGGCAACAAGAGTGACTGACAGGGAGGGAGCCAATGGCTCTCTCTCTGTCAGTGTCGCTGCTGCTGCAGCGCTGAAGCGCCGCAGCAGCAGCAGCAGCGGGCGGGGGCAGCGGCGGACGGGGGGGCCCTGCAGGGGGCGCCATGGAGGGGTAAGTAGATTACCCATCCATGGCGCTCCCCCCTGACAGGCTGGTGGCCGGAGCCCTGTGCGACCGCATTGGTCGCACATAGCAACGGCCGGCCTGCTCGGGGGGGGCCCCTTTAACCAGTGGGCCCGGTTCACGTGCACCATGTGCCCTCTGGTTAAAGCGGCCCTGGCCACAGCCTATTTACCTAATTAGCCGCCGTCCCTTAACAGATCATACTTACCTGCCTGCACTCCCACCTGCTTCTCTGGCATCCGGCTCACTGACAGCCGCTCATCCAATCAGTGGCTGCGGTGAGACAGTGCACTGATTGGCCAGAGAAACAGGTGGGAGCGCAGGCAGGTAAGCATGGTATGTCCCTTTCAGTTAGGTATGCCCCTGGAGCCAGATACACCCTTTCCAAACACATATACCTCTTTTGGCTAGGTATGCCTCTTGCAGCTAGGTATGTCCCATGGAGCCATAAGTGCCCCCTGGAATCAGATATGCCCCTTACTGCCAGATATGCTGTCTGTAAATAAGAATGTCCTTTGCAGCCAGATACCTCCCCCCCATGTAGTCAGGATGCTTCCTTCTATGTAGCCAGATACCTCCTCCCCATATGTAGCCAGATATCTCCTCCCCATACGTAGCCAGATACCTCCCCCCCATACGTAGCCAGATACCTCATCCCCAGGTGATGAGGGGACAGAGGAGCTGCTGTGCTCCCATAGTAATGCACCCTGCCCTGCCCCCATAGTAATTCATTCTGCCCTGCTGTGCTCTCATAGTAATGCTCCCTACCCTTCCCCCATAGTAATACTCCCTGCCCTGCTGTGCCCTCATAATACTGCCCCCTGCCCCCATAGTAATGCCCACCATTCTACTTCCCCCTCCTGCCCCAACACAACAAAAAAAACTTTATACTCACCCAATCCGGGCATGGAGCGGGTCTTCCTCTATTCTCCAGCCTCTGAGCCACGAGCAGATTATGGGGAGAGTAAGGTATGAGGGGAAAAAGAAGGAAAGAGGAAGATAGAGGAGGTGAAGGGGGGAGAGAGGAGGTGAAGGGGGAGAGGAAGAGAGAGGAGGTGATGGTGGGAGAGAGATGCTGATGGGGGACAGAGGAGGTGATGGTGGGAGAGAGATGGTGATGGGGGACAGAGATGGTGATGGGGGACAGAGATGGTGATGGGGGACAGAGGAGGTGATGGGGGACAGAGGAGGTGATGGGGGACAGAGGAGGTGATGGGGGACAGAGGAGGTGATGGGGGACAGAGGGGGTGATGGGGGACAGAGGAGGTGATGGGGGACACAGATGCTGATGGGGGACAGAGATGCTGATGGGGGACAGAGGAGGTGATGGGGGACAGAGGAGGTAATGGGGGACAGATGCTGATGGGGGACAGAGGGGGTGATGGGGGACAGAGATGCTGATGGGGGACAGAGGAGGTGATGGGGGACAGAGATGCTGATGGGGGACAGAGATGCTGATGGGGGACAGAGATGCTGATGGGGGACAGAGATGCTGATGGGGACAGAGGAGGTGATGGGGGACAGAGATGCTGATGGGGGACAGAGATGCTGATGGGGGACAGAGATGCTGATGGGAGACAGAGATGCTAATGGGGGACAGAGATGCTGATGGGGGTGGGAGAAGATGATGGGGTGAGAGGAGGAGATGATGGGGGTGAGAGAGGAGATGATGGAGGTGAGAGGAGATGATGGGGATGAGGGGAGGAGATGATTGGGGTGAGAGGAAGAGATGACGGGGGGTGAGAGGAGAAGATGATTGGGGTGAGAGGAGATGATGGGGGGTGAGAGGAGGAGATGATGGGGGGTGAGAGGAGGAGATGATGGGGGTTAGAGGAGATGATGGGGGGTGAGAGGAGGAGATGATGGGGGTGAGAAAGGAGATGATGGGGGGTGGGAGGAGGAGATGATGGGGGTGAG
Source organism: Dendropsophus ebraccatus (assembly GCF_027789765.1). Classification (NCBI taxonomy): domain Eukaryota; kingdom Metazoa; phylum Chordata; class Amphibia; order Anura; family Hylidae; genus Dendropsophus; species Dendropsophus ebraccatus. The sequence continues at coordinate 58,655,015 of NC_091459.1, forward strand.
AGAGGAGATGATGGGGGTGAGAGAGGAGATGATGGGGGTGAGAGGAAGAGATGATGGGATAAGAGAGGAGATGATGGGGTGAGAGAGGAGATGATGGGGGTGAGAGGAAGAGATGATGGGGGTGAGAGGAAGAGATAATGGGGGTAAGAGAGGAGATGATGGGGGTGAGAGGAGATGATTGGGGTGAGAGGAAGAGATGTTGGGGGTGAGAGGAGATAATGGGGGTGAGAGGAGATGATGGTGGGGGTGAGAGGAAGAGATAATGGGGGTAAGAGAGGAGATGATGGGGGTGAGAGGAGATGATTGGGGTGAGAGGAAGAGATGTTGGGGGTGAGAGGAGATAATGGGGGTGAGAGGAGATGATGGGGGTAAGAGAGGAGATGATGGGGGTGAGAGGAAGAGATGATGGGGGTAAGAGAGGAGATGATTGGGGTGAGAGGAAGAGATGATGGGGGTGAGAGGAGATGATTGGGGTGAGAGGAAGAGATGATGGGGGTAAGAGAGGAGATGACGGGGTGAGAGGAGATGATTGGGGTGAGAGGAAGAGATGATGAGGGGGGGTTAGAGGAGGAGATGATTGGGGTGAGAGGAAGAGATGATGGGGTAAGAGAGGAGATGATGGAGGTGAGAGGAGATGATGGGGATGAGGGGAGGAGATGATGGGGGTGAGAGGAAGAGATGATGGGGGTAAGAGGAGAAGATGATTGGGGTGAGAGGAGATGATGGGGGGTGAGAGGAAGAGATGATGGGGGTGAGAGGAGATGATGGGGGGTGAGAGGAGGAGATGATGGGGGGTGAGAGGAGGAGATGATGGGGGTGAGAGAGGAGATGATGGGGGTGAGAGAGGAGATGATGGGGGTGAGAGGAAGAGATGATGGGGTAAGAGAGGAGATGATGGGGTGAGAGAGGAGATGATGGGGGTGAGAGGAAGAGATGATGGGGGTGAGAGGAAGAGATGATGGGGGTAAGAGAGGAGATGATGGGGGTGAGAGGAGATGATTGGGGTGAGAGGAAGAGATGTTGGGGGTGAGAGGAGATAATGGGGGTGAGAGGAGATGATGGGGGTAAGAGAGGAGATGTTGGGGGTGAGAGGAAGAGATGATGGGGGTAAGAGAGGAGATGATTGGGGTGAGAGGAAGAGATGATGGGGGTGAGAGGAGATGATTGGGGTGAGAGGAAGAGATGATGGGGGTAAGAGAGGAGATGACGGGGTGAGAGGAGATGATTGGGGTGAGAGGAAGAGATGATGAGGGGGGGTTAGAGGAGGAGATGATTGGGGTGAGAGGAGGAGATGATTGGGGTGAGAGGAGGAGATGATGGGGATGAGAGAGGAGATGATGGGGGTGAGAGGAGATGATGATGATGGGGGTGAGAGAGGAGATGATGGGGGTGAGAGGAGATGATGATGGGGGTGAGAGGAGATGATTGGGGTAAGAGAGGAGATGATGGGGGTGAGAGTAAGTGATGGGGGGACAGAGGGGGTGATGGGGGTGAGAGATGCTGATGGGGGTGAGTGGAAGAGATGATGGGGGTAAGAAAGGAGAAGATGGGGGTGAGAGTAAGTGATGGGGGGACAGAGGGGGTGATAGATGCTGATGGGGTGGATTTTGTGTTGTGGGCACAATCGGGGTGGGAAGGTGCTATTAGGAGCTGAGAGGGGTCCGGGGAGCTTCAGGTCAGAGAACCGGGGGGAAAGGGGGTTGTGGTGCGCGCAACTATCCCACCTGGGGCTCTGGCAGGAGTTGTATGTGGATCGGGAGATGGGGCCTCCCCCACATTTACCAGGGTCCAGGACCACCTCCGGGGCAGGCCGGAGGAGGCGAGCCCTCGGCCAGGGACAAGCGGCAGCGGCGGGCCATCGACGTGGGGGCTGCCCCATCTTCTGGTCCACATACACCTCCTGCCAGAGCCCCGGGAGGAATAGCCCCGCCCACCACGATCAGTCGCCGGCCCTGTTCTCTGACCTGGAGCTGGCCGGAGTCCTCTCAACTGCTAATAGCTCCCTCCCGCCCCGATGCCAAATCCATCCCCCTTACCTCCTCTCTTTCCCCATCACCTTCACGCCGTTCCCGGATCCAGGAGCCGCAGGGGGACAGCGTGCACCAGACGCTGCATCCCTGACTGTCTCCATGCTTCCTCCAGCAGCATCTCCTGTCCCCCACAGAACGCTGCTGAGCTGCTGCTGGGGGAATGAAGGAGAGAGCTGCTGCTGCGCTTGGCGCCGGGACATTGCTCAGTGATAGCAATGTCCCAGCACCCAGAGCCAAAGTTTGTTTGTTTCCCCCCACCTCCCGCGTACCCCCTCAACCTGCGGCGCATACCCCCTGGGGTACGCGTACCGCAGGTTGAGAAACACTGCCCTAGATTACCTATGCCGTAAAGGCATTGTCACCTATGACCAGATGACTCATGACATACATACAACCATTAGATGCCTACAGCGCTATGAAATGAGCTCAGGAGCTGAAATCACTTCATAATGGGTGAGGACTTGCTGCTATCTACAGTCAGGCCCTCACTATTAATGACAGGCAGCAGCGATTGTTCTGCAGCCTGTCATTAACCTACTAAACTCAGCAGCTCCTATCACTTAATGATCGAGACCCCTGCAGTGTGATTGTGAGGGGTCACGATTATTTTTCGTGACTGCTGGAGGCGTTCTCCTTACCTCTGTGCGGTCTGGTTAGTGCTCTTTTGATATAGTCTACCACAGCCAGGCTCCATGTGAAGAGCACTGATAATGCTGATTAATAAAGAGCAATCAAAATGTCCGATCCTCACAAATATGATACTTATAAAAACTAAAGTGCAAAAAAAAAAACATCTAATACATAATAAAACCATTATAAGAGTCACAAAAGTTATAAAATTCCATTTTTTTCCAATTTCACCCAAAAAATCATATTTTTGGGTTCAGTCTAGAAATGAGCGAACCTCAAGCATGCTCGGCATTTGATTAGCGGGGGCTGCTGAAGTTGGATAAAGCCTTAAGGCTATGTAGAAAACATGGATATAGTCATTGGCTGTATCCATGTTTTCCAGACAACTTTAGAGCTTTATCCAACTTCAGCAGCCACCGCTAATCAAATGCCGAACAATCGGGTTCGGATGGACTCAAGCATGCTCTAGGTTCGCACATCTCTAGTTCAGTCATACATTTTGTGGTAGATTGAAAGGTGCCATTATGAAGCAAACTTGTTCCTGAAAAAACAAGCCCTTACATTTCCCTGTAGATCTGTTTTGAGGGGTCTTAGGCAATTGAAGACAGAACATAGAACCAGTGTATTTCAATGGCCCTGTTCAAAAGTCCGTACTTGTGTACGGGCTGTGATACGTGGCATAAAAAAAATTACAGGTCCTAATGTTGACTGGAAACTGCAGCCCAGATCGCTATCTTCTATGTAGAGGTCCGTGAATTGCGGAGCTACTGATGCACATTCTTAGGGTAGTTTGCAATTCCAGGATGCACTACGGACATGTAAATGAGGTCTTGATCCTGCACTTCCTTGAGCAGTTGATGCATTTTCAGGAACTATTTTTAACAAAAGTATTCATTTTCAGCTGGTAGGGAGGGGCGACATACTGTAGCTTCATATAAAGGCACACACTTGGTTTTTTTTTTTCCTCTTATGGAATTAGTCAGTGTAAATCTCATGCCACTACACAGTTTTACAGTCAATGGGTCCATAGGGTCTGTGCACACAGGGGTCATCTACATTAATTACCAGTCATTTTGTAAGAATCTGGTTGTAACTTCCACCTTTAGGCTATGTTCAGACACCGGCCAGATGATCTCTACTGCTGCTGAATTCTGTTGCGGGTGCATCCTTGTGCGCCCGCATTAGAATTCCCCAAACTCCCCAACTGCATGTGGTTACAGGTACACATTGAAGATGGGGGATTTGTGCTGCAGATATGGCCTGTATTATGACTTAACATTTTTTGCTGCACAGGTCATGGCCCTTTTAGTAATCTGTAGCAACTACGGATGTGTAAAAAGGCCCATAGAAATCATTGGGTATTATACCTTCTGCATTTACGGATCCATACAGATCTATATTCCAGTCTTATCTAAAGCTCTGCCCCTATGTGCCACGTCCCACTCAGGATTAATTAAATCAAGTGCAGGAGTTTCCCAAACCCCCTCCCCACCAACCAGGCAAAAAGGGGAAAATTTGCTGCCTTTTGCCGATTGTATGCCAGGCACATGGATGATGTTGTTTTTCCCCCTCCCCAGTTTTGGGCGCCTGTATATAGGAAGGATGTGGCTGACCTGGAGCAGGTGCAGAACAGGGTGACCAAGGTCATTTAGGGAATGGGTGGGTTACAGTACCAATACAGGTACTGCCTTCCTCCGCATCAGCACAGTAGGGTTATAGTTGGAACTTGATGGACTCTTGTCTTTGTTTAATCTTATTAACCATGTAACTTCTTGTAGTCTTTTCATGCACTTTTATATCCACTGAGTAGTGAATAAAACTATACTTAACCAGTTGGAGAATACCATGTATAAACAGGACACATAAAGAGGGTATATACAGTAATCACATTTCTGCTTGGAAAGTTAAGGCCATATTACCCGGCACGATAATCTGGGGGAAGTGAGCGCTAACCTGTCAGGTCAGTGCTCACTTCCTTCTTGTTACCCGCTCACTGCCTGTTCTATTACACACACAGACAGCGAGTGGGGATCAGGGGGAGGGGCCGGCCAAATGATCCTTATATTGTTCTGTTAGCCTGTTGCTGCCCAAATTGGGATCTTTTAAAATGTTACATGATAGCCAACATAGTGATTGTCGGCTGATTGTGAGCTTTTAACATCTCCTATTACACTAATAGATTATCAGCCTGAACAGTCGTTAAAGGGGTTGTCCGGCGATAAAAAATTATTCACAGAATAACACACATTACAAAGTTATACAACTTTGTAATGTATGTTATGTCTGTGAATGGCTAAGCATAACTGTGCTCAGCCAATCGCAGCTGAGCAGCTGATGACGTGGCCGCGTCATCAGCCGCTCAGCCGCGATTGGCTGAGCACAGTTATGCTCAGCCAATCGCGGCTGAGCTTCGGATGACGCTGCAGAGGGCGGCCAGCACTCGGGAAGATCCGCTGGCCGCCCGAAGAAGACGTCATTGCTGAGGATCGGAGACCGTGGTCGGCACGTGACAGGTATGTATAGCGCACCACACTTCCGGGTACACGGGTGGGGGGTGGTGGGACACGGGGAAGGGGGCCATTCACAGACATAACATACATTACAAAGTTGTATAACTTTGTAATGTGTGTTATTCTGTGAATAATTTTTTATCGACGGACAACCGCCAAGTGAGCCGATAATTCTTAAGTGTAATAGGGCCTTTCATAGACATATTCAATGAAACAGTTTAGGATAAAACTTGTAAATTGGGTGTGACCAGTGACCCACTTGTCTCTCTGGTCTTTTTAATTTCCTAGAATGTCCTAGAACATTGAAAACTAAAAGGGAAATCTGTCAGCTGCAATTCAGCCTTTCATTCTCCAGTGAAAAGTGTCAAAGTGACCCTGCTCGGAGCTCAGTTTGCGGCCAACTGTCAATTAAGCAGGTTCTGCAGAAGCTACAAGGGGCTAGTTAAAAGCAGAAGCTGTGTTGAACTTGAAAGGCAGTAAATACTGTAGCAACCTTTGATGCACAAAACTGGAATCCAACATGTATTGTTGTGAGAGGCACACCAACATGAAACACCATTGTAACTAGGAACAGGTTGGCAATTGAAATAAACCTTAGTATCAACAGTCTATGTCTACTTAAAGGGGTTATCCAGCGCTACAAAAACATGGCCACTTTTCCTCCTCTCTTGTCTCCAGATTGGGTGGGGTTTCAGACTTAGTTTCATTGAAGTAAATGAAGCTTGTCTAAAAGAGTTCTAAACCACAAACACCTCCCCGCTTTATTAACCTTGTATTTTTTATATCGTTTATAAAAAATAGTTTTCTAAACTGGATAACCCCTTTTAATAGTATTAGAAATAACTTTGTAAAGTAATTTTTTTAAAAAAAACTCTTTTTATTGAAGGAGAAAGAATAGACACAAGCAATGTGACATATTACTGACATCATATGTACATGACAGCTCAACAGAGCAGATAAAAATGTGCCTGTGTCCGTGAGTCACAAAAGAAATCAAACAAGGGCAGCAAAAATACCTTAGTACAGAAATGAAAAGACATTACACATACCAGAAAGTAACATCAGAAAAGACATCTCCATACAGGAAAAATATGAGATCAACTCAGTCATCACCGCGAGGTGAAGGAATGTTATGTTCATCTATCTGTATAAACCTACTAGGTTGGAACGCTGTCAGAGGTGAATCACACCACCACCCCCATACTTTACGGAATTTCCCAGGACACCCTCTATGTTTGTATACAATAAACTCACAAGACAATATGGAATTGACTAGTTTTTTCCATTTACTTACTGACGGGGGCCTGACGTCCATCCATCTCATTGCTATTGTCTTTCGTGCCATAAACAGTGATACTTTCAGGAAGATTCTATGATAGTGCGGCCATTCTTCATAATCTAGTAAACCTAGTAAACACACTTTGGGTACGCAAGGTATCGGGATTCCTACAATCTGTGATAACTGGGCCGATACTTCTGACCAGAAAGTACTTACATCTGGGCAAGCCCAAATCATATGCCAGAAGTCCGACCTCAGGCAGTGACATCTGTGACATTCTTCAGATAGATACCTACCCATTCTATACATTCGTACAGGTGTTAGGTAGCTCTGATGGATAATAAATAATTGTGTCAATCTATTGTTAACGGCAGGAGAAACATATACATGGGAGGATAGGCCGTCAGACCACTCATCTTCAGACAATTCTCCTAAAGAACATCGCCATTTATCTTCAACTGACAAAGGGTTATGCTCTATACGGTACTGAATGAGAAATGAGTATAGTGCAGAGATCAAACCGCCAGGGCCCTGAGACCTAAACACACCAATTAGAGGGTATTCAGAGAAAGGCAAAGAGGGTTGTGGGAACTGGGCATGAAAAGCATGTCTAATCTGAAAATACCTGAACAGGGATCCTCTCGGTAGATCGTGTTTATCTTGCAATTGTTGGAAGGAGCAAAAAGATTGGCCTCTACACACATCTCCCACTTTACAAATACCGTGTCGCATCCAAAAATGGGGTTCTAAGTGCTCAGAAGAATGCGGCAAATTAGGATGGTGCCATAGTGGGGTTTCCACCATCACTACCTGATAATTCAGAAGTTTTTTTAAGCGCCCCCCAGACTTGTGAAGCCAGTTTATGTAATGGGAGGAGCTTAGATGGTTTTAAATACCCACCCTCCAAAATAGGCCATAAGTGCTGAAGTTGCAGAAAATAGGCTAGATGGTGCTCTCTGTTTGGTAAGATCTCTGCCTCTACCCGCCTCCTAAGATACCGCAACTGACCAGCTAAATAGTATAAATACATGTCTGGAAGAGACATCCCACCGTATGCTTTGGGCCTCTGCAGTGTTAATAGACTTAGTTTGGATCTGGAGGCACCCCATATAAAGGAAGGGAAGAGGGAGTGAAGGTTTTTAAAGAAAGATAGAGGTACAGGGGCAGAGGCATGTTCCAGCATATACAGACATTTAGGTAATATAATTATTTTTATGAGGTTAATACGCCCAGGCACGGCTAGAGGTAGAGTAGCCCAAATCTTAAACTTAGTCTTTATTAAGTCTAGGAGAGGATAGATATTCATTGACAGGTCAAGGGAATATTGTCTACAGATCGTGATGCCCAGATATTTAAAATGGGTCACCATGGGCAGCCCATGAGCATTAGCCGTCCAACCCTCTGGACATATGGGCATAAAAACTGATTTAGCCCAGTTGATATATAAACCGGAATATTTACCAAAAGAGTTAATAAGAGATATTGCTAACGGGAGGGTAGTGTGTGGGGAGGACATAAAAAAGATAATGTGATCGGCATATAAGCCCACTTTAACCTCCCGATCACCATTTATAATTCCTTTATATAACGGAGCTTTCCTCAACCGTAATGCCATAGGTTCAATAGCCAGGGCGAATAATAAGGGTGACAGGGGACATCCCTGTCGGGTACCCCGGGACAACGGGAAATATTGGGAGTATATACCGTTTACCATGATACGTGCCTTCGGGGCCTGATACAGTAGAGATACCCACTTAAGGAAATTAGGGCCAAATCCAAACCATCTCAGAACTTCTAATAGGTATTCCCATTCTACCGAATCAAAAGCCTTGGCCGCGTCCAACGAAGCCAAGGCCCAATCTTCACTTTTTGCGCCCCCCACCTAAACAAGAGACTGCACCCTACGAATGTTATCTGAGGTGGAGCGGCCCGGAATGAATCCCGACTGGTCACAGTGAATTATTTCAGTGATGTAATTATTAATTACATCACTATGAGCTGCATTCCAGGGGGTCCTTATCAGGTTTCAGTAGCACAATAATGGTGGCCTCATTCATAGAGTCTGGGAGTTTATTTTCATCAAAGGCATATTGGAACATACTAAGCATAATAGAAGGGATCTGATCAACGTATCTTTTAAACACCTCAATCGGGATTCCATCCGGGCCGGGAGCCTTGCCCGCCTTAATATCTGATATAGCATCTACAAGCTCTTCAGTGGTAAATGCAGCCTCTAGGGCAGATCTACTATCCACCGTTAAGGTGGGGAAAACAAGGTCATCTAAGTAATTGCATAGTTCCGACTCAGTGTAGTCCACCCTGTTGGTGTACAAGTCCATGTAGAAATCTGTAAAACAGGCAGCTATCTCAACATCCGAAACGTGAATCACACCCTGAGAATCCTTTATCTTAATAATAGCCGGAGAAGCAGAGTTCTGATGGATCAGATGTGCAAGCATTTTACTAGATTGGTTACCTAGTTCAAAATACGTCTGTTTAGTGAAAAATAACTTCCTGCTAGCTTTTTCCTTAATATGAAGCAAATATTGGCAGCCTGCGACCATCCACGCCTGCTTATGTCCCTCAGTGGGATCCTGCACAAATTGCGATTCCAATTGTTTACAACGTACCGCTAGCTCCATCTCCTCCTGGGTAGACTCACGCTTCAGATATGAAATGGTGGACTGCACACAACCTCGTAGATATGCTTTAAATGTGTCCCACAGGATATTTTTGTTCTCATGAGGGTCATTAGCAGCTAGAAACTGGGATAACTGGTCGGGAATTCTATCATGAGAACCTATTAGAGACAACCAAAAGGGATGTATTCTATGATTCCGTGCCCTGGGTGTACCCGTAGTATTGATATATAAAAGTAGCGCGGAGTGATCGGATATGCCTCTCTGAGAGTAGAACACCCTAGACACGGCCGAGGCCATAGATGGTGTGCCTATCGCGTGGTCTATCCTGGATAGGGAATGTCTACCCACAGCATGACAAGAATAATCCCTCCCATTGGGGTGATGATGTCTATAAATGTCTACCCATCCAATTTCGTCCAGCAAAGATCCCACAGGAGATGTAGACTGGGGGCTCAGTGAGTGTCCCACACTGTGTTTGTCCATAAAAGGGTTAACCAGCAAGTTAAGGTCCCCTATGCAAAGGACTCTAGCTTGCGGGTATGTGGCTGCAAAAACCGCAGCCTGGTGTAACATGCCCAGGGAAGCATGCGGAGGGTTATAAATGCCCAAAAGCACATAGGGGTGACTATCAATATATGCAAATACAAATATAAACCTCCCTTCCTTGTCCCTCTTGACAGTAATGGGGTCCCACTTCAAGGACTTATGGATTAACAGTGACACCCCCCTAGAGTAAGTATGACATGCATGTTCAGACCATTGGACCCATTGTCTCCTCAGCCTATGAGATGTATCAGGTGTTAGGTGTGTCTCCTGAAGGCATAAAATATGGGGGTTAAACCGTCTAATATGTGAGAAAACCATAACTCTCTTCCTCGGTGTGCCCAGCCCTCTGACATTCCACAACATCACTGATACAGACGCCATAACTCATCATAATACAAATAATAAACATTAGGGATCACGCATTCTAGGAGACGTCCACTCCCAAGGATCTCTTGAACCGTACTATGTGAAATAGAGAGAATAGAGATAATGGTATACTGCCCCGGTGCTTAGTAACTAAATCACCAAACCGTGGTGATGAACCAAACTTAATGCCAACTAATAGCAGAAGAAACAGAGATAAAAAAAACATCTCTATCGCACTAATATACGTGAAAAATCACAGTACGGGGGAAGAATCCAACTATAAAATATGATGTATCTAGCAACACAGTATGAGAGGAACATAGAAGAAAAAGAGGATAGGAAAGACTGTAGCATCATAGATAGATCCGTAACACCCATATTCCAGATCTGGAACATAAGTGGCACCACTACGCAAGAACCCATAAATGAACATGTCGGCTTGAAACAGAAACATGTAAGAACCCAAAAGTAAAACATTATCACAATATTCTGCAGGTGGAGGTATAACTTGTGCCAGTAGATAAGATTAGTCCAGAACACCCTCCAGTGGTCATACACAGGAAACACTATCACATAAGAGACATGCTACCACAAATAGGAGAGACAGACATGGGGTTATCAAACACAACAAACAGATGGGGGAGAGACAAGACAGCTACCATAAGAAAGGGGAAGTATCTACAGAACGTAGGTATGTGTAGCCGTCACTGAGGATGGACAGCTACCACAGGTAACTCTCTTCATTTCAAGGGACACTGCGCCAAGACAGGGTATGTCCATCACAACAGAGACTCCACAGTCATGTCACCTAAGGTGCACAAAAAGGGGGGGGAGGGGAGGGTGTCCCCAACTCGTCCAGAACAGATGGTAATCAGAGTATATCCAGGAAACAGGCACTAGTGGACCAGACACAGAGCATAGGTCATAGTAGTCAAGCACCAACATACATAAGAGCCAGCCAAGTACACAGCCAGTTAAGTTTAGTTTATGTTAGTGGCAAAATTTGGTCACTACTTTGTGTGTTTTTTGTGAAAAACATCAAAATATCATGAAAAATTAAAAAAATTTGCATTTTATGAACTTTGAAATTCTCTGCTTCTAAAAAAAGAAAGTCGTAGCACATAAATTAGTTACTAAGTCACATTACCAATATGTCTTCTTTATTCTGGCATAATTTGGTAAACATATTTTACTTTTTTAGCGTGTTATGGGGCTTAGAAATTTATCAGCAAATTATCACATTTTCGTGAAACTGATTTTTTTAGGGACCAGTTCTTTTTTTAAATGGATTTAGAAGTCTGGTATCCTGAAAACCCCCATAAGTGACCCCATTTTGGAAACTACACACCTTAAAGAATTAATCTAGGGGTATAATGAGCATTTTAACCCTACAGGGGCTGGAGGAAAGTATTCACAATTAGGCAGTAAAAAAATTGAAAATTTAAATTTTCCAATAATATATACGTTTAGATTAAAGTTTCTCATTTTCAAAAGGAACATGAGAGAAAAAGCACCCCAAAATTTGTAATGCAGGTTCTCTTGAGTACAACGGTACCCCATATGTGGGCGTAAACCACTGTATGGGCACACAGCAGGGCTCAGAAGGAAGGGAGCGCCAATTAGCTTTTCCAATGCAGATTTTGCTGAAGAAGTTTCTGAGCGCCAGGTGCGTTTGTAGTGCCCCTGTAGTGTCAGCAGAGAGAAAACCCCCCATAAGTCACCCCATTTTGGAAAGTACACCCCTCAAAGAATTCATCTTGGTGTGTGGTGACCATTTTGACCCCACAGGTATTACAGGAAAGTATTCAAAAGAAGACAGTAAAAATGAAAAACTCGAATTCTTCCAATAATATGTTCGTTTAGTTTGAAATTTCTCAATTTCACGAGGAACAAGAGGAAAAAAGTACCCCAAAATTTGTAACGCAGGTTCTCCTGAGTACAATGGTACCCCATATGTGGGCATAAACCACTGCATGGGCACACAGGAGGGCTCAGAAGGGAAGGAGCGCCAATTAGCTTTTTCAATGCAGATTTTGCTGCAGAAGTTTCCGAGCGCCAGGTGCGTTTGCAGTGCCCCTGTAGTGCCAGCGGAGTAAAATCTCGCCATAAGTCACTCCATTTTGGAAAGTGCACCCCTCAAAGTATTCATCTTGGTGTGTGGTGACCATTTTGACCCCACAGGTATTAGAGGAAAGTATTCAAAAGTAGACAGTAAAAATGAAAAACTCAAATTTTTCCAATATTATGTTCTTTTAGTTTGAAATTTCTCAATTTCACGAGGAACAAGAGGAAAAAAGTACCACAAAATTTGTAACGCAGGTTCTCCTGAGTACAATGGTACCCCATATGTGGGCGTAAACCACTGTATGGGCACACAGGAGGGCTCAAAAGGGAAGGAGCGCCAATTAGCTTTTTCAATGCAGATTTTGCTGAAGAAGTTTCCGAGTGCCAGGTGCGTTTGCAGAGCCCCTGTAGTGTCCACAGAGTAAAATCTCCCAATAAGTCACTCCATTTTGGAAAGTGCACCCCTCATAGAATATATTTTGGGGTGTGGTGAGCATTTTGACCCCACAGGTATTTGAGGAAAGTATTCAAAAGTAGACAGTAAAAATGAAAAACTCGAATTTTTCCAATAATATGTTCCTTTAGTTTGAAATTTCTCAATTTCACGAGGAACAGGAGAGAAATGTCACCCCAATATATGTAAAGCAGGTTCTCCTGCGTAGAACGGTACCCCATATGTGGGCATAAACCACTGCATGGGCACACAGCCGGGCTCAGAAGGGAAGGAGCGCAAATTAGCATTTTCAGTGCAGATTTTTCTGAAGAAGTTTCTGAGCGCCAGGTGCATTTGCTGAGCCCCTGTAGTGTCAGCAGAATAGATTCCCCCCAAAAGTCACCACATTTTGGAAAGAGCACCCCTCAAAGAATTCATCTTGGTGTGTGGTGACCATTTTTACCCCACAGGTATTAGAGGAAAGTATTCAAAATTGGCCAGTAAAAATGAAAAACTCGAATTTTTCCAATAATATGTTGGTTTAGTTTGAAATTTCTCAATTTGACGAGGAACAGGAGAGAAAATTCACCCCAAAATCTGTAACGCAGGTTCTCCTGAGTAAAACGGTACCTCATATGTGGGCATAAACCACTGTATGGGCACACAGCAGGGCTCAGAAGGGAAGGAGCGCCAATTTACAGGAGCAAAACCGCAGCTAGTAATGGTTATTAGAATAGCGCAGTTACTAAAATAAAATAAAAAAAATGAGATTACAGGTAATGTGGGGTGGTTACGGGCAACCAGGGGTGGTTATGGGCAACCTGAGGTGGTTACAGGTAATCTGGGGTGGTTACGGACAACATGGGGTGGTCACGGGCAACCTGCTGTGGTTACAGGCAACGTGGGGTGGTTACGGGCAACGTGTGGTGGTTATGGGCAACGTGTGGTGGTCACGGGCAACCTGCTGTGGTTACGGCAACGTGGGGTGGTTACAGGCAACGTGGGGTGGTTACAGGCAACGTGGGGTGGTTACAGGCAACGTGGGCTGGTTACAGGCAACGTGGGCTGGTTACAGGCAACGTGGGCTGGTAACGGGCAACGTGGGCTGGTTACGGGCAACCTGCTGTGCTTACAGACAATCTGGGATGGTTACGGGAAACGTGGGGTGGTTACGGGCAACCTGCAGTGCTTACAGACAATCTGGGGTGGATACGGGCAACGTGGGGTGGTTACGGGCAACCTGCAGTGCTTACAGACAATCTGGGGTGGTTACAGGCAACGTGGGCTGGTTACGGGCAACCTGCTGTGCTTACAGACAATCTGGGGTGGTTACGGGCAACGTGGGGTGGTTACGGGCAATGTGGGGTGGTTATGGATAAACTGAAGTTCTTATAGGCAATCTGGGGTGGGTACCTGTAATCTGACATGGGCACCGCAATCTGGAGGGGGTCATTGGCAATTTGGGGTGGTCAGAGGCGACGTGTGGTGGTCAGAGGCGACGTGTGGTGGTCAGAGGCGACGTGCGGTGGTCAGAGGCATCGTGGCGTGGTCAGAGGCATTGTGGCGTGGTCAGAGGCATCGTGGCGTGGTCAGAGGCATCGTGGCATGGTCAGAGGCATTGTGGCGTGGTCAGAGGCAACGCGCGGTGGTTACGTGCAATCTGGGGGGGGTTACATGTAATCTGGCATGATTACGGGAAACCTGGGGGGGTTATGTGCAACCTGGAAGGGTTACAGACAATCTGGGATTGTTACTGATAAACTGAAGTGCTTATAGGTAATCTGGGGTGGGTACATGTAATTTGGGGTGGTTACGGGCAATCTGGAGGGGGTCACTGGCAATTTGCGGTGGTTACGGGCAACGTGCGGTGGTTACGGGCAACGTGCGGTGGTTACGGGCAACGTGCGGTGGTTACGGGCAACGTGCGGTGGTTACGAGCAACGTGCGGTGGTTACGGGCAACGTGCGGTGGTTACGGGTAATCTGGGGAGGGGTTAGGGGTAATTTGGGAGTAAACTGCAATTATTACTATAATAAAAAGTGTGTGTTTTATTTTTTTGTATGTTTGTCACTTTTTGTACTTTATACATTCATTTTCACTGTATTACTATGATTACTGTGATATTTTCTATCACAGTAATCATAGTTCAGTGACAGAGACCAAATTGGTCTCTGTCACTTTAAATTTTCAGAGCTTGGCTGGTTGTGAAGCGCATGCGCACTTCATAACCAGCCAGGACGTCGAGGAGGAAGGAGCTCCAGGAGCAGGTAACGTATATGGGGAAGGGGGGGGTGACTGGGGGACGGGGGTGACAGGGGGGGTGGGGGGCGACTTGGGGGGTGGGGGGACATCACTTTTTATCCCCTGTCACCAATCATTTATGGTGACAGGGGATAAAAAGTGCCGGGAGCACATGGTACAAGCGATCAGCGGTATATAGTATATACCGCTGATCGCTTGTACCGGGACCCCACAGGGGGGTCCCCGATGACTGCCCCATGCTCTCCGCTACCTCCGGTGGTGGAGAGCATGGGGCTTTCATTCATTTTAACTTTTTAATCGCTGTGAACCGACGTTAGTCGGTTCACAGCGATGGCGGCGGCCATCTTGGAAATGATCGCCGCCGGGGGAGGGGGGTTAGTTATCGGGGCACTAGGGGGGTCTGATCTGGGGTCTGATATACACTTATTTGATCTCCCCCCGCCGTAGATTCACGGCGGGGGGAGATGAAAGGTGGCGGCGGCACCGGTAATCCTCTTTACCGACGGCCGCCGCTATAACGTTAATAGCGGCGATCGTCGGTAAGGGGGGGGGTCGGGACGGACCTCACACACTGCCCCAACCCCTCAGCTACCTCCGGTAGCCGGGGGGATGGGGTGGGGGCCGTCCCGGCCCCGCAGCCTTATTCTCTGCCATCGCCGTAAAAAGCTGATGGCAGCAGAATAAGGCCCATTAGTGACCGCCGTAGAAAGCCGTATCGGCGGTCACTAAGGGGTTAATAAATGTTGTACACTACTTTATTATATAAATAAAATAAATGTGAACTCCCTGGCCCAGTTGCTCTGTGCATAACCTAATACCAAAGAAAAAAATTAAATATACACAAATAAAAGTACAACTAAAAAAGACATTACACACCAACTAAACAAGACATCATAGAAAAATAACCTTAAAGTAGACAATACATATATTTATTTATGGATTTTTTTAAATTAATTTTGGGACCTGATCCCATTCCCCTAGTACATGATTGCCCTGTAGTCTCTCCCATTGCAGGTAGTACAGTCAAAGTTACTTAAGGGCTTGGCGTAGGGTGCCCAACCAAGATGGAGGTTGGCAAGTCACCATTTTTTGGCCAATAAGGCATAAGGTTGGCAACTCCTTGTGTTTGTATCTCTTAATGGGTGTGTGGTGGGGCTCTCTGCTGCTCGACCGTTCCCTTACTAGGTTGCTATGGGTGACGCCAGTTCTGTGGTGGTTGGTCGGCTTTGTACAGCTCAGCCATTGATGGTACTGTCATGATGCCAGTGCTAACTCAGCACACAGGTGTGATGGTATACTTGCTTTTAATGGCGGCTGAGTGTACTGTTCCCGGACTGTCGGTATCACCACCCACAGAAAGGGGAAAATATCCCAAGTAGTGTGTAGCCGGTATGTGAGGAGCTAGTGCAATGATCACTGAATCCCAGTAGAATAAGTAAAATTACAGGATACGCTGGTAACAGATAATTTCTTGTGTACATACTTGTGTTCACTGGGTCTGTGCTGGGAGATACTTTAAGTGCTGATGTTGAGTAGCAGTGCTTGCGTAGCTTAGTGTTGAAGAGTGAAGAGAAGAGTAGAGGAGTTTGTCGGGAGAGCCCCAACCCAGGGTAGTAGTGTGCTCTGCCAGAACTTTAAAGAGATACTTGTGAGAAGAGAAGAATACTTAAGAGAAGAATACTTGTGCTCTTGTTTTGGCTAAACCACCTTCTACCCTGCAGTGTTGGGGTACCCGTCCTATCAGGGTGACACAAGCCCCAGTCTTTGTTACCTGAGAGTAGCTAAGTGTCCTAAATTATCCGGGGTCACCTGCGCTGCGAGATAAAGTACGTAGACCTTCATACGGTTGCTTTGCTCTATTCGGGTCAGTTACTCTGTTTTAGGATATCACCCTGCACTTTTAAAAGAGGTTTACGGAGTGGGCTGGGGTGATCTCTGACTTGTCCTCCTGTAAAAGTTTAACACTTCATGGTGTCTGTAGTTAAAGTCTTAGAAGTGAAAGTCTCTGGGTTTTCCATGTACATGTGTCTCTGACCATTAACACAACTCAACTCAATTGTCCCGGAGAGGGAACCTGGCAGAGCCAGGCCCTGGATAGGTTCAGCAGGGATGCCTGTTCTGTGTGTGTCCTACTCCTCAGAGAATCAGAGGGAAACTGACGCTACACTTCCTCTCCCCAAGTGACTACTTCCTACAGGGTATGTAAGAGTCCCTGTGAGTGGTGGAGAAAGTGTGCAGAGAAAGAAGCATAGGGATAGGTAGAGAAGAAAGAAGTATCTCCACTGGTCCACAGAATCACAGAATACAAAGAAACAGTAACCCTTTAGTGACTACATCTGTGATATATACATATACACACACACACTAGTTTAGTCATAAAACAGACATCTGGTGGTGAAACAAATACCTCCATCACCACCTTACTTTGAGTACAATACTTTTGCGACAGGTGCCATACAAGGAACACCAAAGGTGCACCTCGGCACGGACATTTGGAGTTCTTACTACGGACAAGGACAGTGTATGTGCATCACTGCTCGTTGGGTAAACACTTTTCTAAGAGAGGCGCAGCAGCAACAACGAATGGAGGTCACAACACTCTGCCCCCCTAGGCTAATTTGGGGCCATTATTCAGATACATCATTGTCTTCCTCAATCACCCCGCCCTGTCATCACAACGTAACTTGGGTGAATGCAGCCACATCGGGCAGGAATTCTGTTACAGCTCTGTGATGCTATAAGTCATGCAGGTGATTCAGAGATTGTTTTCTTGTAAAATATTGTACTTAACAACGTTTAAATATTTTAAAATAATTCCATTTAAATTCAAGTTTAATTTTAAAAAAAATTAATTCGAATCTTAGTGAGTTCCAAATTTGAATTAGAAGATCGCTCAGTTCCTGTTATGAGTGTCCAATGCAGGCCGAGCCCTAACCCTCCTTGTGGTGATGTGCCCATTTACATTCAGTTTCTAATAGAGATTTTCTTTATACATTCAATTTTGATTCAATTTTATTTTTGAAAGTTTTTTAATTTTCAATTTTAGAATAGAATTTGACATGAGACACCAATCTCACATTTGCTAGGATAAGTTCTAACGAAAAGGGTTAATGAACTATTTACACTATTATATACAGCACACTACAATATACTAATAATAAAAAATATAAGTAACTAAATCTCCTAAATCTTAGGGCTCTCCTAAAGATGGCGTGAAAACTTTGTTCCCACTTTGTTCATACATACGTAACACCTTCTGCCTGATCCAATGCAATTGTGGACTGCAACAACATCAGCTAATCTGCCATGTGCCAATGTGGTGTAACTCATCCCTTCACACGTTGGGTTGACTGTACCAACAGAGATTGCCATATTCACGCAGAACTGCAATTTCCAGGTCACCCATTGGCAAATGATGCGTGATGTCTGCCGATTCGTGGTATTGTTTGAGGTAGATACAATTATGGTATAAATGGCTTCATCCCCCTGCCTCATTGTCAGGGCTGCGGCGGCATCCCGTGCTCCGGGTCGCCGTTGCAACTCCTCCACGTGTCAGGCAGCCGCCGGTGTCTGAGTGCAGGGACCCGCCGCTGCGGCTAGTTCGGCCTCCGGGGGTGCCTTACCTCGCCCCGCTCCTGTCTCCGTCTTTCTCGGCCGGCTGTCTTAGATTTAAAGGGCCAGTCCTCCCCTAATTGGTAGTTGCA
Source organism: Dendropsophus ebraccatus (assembly GCF_027789765.1). Lineage (NCBI taxonomy): Eukaryota > Metazoa > Chordata > Amphibia > Anura > Hylidae > Dendropsophus > Dendropsophus ebraccatus. Next base: position 58,673,481 of record NC_091459.1, read on the forward strand.
CATAATCACTCCCTATAAATCCCAGCATGCCCTGTCCCTCGTGTTGGAGCCTCTACATGCTTCCCATAGCGTTTTGGCCCAGCTCCCTGTTGTTCCTGTCCGTTGCCCTTGTTCGTAGTTCCTGTCCATTGTCTCTGCCACCTGCGGTTACGCCTAAGACCGCTGTCTGCACCTTCTTTTGCCTACTGCTCCTGCTCACCTTGCCCGCCGTCACCAGCAAACCAAGCCAGGGGTAGCGACCTGGGGGTCGCCTGCTGCAGCAAGCCCATCCCGCCTTGTGGCAGGCTCTGGTGAAAACCAGCGGCCCCTTAGACTCCGCTCCCTGGTGCGGTTTATGCCATCGCTGGTGACGATACAGAGGATCCACTACCCCAGTCGTGACACTCATGTCATGGAGACCGCATTGAGGAACCTCATACAATCTACCATGTGAACCTGAGCCTGGATGGTGCATGAAATGGACACAAATGTGGCCACGTGCCTTTGTCTCTTTTAGAAAAGTCCCCATAAAAATATTTGCCCACCATACGTAATTACATTTTTTGTAAATATCAAGTAATGTACTGCCTTTACACCCCCAATAATATGAGAAACCACCAGGAAATATACATAGTCAATTTACATACTTTTAAAGAACCAATTCCTCAGATTTACTGCCCATGGGCGAGACCAATTAAACCATTTGCAACACAGGCATATATTGTTCACAGCAGCTCAATGCCTCCGCAAAGTGCACTATGCAACCCATACCCCAAAAACAGTATTATCCAGGCACAAATCCCCAACTATGTTCCTCAAAGAGGACATTTTCCTTATTGTTACCATAGTCGTGGGGTTTTTAGTCATTGGCACTTGTGACTATCAAAGAGTCTCAAAACACAGGGCTAGCCAGATATCCCTCCAGGAGAGACCCAGACAAGGGGTGGCTCCTGTAAGGAAACCACCAAAACCACCATACCAAGTGGCCCCATAAGTCAATGTAATGACAAGGGAAAAAACCAAGGCCAGGTAACCATCCACACACAGCCCTTTCAGGGTACTGCCCCCCATCAGCGTGGTGCAGGACTCTGGCTAGGTGTAAAAAGCAATCGGCGCCCCCCCCCCCCCAACCAGTCCCGCTCCTCCGCAGACGTAATGTGACATCAGAGCATGGCAGTGAGGACACAGACAACCATTATAAGTGAGTGAGTAAGCAAGTGAGCCTCCCAAAAATTAGGCCAGACACTGCATGGCATTGAGCACACAGAGAACCATTAAAAGTGAGTGTGGAAGCAAGTGAGCTTCCTAAAAATTAGGCCAGACACTGCATGGCATTGAGCACACAGAGAACCATTAAAAGTGAGTGAGGAAGCAAGTAAGCCCACCCAAAAATTGGAGTGAGTCCAGGGGCTGGGATTTTTAGTGGACACGAACCTAGGTGCTGACAGCTAACTGGCTAGGCCACCTGTCAGTCACCATCAAGTGTACACCTGATGCCTTTCAACCGGGGGTGGTAAGGCCCCGACCATGGCTGGACAAAAAAAAAAAACAGCTGGCTGGTTGGCGGGGGCGCGATCGGCTGGCCCCCGTCAACCAATCCCGCTCCTCCGCAGACATCATCCAAGGAAGGTAGATGGCACTGGTGAAAGGCCTGGTCAATCCTGCCTCCAAAAAGGCTACTACAACATCCAAGGAAGGAAAGAAGCTACAGGTACAGTAAAAGACCTGGTCAATCCTGCCTTCAAAACGGCTAAAACATCCAAGGAAGGTAGAAGATGCTGTTCAGCAGTTTGAGCACCGCCTGTTGGCGCCTACCCACGGCAGTGCTGTTGCGCCTAAAACTAAAATAGCCGCATTATGGCTAGATTTAGCCTCACACCCTCATGCAGTTGTGCGTAAGAGGCATCACTTTGGAGGTAGGGATGAAGAATAACAATACAGTCTTAAGAGGCTCCGGAATTTGAACGAATACACTTTCAATCCTTTAAAGAGTCTCTAAGAGACGGCAAGTGCGGTTGCCTGTCTATTAAAAAGACCTGGTCAATCCTGCCTTCAAAAAGACTACAACAACATCCACAGATTGTCTGGTACTATGTTTATTGGCTGAGAAATAGGGCCAAAACTTACAGGAAACGGATGATGAGTATCGTGAGATGCTCGTCTGAGTAATGAGTACCATCGAGTACCCTAATACTCGATCGGGAACCAAGCTCGGGCGAGCATGTTCGCTCATCTCTACTAATAACCTGTAACCCCCATCTTTAACATCTAACCTTATTAATGGCTGAATGGATCATATTATCTTTGGCATTAGTGGAATCAAATTATTATCATCCCAGATTATACAAACACTGTATTCCAGTCTCATTCTCTTCTCCACTCTCATATTCAGTATATGGCTGAACTCTCACCTAGTGATTTTCTGACCTCCAAAATGGTGGACAACTGGAAGTCCTAATATGGTCGTGTCTAGATGGTCACGTGGGTAATGTATGGATCATAATCAGATGTAGCTAAGTGTCCAACTTGACCAATCCACTTGGAGCTTTGCCAGTATACCATTTTTGGGATATAAGTTGTACTGGGTGTAACCATATTTGGGCATGAATATATATATATATATTCACTTCAGAAGGGTATATAAGGAGAACATTTTAGTTGGTTGGGGGGCTTCTTTTTAACACCAAGACTGCAAGCTTCTTCCACGCACATCTGGGATCCATCTAAACCCACCTCAGGAATTCACCCAAGGAAGTCTTTTGTTCTCCAAAATCTTCAGTCGCCATTGAAATGTACTACATCCCTATCATTTTTGGGACTCTGAGACTTGCAACCACAGAGACACTCTTAAACCATTTGTAAGACTATTGCCTTATGATTGATACATTATTATCCTGCTCATTAGATTTTTGTACCTTTTGTACACCATATTTTTACCGACAAGTTTTCCTCTGCTTTTCTGGATAATTCAGATTTCCCTCCAGGCTCAATTTCCTTTTAAACCTTGTTTTTATTACACTAGGCGGGAGAAATGCCCAGTAGAGCCACAAGAGAAACAGATTGCCGATCTCAGGGAGACCAGCCAAACGACAACACTGCTGGCTGCTAGCGAAAGCGCTCAATGCAGTCAAGTCCTAGGGGGCAATGCAGGGGACATGAAATCTAATGTCGATGACTTGTAATATTATATTTTTCAAGAAAAGCATCCAGGCCTTCCTTGAACATATTTAAGGAGTTAGCCACCATCATGTGGCAGAGAGTTCCAGTCTCACTGCTCTTACAGTAAAGAATGGTGAAACCTTCTTTCCTCTAGACATAGATGCCCCCTTGTCTTGGTTACAGGCCTAGAAGTAAAAGATCACTGCAAAGATCTCTGTACTGTCCATTCATATATTGTGATCAAATTGCCCCTAAGACATCTTTATTCTAAAATAAATATCACCATCTTGACAACCTGTCTTGGTATTGTAACCCACCCATTCTTTTAATGACATTAGTCGTCCTCCTCTGCACCCGCTCCAGGTGAGCCATGTCCTTCTTATATACAGGTGCCCAAAACTGTACACAGTATTCCATGTGGTCCGACAAGTGATATAAAAACTATGTTCTAATGTTTAGCATCTGTGCCTCTTGATGCATTTCATTATTCTACTAGCCTTGGCAGCCTCCGCCTTGCACTGGTCAAACACAAAAGTTAAGTTTACTGTCCACCAATAGTCTTTTTCGGAAGCAGTTTTACCCAGTGTATTATTATTTAGCACATAATTGTACTTGTTATTTCTTCTTCCCAAGTGCATAACTTTACATGTATCCACATTAAACCATTAATTAAACCACATTAATTTGCCATCTTTGCCCAAGCCTCCAGCTTCTCCAAATCCCTCTGTAATATTATCCTCTTATGTGGTGATTATTTTACCCAGTTTAGTGTCATCTGCAAAACTGGAATTTTTTTTACTCTGTAGCCACTGTTCAAGGTAATAAATGTATTCAAAAGAAATAGTGTCCACTCCTGGGATTCAGAGAGGGGTCGCACCGTGACCCCGCTCTGAATCCCGCTGATGCCGGCTGTTATGTGCAGCTGGGAACTGCAGCTGTTAGCGGGAGATCACCACCACCGCTAATTAAGACAGTCATGCAGCTGTCATAACTGACAGCTGTATTTAAATGCCTGCTGTAGCCCTATCCTTGGTGTCTAGTAGCGGGATCTCCCCCCCCCCCCCCCCCGCCCCGTGATGCAATCATTGAAGGGAGATCCTTTCTTCTGAGCCATCCGAGCCTTAGTGTCTGACGCTGATCCTGGCTCGTCAATCGATGTATCTGGTCTTCAGCAGTCCAGAGTAATACAGCACTGATCTAATGGATCAGTGCTGTATTATGTATACTACACTGATCTATATAATAGATCAATGTAGTTGTATTAGAAGTCCCCCAGTTTTCTTGTATTCTCATCACCTAAACTTGTATTTGCAATCTTTGAAGTTTGACTGTTTTGTCTCTCCATGCTGTTGTCAGGTCATTGCCTAGGTTTCTGACCCGCCATTTGATATATCTAGGAAAACATTTTAGCATACAAACATGCATGTGATTTAAAATAAATACTGTTGCCTATGGCTGTACTTTGGATGCTTGCTATGGGCACTTTTTGACTAACTGTGTAGAAAAGACAACAATTCAAATGACAGAATTGTTTTACCATTTATGATTCCCAGAAGTGTAAATTGTATCCAAAAGTATCTCTATTAACCTCAATTATCTCAAAGAAAAGCAACTTGTACAGAAAGAAACTGTTAGGAACCGGACAGCAGGACAAGACAAGACAGTGAGCCCTAAGCTCAGCCCCGCCCACTGTCCTCTACCTATTTGCCACAATCCGCCCTAAGATGGCGGCGAGCAACTGGGCGGCGGTCCCTGCACAGGCTAGGTGGGACACAAAGACAAGACAAACAGACAAAACACAATAAATAATGGTCGACAGTCCGGGTCACAACAATCAGGCAGCACAGTACAAAAACACAATCCAAAAAACAAGGTCAATAAACAGGCAATATGGTCAGAGGCAGGCAGCAAGCAGGGATAGTCAGAATACAAGGCAAAATAGTCAGAATAAACACAGAGCTAAACAGAGGCAGAAGCAGACTGAGACAAGCTCAATAACCGGCACCGGAATGAGCCTTAGCCAAACACTTATAGGGAATAAGGGGAAACTCCAAGCCCCTATTGGACAAGGCTCCTGGTATCAACTAAATCACCTGTGCACAGAACTGTCATCAGTGTAACTCCTACATGGCCAGAGCACACAGCAAACGGGTGGGGCTGAACATCCTGATAGAAACAGGCCAGTGTTCAGACAGGGTTCAGGTTACAGCACAACACATACAAAACACTGAGTATCAGCGCCATCTCAGTCGCACAGCACGAGCCGAGGAGCGCACGGAACTCAGCACAGGCACATTCATGACAGTACCCCTCCTTTTATGAGGAGCCACCGGACCCTCACTCGATAAATCAGGAGTAGGCAGAAAATGACCTCTGACCACACAGGTTTCAATGTCACTATCAATGTCATTATCGGTCTCCCACTCATCAGCGGAAGACTCTGGGTTACAGACAGATGAGTTACAGACAGATTTATCATCACCACAATTAACATTAGCATCAGGCACAGGTATGGTAGGTTTATCAGTGGAACAATGTATGCCAATTTCACCAATTGTTACCTGTGCGCCCAGATGACCTTCCTGGGAGTCATCTGGATGCTGATGATGTTCTAAGTGCCTGAGACGTAAAGGGCAATGGCGGATGTAGTGACCACTGTTCCCGCAGTAAAAGCACAGGCCATGATGTCTCCGAAATTCTCGTCTTGTCCTGATGTTCAATACTCCCAGCTGCATAGGTTCCTCCTCTGAGACATCAAGGGTAAGGAAAGGTTTTTCAGCAGGAAAAGAAGCTGAAGATTTGAAGAGGTCAGAGTTTGCTTTCGCCTTTTTTCTGTCACGTAGTCTGCGGTCAATACTAATGGCCAAGGCCATGGTCCCTTTAAGGGTTGGAGGATCTGGGTGACCTACCCAGGCATCCTTAATGCCCTCTGCCAATCCTTGCTTAAAGAAAGCCTTCAAAGCTGGTTTACACCAAACAGTCACCACACAAAATTTTCTAAACTCAGAACAGTATTCCTCTGCTGGTCACTTACCCTGACGGAGAGAGAGTAGCTTATTCTCTGCCAATGCCTTATGATCTGTTTGAGCATATATAGTACCCAGAGACACAAAGAATTTCTCCAAGCTCTGCCTCAGGAGGAATTTTGAGAGCCCAAGCCTGAGGATCTCCCTGGAGCAGTGAGACCACAATACCAACCTTCTCCTGCTGAGAAGGGAAGTGATTGATCCGGAAAAACAACATACAAGCACCCCTAAAAGACTCAAATTTCTCCATATCACCAGAAAATCTATCACGGAGCAACATGACCGGTTTTCTAGGCCTTTCCACCACTGGGGGCGCTACCACAGCATTATTCTGGTTGACGGACAAAACTTGAACCTGTTTAGCTAGGTCTTCAACCAGGCAAGACAAAGCCTCCATCTTAGCAATCAGGTTAGAATCCATTAACTGGGTGATCTGGTTTGCCAGTTTGACCACCAGGCCTGACACCCCCTCCACCCGGATAGCAAGATCTTGTACAGTAGCCATGGCACCAGAGGGGACAGTATAACTTTTTCGGCTGGTTATTCTGTTAGGAACCGGACAGCAGGACAAGACAAGACAGTAAGCCCTAAGCTCAGCCCCGCCCACTGTCCTCTACCTATTTGCCACAATCCACCCTAAGATGGCGGCGAGCAACTGGGCGGCGGTCCCTGCACTGGCTAGGTGGGACACAAAAACCAGACAGACAAAACACAGCTGAGGGGCGCACGGAACTCAGCACAGGCACATTCATGACAGAAACAATGTATAGCAAAGTACACAGATAGAAAGATATCCAGCAGATATAATTCAGACAACGATCAGCCAAGGAGCCAATCATCGGCTGATCATTGTCTTTCAACATTTTTAAAAATCATCTGCCACTGACTGCGCATTGCTGCATGTAAAAGTGATCAGTGGCCGAAAGTTAATGACAGGGTAAAGTGAAATAATAAAGATGTATACTTACCTGTACAGGCTCCAGTGTCCTTCTGCATTTTTCCCACTCAACACTGTAACTTCTATAGCCATCTCTCCAAGTGACAGGCCACACAGACTGCTTCAGAAGCAGCTGTGGGGAAAAGGCAGCAGGACACCTTGACAGGTTAGTATAACTCTATTATTTTCTATATTTTCTATAATGAAAGGGTTGCACAGATATCACTACCTATGCCCGTTCAGCCATTGCAGCACAATTCTAAAGCTACATAACAGGCTTTGTAAGGGAGAGCTGTTCTAGCAGAATGACACTCACTTCGATCATCAGACCATGTAATACTGATAATGAGATTCTCATATTCTACTGAGAAGTCTTATTTTGTTATACTATTGCTGTATTGTGCCTTTGTGAATAAATAAAGGTTTTTGGGGGAGGGAGGGGGGGCATTGCAGGAATTTATGCATCTATCAGCCACACTTATAAGTAACAAAACACAGTAATCACTGAACTAAAGGAGATCAGTGAAAAATTCCAATGAAGTACTCAATCTAGAGTCTCCTCTGATGCCCCCCAAAATTTAAATATGCAAAACAAGATTCCGTGGTTGCAAGTCTCAAAACATGGGAATAGCCAGTTATCCCTAGCCTGTTGCCACGGGGTGCCTCCATGATGGGAAGAGCACCACACATCCCTGTTAGATAGCCCCTTAAGTCCCACTTGGTTGCGGGTATTGGAACATAAATAGAGTAACAACAGGGTGGCCCCTTTTGTGTCAAAGTCTAACTCAAGGTGCGAGTATTGTGACATGACAGGGGCTTGTCAAGGCAGGCATCCATCCACAGACAGCCGTTTCGGGTATTTGCCCCTCGTCAGTCTGGCTAGTTGGAGCAATGACAAATCAAACAAAACATAGTAATCACTGAACTCAAGGAGATCAGTGAAAAATTCCAATAAGACTCAGTGGAGACTCTTGATTGAGTACTTCATTGGAATTTTTCACTGATCTCCTTGAGTTCAGTGATTGCTGTGTTTTGTTGGTTGATTTGTCTCGCTTCATAGGAGGTGGGGGCCAGCTGCAGTTAGCAGCCGACACCTCACCATTAATGACAGGCGATCGCGCTGCAGAGTGTCATAAACCCCTTAAACGCCGCGACCACGGCATTTAAGTGTAAGTGACAGGGGCAGTCCCCTGTCACTTAACGATCGGGACTGCGGGGGTCCTGATCGCTGTAACGGACCGCCAGAGGTCTCTTACCTTTTTCTGTGCGGTCCAATTGGTGATCTGCTCACTGAGCCTGCACAGGTAGGCTCAATGAGCAGATCGCCTATCACACTGATCAATTCTATGCCTATGGCATAGCAATGATCAGTGTGAATAATCTAATAAATGGATGTAAAAGTCATTTATTATGTGTAAAAAAAAAAAAGTAAAAATCAATATTACAGTACCCCAAAGCCCCTCCCCAATACAAGTTTAAATCACCCCCCTTTCCCATTATAAAAATAAAACATATATAAATAAATAAACATATAATATACCGTAGTGTGCGAAATTGTCCGATCTATTAAAATATAACAAGCGTCATCACTAATGGCGAACGGCGTAAAATGAAAAGAGTGAAAAAAGCCAGGATTATCGATTTTTTTGTAACATTATATATATTAAACAAAAGTTAATAAAAAGTGATCAAAACGTCCGATCATATATCCTGCCATGTCCTGCAGGATGTGATGTGTTCTTGACACAGTGCTCCCTGCTGCCACCTCTTTCCATGTCATAAACTGTCTAGAGCTGCAGAGGTTTTCTATGGGGATTTGCTACTGCTCTGGTCAGTTCCTGACATGGACAGAGGTGGCTGCAGAGGGCACTGTGTGCACCACTTCCTGCAGGACATACAGCAGCTGATAAATACTGGAAGACTGGAGAAGATTGGGTTTGTAAAGTCCATACCCCTATTATGTTTAGTGTTGTCAATATCAAAACAAATAATTTTACATTGGCATTATGTGATGATTTTGGTATTGTCTCTTTCAGGTTCAGCTGATTGGATTTGAAGAAAAACTAACATGGTCTCCATTAGAAAATGAAGGAATGATTGTATCTTTGCCAACACTCAGTCCCTCACAGATGACAGCCCCATGGGGCTGGACACTGAAAATCACTAACCTAAAGGAAGCAGTTTTATCACCTAGGACCTAGACATAGTTGGGATTTCTATAAGGGTTTATGGTTTTAGAGAAGCCTTAATCAGACAAAATTAAGAATGAACATTGCTAGTTAAATACAACAAATGATTTATTTTTATACATAATCGTAGAAATAATTGTTTATACATATGATTTATACATGATTTGGGGTGTCTTAATTATTCCTGGATATACAGTGGTACATTGGTTTAAGAGTAACTTGGAATTGAGAGCATTTTGCAAAAAGAGCTCACAGTTTTTCAAAATTGTGACTTGGTTTAAGAGCATAGCTTTGGTTTAAGAGCTCCCTGTACTGGGTGGGAGGGGGAGCGGGGGAGGGGAATAGTCTGCATAGCGGGGTCTACAGCACTGTTCTCTGACCCAGGAAGTCTCCCTCACCTTCCAAATAATAGCAGATCCACTTTATGCTGGGGCTTACATCAGGGGACAGGACTAGGGAGATAATTCTAGCCTGTTGTACTACACTACTGCATTATGGGGATCTGCAGTTCCATCCTGTATCTACAAACTGCTGCTGTTATTTCAGGTTTATGCACTTACTATACATTATACTCCACATGGTGATTGCTATGCTGTACAGTAACCTATAATATCACATTCAGCTATTTCTAAATTTTTTCTCTTCTGTTCTATATGTTATTCAGAATAGGGGTGTGGAGCCAATTGTCTGCATATACATGATTTCTTATGGGAAAATTTGCTTTGGTTTAAGAGTGGATTTGGATTACAAGCACACTCCTGGAACGAATTATGCCCGAAGCGAGTGCTGATCTAGCTTACGCCTCTTAAGAGGTGACACCTTTTTCAAATATGCAAACACATCTACTTACCTCCCTGGATCCAGCAATGATGCCCGCATTTTGCAGCTTTGGTCCCCGGCCGCTTCCTGGTGGTGAGAAGGGACTTGAGACATGGCATGGCAGCAGCTGTAATGTTTTTTATCTTGTCATGTGATAAACGTTTCATAACTTTCAAATGCGTATTTGAATATGCACACTGCTAGTCTAGGGACCCATGCATACTACTGAGTGAGTTAATGTGTGTTGGTGCCACCTGGTCCATGCAGGTGCAGACCGCACTTCCACCCGCTGTCTGCCACCTCTTTTGGTGCTACACATGAAAGTGACTTTATTATAAATACTGGCTTATAGTCAGGAGCGGCGTAAGCACAGGGCCTACCAGGCAAGTGCTGGGGCCCCAGCGCCTCGAGGGGCCCCGGTGTTCTGATGTTCAACCCGCTCAGTGTAGTGCAGGGAGAGCTCTGAACATCAGAAGACAGAGAAAGAGCAGGACCTGTGAGCGTCATTTAAAGAAAGAAGGATGAAGAAACTGATCGCATGATCCACAGGTCCTCAATACTATAGCATTGAGATTGGGCAGGCAGAGAGTAAGAGGGAGAAGACTTGTGTGTGTGTGTCAGTCAGTATGTGCTAGTCAATCAGTAATGTGTGTCAGTCAGTAAATGTGCATGTGTGTGTCAGTCAGTAATGTTTATGTTATTAAGTGTCTGTCTCAGTAATGTGTGTGTGTGTGTGTGTGTGTGTGTGTGTCAGTCAGTAATGTCTGTTTGTGTATGTTAGTGGTGTCTCAAGTGATTGTGCATAGTGGGTGGATGGATGAGTGGCCTGCTTAGGCTCTGTCGCCCAAGGGCCAGCAAAAACATGGAGCTGGCCCTGCTTATAGTGTTTTATACACAACTTCTGATAAAACTACTGAGTGTAGTGTAACACATGGGGTCTTCTCCACATGCTGTTATCCCAGGCCCCAGAATTTCAGGTTGTATTTTGCACAGTTTGACATTGATGTTATACTTATGTTTGCACATTTCATGCACTTTATTTGTGAACTATTGAGATCCATGGTTGCTCTGCTCTGCATGGTATCCCACTAGCGGTGTTACTATTACATACACCCTTCGCAAAAGTCTGTACTTTTTGTGGTCTTATTATGGTGAAAGTAGTATTAAGAGTTGACCACTAGATGTCGCTGTATTGTGTATTAGTATATGGAAGCTGCACAGCTAAAGGATCGCAAAAGGTTATTGTGTTTATGTGTTACCAGAATCTGTAGACCAGTAGGATTTCTGCTTTCTTCTTTCCTATCACCTCTCCTCTCTGTTCTTCTATTGGACTCTTTTCACCCAATCACAGCACACCCTACACGCTGTAGAAGAAGTTAATCCCATGGGTGGGGGAGAAGCAAGAGTCTTTTGTTTGGGACTGTGTAGGAAGGACACAAGCTAGATAGCTCTACACAGCGGTCCTATCTGGGCCCTGGTCCTCTGCCAGGTCCCCAAGGAGTCAGTCTTAGCCAGTGTGCCGCATGGGTAGGACGCAAGACAGCACACTGCTACCAACCTTCTTACAAGTACCTACACCAAGCACTATGCAGTGTTAAACTTCTTAGGAAAGGACTAGCCAAAAGGTAATGTCAACCCACGCCGTGGACAAGGAGAAGTCCCCGAGCAGGACAGTATCCACTATAGAGCCACAGAGCCCTCTTGGGGGCTTTTATTATTACTACACTGATCTCTCATAGAGATCAGTGTAGTGTAAAAAACAGAGAAATCGCTACACCCATATACATGCCTGTAATGCAGGTCTGAACCTTCTCCTAGATACTGGCGTGGTATCGGAGGCGTCGCTAGTGCCCTGGAACTCACAGGGCTGGTCAAAAGGCAATGTCCAGAAAGTATTCCAGCGAGACAGCCATCCTTAATAAAACCCACTTTTATTTAGCTTGGACAAAAATAGAATAAAACATCCAACACATGGATAGTGCGACGCGTTTCGACGTTAGTACGTCTTAATCACTGCATAGATACATTGTGTGCATGAAACATATAAATAGTGCTCAACACAATTAAAACACAAAAGAGAGAGAGCTCACCTGTATCCGTGTCCAGCAAACACCATAGAGTGAGCTAGTAATCAGCAATGAGGTGAATCACCAACATGCCGCTGGACACAGGACAGGTGAGTAACAACTCCATCTGGTGGACAGGAGGAATCATGCATGAAAGGGTATTAATACAGATACATTAGGTCCGTTTTATAATTTAACCCCTTGGGAAAACGGGAACCTAGATTGAGAATCCAATATGCTTCTCTATTTAACAGCTTACGCTGCCAATCCCCTCCTCTTGCATCTTTGTACACCTTCTCAATACCAAAAAATGAAAAAAACTTTGTTTCACTATTGTGAACGTCTACAAAATGTCGTGCAGCACCAGATATATGAGTGCTTTTTTTTGCAATGTCATGGAGATGTTCAGCAATTCTAACTTTTAATTTACGTGAGGTACATCCTACATATAACTTATTGCACGCATTACACTCTATTCCATAGATTACATGATCGCTATCACAATTGATAAATGAATAAATTTTATAAATTCTCTTTTTTTCACAATCTTGGAACGTATTGGTTTTTTTTAGTCATTTTGCACATATTGCATCGTCTCCCACCGCACGGGAAAAAGCCAGTCTGGGATAACCAAATTTTGTTGTGATTATATTTTTTGGGGACAGTTGGAGATATTAAATTACCAATCGTAATACCTCTTTTAGCTACCACATTAACCCCTGACCTGAGGATATGATTAAGTTTGTCGTCTTGGTATAATATCGGTAAATACTTATTAAAAATTTGTTTAATTTGCTCAAACTGATTGCTGTGAGCTGTAGAAAAAACTAAGTTAGTTCTGGTACTGTTCACACTATCCGCTGCATGACATGAATGCAACAGAGAATCACGGTCCCGACCCGCTATGTCATTTTTAGCTTTATTTAGAATCCATGGGGCATACCCTCTTTTTTTCAACCTTATATCAATATTAGTGACTTGTTTTTGATACTCCTGCATATCTGAACATGCTCTTTTACTTCTCAAATATTCACCTTTAGGGATCGCAGTGATAGTATGCTTTGGATGGCAACTTTGTGCGTGCAAAATATTATTGCATGCAATTGATTTTCTAAAGAGGGTAGACACCACTTTATTATTGGTATCATTGCCTCTTAACTTAATGTCTAGAAAATCAATTTCATCAACAGCCCCTGAACTAGTGAAACTTAAATTTAAATCACTTATTTTTCTAAAACTAACAGACTTCTGTCGGGATTAAACGACATGAAGGTAATTGTGAAGAAAGCCGATAAGGGGGGAGCAACAGTAATTTTGGATCATGATCTATACATGAAACAGTCATTTGTGATTTTGAATGATACAGACACATATCGGAAACTGAATAAAAATCCAGAAGAGAAGTGCCGGAGGGCTTTTTGTGCACTTTTGGAGGAGGGTAAGTCCCTGGGAGTACTCACTGATAGAGATTGTGAACATTTAACTGTTAAACAACCGGTGACTCCAGTATTTCATGGCCTCCCAAAGGTACACAAAAATGTCTTTCCTCCCCCATTACGCCCTGTAATATCTAGTATGGGTTCTATGTCTGAGAAAATGAGTATCTTTATAGACAATCTATTGCAACCGTTGGTTCAAAATTCTATTGGTTATTTAAAAGACAGCAGAGAAGTTCTTAAAGCTATGAATGACTTTAAGTGGGAAAAAGACTACAAGTGGATAACATGTGATGTAGTGGGACTATACTCCCATATACCACATGGTTTAGCCATTATGGCTGTCAGACATCATCTGGACAGGAGTAACTTATACTCTGCAGAGGTTAATGAGTTTATTATTTTGGCAGTAGAATTTCTTTTGAAATATAATTATTTTTTGTTTGATCAGTCTTATTTTTTGCAGATCACGGGTGCCTCTATGGGATCTTGCTTTTCACCAACTTTAGCTAATTTGTATATGATTTGGTGGGAGGAGATGTTCATTTTTTCTGACAGTAACCCCTTTAAAAATCACATTAAATGGTACGGGCGGTACATCGATGACCTCTTGCTTATCTGGGGTCACGATGTACCGTCCGTACAGGATTTTGTTCAGTACATTAATCATAATGATTTAAATTTAAGTTTCACTAGTTCAGGGGCTGTTGATGAAATTGATTTTCTAGACATTAAGTTAAGAGGCAATGATACCAATAATAAAGTGGTGTCTACCCTCTTTAGAAAATCAATTGCATGCAATAATATTTTGCACGCACAAAGTTGCCATCCAAAGCATACTATCACTGCGATCCCTAAAGGTGAATATTTGAGAAGTAAAAGAGCATGTTCAGATATGCAGGAGTATCAAAAACAAGTCACTAATATTGACATAAGGTTGAAAAAAAGAGGGTATGCCCCATGGATTCTAAATAAAGCTAAAAATGACATAGCGGGTCGGGACCGTGATTCTCTGTTGCATTCATGTCATGCAGCGGATAGTGTGAACAGTACCAGAACTAACTTAGTTTTTTCTACAGCTCACAGCAATCAGTTTGAGCAAATTAAACAAATTTTTAATAAGTATTTACCGATATTATACCAAGACGACAAACTTAATCATATCCTCAGGTCAGGGGTTAATGTGGTAGCTAAAAGAGGTATTACGATTGGTAATTTAATATCTCCAACTGTCCCCAAAAAATATAATCACAACAAAATTTGGTTATCCCAGACTGGCTTTTTCCCGTGCGGTGGGAGACGATGCAATATGTGCAAAATGACTAAAAAAACCAATACGTTCCAAGATTGTGAAAAAAAGAGAATTTATAAAATTAATTCATTTATCAATTGTGATAGCGATCATGTAATCTATGGAATAGAGTGTAATGCGTGCAATAAGTTATATGTAGGATGTACCTCACGTAAATTAAAAGTTAGAATTGCTGAACATCTCCATGACATTGCAAAAAAAAGCACTCATATATCTGGTGCTGCACGACATTTTGTAGACGTTCACAATAGTGAAACAAAGTTTTTTTCATTTTTTGGTATTGAGAAGGTGTAATGTATCTGTATTAATACCCTTTCATGCATGATTCCTCCTGTCCACCAGATGGAGTTGTTACTCACCTGTCCTGTGTCCAGCGGCATGTTGGTGATTCACCTCATTGCTGATTGCTAGCTCACTCTATGGTGTTTGCTGGACACGGATACAGGTGAGCTCTCTCTCTTTTGTGTTTTAATTGTGTTGAGCACTTTTTATATGTTTCATGCACACAATGTATCTATGCAGTGATTAAGACGTACTAACGTCGAAACGCATCGCACTATCCATGTGTTGGATGTTTTATTCTATTTTTGTCCAAGCTAAATAAAAGTGGGTTTTATTAAGGATGGCTGTCTCGCTGGAATACTTTCTGGACATTGCCATCAGTGTAGTGTACTTATAATACACTGATCCATGAGATCAGTGATAGATTGCTTAGGGCTGTTGGGGCCGGAAGCAATTTATTAAGGAGCCGGGATCAGCGTCATTCAGACGCTGAGGCCCAGCCTGGTAGGAAGAAGGGATCACCCCTCTACGATCGCATCACGGGGGGCGATTTCCTTTACTAGACACCAGAAATCAGCCTGTAACAGCTAGTTATAAACAGCTGTCAGCTTTGACAGCTGCATGTAACTAGCTTATTAGTCAGGCGGAGCGATCAGCCGCAGCAGCTAATATGTGCAGTCCCTGATTGTACATAACAGCCGAGTGCCGCGCGTTGCGGAGAGGGCTGGCGCCAGGAGCCCTCTATGCTGCTTCTTAACAGCGACATGACGAGTATACTCGTTATGCGTCGTTAAGGGGTTAAAGTGTACAGGACAGGTGCGTCTAGTGGTGGTGGGGTTAGTGTACAGGACAGGTTTGTCTAGTTGGGGTGGTGTTACAGTGTACAGGACAGGTTTGTCTAGTTAGGGTGGTGTTACAGAGTACAGGAAAGGTGTTTCAAGTGGTGGTGTTAGAATGTACAGGAAAAGTGTGTCTAGTGGTGGTGTTACTGTGTGAGCTGGTGTTTAGTGGTGGTGGTGGTGTTATAGTATGAGCTGGTGTGTCTCGTCAATACAGAACTGCCATACACTCACTACTACAATTACACAACACCAGCCTAGATAATGTTCCAAATCATCAATGTTGCATCTTTAATGGACAGCTGCTGTGGAGACTGTGGTACCTCATACAGCATCCGGCCATTTCAACATAGCTGAAACCAATAGTAAAATAGTTATTTTGAATAGAAATAATGGCAGTAGTGCTAGTGAACTAAAAAATATGAATATAAGAATATAATTTTCTTAACACATTTCCCCCTTTTATGTTGCGTTTACAGATGAGAAAACTTACAGCAAGGTTGAGGTCAAAATATTTAGGAGAACCACGCCATGCACTCTGTTTTCCACAGAATCCTTTGAGAAATTCCAGTGCAGATTACTCAGAAATTAGTCATCCCATTCTTATGAACAGGGATGCTACACTGGATTGGTGCATGTGTTCACGTTGTGTTGTTATGTCAACCAATATAGAATCAACTTGCTGCAGAGAAATTGAAAATGTGCAGCAGACTTTTTTATTTTTATTGTCATCGGCCAGAAACAATGGAAATTACAGGAGCAGTGATTTCCTATTAACATCGGACTCATCTCTTCTTATTTGCATAATGAGCATGCAGACAAGCGTGAGGTGATTTCTCTGCAGTGGGACCGGCAGGAGGGGGTAAGTATTGCGGGGTAGGGTGGTTTCTGCCCTTGGTGTCAGTGTGATGGGTTATCAGCTAATACTGCAGAAAGAGTGGTTCTACAAGGGCACAGGGAACAGACCAAACTACCTCTGGTTTTATCACTCTAGTGATGCAACCATTAACCGATTTTGGATGGATGTGTGTGTCCACTCAACAGCCTATCAATAGTTGATTTAAAATATCTATTAACAGGGTTGGTTGGGTCAGAGAGCAATCTATCTGAACAAAATTTAAACCCACATCTGCGGGACACTTAAAGTGAACCTGTCACCATTAACATTCTATGTAAGCTATCGGCATCATGGTATGGAGATGTATGAGCTAAGCTGATTGATATAGATCTTCATGAAAAAATGTTCATTATAACTGAATATTATTTAATATTTGTTCATTGAAATCTCTGATTTTTTTATTCACGCTAAAGAGTCCAGTGTGTGATCCTATCACTGAGTGACACTGGATTCTTTAACACAAAATGAGCAGTGATTTCAATCAAGTTACTGAATCTATTCCCATAAATACATACATGAATCAGTTAATCTCTACCTGCACTATACTTCCATGGTGATAGTAACATGTTCCCTTTAATGGCATATTTACCAAATACTTGTGCCACCATACTATAGCACTAATCTTTGTCATCTTTCTAAAAAATATCCGACAGAGGCAGAGCTTTTCAAATTTGATGTCTTTAAAAAATAAATAACATGCTTTTATTTATTTAGCATATCTTTTTGCTTTCAATTTTCTTTGGAACTCTACGGAAAACAGCATACAGTGCATTTACTGCCTGGGTGCATGGCTTCTCAGGGAAGGGAAACGGAATACCAATTTCATTTGTAGTCAAAATGGTCAGAGAAAGTTTCCCAGATCCTAAGGGAGACTATATTGGCTGCAAACCTGCAAATAATTCACCAGAAAAATTTATGGCTTTTATGTAGAATTCTGATTCATCATTTCATTTTGCGATTTTCAATACTCGGTACTGTTTTTAACTAATTAGCTGCTGTGAGTTATACAGATCATTCTTAGCTGCCCGAACTCCCGCCTGCTTTTTTGGCTCACGAGTGAGTAATGGCCTGCTCTGCCAATCGCTGGCTGTGGCCGGGAAGTTTAGTGATTGGTTGAATGGGCCATTAGTGATTCTGGACCAGGAGAGTAGGGATTAGTGAATTTACAGTCGAAACAAAGCAAATTCCTTGTTAGGATAGTCGGGCAGCGTGTCAGGCTGCTGGCTTTGAAGTCCCTTCCGATCTGTGCTGCTCTGCTCCGGGTGCTTGGAAAAGCTTGACCAGTCCTTGGAAACTTCTCACATTTTTCCAGGACTTGAATTAGCTTTTCCAGTCACCCGGGGAGAAGCTGCAGGGACTTCAAATCCAGCAGCAATACAAGCTACTGGCCGATCCTAATGAATCGAATCAATTTGTTTCTACTGTAAATTTACTAATACCTACAGGAGACTGAAGCAGGAGCGCAGGCAGGTAAATATTTGCCTTTAATAATTTTTAAAGAAGCAAATTAGTTACACATAGCCATCCCTTCATTCTCCCAGGGTAATGAAAATGAGACATACACTGTAATGTTAGCAAGTATTGCAGTGAATTTCACTGTGAAAACCACAGCGTTAAATCGCTGTGAACATGCGATGTGTCAACGCAACTGAGTTATAAAAAAAAATAAAAAAATGGTTTTTGAAAGAAGTGTTGTATGTTTACTTTGTATTTGGAATTTATGTATCTCACTGGGATAGTGCTAATAGTAGTTTCCCATTACTCCGGTTTGTGTGTATTCTAAACTGTAGGACATTTAAAGGGGAACTCTAGATAAGAAAAACTTGTTTTCTATTAAAAGTTATATAGTTACATTGTTTAGCTAATTTATGCCTTATAGCAGGCCTAAATCAATATAAATCAAGTGCGATAGTATGTCCCTAACCCCTTCCCCCTCCTACCCATGAAGCAAGTGTAGAGCACAGGATGGACAAGGGGCTGATATTTTTAAAATAAAAGAGGCATTTGCACGAAAATCATCACATTTATTAAAAAAAAAAAAATGCTAGGTTCACAACGCCTTTATGTCCATTTAACATGTATTTTTACATGTTTAAAATAATTATATATTGCTGTAAGTAATGCAACATGGTATTTCAAACTACTGAAACACATACAGGGAAACGGATGGTAAAAGGTATTGTTAACCTATCATTACACTGTGTAATTAGTGGAATAATCCAAATAAGTAACAGGTAACGTGACTGCAACCTGCTGATATCTCCCTAATGACCATGTGGCGTAGAGGAAAAAGTTAATTTTCTTACCTGCTGTGCCCTGTTTCCATGATATTTGGAGTTTAATGCCTATACATTTTTTTTGATTTGGTAAACTGGAGGCAGGAGTACCGACCCCAAGTGTACCAGTCCACCACCAGCTGCAATGTGATAAGAGATAGGGACTTTAGTTATGGGATCATAATGATACCAAAAATGACCTGGCCATTAAGGCAATGACCCATGGTCATGAAAGGCTTAATATAAGTGAAAAAGGAGGGGCCACCCTTATATTTCCCTATTTATGTTCTAATACTTGTAACCTGGTGGGACTTAAGGGGCTATGTATCAGGGTGGTTTGGTGATCTCCCCACTGGAAGGCACCCCATGGCAACAGATTTTGCCTCACTAGAGGGATATCTGGCCCTTTTTTTTGCATAAGTCAAAAAGTAAACCAATTAAGTGACTTATTACCTTTCAAGCCTGCGGGTAAATGCTATCCTCTGTATAATTACCCAAGTACCCCCACGCCTCTGGGGTGCTGGTAAGATCCAGGTAGCAGACGGGAGCATCAAAATAGTGCCCCTAGCCTGGGCGGTTGCAGGCTGGTATTATTAGGCTGGGAGGGGCCAAAATAAATAGCCTTTCCTACCCTGGTACTACTAGGCTGCTGCTTCTTGTTTTTTTACCTGGCTGATTGTGAAATGGGGGGGGGGACCCTATGCATTTTTTTTATTTATTTAAAAAAAAAAACACTTCGGGTTCCCCTCTATGTCATAACCAGACAGGTAAAAACTAAGCAGCAGCAGCCTAGTTGTACCAGGGTGGGAAAGGCCATTTATTTTGTCCCTTCCCAGGCTAATAATACCAGCCTGCTACAGCCCCAGGCTAGGAGAGCTACTTGGACGCTCCTACCTGATGGTACCTGGCTCTTCCCAGCACCCTGTGGCGTGGGTGCTAGGGTGATTATACAGTGGTTAGCATTAGCCCACAGGCTTGTTAATAGGCGACATCTGATAGATGGCATTCACTCCGAAGCCTATGAAGGTAATAAAGAGGCGACAACTTATTTTATTTTTTAATTAAAATGTTCACACCCCCACACAAACCTCTTTTACCATTTTATTTGGGAGGGGGAGATCAACTCATTCACTTCAAATGGGGCATGGGTTAGGCAAGGAAGAGGAGGGTGAGCGATGTTGGTTGGAGCCATTTGTGGCACATTGGTGCTATAGTCAAGGACACAGGTAGCTTAGTGGCACAGACAGGAAGCATTGGTGGATAAGAGGTACTATAAGGAGGGTCACAGGTAGCTCAGAGGTGCAGAAAGGAGGCAATGGTGGCTCTGTGGTGATATAGAGAGGCTAAAAGGTAACTAACAAGTACAGATAGAAAGCATTGGTGGCTCAGCATTGGTTCGGCACAAACCTACAGTAATAGCCCGTAATACCCAGGAAGGCTCTGACCTGATTCTTTGTGAGGGGTTTAGGCCAATTCTGTATTGCCTCAATTTTATTTAGCTGTGGTTTAATTAACCCTCTCCCAATAATATAGCCCAGGTATTTGGCCTCTTCTAAGGCGAATGCACACTTCTCGGCATTTATGGTTAACCCCGCATCACTTATGGCCTGTACCTTACAGAGGTGACTTTCCCAATCAGGGCTAAAAATGAACACATCTTCGAGGTAGGCAGCGGAGTAATCACGATGTGGTCGCAGAATCAAGTCCATCAGCCTCTGAAAAGTGGCAGGGGCTCCATGTAACCCGAATGGCATCACTACATATTGAAAGAGCCCATCAGGGGTGGAGAATGCAGTCTTCTCTTTAGCCTCCCGAGTAAGTGGGATCTGCCAGTAGCCCTTTGTGAGATCGAGGGTGGTAATGTACCTGGCATTACCCATCCTTTCAATCAACTCATCTACCCTGGGCATGGGGTAAGCATCGAACTTGGAGATCTCATTTAACTTTCTTAAATGATTACAGAACCTCCAAATTCCATTGGGCTTTGGGATTAGCACAATCGGGCTGGACCACTCACTCTGTGACACCTCAATGACTCCTAGGTCAAGCATACGTGTTACCTCGGCCGATACGGCCTTCCTATGTGCCTCTGGTATCCTATAGGGTTTGAGGTTTACTCTACTTCTAGGCTCAGTTTCAATGTGATGACGAATGAGATGTGTACTCCCTGGAAGGTCAGAAAACTTGTCTTTGTTTTTCTGCAAAAACTCCTTAGCCTCCTGCTTCTGTGACACTGATAGCGTATCACCAATCTTGACCGGAGGGGTTGGTTGTGACAAATGATTAACAGTGTTTGTCGCCACCAAGGATTCCCTATCTTTCCAGGGTTTGATCAAGTTTATGTGATAAACTTGGAAAGGCTTCCTTCTACCTGGTTGGTGTACCTTGTAGTTTACCTCACTGATCTTTTCTACAATTTCATAGGGACCTTGCCACTTTGCCAGGAATTTGCTTTCTACAGTGGGAACAAGTATGAGGACCCGGTCACCTGGACTGAATGTCTGGATTCTTGCAGAACGATTGTAAATTCTACTTTGGCCCTCTTGCGCCCTCTGGAGGTGTTCCCTTACTAGGGGCATTACAGTGGCTATTGTCATGGCCGCGGCGGCGGCCCGTGCTTCGGGCCACCGCCGCGACCACCCTCTATCCCACGCAGCTGCCGGGGTCCCTGTGCAGGGACCCGGCGCTGCGGTCTGTTCGGCCACGGGGGGCGCCTCACCTCGTCCCGCTCCGGTCTCCGTCTGTGCCGGCCGGCGCGCGCGTCCCCGCCTCCTAGGGCGCGTGCGCGCCGGCTGTCTCAGATTTAAAGGGCCAGTCCGTCCCTAATTGGTAGTTGCACCCAATCACTCCCTATAAATCCCAGCATGCCCTGTCCCTCGTGTTGGAGCCTCTATATGCTTCCCATAGCGTTTGGCCCAGCTCCCTGTTGTTCCTGACCTTAGTCCTTGTTCCTGTCCTCAGTCCTAGTCCCTAGTCCTTGCCCTCTGCCTTCCCATTGTTCCTGAGTCCTGTCCGCCACCTGCTAGCGCATAGACTATCCTCCGCCTGCACTATCTCCTGCCTACTGCTCCTGTTACGCCTCGC
Organism: Dendropsophus ebraccatus; assembly: GCF_027789765.1. Lineage (NCBI taxonomy): Eukaryota > Metazoa > Chordata > Amphibia > Anura > Hylidae > Dendropsophus > Dendropsophus ebraccatus. Next base: position 58,695,783 of record NC_091459.1, read on the forward strand.
CTGCCGTCACTAGCAACCAAGCCAGGGGTAGCGACCTGGGGGTCGCCTGCCGCAGCAAGTCCATCCCGCCTTGCGGCGGGCTCTGGTGAAAACCAGCGGCCCCTTAGACTCCGCTCCCTGGTGAGGTCAGTGCTATCGCTGGTGACGGTCCAGTGGATCCACTACTCCAGGCGTTACAGTAGGCTCCAACCATGGATCCCGGCGAGGTGCCTGATATCCGCGAAGTAGCCCGAGTGGTCGCCCTACAGGCTCAACAGATCCAGCAACAGTCACAGCTTATCCAACAACTGACTGCAGCCGTACAGCAGCATACCACAGCTCAGCAGTCATCACCTCCTGCAGCCTCTTCAAAATTACGACTGGCTCTCCCAAGTAAATATGGAGGTGACCCCAAGTTGTGCAGAGGATTCTTGACCCAATGCACTATGTATATCGAACTTCTAAGCAGTCAGTTTGCCACCCAGCTCTCTAAAGTGGCTTTCATTATCAGCCTATTGGAGGGTAGAGCTCTGGCCTGGGCCACGCCACTATGGGACCGTAATGATCCGGTTGCTGCCAATCTCCGAATCTTCCTGGACGAGTTCCGCTCTGTCTTTGAGGAACCTGACCGTGCATCTTCGGCTGAGACTGCTCTCCTCAATTTATCCCAAGGGACTTCCTCCGTTGGTGATTACGCCATCCAGTTCCGCACCCTGGCTGCGGAACTAGACTGGAATGAGGCCATTCTGATTGCCACCTTTAAAAAGGGCCTGTCCAGTCAAGTGAAGGATGTGCTCGCTGCCCGAGACCTGCCTACCTCTTTGAACGAACTCATCCTACTGGCTACCAGAGTCTACACCAGGTTTTCCGAGAGAGAGGAGGAGGTCCGGCAAGAACGGCGTCTGAGTCTGCCCCGTCGCCATCCTCGGCTGGCACCGGTGTTCCAGAATCCCGTTGCTCCCATGTCCCAGTCGTCTCCAGAGGTTCCTATGCAGGTGGAACGTGCTCACCTGACAACTGATGAGAGGACTCGTCGGCTGAACCTGAATCTCTGCCTCTATTGCGGTGGCGCTGATCACTATCGGCAGAGATGTCCCCAACGTCCTCAGCGTCCGGGAAACGCTCGCACCTAGGTCCGGTGGGAGAGGCCTCCCTAGGTATGAATGCCACCTCTCCTAGGTTGACTATGCCAGTCTCCATCCAGACACCCTCTGGGCAAGTTCGTCAGACCACAGCCCTCATCGACTCTGGCGCTGCTGGCAGTTTCATTTCTGCTTCCTTGGTCCAAAGATGGCGGCTACCCGTGATCCAGCTAGCCCAATCCCGGTCTATCTCTTCGGTCACGGGCGAGATTCTTAACGAAGCGGTACACTGCCAGACTGTACCCCTAATCCTCCAGGTGGGCGCTTTACATCAGGAGAGGATCTCCTTCTACGTCTTGCGCCATTCCTCTTCTAACATCCTGCTGGGTCTTCCTTGGCTGCAATTACATACCCCTAAGCTTGACTGGAGAACTGGGGAGGTTCTCAGTTGGGGCCAGGACTGTCCAAATAGGTGCCTGAGGTCTCCTCAACCCAAATGTTCTACGAGGTCACCTGCTTACGCCAAGCCTCTGTCTGGACTACCGGAGGATTACCAAGACTTCGTTGATGTCTTCTCGGCTAAGGAGGCGGACTCCCTACCACCTCATCGGCCCTATGATTGCCCTATAGACCTTCTTCCAGGAACTTCTCCTCCACGGGGTCGAGTATACGCCCTCTCTGTGCCCGAGACTGAAGCCATGTCCTCCTACATCCGGGAGAACTTACAGAAGGGCTTCATTCGTAAATCCACGTCTCCCGCTGGCGCTGGATTTTTCTTTGTGCAGAAGAAGAACGGTTCCCTCCGCCCATGCATTGACTACCGGGGCTTAAATAAGGTGACTGTCAAGAACCGTTATCCTCTTCCGCTAATCCCCGAACTATTCGACCGCCTTCGTGGAGCTAGGATCTTCTCCAAGCTGGATCTCAGGGGAGCGTATAACTTAATCCGTATTCGTGAAGGAGACGAATGGAAGACCGCTTTCAACACCAGGGATGGGCACTACGAATATCTGGTCATGCCATTCGGCCTATGCAATGCCCCAGCGGTCTTCCAGGAATTCGTGAACGATATCTTCCGAGACCTCCTCTATGTCTGCGTCATTGTCTATCTTGACGACATTTTGGTCTTCTCCCCTGACCAGCAGACTCATGTGGCACAAGTGCGTCAGGTCCTGCGGAGACTACGGGCCAATCATCTGTACGCCAAGCTAGAGAAGTGCGTTTTCCATCAGCGCAGTCTTCCGTTTCTTGGCTATATCGTCTCTGACCAGGGTCTACAGATGGATCCGGCCAAGCTCTCCGCTGTCCTCCAGTGGCCACGCCCTGTGGGACTTAGAGCTATCCAACGTTTCCTTGGATTCGCCAACTATTATCGGCAATTCATCCCTCACTTCTCAACCCTGGTCGCACCCATAGTGGCTCTCACCAAGAAGAAGGCGGATCCCAGACGTTGGCCTCCTGAGGCCGAACAAGCCTTCAATAGCCTAAAGTCTACCTTTGCCTCTGCTCCTGCTCTAGTCCGTCCGGATGTCACCAGGCCATTTTCGCTTGAAGTCGATGCATCTTCTGTGGGCGCAGGAGCCGTCCTCTCGCAAAGGGACAGATCAGGCAAGACCAGAACCTGCGGGTTCTTTTCTAAGACTTTCTCCCCTGCCGAGAGGAACTATACGATTGGAGACCCTGAGCTCCTGGCTATTAAGTTGGCACTGGAGGAGTGGCGTCATCTCCTAGAGGGGGCTAAACATCCCGTTAACATCTACACGGACCACAAGAACCTCCTCTACCTCCAATCGGCTCAACGCCTCAATCCCCGGCAGGCCAGGTGGTCCCTCTTCTTCTCTCGGTTCAACTTTACCATTCATTTCCGTCCAGCCGAGAAGAATATAAAGGCCGATGCATTATCCCAAGCATCCGATGTCATGGGGCAAGAGGAATCTCCTCGTCATATAATACCTCCCGATCGCCTAGCACCAGTTGCCACTTCTGCTCTGCAGAGACTGCCTCCGGGTAAGACCTATGTGCGCCCCGCACTCCGAAAACGTATCTTGAAGTGGGGGCATTCCTCTTTGGTGGCCGGGCATCCAGGAGCTCAAAAGACCGGGCAATTGATCTCCCGTCACTACTGGTGGCCCAATCTCCTCCAGGATGTCAAGGACTTTGTGGCTTCCTGCGCAGTCTGTGCCAGGAATAAGTCTCCCCGTCAAAGACCTGCCGGCCTACTTTTGCCCTTGCCAGTCCCCGACCATCCCTGGCACCACATTGGGATGGATTTCATCACGGACCTACCCCCATCTGCGGGCAATACAGTCATTTGGGTGGTGACGGACCGCTTCTCCAAAATGGCTCACTTCGTGGCCCTTCCTGGACTACCCTCTGGTCCTCGTCTGGCTCAGTTGTTCTTCCGACACATCTTCCGCCTGCATGGACTTCCTCTTCACATTGTGTCCGACCGAGGCTCTCAATTTGTCTCCAAGTTTTGGCGTGCCCTCAGCTCGCAGCTCCAAGTGAAGCTGGACTTCTCATCGGCCTACCATCCCCAGACCAACGGGCAAGTGGAGAGAGTCAATCAGATCCTGGGTAACTACCTACGTCATTTTGTGTCCAGCCGCCAAGACAACTGGTCCGATCTACTTCCATGGGCGGAATTCTCCTATAACCATCTGGACTCGAGTTCCACAGGCAAGTCTCCTTTCTATGTGGTCTACGGGCATCACCCTCGTCCTCCTTTGCCTCTCTCTCCATCCTCTGGGGTCCCAGCCGTGGAGGAGTTGTTATCTGACCTGCAGTCGATCTGGGAACAAACTCGACAGTCCTTACTCAAAGCCTCTGAACGCATGAAGGACCAGGCTGATAAGAAGAGGAGACCTGCCACGAATTTTCTTCCAGGTGACAAAGTCTGGCTCTCGGCCAAATATGTTCGACTCAAGATTCCCAGCTACAAGTTTGGTCCTCGATTCCTTGGTCCTTTCTCGGTGCTAAAACGCATCAAGCCTGTCACCTACAAACTCCGCCTGCCCCCTACGATGCGGATTCCGAACGCCTTCCATGTCTCCCTCTTGAAGCCAGTGGTCCTCAACCGGTTCTCCGATAAGTCTCCGTTCTCTGTTCCACAAGCCGTCTCTGACGACGTCTACGTTGTTAAAGACATTCTGGCCATGAAAATTGTCAGAGGGAGACGATTCTTCCTGGTGGACTGAAGAGGATTTGGTCCTGAGGAGAGGTCCTGGGAACCCGAGGCTAACATCCTGGACAAAGATCTCATCAAGGGGTTCCTGCAGGCTAGAAAGAGGGGGAGGCCAAAGGGGAGGGGTACTGTCATGGCCGCGGCGGCGGCCCGTGCTCCGGGCCACCGCCGCGACCGCCCTCTATCCCACGCAGCTGCCGGGGGCCCTGTGCAGGGACCCGGCGCTGCGGTCTGTTCGGCCCCGGGGGGCGCCTCACCTCGTCCCGCTCCGGTCTCCGTCTGTGCCGGCCGGCGCGCGCGTCCCCGCCTCCTAGGGCGCGCGCGCGCCGGCTGTCTCAGATTTAAAGGGCCAGTCCGTCCCTAATTGGGAGTTGCACCCAATCACTCCCTATAAATCCCAGCATGCCCTGTCCCTCGTGTTGGAGCCTCTATATGCTTCCCATAGCGTTTGGCCCAGCTCCCTGTTGTTCCTGACCTTAGTCCTTGTCCCTTGTTCCTGTCCTCAGTCCTAGTCCCTAGTCCTTGCCCGCTGCCTTCCCATTGTTCCTGTCCGCCACCTGCTAGCGCATAGACTATCCTCCGCCTGCACTATCTCCTGCCTACTGCTCCTGTTACGCCTCGCCTGCCGTCACTAGCAACCAAGCCAGGGGTAGCGACCTGGGGGTCGCCTGCCGCAGCAAGTCCATCCCGCCTTGCGGCGGGCTCTGGTGAGGTCAGTGCTATCGCTGGTGACGGTCCAGTGGATCCACTACTCCAGGCGTTACAGCTATACGGTCCTGCATTTGTGCTACATGCTCTATAACACTCTTGTATGGGGTGGACTCGCTTTCCCATGTCTCTTTTGCAATATCCAACAAACCCCTAGGGTGACGACCATAGACCAACTCGAAGGGAGAAAACCCTATGGACGCTTGGGGTACTTCCCTAATAGCAAACATCAGGTAAGGTAGTAAGTGATCCCCATCACGACCATCTTTTTCCACCACTTTTTTTAACATACGTTTCAGTGTTTTATTAAACCTCTCCACTAACCCGTCCGTCTGGGGATGATATACAGAGATACGTAGGTGTGAAATTTGCATAGTTTGCATAGCTCCTTCATCACCTTTGACATAAACAGGGTACCTTGGTCAGTCAAGATTTCTTTGGGGTTCCCCACCCTGGAAAACATATAAAACAACTCACATGCAATTGTTTTAGATGCAGTGTTTCTTAACCCCTTAGTGACCGCCGATACGGCTTTTTACGGCGGTCACTAAGGGTCCTTATTCTGCTGCCATCAGCTTTTTACGGCAATGGCGGAGAATAAGATTGCGGGGGAAGGCCCCCACCCCATCCCCCCGTACCGACGATCGCCGCTATTAACGTTATAGCGGCGGTCGGCGGTAACGGGGATTACCGGTGCCGCCGCCTTTCATCTCCCCCCGCCGTGAATCCATGGGAGATGAAATAAGTGTTCCCCAGACCTCAGATCAGCCCCCCCTAGTCGGGCGATCACTAACCCCCCTCCCCTCTGTTCACAGCGATGGAAAAGTGAAAATGAATATAAGCACCATGCTCTCCGCCACCGGAGGTAGCGGAGGGCATGGGCAGTGATCGGGGACCCCCTTGTGGGGTCCCGGTACAAGCGATCAGCGGTATATACTTTTTATCCCCTGTCACCATAAATGATTGGTGACGGGATAATAAGTGATGTGTCCGTCCCCCCAAAGTTGCCCCCCAGTCACCCCCCCTTCCTTAGTCACCCCCCCTTCCCCATATACGTTACCTGATCCTGGAGCTCCTTCCTCCTCGGCGTCCTGGCTGGTTATGAAGTGCGCATGCGCTCCACAACCAGCCAACTCTGAAAATTTAAAGTGACAGAGACCAATTTGGTCTCTGTCACTGAACTATGATTACTGTGATAGAAAATATCACAGTAATCATAGTAATACAGTGAAAATGAATGTATAAAGTACAAAAAGTGACAAACATACAAAAAAATAAAACACACACTTTTTATTATAGTAATAATTGCAGTTTACTCCCAAATTACCCCTAACCCCCCCCCAGATTACCCGTAACCACCGCATGTTGCCCATAACAACCGCACGTTGCCCGTAACCACCGCACGTTGCCCGTAACCACCAAACATTGCCCGTAACCACCGCACATTGCCCGTAAACACCCCAAATTGCCAGTGACCCCCTCCAGATTGCCCATAACCACCCCAAATTACATGTACCCACCCCAGATTACCTATAAGCACTTCAGTTTATCAGTAACAATCCCAGATTGTCTGTAACCCTTCCAGGTTGCACATAACCCCCCCAGGTTGCCCGTAATCACGCCAGATTACATGTAACCCCCCAGATTGCACGTAACCACCGCACGTTGCCTCTGACCACGCCACAATGCCTCTGACCACCGCACGTCGCCTCTGACCACCACACGTCGCCTCTGACCACCACACGTCGCAACTGACCACGCCACGTTGCCTCTGACCACCACACGTCGCCTCTGACCACGCCACGTCGCCTTTGACCATGCTACGTTACCTCTGACCACCCCAAATTGTCAATGACCCCCTCCAGATTGCGGTAACCATGCCAGATTACAGGTACCCACCCCAGATTGCCTATAAGAACTTCAGTTTATCCGTAACTACCCCACATTGCCCGTAACCACCCCAGATTGTCTGTAAGCACTGCAGGTTTCCCGTAACCACCCCACGTTGCCTGTATCCACCCCAGATTGTCTGTAAGCTCTGCAGGTTGCCCGTAACCACCCCAGATTGTCTGTAAGCACTGCAGGTGTCCCGTAACCACCCCAGATTGTCTGTAAGCACTGCAGGTTGCCCGTAACCACCCCAGATTGTCTGTAAGCACAGCAGGTTGCCCGTAACCAGCCCACGTTGCCCGTAACCACCCCACGTTGCCTGTAACCACCCCAGGTTGCCGTAACCACAGCAGGTTGCCCGTGACCACCGCACGTTGCCTCTGACCCCTGCACGTCGCCTCTGACCCCTGCACGTCGCCTCTGACCACGCCACATCGCCTCTGACCACGCCACGTCACCTCTGACCACCGCAGGTTGCCTCTGACCACCCCAAATTGCCAATGACCCCCTCCAGATTGCGGTAACCATGCCAGATTACAGGTACCCACCAGAGATTAGCTATAAGCACTTCAGTTTATCCGTAACCACCCCACATTGCCCGTAACCACCCCATGTTGCCTGTAACCACCCCAGATTGTCTGTAAGCACTGCAAGTTGCCCGTAACCACCCCACGTTGCCTGTAACCACCCCAGGTTGCCGTAACCACAGCAGGTTGCCCGTGACCACCCCATGTTGTCCGTAACCACCCCAGATTACCTGTAACCACCTCAGGTTGCCCATAACCACCCCAGACTCTCCGTAACCACCCCACATTACCTGTAATCTAATTTTTTTTATTTTATTTTAGTAACTGCGCTATTCTAATAACCATTACTAGATGCAGTTTTGCTCCAGTAAATTGGCGCTCCTTCCCTTCTGAGCCCTGCTGTGTGCCCATACAGTGGTTTATGCCCACATATGAGGTACCGTTTTATTTAGAAGAACCTGCGTTACAGATATTGGGGTACGTTTTCTCTCCTCTTCCTCGTGAAATTGAGAAATTTCAAACTAAACCAACATATTATTGGAAAAATTTGAGTTTTTCATTTTTACTGGCCAATTTTGAATACTTTCCTCTAATACCTGTAGGGTCAAAATGGTCACCACACCCCAAGATGAATTCTTTGAGGGGTGCTCTTTCCAAAATGGGGTGACTTTTGGGGGGAATCTATTCTGCTGACACTACAGGGGCACTGCAAACGCACCTGGTGCTCAGAAACTTCTTCAGAAAAATCTGTACTGAAAATGCTAATTGGCGCTCCTTCCCTTCTGAGCCTGGTTGTGTGCCCATACAGTGGTTTATGCCCACATATAGGGTACCGTTCTACTCAGGGGAACCTGCGTTACATATATTGGGGTGACATTTCTCTCCTGTTCCTCGTGAAATTGAGAAATTTCAAACTAAAGGAACATATTATTGGAAAAATTCGAGTTTTTCATTTTGATTGTCTACTTTTGAATACTTTCCTCTAATACCTGTGGGGTCAAAATGCTCACCACACCCCAAAATGAATTCTCTGAGGGGTGTACTTTCCAAAATGGAGTGACTTATTGGGAGATTTTACTCTGCTGGCACTACAGGGGCACTGCAAACGCACCTGGCGCTTGGAAACTTCTTCAGCAAAATCTGCATTGAAAAAGCTAATTGGCGCTCCTTTCCTTCTAAGCCCTCCTGTGTGCCTATGCAGTGGTTTATGCCCACATATGGGGTACCATTGTACTCAGGAGAACCTGCGGTATGGGGTACTTTATTTCTCTTCTTCCTCGTGAAATTGAGAAATTTCAAACTAAATGAACATATTATTGGAAGAATTCGAGTTTTTCATTTTTACTGTCTTCTTTTGAATACTTTCCTGTAATACCTGTGGGGTCAAAATGGTCACCACACACCAAGATGAATTCTTTGAGGGGTGCACTTTCCAAAATGGGGTGACTTATGGTTTTTTTTCTCTCTGATGACACTACAGGGGCACTGCAAACGCACCTGGCGCTCAGAAACTTCTTCAGCAAAATCTGCATTGGAAAAGCTAATTGGCGCTCCCTTCCTTCTGAGCCCGGCTGTGTGCCCATACAGTGGTTTACGCCCACATATGGGGTACCGTTGTACTAAAGAGAACCTGCGTTACAAATTTTGGGGTGTTTTTTCTCTCATGTTCCTTTTGAAAATGAGAAACTTTAATCTAAACGTATATATTAAATTTAAATTTTCCATTTTTTTTACTGCCTAATTGTGAATACTTTCCTTCAGCCCCTGTATGCCCTAGATTAATTCTTTAAGGTGTGCAAAAGGTTTCCAAAATGGGGTCACTTATGAGGGTTTTCAGGATACCAGACTTCTAAATCCATTTAAAAAAAGAACTGGTCCCTAAAAAAAATCAGTTTTGGAAACTTTCACGAAAATGTGATAATTTGCTGATAAATTTCTAAGCCCGATAACACCCTAAAAAAGTAAAATATATTTACCAAATTATGCCAGAATAAAGAAGACATATTGGTAATGTGACTTAGTAACTAATTTATGTGCTACGACGTTCTTTTTTTTAGAAGCAGAGAATTTCAAAGTTCATAAAATGCCAATTTTTTTGTAATTTTACGATATTTTGATGTTTTTCACAAAAAAACACACAAAGTAGTGACCAAATTTTGCCACTAACATAAAGTGCCATATGTGACGAAAAAACAATCTCAGAATCGCTAGCATACGTTAAAGCATCACTGAGCTATAAGAGCATAAAGTGAGACAGGTCAGATTTTGAAAAATTAGCCTGGTCATTAAGGCCCAAACTAGCTGCAGCACGAAGGGGTTAAGGGCACAGCCTCAGGATAGCGGGTCGCATAATCTAATACAACCAAAATGTACTGGTGTCCCCTTGCCGACTTTACAATGGGACCCACTAAGTCCATTGCAATGTGGTCAAAAGGTACCTCTATGATAGGGACTGCGAAAATGCGACACTGGGGCGCTAAGCTGACATGTGGGGCACGACTCGCAGTATTTTTTAATGTCCTCATAAATTGCAGGCCAATAAAACCTCTGGAGGACTCTCTCCTGCGTTTTATCCATCCCCAAGTGTCCCCCAAGCACATGATTATGGGCCATGTCAAGCAACTGACGCTGGTACGGCTTAGGTACCAGAAGCTGTTCCACAACCTCGTCATTAATCTTAGTGACTCTATAGAAGAGATTGTTAGTCACAGAAAAATGTTGAAATCTTTTTTCAGCATCTGGTTCCTGAGGTACCCCATTCATAACAGCAACCTGCTCTCTCGCATTTTTGAGAGTTGGGTCCTGCACCTGTGCGGTACCAAAATTATCCCTAGACACCTCTAAGTCTGGAACATTCTGGTCAGTGGGAGGAACCTCTTCCTCACCAGCCAGGACCTGCAAAGGAAAAGCATCATTTTCATCCTATACATTTTTATCATTTACAGTGGTTAATGCAATAGGGGTATCCTCACTCCTTTCAGGGGATTTTCTTTTTCCCACATTATGCATAAGGTTTTTAACCACACCCACTTCATATTGTACAGCGCCTAGTTCAGTCCTGACATTAGCCAGCACAATAGGGTACACTTTTGTATCACCATGTATGCATACCACACTCATGTTTTCCTGACACAAAGTCCCCAGTCACCAGGCTGGCATGCACCAAGGTGACAAGGCTTTCTGAGTCCAGCAACGCCTTAACAGGAAAGTCATTGATGGTAATGTTGCAGACTTGCGGTTCAGTCTCTAGTCCAGGGACTGCAACACATGACGGTTCCGCAAATGGCGACTGACGCCGGCTAGCGTCACACTCCATGGGCTCACTGGTAAGGGGGCAATGGGCAGACATATGTTCCGTCTCATGGCATCTCCAGACTGGATAGGGCCTGGTCTCCTTGGCAGGGAGTCCTTTGTAGGGCCACTTAGCCACCCGGGACCATCGCCAGTCTTTTGTCCTTGAGATACCTCCTGAGCGCTCTTCCCTCTATTAGCACCCCTTCACACTCCCCCAATAGATGGAAGTCTCTTACCAGCTGACGGCACAGATCTGGCATTCCGGGGAGGTGAAGGTGCTGCAGGAACATAACGGAGGTAGTCCTCAGTCGCCTGGAACCTCTCCACAAGGTTGACAAGTTCGTCGGCATTCTTAGGGTCACCTTGGCCCACCAAACGTTGCAGATCAGCAGGAACGCTCGGAGGTAGTGATCCATCACAACCCTCTCTAGGATCTGTGCAGGAGTAGAGGCAGGGCCGGCTCCAGGTATTTGCGGGCCCTTGGCCGACAGAGCCTCAGTGGGCCCCTCATTTACACACTATGCACAATAACGTGAGACACCACTAACACGTACAAACATACATGATTGACATAGACACTGACTGACTTACGCTGACACACTCAGACACTGACACACAGCAGTTACAGCTCAGTCTTCTCCTTCTTCGTCTCTGTCAGGCTGCTCTCCACACTGTAAGGTTGAGGACCTTCAGATCATGTGATCAAGTCCTTATCCCTTTTCTCTCTCTGTGCAGGTCCTGCTCCGTCTCCTGTGTCCTCTGATGTTCAGTTCTCACCCTGCACTACAGCAAGCAGGCTGAACATCAGAAAACTGGGCCCCTAGAGATGCTGTGGGCCCCGGCACTTGCCCAGGTAAGCCTTGTGCTGACGCCGGCCCTGAGTAGAGGTGTCTGGCTCCAACCATTTTCTTGCTAGATGAATCAGGTCATACATCTGGGACCTTGCTGACTTGTCCAGACTGTAGCTCCAGTTGCGGACCCTCCAGGCACGGACAGCAGCAGTAAATCCTAGTCGGGCAAGTATCTCTGCTCTTAGCCGGGGATAGTCCTTGACCTCTTGCTCACTGAGGTCATAGTAGGCCTTTTGAGGTTCACCTGTTAAATAGGGAGCAATGACTTCTGCCCACTCAGTGGATGGTAACTTCTCTCGCTCAGCCACACGCTCAAAGACAGTTAAGTAGGCTTCAACATCGTCATCAGCGGTCATGTTTTGCAGTGCACGCTGCACAGCTCTTCTCACATAAAAAGTCTCTGGAGCGGCTGCTGCCACCGGCTGTGGATTTGCACCTGCAGGCGCCTCTTGCCTTGTTATCAGCTGCTCAATAAGTTTCTGTTGTTGAGCCATTGCTTGCTGATGTGCAGCCATTGCCTGTTCATGGTGCAGGTTAGCGTCTGTCAGATTCTGTTGTTGCTGCCTATTAGCCTGTTCATGGCGAAGGTTAGCGTCTGTCAGAGCCTGCTGCTGTTGCAAACTCACTTGCATTAACTGCTTCATCATCTCCTCCATGTTGCTTGACTGTTTTTGGAGTGAAGCAGCAGCCTTCACCCAGGACATAAGCAGCTGTAGCCAAGTTGATGCACACCGTTGCCCATAGCAACCGTTTTGCCCGCTCCGCAGCGCCAATTGTAGGGATCTTCCCGGGGGATGGTGTGTTTGGACACAGTTCACAGCAGATTAGGACCTATAAAAGATCAGCTTGGCGTTTATTTGCAGCATAAACAGTCCAGCAAACACAAATAATACTGCAACACCGTGCTTTTAAGAAAACCAAAACAAACAAAAAGGTTATGCCCGTCTGGGCGCTTACTAACAGGTTCTCTCACCTATCTAACACTATAACACAGCGTCTTTCACCTGGATATCGCAGGGTCAGGGGCGTAACTAGGATTCATGGGGCCCCATAGCAAAAAAGTGTATGGGGCCCCCCAACATATTACCTGTACCAGCGATATGGAGCTGTCCCCCTTGCATTTGGCAGCTCTGAGACGCTGTGCCCTGGGGTGGGGTGGGGGGGGGGGGGGAGTGGTAGTAGGCCGTTTGGAGTCCCTGCTGGTTGGGGCAGCTCTGAGTCCAGGGGGTGACCTCCATTATACTGACTACTATACAAGATGCTAGGAAAGCGGGATGACCCAATTATACAGGATACCAGGGAGGCTGAGTGACCCCCATTATACAGGATGCCAGGGAAGCTGGTGACCCCATTATACAGGATGCCAGGGAAGCTGAGCCTGAGTGACCCCCATTATACAGGATGCCAGGGAAGCTGAGCCTGAGTGACCCCCATTATACAGGATGCCAGGGAAGCTGAGCCTGAGTGACCCCCATTATACAGGATGCCAGGGAAGCTGAGCCTGAGTGACCCCCATTATACAGGATGCCAGGGAAGCTGGTGACCCCCATTATACAGGATGCCAGGGAAGCTGGTGACCCCCATTATACAGGATGCCAGGGAAGCTGGTGACCCCCATTATACAGGATGCCAGGGAAGCTGAGCCTGAGTGACCCCCATTATACAGGATGCCAGGGAAGCTGAGCCTGAGTGACCCCCATTATACAGGATGCCAGGGAAGCTGGTGACCCCCATTATACAGGATGCCAGGGAAGCTGGTGACCCCCATTATACAGGATGCCAGGGAAGCTGGTGACCCCCATTATACAGGATGCCAGGGAAGCTGAGCCTGAGTGACCCCCATTATACAGGATGCCAGGGAAGCTGGTGACCCCCATTATACAGGATGCCAGGGAAGCTGGTGACCCCCATTATACAGGATGCCAGGGAAGCTGAGCCTGAGTGACCCCCATTATACAGGATGCCAGGGAAGCTGGTGACCCCCATTATACAGGATGCCAGGGAAGCTGAGCCTGAGTGACCCCCATTATACAGGATGCCAGGGAAGCTGGTGACCCCATTATACAGGATGCCAGGGAAGCTGGTGACCCCCATTATACAGGATGCCAGGGAAGCTGGTGACCCCCATTATACAGGATGCCAGGGAAGCTGGTGACTTCCAGCTGGCAGTGATAGTTACCATCTTCCTGCTGTGTCTCCTCCTCAGGCCATGTGCGATCAGCGAATATCCCACCCGCGGTGGGCACTGGGGGCGGGGCTTGCCGCGATGGGGGCGGGGCTTAGCGGAACATCCCGGGACTGTTCCACTTGTGGAGAGGGGGACACTGGTGCAGGACGCTCTGAGCCTGTGTCCGGGGGAGGTGCGGAGGTGTTTCAGAGAGGATTGCAGACGCTCCCTTCTGCGTCTCTGGCAGAGTGCTTAACCATCAGTAGTGTAGCTACCTTGAAGACAGGGGAGACAGGCCAGGCGGGCCCCCGGGCCCCCTGCAGTGCAGGGCCCCATAGCAACTGCCTTCCCTGCCTTCATGGTAGCTACGCCACTGTGCAGGGTGTATACAGTGTCGGACTGGGGTACCTTGGGCCCACCAGGGAATTTAATTCTTGGGGCCCACACTACTTACACCAGATATAACCAGCGTCATACCTTTCACATTACTATAGCGACTTTGCACAGCACTGTGTATGTGACCAGTGTTGGACTAAGATACCTGGGGCCTGCCAGAGGAAATTATCCTGGGGCCCACCAATAAAGAACCAGTGAGAAATGACATGTCAGTCAGTGTTACTGCAAGTTCTGAGCTGGGGGCCAACCGGAGGATCCTCTGGTCCTCTGGTGGGCCAGTCCGACACTGTATGTGACCAGCGATGCTACCAGCTACCTGCTGGTAACTTGTCACTCACTCTATGCAAACATAGCGCTTCCCTTAGCGCTTCCCCTTAAGGACCAAGCCCTCCTCATGTTTAAAAGGCCATAGCTCTTGCATTTTGTCACCTACATTTTTTCACCTATTTTTTACATAAAACATGCTGTGAAATCCGTTTGCGCCCGCATCCCAATTCACCATAGCTCACAATGCAGAGTGTGACCGAAGCCACATTGTGTATCCTCTGGATTTTGCAGGGGGGGGGGGGGGTGGTGGAGCTACCTGGGCCACACCTGGATGTATGTGTGTGGGGGTGCAATACTTTACCTTGCCCCTGATGCTGCCCACACACACAAGAGCCACTGGGTTGTGTATATACACTATGATGTATATTTATGGTGGTGTTCGTGTTGCAATAATGTGCTACCTTTTGACCTTGCAGATATAGGTATAAACCATGCGATGCATGTTTTTTCTTCAAGATTTGAGTGCCCCTTTAATCCAGGGATATGCACATACATGCTCCATCCTACTTGAGCTTAATGTGCAGGTGATAGATCTGTGTAGCAGGCAGATGTCCAGCTCTATCACTGCAATATGTGACAGATCCACAACTCCCAAGAATAAGAAGTTCAACCAAAAACACAAAATAAAGACACAACTCATTGTAATCGGGTGTCAAAGGGTGCCAATTTTATTTATGATTACATGACACTAATAAATGGTAGACCCCTGACTTATGATGAGTTACTCTCCAGCACTCAGGCAAGGAAAACCCCCCTGTGGGGGAAACCTTGAGGGAGCCATGGCTGGAGAGCTGCCCCTCCCCTGGGCTTAGAGGGTAATATCATACTATAAATATAATATAGTGGATCTGAGAGAGATCTGGCTGAAATATGTCACCTTATTGATGGCTAGGCAGGCGGATGTATCTCTTCTAGGTGTAGACTCAATGAGGGCGTAGTCTAAAGCAGACCACCCCTTTTCCTCTGCTAGAACCTCCAAATTACATTAAGGGTAGGGGGCAGTAAAG
This sequence comes from Dendropsophus ebraccatus, assembly GCF_027789765.1. Lineage (NCBI taxonomy): Eukaryota > Metazoa > Chordata > Amphibia > Anura > Hylidae > Dendropsophus > Dendropsophus ebraccatus. The sequence goes on from NC_091459.1 coordinate 58,711,195, forward strand.
TATTCAAGCTCAAGGTCCTCTGGCGCATCCAAGATGCCACTGATCAGGGCGCGGTGCATTGCTTTATGGAACCTTCATTATGACATAAACGCTTGTCATCACAGTGCACGGTTGCCATGGTTACTGCGGGTGAACACATCTGAAGCATTAACCTATTAATTACTGGCAATGCACTTTACTGCAGAGGTCATTAAACACACTTGTGACCAAGCAAACAGCTTATGGATAGACCACACTAAGAACGCTAAATAATATGGTTTGATGTGGCCCATAGCAACCAATCAGCTCAGCTTTCGTTTCTCAAATTACTCTGGCAAAATAAAAGATAAACTGTGATTGGTTGCCATGTTCAACTTAGACAGTCTGACTTGCCCATAGCAACCAATCAAAGCTCAGCTTTAATTTTATAAGAACTTGTTAAGATATGAAAGGTGAACTGTGATTGGTTGCTATGGGCGACTCAGACCATGTTTTGTCTGTGGCAGTATGATAAAGCTGCTCCATTGCTATAAAGTTCATGATGATGATGATGATGATGATGATAATGATAATGACTGAAAACAAATGACATCAAGCTTCCCCATAATGCTTTGCAGTCAGCCCTTCCTCCATATCTCCCATCTTTTTGGAGGGATACTTGTGGTTCACAGAAATGTCTATACGGTACAATTCCCAGCATTTCCTGTCACTCAGTTTAGGATCCTCTGGTATACAGTTATATGTGTATACAGTGTCGGACTGGGGTACCTGGAGCCCACCAGAGGAACCGATCTTTGAGGCCCACCAATATAGAACCAGTGAGACATGACACGCTAACCCCGTCCTTTCCTGGATTCATCTGTATCTGTGACAAATCCTTTCTTAAAAATATTTTCAGTTGAACTAAAACTCTCAGAACACCCTACATTTATAAAGCTCTCAGTGTATGCTGGGAGTTGTAGTCTCTGAGAGGATAACCCTATAATAAATCACTGTGTGCAGAGTCTCCTGGTGGATGCAATCTGGGTGACAACCATCAGCCCTGAAGGTCCAGCAATACATCTGTAAACAGTGGCAGTTATCAGAGGATTGTACTATTGTACTACAACTCCCAGCATATCCTGAGGGCTGTCGACTGTTAGTACATGCTGGGAGTTGTAGTGCCTGCAGCTGTTGTAGTTGGGTCCTATACACTGGATGCTTTGTGGCATATAAGAATACATAGATCTTAGGGGCTCAGTGTAGGGAAGTGACCCCGGAACAGCACTAATAGGGGACAGAACAAAAACATCTCCCCCTATCCCCTATTAGTGATGTTCTGGGGTCACTTCCCCACACTGAGCCCCCACAGATCTATGTATTCTGATCTCCCACAAAGCATCCAGTGTATAATGCACTTTAGGACCCAACTACAACAGCTGCAGGCACTACAACTCCCAGCATTTACTGACAGTCTGCAGCCCTCAGGATATGCTGGGAGTTGTAGTGTCTGCAGCTGTTGTAGTTGGGTTCTAGTTTAAAAGTTTGCGCTAGTGTACTGTAGTGACCGCGGGGCTGTGTCAGTACACTACCGCAAACAATACACTGACCCATTTAGACCCTAATTGTACACAGGCTCTGCACACTATAGAAGTGATTTCAGTGCAGTTACTAATGACTCACAAGTGACGTCTTCTCCCATTGCCGTCGCTTACTGTTTGCTTTCTTCTCCATCTGGCGCAGCATCATGAAGACTTCTCTGACCACAAATCATCTACAGGCGCCCAGCTGGGGTGACTGGGGCAGAAGGGCAGCTAGGGTAACAGGGGCAGGGGAGCAGCTGGGGTGACAGGGAGGGGGAGAAGCTGGGCGACAGGGGGAACAGCTGGGGCGACATGGGGAACAGCTGGGGTGACAGGGGGAAGGGGAGAAACTGGGGAGACAAGGAGAGCAGCTGGGGTGACAGGGTGAGGGGGAGAAGCTGGGGAAACAGGGGGAGCGGGAGAAGCTAGGGGTGGCAGGGGCCGGGGGAGAAGCTGGGGCGGGGGGGAGCTGGAGAGGCAAGTGGAGAAGATGGGGGGAAGGGGGAGAAGATGGGTGGGCAAGGGGAGAAGATAGGGGGGGCAGTGAAGGTGCTAGGGGTGGCAGGGGGAGAAGATGGGGGTGGCAGGGGGAGAAGATGGGGGTGGCAGGGGGTAGAAGATGGGGGTGGCAGGGGTAGAAGATGGGTGGGCAGGAGGAGAAGCTGGGGGTGGCAGGGCAGACGCTGGGTGTGGCGGGGGAGACGCTGGGGGTGGCAGGGGGAAAAGATGGGTGGGCAACGGGACAAGATAGGGGGGCAGGGGGAGAAGATAGGGGGGCCAGTGAAGACGCTGGGGGTGGCAGGGGGGAGAAGATGGGTGGGCAAGAGGAGAAGCTGGGTGTGGCGGGGGAGACGCTGGGGGTGGCAGGGGGAGAAGATGGGTGGGCAAAGGGAGAAGATAGGGGGGGCAGGGGGAGAAGATGGGGGGGAAGAGGGAGACGCTGGGGGTGGCAGGGGGGAGAAGATGGGTCGGCAGAGGGAGACGCGGGGGGTGGCAGAAGATGGATGGGCAGGAGGAGAAGCTGGAGGTGGCAGGGCAGACGCTGGGGTCGCAGGGCAGATGCTGGGGGTGGCAGGGGGAGATGCTGCAGGTGGCAGGGGGAGACGCTGGGGGTGGCAGGGCAGACGCTGGGGGTGGCAAGGGGAGATGCTGGGGGTGGCAGGGCAGATGCTGGGGGTGGCAGGGCAGATGCTGGGGGTGGCAGACGCTGGGGGCGGCAGACGCTGGGGGTGGCAGGGGAGAAGATGGATGGGCAGGAGGAGAAGCTGGAGGTGGCAGGGGGAGACGCTGCAGGTGGCAGGGGGAGACAATGGGGGTGGCAGGGCAGATGCTGGGGGTGGCAGGGCAGACGCTGGGGGTGGGAGTGGTCAGGGGGCAGAGGGAGCATCCGGGCGGCAGAGGGAACAGCGGGGGAGAAAGGCAGGCTAGGCAGGTCCCCCCCATTGCAGGGACAGGGTGAGCTTCCGACACATTGAGCCTGTCACACAGGCCGGAAGTTCACAGTGCAGCCCCGCGGCGCCCGGATTTTTCCCCTGCTTGGCAGCCCACATGAAGTGACGTCACTGCGCCGCTGCCGAGCAGGGTGGAAGTCTGGGCGCCGCGGGGCTGCACTGTGAACTTCCGGCCTGTGTGACAGGCTCAATGTGCCGGAAGCTCACCCTGTCCCTGCAATGGGGGGGACCTGCCCAGCCTGCCTCTTCCCCCTGGCTGACCCATCAAATAAAGCTGTGTGGTGTTACAGGTAGGAAATACAGTGAGCTGTGTGGTGTTACAGGTAGAGAATACAGCGTGCTGTGTGGTGTTACAGGTAGGGAATACAGTGTGCTGTTTGGTGTTACAGGTAGGGAATACAGCGTGCTGTGTGGTGTTACAGGTAGAGAATACAGTGTGCTGTGTGGTGTTACAGGTAGAGAATACAGTGTGCTGTGTGGTGTTACAGGTAGGGAATACAGTGCTGTGTGATGTTACAGGTAGAGACTACAGCGTGCTGTGTGGTATTACAGGTAGAGAATACAGTGTGCTGTGTGGTATTACAGGTAGAGAATACAGTGTGATGTGTGGTGTTACAGGTAGAGAATACAGCATGCTGTGTGGTGTTACAGGTAGAGAATACAGTGTGCTGTGTGGTGTTACAGGTAGAGAATACAGTGTGCTGTGTGGTGTTACAGGTAGAGAATACATTGTGCTGTGTGGTGTTACAGGTAGCGAATACAGCGTGCTGTGTGGTGTTACAGGTAGAGAATACAGTGTGGTGTTACAGGTAGAGTATACAGCGTGCTGTGTGGTGTTACAGGTAGAGAATACAGTGTGCTGTGTGGTGTTACAGGTAGAGAATACAGCGTGCTGTGTGGTGTTACAGGTAGAGAATACAGTGTGCTGTGTGATGTTACAGGTAGAGAATACAGTGCTGTGTGGTGTTACAGGTAGAGAATACAGTGTGCTGTGTAGTGTTACAGGTAGAGAATACAGCGTGCTGTGTGGTGTTACAGGTAGAGAATACAGTGCTGTGTAGTGTTACAGGTAGAGAATACAGCGTGCTGTGTGGTGTTACAGGTAGAGAATACAGTGTGTTGTGTGGTGTTACAGGTAGAGAATACAGTGTGCTGTGTGGTGTTACAGGTAGAGAATACAGCGTGCTGTGTGGTGTTATAGGTAGAGTATACAGCGTGCTGTGTGGTGTTACAGGTAGAGAATACAGTGTGCTGTGTGGTGTTACAGGTAGAGAATACAGTGTGCTGTGTGGTGTTACAGGTAGAGAATACAGTGTCCTGTGTGGTGTTACGGGTAGAGAATACAGTGTGCTGTGTGGTGTTACAGGTAGAGAATACAGCGTGCTGTGTGGTGTTACAGGTAGAGAATACAGCGTGCTGTGTGGTGTTACAGGTAGAGAATACAGCGTGCTGTGTGGTGTTACAGGTAGAGTATACAGCGTGCTGTGTGATGTTACAGGTAGAGAATACAGCGTGCTGTGTGGTGTTACAGGTAGAGAATACAGCGTGCTGTGTGGTGTTACAGGTAGAGTATACAGCGTGCTGTGTGGTGTTACAGGTAGAGTATACAGCGTGCTGTGTGGTGTTACAGGTAGAGAATACAGCGTGCTGTGTGGTGTTACAGGTAGAGTATACAGCGTGCTGTGTGGTGTTACAGGTAGAGTATACAGCGTGCTGTGTGGTGTTACAGGTAGAGAATACAGCGTGCTGTGTGGTGTTACAGGTAGAGTATACAGTGTGCTGTGTGTTGTTACAGGTAGAGAATACAGTGTGCTGTGTGGTGTTACAGGTAGAGAATACAGCGTGCTGTGTGGTGTTACAGGTAGAGTATACAGCATGCTGTGTGGTGTTACAGGTAGAGTATACAGCATGCTGTGTGGTGTTACAGGTAGAGTATACAGTGTGCTGTGTGGTGTTACAGGTAGAGTATACAGCGTGCTGTGTGGTGTTACAGGTAGAGAATACAGCGTGCTGTGTGGTGTTACAGGTAGAGTATACAGTGTGCTGTGTGTTGTTACAGGTAGAGAATACAGTGTGCTGTGTGAAACACGGAAACTGGAGAGAAAGGAACGGCTGCACATCCCATCTATGGCTGATACTAATGCCGCTTGGCCTATATTAAAAATCAACACCAGAGTGTCTGTATATGATTTGATCAAGCCTTAATAGCCCCGTGTACCAACGTGCAGGTCCTCTGGTTTACACGGGTCCCTACGCTAACTCCACACCGCGTCGGTCAGCAATCGCCACCCCCGCAAAGCGTGCACGTGCAGGGAAGGTAACATGGGGGTTGCAGGGCCATTCCATGGCCCCCCTTCCCTGCACGTGCATGCTTTGCGGGGTTGGCGGTCACTGACCGACAGTGACATGTCTGAGGAAGTGCCCCAACTTACTGGAAATGACAGGAACACTTAAAGGGGGAGTAGACAATTGGTATTATATACTGTATATATATATTTTTTCTAGTCCATATAGGATGGAGCCAGGATATAATACATTATATATATATATATATATATATATATATATATATGTTATTTCTTTTTCTCCTGGCTTCATCCTATATGGAGTAGAATATCCATTTCCTCTATAGCTAGATGATGGGAAGCCGGAAATCTGCAGCTCTGTATGGCAGAGATGGGAAACTGCCGGCATCGCTCCGCACTGACTAACGCCAGAATAAGGAGAGAATAAAGCACTTTGCACAAAGAAAGATTTTGTAGCGTATGACTTGTATCTCAGTCCCCAAAATCCCTTCTGTTTCCATTCTCAGGTGTACAGTGTCCCTCAGTGAAAAGACCGCCCACCTGACTCCTTAGCATAAAAAATGACAGGTTATACTGAATCTTTTCCTACATTTTTATTATTTTGAAGTAGATAGAAATGTATACGGTTGGGTTCACACAGCGCTATTGCTGTATGTACCGGCTATAATATAGGATGGTAAAAAAACGGCACATGGCAGCGGTTCCATTCATTTTAGTGGCCTGAACATAGTCAGTGGTTATGATGGGGCTACTTACTATGAATAAATGGCGCCATTGTTCTGTGCTCAATAGAGTGACTATTGTAGTGTCCAAGCACAGGGTGCTGTCCTATTGCATCTGAGTAAGGTAACTCACGCAAGTGGGATGAGGTATCTGCTGCAGCTAGCGTTTTCCCCACTAGGTGTCACTACTGTCTTTGTCTAAACTTATGCACAGCGGAAGGAACTGAAGGGTTAACTTTGTTGTATGTCACATGTTGTTCTTGATCCACTTCGCTTTTTTTTTGTCCTATCCTGTCTTCTCTTTCTACACACACACACACACACACACGCACACACACACACAGCCCCCACCAATCACAAGAGGGTTTAGTTTGCCCCTGTAAGAGGAGTTAGTTCCTGGTGGGAGGAAATCAGTTAGTTAGTTAATGGTTTTAGTTCCAAGTGAGTGGATGTGTGGAGGATCAGCTAAGCCACAGTGTTCTTCTTAGGAGCACTAGAATGGTTATACAGTGCTAAGCCTTTACCAGGGGAGAGAGGCCAAACATGGAACACCTTGCCCACACCAGGAACCTCTCTAAAACTTGCAGGACAGTTACCTCAGAAGCCATAGGAACTCACTCCAGTGCAACAAAGGTACTAGAAAAATGTCTACGTATCCCACTGCACAGTGCAGGACAACTGGGAAGTCTTGGGAGTCTGCTCCACCCACATAACAAAGGCTTGGGGCTCGTACTACCCACCCAGGACGGGTAGCTCGCAACTAGGGGGCATAAGGCAGTCAGGATTAGAAGTCAACCGTGAATACGAGTATTCTCTATTTCTTCATCTATACACCTCTACTGTTCTGACAGAGTACATCACTACCTTGGGCAGGGCCCCTCTGGCAACTTCTCTTCTCTCTCTACTGCAAAGTACCTTCCTACTAAAAGCACCAGTTATCTACTTCAACTACCAGCACCTAAGTCTTCTGCAAGATTGTACTGTTATTCTACACTGTTTCTACGCGTACCACTCTTGGTTTTGCACTATGTTGATCCAAAGTAAACTATTTTATTTTTTGCAAACGCACTGGACTCTGGCTTACTCTTTGCTCACCCGCACCCACACACACCGGTACACTTGGGTTAAACTCTTTTCAGTTGCTGTGGGTTGTGCTAGAGAAGTGCCACTGTCCTGGTTGGGTCCAACACCACTCCAGGCCACAGTGACAAGTGTCCAAGTGACCTTAGACCCACACAGCGGAATGGGGTCATCCAGAGTCATATTGATCACTAGTTACAAACTCTCTGTGATAAGTCACTTTTACATTTTTATTTTTTTTTTAATTTTCATTGTATACTTGGGTTTTTCAGGATTCTTCACTCCACGGTGTCAGAGCTGAAGCAGCATAGAAGAAATCTGATGAATCTACAGGAGAAAAGAACACAGTGAGGGGGAGTATGGTCTATGCTGGGGACAGGATGTGGGAGTAGGGTCTATACTGGGGGCAGGATGGGGGAGTAGGGTCTGTATATAGCTGTTATATCCCTGCCACCACTAGGGGGTGCTCACTGCATACTGCTCTACTATACAGATCAGTAGGAGCTGTAGAAATCCCTGTGCAGTGAGCTCCGTCTAGTGGTAACAGCATCAGGTAAACTATCACTCACTTGTTCCTCTTCCTCCTCAGATACTTGGGGATCCAGGAGTATCTCTGTCCGCACCTAAAGAAAAGAGAAAGATAAGATCAGTGTCATGTGATGATCTCAGGGTCAGTCTATAGGGGTCTATAAAAAGTATGTGACCCCCTGGGCTCCTCCTGCAGTGTTCTATATACTTACTGGGCCTCCTGGATCCCCACTGATTTCTTGGATGAGGGCTGCTTTTCTTGCTGTATGTAGTGGCCTGGGTCCTGGTCCGACTATAATAGAAAGCACAGAGATCAATCCCATCATTCTCCCTGTACCATAATGTCTCTCTGTCTATAAGGTCTATACTCACCTCCTCCGTCCTTCCTCTGTCTCCAGCTCTGTCTTCCTCGCTGTTAGACATAGAAGATAAATGATACATGGTCTCCAGGGTCTGCAGGATGCTCAATCCCTTTATTGATCTTATCCTATAAAAGAAAACACAATTCCCATAACTGGAGCAGCCCCAAATGTGCCCATATACCCCCCTATAAGAGTCTACATGACTAGTGCCCCCCGGTGGTGATGATGACGTTATTCAGCAGTGTTAGTTCTATTGCATACTTACAGAACTGGCCTCTTGGAGCGCTGCACTTTCTCTTTCTATCTGTGGGGAGAAACAGGATGTATCCAGGTTAGGACTATTCTATGGAGCAGTTGTCCATAGCAACCACAACACTTTATTTACTGTAAACTTTTATAACACTATAAAACCAATGTCACCTATAATAAAAAAAAACTTTACAGTGATATACGTACTTTTCATCTGGTTAGTCCTCTTCCTCATCGCTCTTTATCTTTAGCACCTGATCCTTCTCCAACTTCTCCTTTTTAATTTTCCTGTGGTGAACTCCATCATCCAAGCACCGGGGGAAGCAAATTGGGAATCAGGTGTGGTGAGCCGGGACATTCTTTCTATATTCCTTGCATGATTTCTTTCTGTGCTCGTCTGCCAGCTCTGAAGTCCATACTGTCAGGAACAGCAGAACGTGAGGCCACTGTGTCTCTTTCTCGTCTGTCCCTAAGGGCGTTGTCTAAGCGTATCCTCTGTTCTTCACAAGATGCTCCTGATGGTGGAGATAGACTTTGCCAGAGGAAACGCTAGGTCACTACTTCATGAGATAGACAATGTGACAGCTGGTTTGTGTTGCCAAACTGACAGTACAGACAAATATGCACAGGACACACCGGATAAACATACCGGATACAGGTGACAGATGCGGGGGACGAAGACACAGGTGCTGGTCACAGTACCTTGCAGGAATGATAGCAGGTGCAAACACGGGTTGGGTCAGGTTCACACTCAGGACAGGAATTTGGAGCCACTGGGAGTGTAGATTCAGACAGCAGAAAGCCACAGGACACCAGGACACAACAGCGGAAACACTGTAACTGGAGCAATTTTGCAAAGCAACCACAGATACAACTTTGCAGGACCATAGGACCTCGATGCTCAGGCAGAGCACATGTGCAAGAAGCCTCCATATATACCCAAGCCACAGGGGTGGAATAATTAAGGCACTAAGCCTAAACTCTAAGACTGTGCTTTCTATTATAGTGGTAGAGGAGATAGGCCACGATACCTGGGTAACAGATGGACATCTCTCTGCCAGGGAAGCGGCACTACTATATGTCCCATATGGAATCAGGCCCTGATAGGTGTCATTGAGTGATCATGGTGAGGTAACAGGGAGGCCATTTCCAGCCATCCACCAATCACCTTAGGTTAGATTGTAACAGACTCGGCCATTAATTCATATACGCCTGTCCTCTTCTTTTATACACAGGAAATTCCATGAAAGTCGGACCAGGGACCTGGGCCACTATATAGAGCAAGAAAAGCAGCCCTCATCCGAGGTGAAGTGGGGATCCAGGAGGCCCAGTAAGTATATAGAACACTGCAGGAGGAGCCCAGGGGGTCACATACTTTTTGTGCAATAATCTCTTCCTCACTGAGTCTCCTCTCAATGTATAGAGCCCTATAGACTGATCCTGGATCATCACCACCTCCTCCATGTTGGAGATCAACATGAACGATATTAGGAATTTTATTTAAAATATTGAATAAGACCTTATATCAAGAAAGGTGACAGGATGGACAAAATCTGCCTGAGACATAATTGGAATATCAGTCCAATGGACAATGGGCATTCATCAAGCTTATGTAAGGTCGCCTAGGTGCTTGCTAACATCAGACCACTACAATGGACAATGTAAGGTTGTATGTGAGATTGCCGAGGAGTATGTTATCATCAGCAAGCTCATGCGGATTCACATACAATGGACAGTGGGATAATCAACAAGGTATATGTGGGGCCAGATCATTTGCCTTGGATCTGGATCATAAACTCAACCCCTGTTGGGCACTTCAGAAGACTCAAGGAGTGTGATGTCCTCTTATCTGTGTGGAGGGAAATTGAAGGGGCCAACTAATATATACCCTGGGTTAACAGAGGCTGCCTCAGGCCCAGTGGGTATACAGAAGTACAAGGACGCCACCCGCAGGAGATGGAGGATTATTGCTACAAACTGGTGAAACGACCCCTATCGTATTACCAATAACCTGATTGGAAGGACTGTTGTAAGGAAGGTTGGAAGTTACATGAAGGAGGGGTGGAACTGGGAGTATCTATGAATGTGATAGTACTTCCTATATAGTATTAGGTATACCTAATAAAACCTGTGCGCTATATGTCATACAGTGTGTGGAATGCAACTTACTTTATGTAGGATGCACCACCAAGTTAAAACGAGATTGTCAGAGCATGTGTATGACATTATTCACACTAGCACCAGGAGCCCATCCGGAGCCTCGCGTCATTTCACAGATAAATACATCAGGGGAACAAGTAGGCTCGGTATCTGGGTAATAGCCAGAGCGAGAGTGCCACCTACAGACGCATACTACAGGAGTGTGAAGCCCTGTGGATTGGCCATTCCAGTACCAAGTCAGCCATGAGTAAGGGCGTGTAGGCACCAGAAACGCGTAGGCGTCGCAGCCTGGAGTCCGTTATTGGAGTTCTGTTGGCATTACCCCCACCTCATTCATCATCACCACCCCCTCCTCCTCCTCCACAGCAACCGCTTCTCATGCACCTCATCCACCAATTCCGCATCCTCCTCCACCACCCCCTCCTCACCACCTCCTCCTCCGCATCATCCATCACTGCCACCTCCTCCTCCACCACATCATCCACTACCGCTTGCTCCGGGACCTCATCCATCACCTCCTCCACCATCTGATCCTCCACAACCTCCACCTCCTCCTTCACCACCTCCTCCTCCTTCGCCACCACCTCCTCCTCCTTCCTCTCCTCCTCCACCTCTTCAGCCACCACCTCCTCCTTCCTCTCCTCCTCCACCACTTCCACCTCCTCCTCCTTCCTCTCCTCCACCTCCTCCTCCTTCCTCTCCTCCTCCACCTCCTCCTCCTTCACCTCCTCAGCCACCACCTCCTCCTCCACCACTTCTACCTCCTCCTCCACCTGCATCTCCTCCTCCACCACCTCCTCCTCTACAACCACCGCCTCCTGCTGCACTACTCTCTCCACAAACACCTGCTCTCTCACGACCACCTCATCTGCCACCACCTCCTCCAGCAGCACCCACCCCTCCACTATCACTCTCCTCACCACCATCACCTCCTGCATCACTGTCTCTCTCACCACTCTCACTACCACTCCGTCCACTACAAACTCCTCCACCACTCCAACCACATCCTCCACCAACACTACCTCCTCCTCCAGCACCCCCGCCATCTCCTCCTCCTCCGACACTATCTGCTCCAACAACTCTGCTCGCTCCTCGCTTTTCTCTCTCCTACAAGTAAAGAACAGTCAGGAGTTACTCAATGAGCTTTACAGATGCAAAAGTGAACATGAGACAGTAGTGGATAGAGGAGTAATGGGCAATTCTCATATATCAGATCTGTCCTTAAAGGGGTTATCCAGCGTTATTAAAACATGGCCGCTTTGTTCTAGAGACAACAGCACTCTTGTCTCCAGTTTGGGTGCAGTTTTTGCCACTCAGTTCCATTGAAGTGAATGGAGTTTAATTGCTAATCGCACCTGAACTGGAGACAAGAGTGGTGCTGTCTCTGGAAGAAAGTGGCCATGTTTTTCTAATGCTGGATAACCTCTTTAAAGGCTTAGAAAAACATGGCCGCTTTGTCTTTTTGTCCTAAGTTTGGGTGCGGTATTGCAGCTCAGTGCTATTAAAGTAAAAGGAGCTGAATTGTAATACCACACACAACCTGAGGACAGGGGTGGCATTGTTATGGCAGGAAAGTCTTCAGATCCCGTATAACCTCTTTAACTTGTAACTGCACTTAAAAACATGGCTAGATCTATTACCATAACTCCGTCATCTATACCAGGGATGGGCGCCCCCATAGTAATGTATAGGAAATAAGAACATCAAAATGACATTGACTTTTATTGGGCTGCTGCACTATATAAGGCACTAGATTATTTATTGTGTATCCAGCAGGGGGAGCTCACAGCATATGGCCTTATCAGACACATTGTACATCCATAGTAAAGGGGGATTCCCACCTCATCCAATATAGTATATACCTGTAGGGGTCAGGATAGAGGGGGATTCCCATCATATATAAGATACCATATACCTGAAGGATCCGGATCTAGGGGTATTCCCATTATATAATATACTATATACACTGGTGTAGCTACCATGGGGGCAGGGTACGCCGTCGCTATGGGGCCCGGTAAAACATGTGGCCTACTTCCATGGTGGGTGCTAACAGTGCGATCTGCCAGGCCCCCTGTGACAGCAGACCCCCCCCCCCCCCCCCCCCCCCCCGCGGGTGAGACAGCTTGCAGTGTGACATCGTGATCGCGCGTGCAGCCGTCCCTCCTGCGCGTCACACGTCACTTCACCCACCCAGCTGCTTTCCTCCATGACAGCCGCCTTCAGCCCGTCCCCCTCGGACCAGAGCTGCTCCCACACGCTGCTCCTCCCAGACAGGGACAGTCAGGCTGAGGAGAGCAGCTACAAGCCGGCTGTCTGCCACATGGTCTGCTGTCTGCACCTTACTGCCCGCAATATCAGGAAAGGAGCAGCCGCAGGTACAGCAGGTAACCCTGGGGAGCTGTGCGGCCCTATACAAAGATATACATATGGGAGAGGTTTATGCATATATGAGGGTATTATATACACATTAGAGGGGTATAATATACCCTCATATATACCACTCTCATATGTATACCTCTCTCATATGTATATACAGTAATAGCCTCCTATATTATTATATACAGTATATGAGGATATTTATGTATATACATAAGGGAGGGGTATTTGTGATGGTATTATATGCATATATGAGGGTATAATATACATATGAGAGAAGTAAATATATTATACCTCTCTAATGTGTATATTGTACCCTCATATATACATATAATACCGTCACAAATACCCCTCCCCTATGTATATACATAAATATCCTCATATACTGTATATAATAATATAGGAGGCTATTACTGTATATACATATGAGAGAGGTATACATATGAGAGTGGTATATATGAGGGTATATTATACCCCTCTAATGTGTATATAATACCCTCATATATACATATAATACCATCCTATATACCTCTCCCATGTGTAATATCCTCAGTAATAGTACAGTATTATCCTGATATACAATATACAGTATATAGAGATTCTCCTCGCATCATACGCATTGGGGGGGGGGGGATACAGCTTTTTTGCTATGGGGCCTCGTGAATGCTAGCTACGGCCCGGACCTGTAGGGATCAGGATAGAAGAGAATTCCCATCATATATAATATACTATATACCTGTAGGGATCAGGATAGAGGAGGATTCCCATCATATATAATATACTATATACCTGTAGGCATCAGGATAGAGGGGTAATTACATCATATATAATATACTATATACCTGTAGGGATATACTATATACCTGTAGGGATGAGGATATTCTAGCAATAGTTTCACCCTATAGTACAGAAGAGAAGGAAGGACACAGCAGACTTACCTCCACCAACCACTAACACCTCTGGAGATTCTAGAGCTCTGCAGCTGCTTATATACTGTGTGTGATGTCATCATGACCTATACAGGAGCCTTTTGTGATGTCATCACGTGTGGGGGAGGGGCCAACAATAACCAGTGATGTCATCATGTACAGGAGAGACATGATGGCCCCGCCCCCTGTCCCTGCCCCATGCATAGAAGCTCAGGCCTATAGATATAAGCAATGTGCTGTGGCAGTTATAGCTGGAGGCTGTATATTCTCCCTGCAGCCACTAGAGGCCGCTCTCTCCTCCCAGCTCCAATATATTCTCCCTGCAGCCACTAGAGGCCGCTCTCTCCTCCCAGCTCCAGTATATTCTCCCTGCAGCCACTAGAGGCCGCTCTCTCCTCCCAGCTCCAGTATATTCTCCCTGCAGCCACTAGAGGCCGCTCTCTCCTCCCAGCTCCAGTATATTCTCCCTGCAGCCACTAGAGGCCGCTCTCTCCTCCCAGCTCCAGTATATTCTCCCTGCAGCCACTAGAGGCCGCTCTCTCCTCCCAGCTCCAGGGCCTGGCAGGGAGGACACTCCTGCAGCTAGACCATAGAGAGCCTGAGGGGAGAGAGGAGGCTGCGGGAGCCGGAACATATGTGTAATGGGAGATGCTGCCCAGGAATGGTGCCTGCCTGCCGCTCATCCCCTGGGTATAACATGTGTGGTGACCAGTCACCTGTATACTGTATATACCATGTGTGGTGGGTGACCAGTCATCTGTATACAGTATATACCATGTGGTGACCAGTCATCTGTATACAGTATATACCATGTGTGGTGGGTGACCAGTCATCTGTATACAGTATATACCATGTGTGGTGGGTGACCAGTCATCTGTATACAGTATACACCATGTGTGGTGGGTGACCAGTCATCTGTATACAGTATATACCATGTGTGGTGACCAGTCATCTGTATACAGTATATACCATGTGTGGTGACCAGTCATCTGTATACAGTATATACCATGTGTGGTGACCAGTCATCTGTATACAGTATATACCATGTGTGGTGGGTGACCAGTCATCTGTATACAGTATATACCATGGTGTGATCTGTATAGAGGTGACAGTATGGGGAATATTTATCAAACATGGTGTAAAGTGAAACTGGCCCAGTTGCCCCTAGCAACCAATCAGATTCCACCTTTCTTTCCTCACAGACTCTTGAAAAAATGAAAGGTGGAATCTGATTGGTTGCTAGGGGCAACTGAGCCAGTTTCACTTTACACCATGTTTGATAAATCTTCCCCATATGTTCTTATATACAGGGGTATAATGCAGTATACAGTATATACCATGTGTGGGGATCAGTAATCTGTATATAGGGGCATAAAATAACTATATAGGTCACAGAGGGGGCAGGTAAACACTATACTGGGTGTAATGCTCTGCAGCATCTGTGTACACCTGGTATGTGATATCACCGCTGTACAAGGGGACGTGTATCCGGCTACAAGAGGACGTGTATCTGGCTACAGGGGGACGTGTATCCGGCTACAGGGGGACGTGTATCCGGCTACAAAGGGACGTGTATCTGCCTACAAGGGGACGTGCATCCGGCTACAAGGGGACGTGTATCCGGCTACAAGGGGACGTGCAGCCGGCTACAAGGGGACGTGCAGCCGGCTACAAGAGGACGTGTATCTGGCTACAGGGGGACGTGTATCCGGCTACAAGGGGACGTGTATCTGCTTACAAGGGGACGTGTATCCGGCTACAAGGGGATGTGTATCTGCCTACAAGGGGACGTGCATCCGGCTACAAGGGGAAGTGCATCCGGCTACAAGGGGACTTGTATCTGCCTACAAGGGGACTTGTATCTGCCTACAAGGGGACGTGTATCCGGCTACAAGGGGACGTGTATCCGGCTACAAGGGGACGTGTATCCGGCTACAAGGGGACGTGTATCCGGCTACAAGGGGAATTATGCAGCTGCATGGGGCATACCTGTCTGCAGGGGGCACATGTGACTGCAGGGAGGACCTGGCTGGATCAGTGTGGGACCATCGCCTTCCTGTTTCCAGTCCACTCCTGGTTTTGGGTGAAAAATACTGATGCAAACATACTGTGTGTGAACATGGCCTAAGGGCTTATTCCCGCACATATCCCTGCTGTCTATGGGACTAGTAAGATCTCTGCTTTCTCTCTCAGTCCCATAGACAGTGACTGGAGCAGCAGTGTGTATGTGTGATGGCAGAACAATCATACAGGCCCCCTCCCCCAGTGCTGTGACCGCTGCTGGTCCCGGCCATCAGACACCAGGGAGTATATGGCGGCCACATATCCTGTGTATAGGTAATAGAGAGTCTTTATGCTCCGGACCCTATGAAGGAGTTTTCCTAACATAGACGACCGGCAGCTGTTTTTGAGATGATTAAAATTGTCTGATTGCAGATGGCCTCACTCCTGTGTCCTCAATCATCACTAAGGGTGGGTTCACACTAGGGAATTCTCGCGGATAAACTCCGCGGAATTCCGTCGTGTGTCCGCACGCCTTTCTGCCGGCTCCATAGACACCATTCTATGGGCCGTCGTATTCCGCTATCCGCCGAAAGAAGTCACATGTCATTTCTTTCGGCGGATAGCGGAATACGCCGGCCCATAGAATGGTGCCTATGGAGCCGGCAGAAAGGCGCAGACACTTGATGGAATTCCGCTGAGTTTATCCTCTAGAATTCCGTAGTGTGAACCCACCCTTATACTGTGATCCTGTGTCTCCTATTAGAAGCAGAGGCCCTGAGAACACTGAGGAAGAGCCCTGACTGCAGAGAAGAGGCCGTGTAGGAGGAATGGTGCCGGGACATCCTCACATCCCGGTGTCCTGGTGCGGCCAATCAGTGTGTGGAGATCGGATCCATCACAGGTGCAAGAACTTTTCTTCTAATGTGACAGATGAAACCCCGTACTGTGAACTTCAGCTTTTTTCTTTCTACTGGTGTCAGTAAGTTATATAGATTTGTAATTTCCTTCTATTTAAAAATCTCCAGTACTTATCAGCTGCTATATGTCCTGCAGGAAGTGATGTATTCTTTCCAGTCAGACACAGTGCTCTCTGCTGCCACCTCTGTCCATGTCAGGAACTGTCCAGAGCAGCAGAAAATCCCCATAGAAAACCTCTCCTGCTCTGGACAGTTCCTGACATGGACAGAGGTGGCATGGACACCACTTCCTGCAGTTTGCATTGAAGTCCGGCTACAGGGGATTGTCCCATCTCAGCTATTATGGGGTAACCTGTAGGGCCGTCACCTTATATATTTTTACTTGGTTCTTCCTGGCTATAAACTCTGAGACCCTGAATAACTCTTGGGTTTCCTGTTATTAGATATTTCCTTCTGTCATGTGACCTCCAGAGCCGTCTCCTGGTTCTCCTCCTTCAGGTGCCCTCCATCCATCACATGACCTGTCACTATGCCGGCCCCAATGGACGTGATAGATTATAGAAGGAGATAAAAGATGGAGGATGAGATACAGTTTGGGGGGTTATTACCTGATGAACCCCCTGGTGTTAATGGCGGACTCTCACCGTTTTACCCCTTGGGCGTTATGTCCGTCTCCCTGATAAGCGGTGTCTTTGCCCCGGAGAGGGCTGCCGGCCTGGGAGGTCAGATGTACGGGATGCTCTCCTGCAGCCCTCTCCATCCTGTCCACAGTCCTCCCACTGCCCTCTCCAGCCCTCCCACAGCCCATCCACAGCCCTCCCACAGTCCTCTCCAGCCCTCATCCAGTCCTCTCCAGCCCTTCCACAGTCCTCTCCAGCCCTCCCACAGTCCTCTCCATCCCTCCCACAGCCCTCTACAGCCCGTCCACAGTCATCCCCCAGCTATGACACTAGTTGGCAGTTTCTCTCATCCAGGTCTCCTCACCCACAGACCCCCATAACAGCGCATGCACCTTATGAAACAGACAGTGATTAGGGACGCCCGAGCTGTCCATGCACCACACTGACTGATAAGCGATGTCTTTGCCCCAGAGAGGGCTGCCGGCCTGGGAGGTCAGATGTCCGGGATGCTCTTCCACAGTCCTCTCCATCCTGTCCACAGCCCTCTCCAGCCCTCCCACTGCCCTCTCCAGTCCTCCCACTGCCCTCTCCAGTCCTCCCACTGCCCTCTCCAGCCCATCCACAGTCCTCTCCAGCCCTCCCCCAGTCCTCTCCAGCCCTTCCACAGCCCTCCCACAGTCCTCTCCAGCCTTCCTGCAGCCCTCCCACAGCCCTCTCCAGTCCTACCACTGCCCTCTCCAGCCCATCCACAGTTCTCCCGCAGCCCTCTCCAGCCCATCCGCAGCCCTCCCACAGTCCTCTCCAGCCCTCCCCCAGTCCTCTCCAGACCTTCCGCAGCCCTCTCCAGCCCATCCACAGCCCTCCCACAGTCCTCTCCAGCCCTCCCGCAGCCCTCTCCAGCCCATCCACAGCCCTCCCATGGTCCTCTCCAGCCCTCCCACAGCCCTCTCCAGTCCTCCCACTGCCCTCTCCAGCCCATCCACAGCCCTCTCCAGCCCATCCACAGCCCTCTCCAGCCCTCCCACTGCCCTCTCCAGTCCTCCCACAGTCCTCTCCAGCCTTCCCACAGCCCTCTCCAGCCCTCCCACAGTCCTCTCCAGCCCCCCCACAGCCCTCCCGCAGCCCTCCCACAGTCCTCTCCAGCCCTCCCACAGCCCTCTCCAGCCCTCCCACAGCCCTCCCGCAGCCCTCCCACAGTCCTCCCACAGTCCTCCCACAGTCCTCTCCAGCCTTCCCACAGTCCTCTCCAGCCCTCCCACAGTCCTCTCCAGCCCTCCCACAGCCCTCTCCAGCCCTCCCACAGTCCTCCCGCAGCCCTCCCACAGCCCTCTCCAGCCCTGCCACAACCCGTCCACAGTCATCCCACAGCTATGACACTAGTTTGCAGTTTCTCTCATCCAGGTCTCCCCACCCACAGACCCCCATAACAGCGCATGCACCTTATGAAACAGACAGTGATGTGGGACGCCCGAGCTGTCCATGCACCACACTGACTCCCCTTCCAGAGCTCTCTGCATAACAGCAGATATATATTTGTCCTACCACTGCCCTCTCCAGCCCATCCACAGCCCTCCCACAGTCCTCTCCAGCCCTCCCCTAGTCCTCTCCAGACCTTCCGCAGCCCTCTCCAGCCCATCCACAGCCCTCCCACAGTCCTCTCCAGCCCTCCCGCAGCCCTCTCCAGCCCATCCACAGCCCTCCCATGGTCCTCTCCAGCCCTCCCATGGTCCTCTCCAGCCCTCCCCCAGTCCTCTACAGCCCTCTTACAGTCCTCCCCAGCCCTCCCACAGCCCTCCCCAGCCCTCCCACAGCCCTCTCCAGTCCTCCCACTTCCCTCTCCAGCCCTCCCACAGCCCATCCACAGTCATCCCACAGCTATGACACTAGTTTGCAGTTTCTCTCATCCAGGTCTCCCCACCCACAGACCCCCATAACAGCGCATGCACCTTATGAAACAGACAGTGATTAGGGACGCCCGAGCTGTCCATGCACCACACTGACTGATAAGCTGTGTCTTTGCCCCGGAGAGGGCTGCCGGCCTGGGAGGTCAGATGTCCGGGATGCTCTTCGACAGTCCTCTCCATCCTGTCCACAGCCCTCCCACAGTACTCCACAGCCCTCCCACAGCCCTCTCCAGCCCTCCCACAGTCCTCTCCAGCCCTCCCACAGCCCTCTCCAGCCCTCCCACAGTCCTCCCACAGCCCTCTCCAGCCCTGCCACAACCCGTCCACAGTCATCCCACAGCTATGACACTAGTTTGCAGTTTCTCTCATCCAGGTCTCCCCACCCACAGACCCCCATAACAGCGCATGCACCTTATGAAACAGACAGTGATGTGGGACGCCCGAGCTGTCCATGCACCACACTGACTCCCCTTCCAGAGCTCTCTGCATAACAGCAGATATATATTTGTCCTACCACTGCCCTCTCCAGCCCATCCACAGTTCTCCCGCAGCCCTCTCCAGCCCATCCACAGCCCTCCCACAGTCCTCTCCAGCCCTCCCACAGTCCTCCACAGCCCTCCCACTGCCCTCTCCAGTCCTCCCGCAGCCCTCTCCAGCCCGTCCACAGCCCTCTCCAGCCCATCCACAGCCCTCTCCAGTCCTCCCACAGTCCTCTCCAGCCCTCCCACAGCCCTCTCTAGCCCTCCCGCAGCCCTCTCTAGCCCATCCATAGCCCTCTCCAGTCCTCCCACATTCCTTTCCAGCCCATCCACAGCCCTCCCCCAGTCCTCTCCAGCCCTCCCGCAGCCCTCCCACAGCCCTCCCCCAGTCCTCTCCAGCCCCCCCACAGCCCTCCCGCAGCCCTCCCACAGTCCTCTCCAGCCCTCCCACAGTCCTCTCCAGCCCTCCCACAGTCCTCTCCAGCCCTCCCACAGTCCTCTCCAGCCCTCCCACAGTCCTCTCCAGCCCTCCCACAGCCCTCTCCAGCCCTCCCACAGTCCTCCCGCAGCCCTCCCACAGTCCTCTCAAGCCCTCCCACAGCCCTCTCCAGCCCTCCCACAGTCCTCTCCAGCCCTCCCACAGCCCTATCCAGCCCTCCCACAGCCCTATCCAGCCCTCCCACAGTCCTCTCCAGCCCTCCCACAGCCCTCTCCAGCCCTCCCACAGTCCTCTACAGCCCTCCCACAGCCCTCTCCAGCCCTCCCACAGTCCTCTCCAGCCCTCCCACAGCCCTCTCCAGCCCTCCCACAGCCCTCTCCAGCCCTCCCACAGCCCTCTCCAGCCCTCCCACAGTCCTCTCCAGCCCTCCCACAGCCCTCTCCAGCCCTCCCACAGCCCTCTCCAGCCCTCCCACAGCCCTCTCCAGCCCTCCCACAGTCCTCCCACAGCCCTCCCACAGTCCTCCCACAGCCCTCCCACAGTCCTCTCCAGCCCTCCCACAGCCCTCTCCAGCCCTCCCACAGCCCTCTCCAGCCCTCCCACAGTCCTCCCGCAGCCCTCCCACAGTCCTCTCCAGCCTTCCCACAGCCCTCTCCAGCCCTCCCACAGTCCTCTCCAGCCCTCCCACAGTCCTCTCCAGCCCTCCCACAGTCCTCTCCAGCCCTCCCACAGTCCTCTCCAGCCCTCCCACAGTCCTCTCCAGCCCTCCCACAGCCCTCTCCAGCCCTCCCACAGTCCTCTCCAGCCCTCCCACAGTCCTCTCCAGCCCTCCCACAGGCCTCTCCAGCCCTCCCACAGTCCTCCCGCAGCCCTCCCACAGCCCTCTCCAGCCCTGCCACAACCCGTCCACAGTCATCCCACAGCTATGACACTAGTTTGCAGTTTCTCTCATCCAGGTCTCCCCACCCACAGACCCCCATAACAGCGCATGCACCTTATGAAACAGACAGTGATGTGGGACGCCCGAGCTGTCCATGCACCACACTGACTCCCCTTCCAGAGCTCTCTGCATAACAGCAGATATATATTTGTGGTAATGTTGTGGTGGTGTCAGGTTTTTACTGACATTTTATTAAATTGTGACATTTTTTATTGCAATTTGCAAATAATTATACAAATTATCATATTACAAATCATGGTGGAAAAAAATTCTGCCATTCGCAACAACATTGCCCTCCTGGCCGGCTTTCTCTGCTGATATTCATGGGGTGGGTCGGTCAGGGCCCGATCCGTGCAATGGGGATGGTAATCCTGCCTCCAGGGCACCAGGGCAGCATAATGATTAGAAAGTGCAGAGAACAAAGGTAAGGGGGAGTTGCGGGCTGGGCCACTATCTGGCCCCTGCGGGGGTGGGGAAGGGGATGCACATTTCCATGTCTTACAGTATATATTAAAGGCTGGAATAGTGTGAGCACAGCCTAAAGCTCAGTATTGCAGCACAGCGACACTTGGACAATATAAAGATCCCAGAATATAATACGCATGGTTATTACCCAATAATATTATAACACTGTTAGTCTAGTAGTATGTAGTAGTGTTCTATATGACTGTGATAGTAAAGCACTACCTTGATCCGATGCTCTACTATAACACTGTCTAGATGTAATTATAGCTGCCTAAATATATGGACCCCAGACTCCTAATCTGGAGCACATACAGGTAAATGCGGAGCTGTGTCCGCACTCTGTTAATTCTGTCAGTCACTCTTGTGGCCGGGGGCAGCATTATACCTAAAGCTACAAGAGGTCGCGACCTCCTCCCCAGCACTGCAGACCACGAGTGCTGTCACCTGAGCGCACACAGCGTAGGTTGTAATAAAATGGGGTCCGGTTGCAAAAATGTAAGACCTCTTATAGGTTTCTTGGACTAATGGTTTAGGTGGAGTTGGGGGGTGGTTTTGGACAGTAAAAGAGCCAAGCAGGTGGAGGGCGTCACCATTAGTGCTAATGGTCCTTTTACACTGAACGATAATTCGCCCGATCGCACGATTAACGATTTTGAATGAACAATGTTTTTTTTTATAACGATCGGCGTTTAGACGGAACGATACATCGTACGGAAAATTTGTTATGCGATCGTTTAAGCCTATCTCACACATAGGTGCAATCGTCGAAAGACTGTTTACACTGAACGATCTGCGATAATTTGAGAACATGTTGAAAGATCAAAAAGAACGATTTCTCGCTCGTCGTTTGATCGTTCGCTGCGTTTACACGTACGATTATCATTCGAATTCGATCGTTATCGTGCAAAAACGAACAATAAATCTTTCCGTGTAAAAGGACCATTAGGAGTCGGTGAAGCCGCCCGCCATATTATGTAGAGATGTGGTTCTTACAACTGCAGGAGTAAGAAAAGGGAGAAGGAGTTCTTGGGGGCGAAAGGATAAA
The DNA here is from genome assembly GCF_027789765.1 of Dendropsophus ebraccatus. Taxonomy (NCBI): domain Eukaryota; kingdom Metazoa; phylum Chordata; class Amphibia; order Anura; family Hylidae; genus Dendropsophus; species Dendropsophus ebraccatus. The sequence goes on from NC_091459.1 coordinate 58,733,712, forward strand.
GAGGAAAATTCATGGGATGTTGAGGGTAATTGATCCCCTCGATGGTTAAAGGTTGTGGGGGAAGCGTTTTTCCCAGCTTTAATGGTAAGTTCCTGTTGGGCCGGGTCCCCGGGAAGGTGCTCTTCAGGTCTGGAAGCTGGGTGTCCTCTGGCCAGGTGTGGTACAGCGTTGGGCAAGGTCCAGACCAGTATACAAGTATGGAGGATGATGTATGGGGCCTTTAGGGTCTCCTCTCTCCTTTCTTTCAGGGCGGCTCAGAAAGACAAGGTTTTGCACTGAATTGCCTGTGTAAGTTATTGGATAATATATTTAAATATACTTGTTTATGTTTGAATATAATGCTATTATGTTTTTATGTTAATTAACCCCTTAACGACATCGGGCGTAAACTTACGCCCTCGCGCCCTGGTACTTGGCGCATCAGGGCGTAAATTTACGCCCGATGTTTCCCCGATCGCTGCGTGTTCACACACAGCGGTCGGGGAAGATGGCCTGCTATAAATCATAGCAGGCCATCTTAGCTTCACGGCACGGGGGGTGGTTAACACCCCCCGTGCTTACGATCGCCGCTATAGGCTGATCAATTCAGATCAGCCAATAGCGGCGATCGGAACCTTTCCGGGTCATCGGCGACCCGATGACCCGGAAAAAAATGGCGGTCGGTGCTGTCCGAGGACGGCACCGACCGCCATTACTGTAAAAGGTAATGGTGATCGCCGTGCCACCGGCCCGATCGCCGTGAACGGCCGGCCGGTACCGGCCGGCCATTCACGGCGATCGGGCCGGTGGCACGGCGATCAGAGTCCCACAATATAGTAAATACCTGCCCTGGACCCCTCAGCTAGGCAGCCGAGGGGTCCAGAGCAGGTATTTGTACATTACTCACCTGTCCCGGGCTCCTGATCGGCGTCTTCCGGGTTCGCGGCATCCTCGTCTTCGTTCGGGTCTTTGGCTTCTTCCGTGACGTCACGTTCGGCTTCTCTCGGCTATTTTCGGCTCCAGCGTCGGCTCTTTCCGTATTTTGCGCTCTGCTGCCATTTAGCGGCTGATATGTGTAATACACTTATCAGCAGCTACAGGGATGTTCAGAATTTTTTTTTTTTTTTTTTTTCAAATTTTTTTTTTTCTATTTTCCGCACCCTATCGCCGCTGAGTGTTGATCAGCATCGCACGAAAGTGCGCTGCTAATCAGCAACTCCTCCTTTTTGGCGTAGGGTGTTTTTTTTCTATATTCTACTGCCACGGTCTGCTTATAAGTGCCGCACATAACTGCGGCATTTATCAGCAACTCCTTTGTTGGCGTAGGTTTTTTTTTTATACTTACTGTAAAAAAACACGTAAAAAACACTACATTACACCACACTACATTGAATAAAGTTTGACACTACACCACTACATACCCCATATACTAATCCCCGTATAAAGATGGCCCCCTGGGTGTTTTCGGCGTCAGAGGGATACGTTATTATTACCTCCGACACCGAAACAGCCAGTGAGGATGAATGGGGGGTCCTTCGTTCCTCCATTCATCCTCATCATCCTCATCCTCCAGTGACGTGTCTGGGGGTAGTGTAGCGTACGCTGCCCCCCAGACACATCTTTTCCGCCAGTACCGTCCCAATAAGAGATGACGGTATGGAGTGAAATTCTACAAACTCTGTGAGCGTACCTTAGGGTACACTTACAGATTTCGGGTACGTGCACACTGCGGAATGGCGAAGGATAACCCTTCGTGCATTCCACAGCTGGCACCCGCCGGCGGACTGATGCAGGCATGTGTCTCCACCCGTGTCATAGAATCCATTCTATGCACGGGCGGATTCCATCGTCCATCCAAAGAATGAACACGTTGGACGGAGAGCGGAATCCGCCCGTGCATAGAATGGAGTCTATGACACGTGTGGAGACGCGCGCCTGCATCAGTCCGCCGGTGGGTGCCAGCTGTGGAATGCACGAAGGGTTATCTGTCGCGATTCCGCAGTGTGCACGTACCCTTAGAGTGTATGTAGGAAGGGACACCCGAATCCAGCCCCCAGATGCCCCCCCATCCTCGGAGTTAGTGGGAAGATCGTCCGGGAACTGATCTTCCCACTGCTGGATAAAGGTCACCATCTGTACGGGGATAACTTTTATACCAGCGCCCCCTCCTCTGGTCTCTCGCTGCCCTGTAGCTTGCGGCACGATCCGAACATATCAGAAGTAGTAATAGCGCCCTAATATTTAGCAGCCATGGAGCGGACCCAGCGCTTCTGGATATGAAGGACCCCGTATCGCACCAGGGCAACATTTTCCAGGTGACGTCCCCCACACTGGAGAAAGGGAGACCCCAGAAGAAGTGCAGAGTGTGGTGTAACAGGGGGATCAGGAAGGACAACATTTTCCAGTGTGACACCTGTCCTGATCCCCCCGGCCTCTGCATACTGGATCGCTCCAAGGCGCACCACACGTCACTGGGGTTCTACATTATCTAAATTCTGTCCCTTATTCCTATTTCAGGGGTCACGTTGATCCAGGGATTATTCTGATCGCCATTATGGAGTCGGGAAGGAATTTTTCCCCAGTGATGAGGCTACTGTCGTCTGCCTCACGAGGGGTTTTTGCCTTCCTCTGGATCAACACAGGTTGAATTTGATGGACACCTGTCATTTTCAACCTTATAAACTAATAATTGGCCTAATACCCCCAAAATAAATTAGAATTGTCCCTTTTCCCCAGCTAAATAGGTATGGCCGCCATTCCCATTAGAGGATGCCATGATGCAATTACAAAGCCTCTGTGCGGCCAGGACAGTAGAAACCCCCCACAAGTGACCCCATTCTGGAAACTACACCCCATAAGGAATCTAAGAAGGGGGGCAGCGGGGATATGGCCCCCTGGTGACGGCCACATTTGGGACGTGAAAATGAAAAAAATTGTATTTTTTATTTTCTCGGCACATGTTCTACGTAAGTGCCCGTCACCAGTGGGGTCCATATGCTCACTGCACCCCTTGTTGGATTCCTTATGGGGTGTAGTTTCCAGAATGGGGTCACTTGTCGGGGGTTTCTACTGTCCTGGCAGCACAGGAGCTTTGTAATTGCGACATGGCCTCCATCCTCCATTCCAGCCTCTAAATGGCGCTCTGTCCCTTTGGTGACTTGCCCTGTGCCCATATGGCACATTATGTCCACATGTGGGGTATTTTCGTACTCAGGGGAAATTACCCTACACGTTTTGTGTTCATTTTCTTTTTTAACCCCTTGTGGAAATGGAAAAAAATCAAGGCTAGACCAACATTTAGTGTAATTTTTGTAAAATTTTTACTCTAAATCATTAATCTTGTCATGTTTTTTCATTTTCACAAGGGGTTAAAAGATAAAAAAAACATTTAATGTGTAGAGCAATTTCCCCTGAGTTTGGAAATACCCCACATGTGGACATAAAGCGCCATGCGGGTGCAGGGTAAGCCTCCGAAGGGAAGAAGCGCCATTTGGTTTTTGAAGGCTGGATTTGGATGGAATGGATTTCGAGGGGCCATGTTGCATTCAAAAGGCCCCTGTGTTGCCAAGACAGTTGAAACCCCCCACAAGTGACCCCATTATGGAAACTGCACCCCTCAAGGAATGTAACAAGGGGTGTAGTGAGCATATGGACCCCACGGGTGACGGACACAAATGTGGAACAATGTGGCGTGAAAATGAAGTATTACATTTTTTACACTATAATGTTGGTTTAGCCTTGAATATATCATTTTCACAAGGGGTTAAAAGAGGAGAAAAAAAACTAAATGTGTAGCGCAATTTCCCCCGAGTCCGTAAATACCCCACATGTGGACATAAAGCGCCATGCGGGTGCAGGGCAAGCCTCCGAAGGGAACGAGCACCATTTCGTTTTTGAAGGCTGGATTTGGATGGAATGGATTTTGAGGGGCCATGTTGCATTCAAAAGGCCTCTGTGTTGCCAAGACAGTTGAAACCCCCCACAAGTGACCCCATTATGGAAACTACACCCCTCAGGGAATGTAACAAGGGGTGTAGTGAGCATATTGACCCCACTGGTGACGGGCACAAATGTGGAACAATGTGGCGTGAAAATGAAATATTACATTTTTTACACTATAATGTTGGTTTAGCCTTGAATTTATCATTTTCACAAGGGGTTAAAAGAGAAAAAAACACACAATATGTGTAGAGCAATTTCCCCCGAGTCCGTAAATACCCCACATGTGGACATAAAGCGCCATTTGGGCGCAGGGCAAGCCTCCGAAGGGAAGGAGCGCCATTTGGATTTTGGAGGTTGGATTTGGCTAGAATGGATGATGAACGCCATGTCACATTTACAGAGCCCTCCTGCTGCCAAAACACTGGAAACCCCCCACAAGTGACCCCATTCTGGAAACTGCACCCCTCAAGGAATCTAACAAGGGGTGCAGTGAGGATATGGACCCCTTGATGACGGGCACATTTGTGCCATGAAAGTGAAAAAATGAAATTTTTCCCTTTCACGTCACATTGTTCCACATTTGTGCCCGTCACCAGTGGGGTCCATATGCTCACTGCACCCCTTGTTAGATTCCTTGAGGGGTGTAGTTTCCAGAATGGAATCACTTGTGGGGGGTTTCCAGTGTTTTGGCAGCACGAGGGCTCTGTAAATGCGACATGGCCCTTGAAATCCTTTTCAGTGAAATTCAGCTTCCAAAAGCCAATTGGCGCTCCTTCCCTTTGGAGGCTCGTCCTGCGCCCCCTTGGCACTCTATCGCCACATGTGGGGTATTTCTGTACTCGGGAGAAACTGCGCTACACATTTTTTGTCTTTTTTTGCCTCTTATCCCTTTAAGAAAATGAAAAATTGAAGGCTAGAACAACGTTTTAGTGTAAAAAATAAATTTTTCTTTTTTCACGCCATATTGTTCGGAAAATCTGTGAAGCACCTGTGGGGTCCAGATGCTCACCGCACCCCTTGTTACATTCCTTGAGGGGTGTAGTTTTCTAAATGGTGTCCCTTTAGGGGTGTTTTTTAGGTTTTGACACCCCAGAGCCTCTGCCAACCTGAAGTGGTACAGTCAAAAATGACCAAATATAACGGAGGCGTTGAAATTCACTAGGCGCTCCCTTATATCTGAGGCTTGTGGTTGCGTCAAATAGCGCAATAGGGCCACATATGGGGTATTTCTATAAACTGCAGAAACGGGGCAATAATTATTGGGGTGCATTTCTCTGGTAATAGGTTTATAATTATGAAAAATATTGGATTACAATAAAATCTCTGCACAGAAAATTAAAATTTTCAAATTCCTTACACACTTGGCTTTTATTTCTGTGACTCCCCTAAAGGGTTTAAACACTTTCTGGATATGCTTTTGCAGAGTTTGGGGGGTGCAGTTTCTGAAATGGGGTGCTTTGTGGGGCTTTCTAACATACAGGCCCCTCAAATACACTTTAAACCTGAACAGGTCCCTAAAAATATCTGATTTTGAAATTTTACTGAAAATTTGGAAATTTGCTGCTAATGTTTTAAGCTTCCTATCGTCTAAAAAAAATGAAAGATAGTTTAATAAATGCCGCCAACATAAAGTAGACATGTTGCTAATGCTATTTAATATATAATTTATGTGGTATAACCACTTTCTGTATACGCAAAGAAGTTTCAAAGTTGGAAAAATGCATTTTTTCACATTTTTTCACCTTATTTGGGTTTTTTTCATAAAGATTTGTTATGAGTATCGACTCCAATTTACCAGAAATGTAAAGTACAATATGTCACGAGAAAACAATCTCAGAATCAGCCGGATAGGTAAAAGCATCCCGAAGTTATTAATGACTAAAGTGACACTGGTCATATTCATAAAATTTGTCTCTGTCATTAAGGCCATTTCAGGCTCTGTCCTTAAGGGGTTAAACAAGCCGTCGCCTTTTCTTCCACAACTAGAGTTTTTTAGTGGTAAAGGAGTTGATGGGGTGGTGGTAGAGGGGCTAACGTATATCGCCTCTCCCTCACCCATGGGTAACCACGTTGTCTTGTAGGGTCTTTGCCTGAAGCTAAAAGGCAAAGCCACCTGTACAGTATATATGTATATATTCTGGCTGTGGTATATTAGCTCTCCATTTCCTATAATAATACTGGTAAAGCTTTACTGGTTATTGAAGCCAGAGGTGGCTGGCAATCCTTATTATTATATTATTTGAAGTTTAATAAGTCTCCTGTCTGTAGAATTTAGGTATCAGGCTAATAGCCCAGTTATATATATATATATATATATATATATATATATATATATATATATATATATATATATATATATATATATATATATAATATTTTTATTTTTTTTTTTTAACAATATTTTATTGAGGTTATACATAAATACAAAGTGATAAGAACAATCATATAATAATAGATAAACTATGACAAGTCAGTAGACTTATATAAAATTACACAAATAAATATAACAAATCATTAAAACAAGCAATAAAGCCTACCAATTATTGCTCTAACATACAAATGAAGTAAAATTGTATCATACTATGTTCTATATCAAAAGAAAAACAACTGAACCTCTGATATATTACAACATATAAATTTTATTAGTTAAAATCACATACAAATAACGAAATAATCAATAAATAAATACACAATGAATCATGGCTGACAGAATAGTTAAAAATGACAAACATACAATGAGGGGGCTGCTGCAGATGGACACTAGTGACTAAATAAGTAAATAAATTAATAAATTTTTTATTAATGATTTATTAATTTATTTAATTAATTTAATTAATTTATTTAATTTATTTACTTATTTAGTCACTAGTGTCCATCTGCAGCAGCCCCCTCATTGTATGTTTGTCATTTTTAACTATTCTGTCAGCCATGATTCATTGTGTATTTATTTATTGATTATTTCGTTATTTGTATGTGATTTTAACTAATAAAATTTATATGTTGTAATATATCAGAGGTTCAGTTGTTTTTCTATCGGTCTTTAGCTTGCTACTAGAACCCGAAGTTTTTTTCATACACTTTGTACCTATTCCCCATACATTAGAGTAATACAGGTAGTGTCTTGTATGGTGGAGTTCTACAGACTTTATATATGTGTTTATGTTCTATATCAAGTACAGGTAAGTACTCCCAGGGTACCTCAGTCATTCATATTATTCATAGTGAAGAACAGCTCATTATTGGAGAACCTAAACCAATAGGGCCAAGAGCCCTAACCCACCCTGAACGGCCCTATTAGTTTAGGTGTGATAAATATCCACCCAGTCTAGCTCCCTGTTGGGCACATCGGGCAATATTGGACAGGTCTCCCGTCCGCAAAAGAAAGATGTCGTCTATGTACCTATTGTATAGGGACAAGTTTGTTCAAAATTACATGAGGAAAGTTACATTATTGTCCAAATCAGCCCATAAATAAGACGTCGTATGAGGGCACAACCGTGGCAGTTCCTTGTATCTGATGTGAGATGTCTCTGCCTAGGTAAAGAAGTGGTTCTGAATGTAACTGAATGACATGATAGTAAAACAGACCTACTATGCGAAGACCATTATTACCGCCATATAGTGACCATAGGGATTCCAGCTCTGGAGGGTACTGTAAGATGCTACTTTATATCAGGGCTTCCTGTGTCTTTATTTCATTGTACAGAACGGAGGTTTCACATTAGTCACAGTCTCCGACCACTGGTAGAATGACAGACTGTCCACAACACGTGTAACGTCCTCAGTATATCAGTCACCCAGTGACACAGGGAGGAGAAGCATCTCAGGGGGATGGGGGAGAAGCTCTATATGTGGCTCTTCATCTTACTCTATCAGTATAATAGTAAGGCTTTGATGGTTTATCCTTTTTTCCATACAGATGTGTCCAGTGAACCGCCTTGTGGAGAGAGGAGGAATGTGACGGGTGAGATGGGAGGAGCGGTGACTCTATATACAGATTACACCGGGATCAGAGACATCACCTGGGTGAGAGATCACAATGCCATTGCCGTAACACAACCAGGAGACGTCCCTGATATCATAAACAGCTCTTATAGAGGACGACTGAGCGCTACACATGATGGCTCCTTAGTGATCACTAATCTGACCAGAGAAGACCAAGGGTACTATATGGCAAATATACTGAGAGCCAGTCAGTGTATACAGGAGTATTACCTCACAGTGTACGGTAAGTTATATCTATGGCCTTAATATGTGTTTCCTCTCTGGGTTATTTGTGAGCGGTACATAAAGCACAGATATAGCAGACACAGAGTAAAAGAGGTTGTCCGACCATTTTTTATTGGAACAGAGAATTGTTTGTTATCTGTCTCTTTCGCTAAAGGCCGTATTACACAGCATAATAATAGGGGGAAGCGAGCACCAACCTGACAACTCAGTGCTTGCTTCCCCCTTGTTCCCTGATCTCCGCCTGCGTTATTACACGTACAGACAGTGAGCGCGGAGCAGCGGAAGGGGTCGCAGGGATTGTTGCAGCCGGTCCTGTTGCACAGAGCAACACGCAGCAGAGCGTCACTGCACAAATCCTGCTCTTTCAACCTGTCCTATTACACAAAATGATTATGGGCCTGAACGGACGGTAATTGGGCGATAATCGTTCAATGTAATAGGACCTTTCTTTGTTTTTTCCAACTTTTTTTTGCCTCTGTCTCCCCGGGCCTCCTCCTCTGTGTCCCCGGGCCTCCTCCTCTGTGTCCCTGGGCCTCCTCCTCTGTATCTCTGGGCCTCCTCCTCTGTGTCCCCGGGCCTCCTCCTCTGTGTCCCCGGGCCTCCTCCTCTGTGTCCCCGGGCCTCCTCCTCTGTGTCCCTGGGCCTCCTCCTCTGTATCTCTGGGCCTCCTCCTCTGTGTCCCCGGGCCTCCTCCTCTGTGTCCCCGGGCCTCCTCCTCTGTGTCCCCGGGCCTCCTCCTCTGTATCTCTGGGCCTCCTCCTCTGTATCTCTGGGCCTCCTCCTCTGTGTCCCCGGGCCTCCTCCTCTGTGTCCCCGGGCCTCCTCCTCTGTGTCCCCGGGCCTCCTCCTCTGTGTCCCCGGGCCTCCTCCTCTGTGTCCCCGGGCCTCCTCCTCTGTGTCCCCGGGCCTCCTCCTCTGTGTCCCCGGGCCTCCTCCTCTGTGTCCCCGGGCCTCCTCCTCTGTGTCCCTGGGCCTCCTCCTCTGTGTCCCCAGGCCTCCTCCTCTGTGGCTGCTGGCATTGTTGTCTCTTGTAAATCTTGTGTAAAGTGAAGAAACCATCAGCATATAGACAGGGCCTGATCATGGTTGATGGAGACCCCGCCACACTGCAATGTCTGATTGTGATAATCCAAGTGGGTGGGGTTATAGGAGGTGTACCCCCCACAACATGGCTAACCTCTGTACCCCCCACAACATGGCTAACCTCTGTACCCCCCACAACATGGCTGTAACCTCAGTACCCCCACAACATGGCTGTAACCTCTGTACCCCCCACAACATGGCTAACCTCTGTACCCCCCACAACATGGCTGTAACCTCAGTACCCCCCACAACATGGCTAACCTCTGTACCCCCACAACATGGCTGTAACCTCTGTGCCCCCCACAACATGGCTGTAACCTCTGTGCCCCCCACAACATGGCTGTAACCTCTGTGCCCCCCACAACATGGCTGTAACCTCTGTGCCCCCCACAACATGGCTGTAACCTCTGTGCCCCCCACAACATGGCTGTAACCTCTGTGCCCCCCACAACATGGCTGTAACCTCTGTGCCCCCCACAACATGGCTGTAACCTCTGTGCCCCCCACAACATGGCTGTAACCTCTGTGCCCCCCACAACATGGCTGTAACCTCTGTGCCCCCCACAACATGGCTTAATCGGGTTGTCCAGCAAAAATCTTTTTCTTTCAAATCAACTGGTGTCAGAAAGTTATATAGATTTGTAATTTACTTCTATTAACCCCTTGCCGCAAAATGACGCTTGGGAAACGTCATGTAAAGCAGGTAGTTCCCGCAACATGACGTTTCCCAAACGTCATGTCTTCCCTGCCTCCCCCCCTGTCCCGAGGTGAGATCGGGCAGCGGGAGGAGGCTATGTCACATAGCCTCCTCCCGCTGCCTCTGCTCGGAGGGGAGCCGCGCTCCCCCCGGGCAGTTAACCCCATAGACGCCGCGGTCAATGCGACCGCAGCGTCTATGGGGATATGTTTGCATTGGGAGGCGATCGGGCGGCGGGAGGGGGCTGTTGCATGTTGCCTCCTCCCGCCGCCACTACAGATCCTCCCCCGGCAGTTCCCTTTCCCCCCCCGGTACTGGCGGATCGCCGCTATTACCGTTATAGCGGCGATCCGCCAGTACCGGCGCCGCCGCTGCATTTCATCTCCCCCCACCGTGAATCCACGGTGGGGGGAGATGAAATAAGTATTAATCAGACCTCAGATCAGCCCCCTTGTGGCCGATCTCTACCCCCCCCCCTCCCCGGGCGGCCATCAAATCCAAGATGGCCGCCCCCATCGCTGCGAATAAACGATGTTTGTTCGCAGCGATGGAAATAAAAAATGAATGAAAACCCCATGCTCTCCGCCACCGGAGGTAGCGGAGAGCATGGGGCAGTGATCGGGGACCCCCCCTGTGGGGTCCCGGAACAGGCGATCGGCGGTATATACTATATACCGCCGATCGCCTGTTCCCAGTGCTGCCCGGCACTTTTTATCCCCTGTCACCATAAATCATTGGTGACAGGGGATAAAAAGTGTCACCGTGCCCCCCCCAAGTCGCCCCCCAACCCCCCCCAGTCACCCCCGTCCCCCAGTCACCCCCCCTTCCCCACATACGTTACCTGATCCTGGAGCTCCGTCCTCCTCGACGTCCTGACTGCTTCTGATGTGCGCATGCGCGTCAGAAGCAGTTAGCTCTGAAAATTTAAAGTGACAGAGACCAATTTGGTCTCTGTCACTAAACTATGATTACTGTGATAGAAAATATCACAGTAATCATAGTAATACAGTGAAAATGAAAGTGAAAAAAGTACAAGTGAAAAAGTGTAAATGTGAAAAAGTGAAAAACATACAAACAAAATAAAACACACTTTTTATTATAGTAATAATTGCGTTTTACTCCCAGATTACCCGTAACCACCGCAGGTTGCCCGTATCCGCCCCAGTTTGCCCGTAACCACCGCAGGTTGCCCGTATCCGCCCCAGTTTGCCCGTAACCGCCGCAGGTTGCCCGTAAACACGCCAGATTACATGTAACCACCGCACGTTGCCCATAACCACCACATCTTGACCGTAACCACCCCAAATTGCCAGTGACCCCCTCCAGATTGCCCGTAACTACCGCACGCTGCCGCTGACCACCGCACGTTGCCTCTGACCACGGCACGTTGCCCCTGACCACCGCACGCTGCCTCTGACCACCGCACGTTGCCATTGACCACCGCACGTTGCCTCTGACCACCGCACGTTGCCTCTAATCACCGCACGTTGCCCCTGACCACCGCAGGTTGCCTCTAACCACCGCAGGTTGCCTCTAACCACCGCACGTTGCCCTTAACCACCGCACGTTGCCTCTAACCACCGCACGTTGCCTCTAATCACCGCACGTTGCCTCTGACCACTGCAGGTTGCCCCTGACCACCGCAGGTTGCCCCTGACCACCGCACGTTGCCCCTAACCACCGCACGTTGCCTCTGACCACCGCACGCTGCCTCTGACCACCGCACGTTGCCTCTGACCACCGCACGTTGCCTCTAATCACCGCACGTTGCCTCTGACCACCGCAGGTTGCCCCTGACCACCGCAGGTTGCCCCTGACCACCGCACGTTGCCCCTGACCACCGCACGTTGCCCCTGACCACCGCACGTTGCCCCTGACCACCGCACGTTGCCTATAACCACCGCACGTTGCCTCTAACCACCCCAAATTGCCAGTGACCCTCTCCAGATTGCCCGTAACCACGCCAGATTACAGGTATCCATCCCAGATTACCTATAAGCACTTCAGTTTATCCGTAACCACCCCACGTTGCCCGTTACCACCCCACGTTGCCCGTAACCACCCCGCGTTGCCTGTAACCACCCCATGTTGCCTGTAACCACCCCAGATTCTCTGTAACCACCCCAGGTTGCCTGTGACCACCCCAGGTTGCCCGTGACCACCCCAGGTTGCCTGTGACCACCCCAGGTTGCCCGTGACCACCCCACATTACCTGTAATCTAATTTTTTATTGTATTTTAGTAACTGCGCTATTCTAATAACTATTACTAGCTGCGGTTTTGCTCCAGCAAATTGGCGCTCCCTTCCTTCTGAGCCCGGCTGTGTGCCCATACTGTGGTTTATGCCCACATATGGGGTACCGTTTTACTCAGAAGAAGCTGCGTTACAGATTTTGGGGTACGTTTTCTCTCCTGTTCCTCGTGAAATTAAGAAATTTTAAACTAAACGAACATATTATTGGAAAAATTCGAGTTTTTCATTTTTACTGTCTTATTTTGAGTACTTTCCTCTAATACCTGTGGGGTCAAACCGCTCACTGCACCCCAAGATGAATTCTTTCAGGGGTGTACTTTCCTAAATGGGGTGACTTTTGCTGGGGTTCTATTCTTCTGACACTACAGGGGCGCTGCAAACGCACCTGGCACTCAGAAACTTCTTCGGAAAAATCTGCACTGAAAATGCTAATTGGCGCTCCTTCCCTTCTGAGCCCGGCTGTGTGCCCATACAGTGGTTTATGCCCACATATGGGGTACCGTTCTACTCAGGGGAACCTGCGTTACAGATTTGGGCATGCAGCCTATCCCCTGTTCCTAGTGAAATTGAGAAATTTCAAACTAAACGAACATATTATTGGAAAAATTCTAGTTTTTCAATTTTACTGTCTTATTTTGAATACTTTCCTCTAATACCTTTGGGGTCAAAATGGTCACCACACCCCAAGATGAATTCTTTGAGGGGTGTACTTTCCAAAATGGGGGGACTTTTGGGGGGGTTCTCTTCTGCGGACACTACAGGGGCGCTGCAAACGCACCTGGCGCTCAGAAATTTCTTCAGCAAAATCTGAACTGAAAATGCTAATTGGCGCTCCCTTCTTTCTGAGCCCTCCTGTGTGGCCATGCAGTGGTTTATGCCCAAATATGGGGTACCGTTGTATTCAGGAGAACCTTCTTTACAAATTTGGGGGTACTTTTTTTCTCTTGTTCCTCGTGAAATTGAGAAATTTCAAACTAAACAAACATATTATAGGAAAAATTCAAGTTTTTCATTTTTACTATCTAATTTTAAATACTTTCCTCTAATACCTGTGGGGTCAAAATGGTCACCACACCCCAAGATGAATTCTTTGAGGGGTGTACTTTCCAAAATGGGGTGACTTTTGGGGGGTTTCTCTTCTGCGGGCACTACAGGGGCGCTGCAAATGCACCTGGCGCTCAGAAACTTCTTCAGCAAAATCTGCATTGAAAAAGCTAATTGGCGCTCCTTTTCTTCTGAGCCCGGCTGTGTGCCCATAGAGTGGTTTACACCCACATATGGGGTACCGTTGTATTCAGGAGAACCTTCTTTACAAATTTTGGGGTACTTTTTTTCTCTTGTTCCTCGTGAAATTGAGAAATTTCAAACTAAACAAACATATTATTGGAAAAAATCGTGTTTTTCATTTTTACTGTCTAATTTTGAATACTTTCCTCTAATACATGTGGGGTCAAAATGCTCATCCTACCCCAAGATGATTTCTTTGAGGGGTGTACTTTCGAAAATGGGGTGACTTTTGGGGGGATTCTATTCTGCGGACACTACAGGGGCTCTGCAAATGCACCTGGCGCTCAGAAACTTCTTCAGCAAAATCTGCATTAAAAAAGCTAATTGGCGCTCCTTTACTTCTGAGCCCGGCTGTGTGCCCATACAGTGGTTTACGCCCACATCTGGGGTACCGTTGTATTCAGGAGAACCTGCGTTACAAATTTTGGCATGCTTTTTTTCTCATGTTCCTTTTGAAAATGAGAAACTTTAATCTAAACGTATATATTATTTGAAAATTTACATTTTCGATTTTTTTACGGCCTAATTGTAAATACTTTCCTCCAGCCCCTGTAGGGTTAAAATGCTCATTATACCCCTAGATTAATTCTTTAAGGTGTCTAGTTTCCAAAATGGGGTCACTTATGGGGGGTTTCAGTATACAAGCCCTCTAAATCCATTTAAAAAAAGAACTGGTCCCTAAAAAAAATCAGTTTTGGAAATTTTCACAAAATGTGATAATTTGCTCATAAATTTCTAAGCCCCGTAACACCCTAAAAAAGTAAAATATGTTTCCCAAATTATGCCAGAATAAAGAGGACATATTGGTAATGTGACTTAGTAACTAATTTATGTGCTATGACTTCCTTTTTTAGAAGCAGAGAATTTCAGAAGTTCATAAAATGCTAAATTTTCAAATTTTTCTTGATATTTTGATGTTTTTCACAAAAAATACACAAAGTAGTGACCAAATTTTGCTACTAATATAAAGTGCCATATGTGACGAAAAAACAATCTCAGAATCGCTAGCATACGTTAAAGCATCACTGAGCTATAAGAGCATAAAGTGAGACAGGTCAGATTTTGAAAAATGAGCCTGGTCATTAAGACCAAAACAGGCTTTAGAGGCAAGGGGTTAAACAATCTCAATTCTTCCCATACTTATTAGCCACAAACCTCTCCTGCTCTGGACAGTTCCTGTCTCGGCCAGCGATGGCAGCAGAGAGCACTGTGTCAGACTGAAAATAAAAATTTCCTGCGGGACATACAGCAGCCAATAAGTAGGGGAAAAATTTAGATTGTTTAATAGAAGTAAATTACAAATCTATATAACTTTCTGATATCAGTTGATTTGAAAGAAAAAGATTTTCGCTGGACAACCCCTTTAACAGTTCACATTAAAGGACAACTCCCACAAAAATTTTTTTTTGCTCATTTAACACACATTACAAAGTTATATAACTTTGTAATGTGGTTAAATACCCGGCCTGGCCCCCTTCCCCCACTTTCGGACCCCCGACCCCCCACCCCGGAAGTTAAGGAATGTATACATTACCTATTACGATCGTCACGGTCCTCTTATCCGGGGCGGCATCTGGTGACGACGACGTCAGAGCCGAGGGGCGGTCCGGGTCTTCTTCCTCCTCGGCGTCTTCATGCAAAGTGAATGGGGATGAAAAGGCTGCTGGTGCACATGCGCACCAGCAGCCTTTTCATTGGCTGGAGCGCATCACATGGCTTCCAGCTTGCTCAGCCCTGATTGGCTGAGCTTGCTGGAAGCCATGTGATGCGCTCCAGCCAATGAAAAGGCTGCCGGTGCGCAAGCGCACTGGCAGCCTTTTCCATCCCCTGGACCCAGAAGTTGGAGACATCGCTGGATGGCGGAAGGCGGCGACGGAGAGGCGGACGGCGGGCGAATCGAGTGGCGATCGTCACCGGAGAGATGGTGAGTATGGTGTCTGTGTGTGTCTGTGTTTTTTTTTTTTTTTGGGGTCCCGCGGGAGTTGTCCTTTAACACTAACAGTTCAAAGAGTTTTGTCACACATCTGCACCAAACCCAGAGGTGATGTTTTGTGGAAAGGAACATAATGTGGCCTAGGGTGTACTGTGTGTAGTACTGTATGTAGGACTGTGTGTAGGACTGTTTGTAGTATTGTGAGATTTACTGTGTGTAGGACTGTGTGTAGGACTGTTGTATTGTGAGATGTACTGTGTGTAGTGCTGTGTGTAGGACTGTGTGTAGCACTGTTTGTAGTATTGTGAGTAGGACTGTGTGTAGTACTGTGTGAAGAACTGTGTGTAGGACTGTGTGTAGGGCTATTTGTAGTATTGTGAGTAGGACTGTGTGTAGGACTGTGTGTAGTACTGTGTGTAGTACTGTGTGTAGGACTGTGTGTAGTACTGTGTGAAGAACTGTGTGTAGGACTGTGTGTAGGGCTATTTGTAGTATTGTGAGTAGTACTGTGTGTAGGACTGTGTGTAGTACTGTGTGTAGGACTGTTTGTAGTATTGTGAGTAGTACTGTGTGTAGGACTGTGTGTAGTACTGTGTGTAGGACTGTTTGTAGTATTGTGAGTAGTACTGTGTGTAGGACTGTGTGTAGTACTGTGTTGTACTGTGTGTAGTACTGTGT
The DNA here is from genome assembly GCF_027789765.1 of Dendropsophus ebraccatus. Taxonomy (NCBI): domain Eukaryota; kingdom Metazoa; phylum Chordata; class Amphibia; order Anura; family Hylidae; genus Dendropsophus; species Dendropsophus ebraccatus. The sequence goes on from NC_091459.1 coordinate 58,749,794, forward strand.
GTTGTACTGTGTGTAGGTCTGTGTGTAGGACTGTATGTAGGACTGTGTGTAGGACTGTTTGTAGTATTGTGAGATTTACTGTGTGTAGGACTGTGTGTAGGACTGTTGTATTGTGAGATGTACTGTGTGTTGTGCTGTGTGTAGGACTGTGTGTAGCACTGTTTGTAGTATTGTGAGTAGGACTGTGTGTAGTACTGTGTGTAGTACTGTGTGTAGTACTGTGTGAAGAACTGTGTGTAGGGCTATTTGTAGTATTGTGAGTAGTACTGTGTGTAGGACTGTGTGTAGGACTGTGTGTAGTACTGTGTGTAGGACTGTTTGTAGTATTGTGAGTAGTACTGTGTGTAGTACTGTGTGTTGTACTGTGTGTAGTACTGTGTGTAGTGCTGTGTGTAGTACTGTGTGTAGTGCTGTGAGTAGTACTGTGTGTAGTGCTGTGTGTTGTACTGTGTGTAGTACTGTGTGTAGTGCTGTGTGTAGTGCTGTGTGTAGTGCTGTGAGTATTACTGTGTGTAGTGCTGTGTGTTGTACTGTGTGTAGTGCTGTGTGTAGTACTGTGTGTAGTACTGTGTGTAGTACTGTGTGTAGTGCTGTGTGTAGTACTGTGTGTAGGACTGTGTATAGTACTGTGTATAGGACTGTGTGTTGTACTGTGTGTAGGACTGTGTGTTGTGCTGTGTGTAGTGCTGTGTGTAGTACTCTTAATACTTCAGAACCAATCTGAAGCCAAGTCGTCTCTATGTTTTTTAGATTTAGATGGAATCTCCTCCACCCCTTGTAATGTACAGATGAGCAGCGGGTGGTATGATAAGGACAGTGCAGGTCAGTATATATTATACATTATATTAGTCTGACGTGATATTATACTATTACTAACTATTGGAGGAGATTTACTTTACATTGGCGGCCCACAATGGATGACTCTGTTACCGCATCTGCTTTACATCACACACAATATCTGCTTAAAGTGACTGTACCACCAGGCCCAGGCTGAAGCACTGGAGGCGGCTGACCCACCCCCAGTGGGAAGGAACTCCAGCCCCTCCATGATAGGGTTCTATTGATTCTAATGGAGTCACGCCATGGAGGGGCTGGGGTTTCTTCCCACTAAGGGTGGGTCGGCCCGTCTCAAGTGCTTCAGCCTGGGCCTGGTGGTACAGTCACTTTAAAGCCATTTCTGGTCTCTTCTACAACGCCTCTTCTTCTGGTCACAATAACTTCTTATCATCTTTCTGGATCTTAGGATCAGATTACACGACAATAAATCTCCTCCGCCTGACGTTGTCCGCCTTTGTGCTGGGTCTCACCTGCTTCATATTCACTCACCACATGAAGACCGGGGTCATACAACAGGAAGACTCCGGGCCGCAGTGACGCAAGGAGGAGAAGAAATATTTACTTTTCCTGATTTGAAGCTTGTCAGTAATATTACAATGACTCTTGAAGTTTTGTCACGGCCGCGGCGGCTTCCCGTGTCCCGGGTTGCCGCCGCGACCGCCTCCTGTCCCGTGCAGCCGCCGGGGTCCTTGTGTAGGGACCCGGCGCTGCTGCTGCTTCGGCCCCTGGGGCGCCTCACCTCTCCTCCGTGCATGTCGCGGTCTGTGCCGGCCGGCGCGCGCGGCCCCGCCTCCTCGGGCGCGCGCGCGCCGGCTGTCTCAGATTTAAAGGGGCAGTGCGCTCCTAATTGGTAGTTGCACCCAATCACTCCCCTATAAATCCCAGCATGCCCTGTCCCCTGGGTTGGAGCCTCTACATGCTTCCCATAGCGTTTGGCCCAGCTCCCTGTTGTTCCTGTGTCCTGTCCGTTACCTGGTCCCAAGTCCCTGTTCCTGAGTCCTGTCCGTTACCTGGTCCCAAGTCCCCGTTCCTGGTTCCTGTTTCCCTGTCACGCCACCTGTTCCCGTGTCCAGCCTGTCACGTGCTCTCTCATCTGCAGACTATTGCCTGTGCCATCTCCTGCCACGCCTCGCCTGCCGACACCAGCAACCAAGCCAGGGGTAGCGACCTGGGGGTCGCCTGCCGCAGCAAGTCCATCCCGCCTTGCGGCGGGCTCTGGTGAAAACCAGCGGCCCCTTAGACTCCGCTCCCTGGTGAGGTTTGTGCCATCGCTGGTGCCGGTCCAGTGGATCCACTACTCCGGGCGTTACAGTAGGCTCCAACCATGGATCCCGGCGAGGTGCCTGATCTCCGTGACGTCGCCAGAGTGGTCACTCAGCAGGCGCAACAAATCCAGAAACAGTCGCAGCAGATCCAGCAACTCACTGCCGCCTTACAGCAGCAGACTACTGCCCAGCGCACACCACCTCCTGACGCTTCTTCTTCACTCCGACTGGCCCTCCCAAGCAAGTACTCTGGGGACTCTAAGTTGTGCAGAGGATTCCTGACTCAGTGCACCATGCACATTGAACTTTTGAGTAGTCAGTTTTCCACCGAGCGCTCTAAAGTGGCTTTCATCATCAGCCTATTAGAAGGTAGAGCCCTGGCCTGGGCCACGCCACTGTGGGACCGTGATGATCCTGTTGCTGCCAATCTCCGGGCCTTCCTATTCGAGTTTCGCTCCGTCTTTGAGGAACCTGCCCGTGCTTCTTCAGCCGAGACTGCTCTCCTCAACCTCTCTCAAGGCAGCTCCTCTGTTGGTGACTACGCCATCCAGTTCCGCACCCTGGCAGCTGAATTGGACTGGAACGAGGCCGCCCTATTGGCCACCTTCAAGAAGGGCCTGTCTAGTCGAGTGAGAGACGTGCTCGCTGCCCGAGACCTGCCTACCTCCCTGAACGAACTCATTCTACTGGCCACCCGAGTTGATACTCGTTTTTCGGAGAGGGAGGAGGAGGTTCGGCATGAACATTTACTAACCCATTCCCGTCGCCATCCCCAGCTGGCGCCGGTTTTCCAGAATCCTGACCTTTCGATGTCCCAACCCTCTCCTGAGATTCCTATGCAGGTGGAACGGGCTCACCTGACGCCTAATGAAAGAATCCGGCGCCTGGAGCAGAATCTCTGTCTCTATTGCGGTGGTTCCGATCACTTCCGGCTGGGATGTCCCCTACGTCCCCAAACATCCGGAGGACGCTCGCACCTAGGTCCGGTGGGACAGGTGTCCCTAGGTGCGAGTGCCACCATTCCAAGTCTGTCTATGCCAGTTTCCATCCGGACTCCCTCAGGACAAAGTCATCAGACTACTGCCTTCCTCGATTCTGGCTCAGCAGGCAGTTTTATTGCGGCAACATTGGTCCAAAGATGGCGGCTACCCGTGACCCGACTAGCCAGGCCCCTGACTATCTCCTCGGTCACGGGCGAAATTCTTACCGACCGTGTGTACTACCAGACCGCATCTTTAGTCCTCCAGGTGGGTCCTTCACATCAAGAAGAGATATCCTTCTACGTCCTGCCCCATTCTTCCCCCGCGGTCCTCCTGGGACTCCCGTGGCTACAAGAACATGCCCCTCAGCTGGACTGGAGAACCGGGGAGATTCTCAGTTGGGGTCAGGACTGTTCCCACCAGTGTCTCAAGTCACCTCAGACCAAGTGTATTATGTCATTTCCTGTCCCGGCCAAGCCTCTATCCGGCCTACCGGCAGAAGACCAAGACTCGGCGGATGCCTTCTCTGCCGAGGTGTACCCTCTCCCCGTACCCAAGACTAAGGTCGTGTCCTCTCACCACCGGAAGAACTTACAGAAGGTCCTCGTCCACAGACCCACAGTCCCTTGCCACGTTATACCGCCTGATCGCCTAGTACCAGTCGTCACCTCCTCTCTTCGGAGAGTACCCCCCGGAAAGACTCATGTTCACCCTGCGCTTCGAAGAGGTATTTTGAAGTGGGGACATTCCTCGTTGGAGGCCGGGCACCCTGGAGTCCGTAAGACCGGCCAACGGATCTCTCGCCACTACTGGTGGCCCAGTCTATCCCAAGATGTCAAAGACTTTGTGGCTTCCTGTGCCATTTGCAGGCAAGAAAGAGGGGGAGGCCAAAGGGGGGGGGTACTGTCACGGCCGCGGCGGCTTCCCGTGTCCCGGGTTGCCGCCGCGACCGCCTCCTGTCCCGTGCAGCCGCCGGGGTCCTTGTGTAGGGACCCGGCGCTGCTGCTGCTTCGGCCCCTGGGGCGCCTCACCTCTCCTCCGTGCATGTCGCGGTCTGTGCCGGCCGGCGCGCGCGTCCCCGCCTCCTCGGGCGCGCGCGCGCCGGCTGTCTCAGATTTAAAGGGGCAGTGCGCTCCTAATTGGTAGTTGCACCCAATCACTCCCCTATAAATCCCAGCATGCCCTGTCCCCTGGGTTGGAGCCTCTACATGCTTCCCATAGCGTTTGGCCCAGCTCCCTGTTGTTCCTGTGTCCTGTCCGTTACCTGGTCCCAAGTCCCTGTTCCTGAGTCCTGTCCGTTACCTGGTCCCAAGTCCCCGTTCCTGGTTCCTGTTTCCCTGTCACGCCACCTGTTCCCGTGTCCAGCCTGTCACGTGCTCTCTCATCTGCAGACTATTGCCTGTGCCATCTCCTGCCACGCCTCGCCTGCCGACACCAGCAACCAAGCCAGGGGTAGCGACCTGGGGGTCGCCTGCCGCAGCAAGTCCATCCCGCCTTGCGGCGGGCTCTGGTGAAAACCAGCGGCCCCTTAGACTCCGCTCCCTGGTGAGGTTTGTGCCATCGCTGGTGCCGGTCCAGTGGATCCACTACTCCGGGCGTTACAAGTTTTCACCATTTTGTTGGTTGTTGTATTTGATATTAAATGTGCTCTTTGGTCATATTGACATAATTGTGACTGTTCAAATGGTCCCTGTTGTTTAAATTTTTTAAATATATATATATATATATATATATATATATATATATATATATATATATATTATTATTTTCTTTTCCGTTATCATGCTTTATAACAAAGCTATACTTACTCGTATCCAGGTCCAGTCTCCTGAAGCTTTTTAGTTTTGTGCTGGTAAAAAAAAAAAAAAAAAAAATCCACATAAAGTCCAGACCATCAGCTCTCACAGAGAAGACAGTCATGTGATTGATGGACACATTGAGCAGCGACTCTCTTTACTGGCTGGGACTTCCTGTGTTTGGCCTCATTTTTCATCCACTAAAAAGCTTCAGGAGACTGGACCTGGATAAAGGTAAGTATAGCTATCGTAACTACTGCTGATTTAGATTTTGAATGCTATTACTGACAGCGACTTTTTAAGATTTTAAAGGGAACTTTTCACTATGAAAATGCTACCTAAGCTTTTAGCATCATATTATGGAGTAGGAAGAACTGAGCAGATTGATATATACCTTCATGGGAAAAAATTTAGTACAACTTGTAACTTATTGATTGAAATCTCTGATGTTTTCATGCTAAAGAGTCCAGCCCATTGAGTGACCCCGCCCACTGGACTCCTTATGACAGAATGAGCAGGGATTTTTTTAATCAAGATGTTACAAGTTATACAGAATCTTTTCTCACAAAGTTATATATCAATCCGCTCAGCTCTTCCTGCTCTATAACATGATGCTGATAGATTACAAAGTATTGTCTGGGTGACAGGTTTCCTTTAATGGTGTTATTTGCCCATTAGACTGCTAACCACTCAGTATTTTACCTAGAAAAGTGACCACATCCTTCTCACACTCACTGCCGTGTGACAAGCCTGCACATTATCATATGGCGGAATCTCTGAGGAACACAATAGATTCTTTTACCTATAACTGAATGTAACATTTTATCCAGCACCAGAAATAGTATTACTCTTAGTTAGGATGAGCTTATACCCTTTGTGTCTTACATTGTACCTCAGGGGGTGGTGAGCGCCTCCTTTTGGGTCTACACTCCTCTCATCTACCACTTGTCATGACATATACATTAGAGAAGACTCCCTTTACCTCATTTGAATGTTGATGTGCCATAGAGGTGTCTGTATAAGGGGGCGGAGCCTAAAATAACAAAGTACACCTATTTATCTTACCAGTTGCTGCCATTCCTGTCCTGGAACATCTTGGGTCACCCACAGGCTCTTACATCATGGTCTCTCTCCACAATAGACATGTTAGTGCCCTATTACACGGCCCGACCTATAGAAGCAAGCGAGTGCCCGCCTGTTATATCATCCGGGTGACCTATAGAGGATAGGCACGGTCTGCTGCCGCCTCTTCTATTGCTCGGATTAACAGCCAGCAGACAGTCACTTTTGTAGTTGTTTTAATTCAGCCTGTTGGAAGACAACGTTCAGCTGACATCATGCACGTTGGCTGATCATTGCCTATTACACCAAGCGATCTGCTAGAGGTTAGCGGATGGCTCCTCGCGCTTAGCCCTGGCATAGTGGATGGCTCAGCAGACCAGGGGGCACCAGGGCAAGAACAGAAGGGTTCTGCAGAGATGGAATCCATAACCACAGCAATACTCAGAGAAGGTAAAGGGGAAATAACGTCATCAAATATACATCTCATTTAGAGAACAGGGATATGTCAAAAGTTTTGATTAGTCATTTTCTTAGTGATCTCCAATGATCAAGAGAATCAGCGGGGAGAAGCCTGGACCTTCCACCACCGAAGCAACAATGAACAGACTTAATAAGTGTCTTCTTTATATAGAACAGAAAAGAAACTGGCAGCACTCTAAAGTAGGACAATATCTCTGAGGACATCTCAACGGGGTGACATGGTAAACTCTGTAACGCGGTGACATGGTACACTCTGTAACGGGGTGACATGGTACACTCTGTAACGTGGTGCCATGGTACACTCTGTAACGCGGTGATATGGTACACTCTGTAACGCGGTGACATGGTACACTCTGTAACGCGGTGACATGGTACACTCTGTAACGGGGTCACATGGTACACTCTGTAACGTAGTGACATGGTACACTCTGTAACGTGGTGACATGGTACACTCTGTAACCTGGTGACATGGTACACTCTGTAATGGAGTGATATGGGACACTGTAATGTGGTGACATAGTACACTCTGTAACGTGGTGCCATGGTACACTCAGGGCAGTTTCTAGGCCATTTTGGCAACAGGGCGAATCCTGATAAAAGCGCCCCCCCCCCCCCCCCCCCCCCCCCCCCATTCTTGGACCTTACTCAGTTCAGCGCAGGGAAAGGAGCGGGGGCTTTTATCAAGATTCGGGTCCCTAGGAAGAAGCAGTGTGTACACACTGCACTGTCGGTTCCGTGTGACAGGAGCCGACAGTGCTCTAACTGCTCAGCCCTGGCTTGATTTTTTAAATTAAGGTCCTCTCCTTTTGGTCCCTGATGCCTCCTGCCATACCCCCTCAACCTGCGTGGCACAGATTGAGAAACCTGGCTGGTCTAGAGCAGGCCTGTATTTAGAGTTCATGTTAGGCACCTTGCATGCTGAGACATCTGTATCTGTGACAAATCCCATGCGTTTTCAGTCAAACTAAAACTCTGAGAACACCCTACATTTATACAGCTCTCAGGGTATGCTGGGAGTTGTAGTTTCTTAGCGGACAACCCTTTAACAAATCACTGTGTACAGAGGCTCCCGGTAGCGGCAATCTGTGGGTGACAACCATCAGCCCTGAAGGTAGAGCAATAAATCTGTCTACACTGTACTACAACTCCCAGCATATCCTGAGGGCTGCAGACTGTCAGCATATGCTGGGAGTTGTAGTGCCTGCAGCTGTTGTAGATGGATCCTAGGTGCATTATACACTGGATGCTTTGTGATATAAAAGAATACATAGATCTGTGGGGGCTCCGTGTAGGGAAGTGACCCCAGAACATTACTAATAGGGGATAGGGGGAGATGTTTTTGCTCTGTCCCCTATTAGTGATGTTCTGGGGTCACTTCCATGCACTGAGCCCCCACAGATCTATGTATTCTTATATGCCACAAAGCATCCAGTGTATAGGACCCAACTACAACAGCTGCAGGTACTACAACTCCCAGCATGTACTGGCATGTACTGCAAACAATACACTGACCCATTTAGACCCTAATGGTACACAGGCTCTGCACACTATAGAAGTGATTACAGTGCAGTTACTAAAGACTCACAGGTGACGTCTTCTCACTCACTCTTTGCTTTCCTCTCCATCTGGCGCAGCCATCATGAGGGGGCAGCTGGGGGTGACTGGGGGAGCAGCTGGGGTGACAGCGGGAGGGGGAGAAGCTATGGATGCAGGGAAAGGGGAAGCAGCTGGGGGGCAGGGACAAGGGGAGAAGCTAGGGGGGCAGGGGAAACAGCTGGGGTGACTGGGGGAGGGGGAGCAGCTAGGGGGCAGAGACAGGGGGAGCAGCCAGGGTGACAAGGGGAGCAGATGGGGTGAAAGCGGGAGCGGCAGAAGCTATGGGTGCAGGGCAAGGGGGAGCAGCTAGGGGGCAGGGAAAAGGGGAGGGGCTAGGGGGGCAGGGGAAGCAGCTGGGGTGACTGGGGGAGGGGGAGCAGCTAGGGGGCAGGGACAGGGGGAGCAGCTGGGGTTAGAGGGGGAGCAGATGGGGTGACGGCGGGAGGGGCAGAAGCTATGGGAGCAGCTAGGGAGGCAGTGGGAGCAGCTGGGGTGACTGGGAGGGCGAGAAGCTGGAGTGACAGGGACAGGGTGCGTAGCTGGGGTGACAGGGACAGGGCAAGGAGCTGGAGTCACAGGGACAGGGCGCCCAGCTGGGGTGATCGGGGGAGGGCGAGAAGCTGAAGTGACAGGGACAGGGTGCGCAGCTGGGGTGACAGGGACAGGGGAGAAGCTGGGGTGACAGGGACAGGGCGCGCAGCTGGGGTGACAGGGCGAGAAGCTGGGGTAACAGGGACGGTGCGCAGTTACGGTGAGAGGGGGAGAAGCTGGGGGGGAGCAAGGAGAGCAGCCAGAGGGCAGGGAGGGGAGAGGGGGGGGGCAGGGAGAGCAGATGGGCAGGGGGAGCAGCTAAGTTGGTAGTGGGGGCAGCTGGGAAGGCAGGGGGGAAGATGGGGGCAGCTGGGGTGGCGGGTGGAAGATGGGGGCAGCTGGGGTGACAGGCAGGGGGGCAGCTAAGATGGCAGGGGGGAAGATGGGGGCAGCTGGGGTGACAGGCAGGGGGGGGCAGCTAAGATGGCAGGGGGAGAAGATGGGGCAGCTGGGGTGACATGCAGAGGGGGCAGCTAAGGTGGCAGGGGGAGAAGATGGGGGCAGCTGGGGTGACATGCAGGGGGGGCAGCTAAGGTGGCAGGGGGAGAAGATGGGGGCAGCTGGGGTGACAGGCAGGGGGCAGCTAAGGTGGCAGGGGGAGAAGATGGGGGCAGCTGGGGTGACAGGCAGGGGGGGAAGCTAAGGTGGCAGGGGGAGAAGATGGGGGCAGCTGGGGTAACATGCAGGGGGGGCAGCTAAGGTGGCAGGGGGAGAAGATGGGGGCAGCTGGGGTGACATGCAGAGGGGGCAGCTAAGGTGGCAGGGGGAGAAGATGGGGGCAGCTGGGGTGACATGCTGGGGTGACATGGTTATAGGGAGCAGGAGGGGGCAGTCTGCGGGCAGGGGGGGGCAGGCTGAGCAACAGGGGGCAGGAGGAGCAGTGGGGGGGGGGGGCAGGGGGAGCAGCCTGGGTCGCCTCTCTGATGCTGTTACAAGGCGGGGGTGAGCTGCTTCCGGCACAGACAGCCTCTGTCAGACAACCTGGAAGCTCACAGCTGCAGCCCCGCGGTCCCGGCCCAAATGACGTCATCGAGCAGGAGAGAGGTTCGGGGCTGCAGCTGTGAGCTTCCGGCTTGTCTAACAGAGGCTATTTGTGCCGGAAGCTCACCTCGGCAGACTCATCGCACCCCCCGCACCCCCTCCCGGGGGGCGCACAATAACGGCGGGCGATGCGGTGCAGGAGGCCCTGCTGATTTAGTGAGTGCGGGGAGCCTAGAAACGGCCCTGGGTACACTCTGTAACATGGTGACATGGTACACTCTGTAATGGAGTGATATGGGACACTTTGTAATGTGGTGACATGGTACACTCTGTAACCTGGTGACATGGTACACTGTAATGTGGTGACATGGTACACTCTATAACGGGGTGACATGGTACACTGTAACGCGGTGACATGGTACACTATAACGGGGTGACATGGTACACTCTGTAATGGAGTGATATGGGACGCTCGGTAACCTGGTGACATGGTACACTCTGTAACGCAATGACATGGTACGCTCTATAACGTGGTGACATGGTACACTCTGTAACGCGGTGACATGGTACACTCTGTAACGGGGTGACATGGTACACTCTAACGTGGTGACATGGTACACTCTGTAACGCGGTGACATGGTACACTCTGTAACCTAGTGACATGGTACACTCTGTAACCTAGTGACATGGTACACTCTGTAACGTGGTGACATGGTACACTCTGTAACCTGGTGACATGGTACACTCTGTAATGCGGTGAAATGGTACACTCTGTAAAGCGGTGACATGGTACACTCTGTAACGGGGTGACATGGTACACTCTATAACGGGGTGACATGGTACACTCTATAACGGGGTGACATGGTACACTCTGTAAAGCGGTGACATGGTACACCCTATAACGGGGTGACATGGTACACTCTGTAACAGAGTGATATGGGACACTGTAGCCTGGTGACATGGTACACTCTGTAACGCGGTGACATGGTACATTCTGTAACGGAGTGATATGGGACACTCGGTAACCTGGTGACATGGTACACTCTATAACGTGTTGCCATGGTACACTCTGTAACGCGGTGACATGGTTCACTCTGTAATGCGGTGACATGGTACACTCTGTAACGGGGTGACATGGTACACTCTGTAATGCGGTGACATGGTACACTCTGTAACCTGGTGACATGGGGGGACACTGTAACCTGATGACATGGTACACTCTGTAACGCGGTGACATGGTACACTCTGTAACGGGGTGACATGGTACACTCTGTAATGCAGTGACATGGTACACTCTATAACGGGGTGACATGGTACACTCTGTAACGGGGTGACATGGTACACTCTGTAACGCGGTGACATGGTACACTCTGTAACGGAGTGATATGGGACACTCGGTAACCTGGTGACATGGTACACTCTGTAACGGGGTGACATGGTACACTCTGTAATGGAGTGATATGGGACACTCTGTAACGGGGTGACATGGTGCACTCTGTAATGCGGTGACATGGTACACTCTATAACGGGGTGACATGGTACACTCTGTAACGGGATGACATGGTACACTCTGTAACGGGGTGACATGGTACACTCTGTAACGGGGTGACATGGTACACTGTGTAACGCGGTGACATGGTACACTCTGTAACGGGGTGACATGGTACACTCTGTAACGCGGTGACATGGTACACTCTGTAACGGGATGACATGGTACACTGTAACGTGGTGACATGGTACACTCTGTAACGGGGTGACATGGTACACTCTGTAATGTGGTGACATGGTACACTCTGTAACGGGGTGACATGGTACACTCTGTAATGTGGTGACATGTTACACTCTGTAACGGGGTGACATGGTACACTCTGTAATGTGGTGACATGGTACACTCTGTAACGCGGTGACATGGTACACTCTGTGACCTGGTGACATGGGACACTCTGTAATGTGGTGACATGGTACACTCTGTAACGTGGTGACATGGTACACTCTGTAACGTGGTGACATGGTACACTCTGTAATGTGGTGACATGGTATACTCTGTAACGGGGTGACATGGTACACTCTGTAACGCGGTGACATGGTACACTCTGTAACGGGATGACATGGTACACTGTAACGTGGTGACATGGTACACTCTGTAACCTGGTGACATGGTACACTCTGTAACGGGGTGACATGGTACACTCTGTAACGGGGTGACATGGTACACTCTGTAACGGAGTGATATGGTACACTCTGTAACGGAGTGATATGGGAAACTCGGTAACGGGGTGACATGGTACACTCTGTAATCTGGTGACATGGTACACTCTGTAACGTGGTGACATGGTACACTCTGTAACGGGGTGACATGGTACACTCTGTAACGGGGTGACATGGTACACTCTGTAAAGTGGTGACATGGTACACTCTGTAACGTGGTGACATGGTACACTCTGTAACGTGGTGACATGGTACACTCTGTAATGTGGTGACATGGTATACTCTGTAACGTGGTGACATGGTACACTCTGTAACCTGGTGACATGGTACACTCTGTAACCTGGTGACATGGTACACTCTGTAACGCGGTGACATGGTACACTCTGTAATGTGGTGACATGGTACACTCTGTAACGTGGTGACATGGTACACTCTGTAATGCGGTGACATGGTACACTCTGTAACCTGGTGACATGGTACACTCTGTAACCTGGTGACATGATACACTCTGTAACGGGGTGACATGGTACACTCTGTAACGGGGTAACATGATACACTCTGTAACGCAGTGACATGGTACACTCTGTAACCTGGTGACATGGTACACTCTGTAACGGGGTGACATGGTACACTCTGTAACCTGGTGACATGGTACACTCTGTAACGGGGTGACATGGTACGCTCTGTAACCTGGTGACATGGTACACTCTGTAACCTGGTGACATGGTACACTCTGTAACGCGGTGACATGGTACACTCTGTAACGTGGTGACATGGTACACTCTGTAATGCGGTGACATGGTACACTCTGTAATGCGGTGACATGGTTGACTCTTCATGATAAATAGTTAAGAACCTAATTTCCTTACATCTACAGAGCATGTACGGTAAGCACTTACAACTGTAGGTTGCTGTTGCACTTTTTTGTTTTTTGTTTGTTCTTTATATAGAAGATTGTCTAAAAGGCAAAAAAAAAAAAAAGGTACGTAATAGAGAAAAACCTTATAACATTGACCCGGCAGGTTTTTGTTTGTTCTCTTGTTGTTCTTTGTTCTTTATATAGAAGATTGTCTGAATATGTCACGGAGATTGGTGAAAAGAAGAGGAGAAAAAAAATACACGACCATAAAAGAGACAATCACAAAAATTGCAAATACTTTATTGAAAAATACGAAGGCAAAAAAAAAAAAAAAAAAAGGTACATAATAGAGAAAAACCTTTAAAACATTGACCCGGCAGGGTTACAACTGACTATACTACAGCTTAGTTATAGGTCCAGGATGATACAACATGACTTGTATAGACATAGAAGAGAGCAGCAAATGGAAATACTGTGTGACCGTCACATTGTTTGTTTTTTATCATTGAAAGGATGTGGTCAGTCCATATATCAGATACAGTCTGTACTTATTGAACTGTGCAGGTGTGAAATGTTCTGTGCAAGATGATGAAACCTAAAAATACGAGGTAACTCAACACCAACTAAACAATGGACAATAGCCCTGGGACTTTGTAATACATTATACTACATGTTACACAATACAGAACCCTGATCTGTACCAGCGTCTTCCTCAGGTGCATGAAACAACCTTCAGGGTTAACATTGAAACTTGTCTGTGTCTTCTTTCTTCTCTAAGATGTCATGTAAAGATGGACAGTGTCACCTAGGCGGGGCTTCATGGCAATTTTACCTCCTCCCCCTTGGCCGAACCACTGTGAAGCCCCGCCCAGGTGACACTGTCCACCAATAAACAGTATCACCTTATCTCCTTCTGTATTTGTTCAGATAATACTATAAGACTAGATAAGGATGCAGGATCTGTACGCTCTCCGCAGGAGTCTCAGTACTGATCCCAAGTGGTCCAAGGCGGTGAGACAAAGCTAATGGAGGGAAAGGAGACCAGACACTACTCTCATCTCCTCTCTACTATAGGCGTCACTGGATACATCGATCTCCACATGTAGGGGGAGTTATCTGTTCTCCTACACACAAAAACATTCTTCACTGCAATGAGGGTATAGCTTATATCAGTATAGTAACCACATAATGCAGAGCAATAGCAGTGACCAAATACTGTAGCAGAACCACAAAGGAAAAAAGTAAAGTATAAAAGTATGCTATCTATCTATCTATCTCCTATCTATCTCCTATCTATCTATCATCTATCTATCTATCTATCTCCTATCTATCTCCTATCTATCTATCTATCTATCTCCTATCTATCTATCTATCTCCTATCTATCTATCTCCTATCTATCTATCTCCTATCTATCTATCTATCTATCTATCTATCTCCTATCTATCTATCTCCTATCTATCTATCTATCTCCTATCTATCTCCTATCTATCTCCTATCTATCTCCTATCTATCTATCTATCTATCTATCTATCTATCTATCTCCTATCTATCTATCTATCTATCTATCTATCTATCTATCTATCTATCTATCTATCATCTATCATATATATACAGCTAGCTTGTGGATATTCCATAAATGTCCTAGATGGGTATACCCCTTTAAGGAAATTTACAGCAGATTAGGCCATAGTCAGTGCCATGTGTAGCATGTAGAGCGCCATCTATTGTCATATATCACTGTCACCACATACACTGTGTTTTTCTCTATACCACTAAACAGGATGTGCACCCTATACCAGGTGGGATTTCTAGTGAGGTCATTCAGAGAAAATGAAATTCTGTCACTGCTGGACGGTCTTATGGCTCCTCAGCCTGCTGAATGGTAAGTTTATATAATAATTATATATATTCTGTATATAGTGATATGGGGCATGCTGGTATAACCTGGGGACCTCTTGTGTATAATTATATATGTACAGCCGGTATAACCTGGGGATCTCCTGTATATATTTATATATGTACAGCTGGTATAACCTGGGTATCTCCTGTGTATAATTATATATGTACAGCTGGTATAACCTGGGTATCTCCTGTATATAATTATATATGTACAGCTGGTATAACCTGGGTATCTCCTGTGTATAATTATATATGTACAGCTGGTATAACCTGGGGATCTCCTGTATATAATTATATATGTGCTGCTGGTATAACCTGGGTATATCCTGTATATAATATATATGTACAGCTAGTATAACCTGGGTATCTCCTGTATATAATATATATGTACAGCTGGTATAACCTGGGGATCTCCTGTATATAATTATATATGTACAGCTGGTATAACCTGGGTATATCCTGTATATAATATATATGTACAGCTAGTATAACCTGGGTATCTCCTGTATATAATATATATGTACAGCGGGTATAACCTGGGTATATCCTGTATATAATATATATGTACAGCTGGTATAACCTGGGTATATCCTGTATATAATCAGGGCCGGCCTTAGGGTAGATGGCGCCCTGTGCGAAGCTTTCTTTTGGCGCCCTCCCCCCCCCCCCGCCACTGTTGATACCACCTAATAGATAATAGAAAGGAGCAGTGTCGGACTGGGGTACCTTGGGCCCACCAGGGAAATTGATTCTTGGGGCCCACCCTACATACACAGACATAATTAGCGCCAAACCTTTCACGTTACTACAGCGACTTTGCATAGAGCTGCGTATGTGACCAGCAATGCTAGTGCACTGCCAGTCACTTATACAGTTGTTACTGGTTTATGCAGTTGTGGTAAAACTGCACCATTTATGTAGAAACTTCAATGAAACTCCAACAATATTGCTGTAAAAACACATAAAAAATGTCACGTGTGAACACAGCCTTAGAAACATAGAAGATGAAGGAGAAAATGATCCAGTCTGCTTTTCTATTACAATCTCCAGCAGAGGAGACCCATTTTTTTTAATCTGTTTATAGAAGTCACAGATTAGTAAATTACTTCTAATTAAAAATCTTTCAGTACTTATCAGCTGCTGTATGTCCTGCAGGAAGTGGTGTATTCTCTCCAGTCTGACACTCTCTGCTGCCACCTCTGTCCATGTCAGGAACTGTCCATAGCAGCAGCAAATCCCCATAGAAAACCTCTCCTGGATAGTTCCTGACATGGACAGAGGTGGCAGCAGAGAGCACTGTGTCAGCCTGGAGAGAATACACCACTTCCTGCAGAACATACAGCAGCTGGTAAGTATTGGAAGACTGGAGATTTTTAATTAGAAGTAATATACAAATTTGTACCAGAGTACCCCTTTAATGTCAATGCAAAATGTCAGACAGACATGATTAAAAGTTTAATTGGTTTCAGGGCTGAGACACCCAACACCCAAGTCTTATGCTAAGTTTACACGAGGCGATTATTGGCCCGATCGTACGATTAACGATTTTGAAGTAACGATTTTTTTTATAACGATTAGCGTTTAGACGGTACAATATATATTGTAGGGAAAAATCGTTTTGCAATCGTTTTGCGATAGCGAGCCCGCAGCCCGGCCTCTGCTTAACCGCAGCCCCCTGCGCCGCCCCGATCGCCACCCCCGCCTCTTCGATGGCCCCCCCCCGCTGCCGCTCCGATCGCCACCCCCGCCGCTCCGATCGCCACCCCCGCCGCTCTAATCGCCACCACGGCGGGGGTGGCGATCAAGCCGGTGCAGGGGGCTGCGGATGAGCGGGGGGCCGGGCGGGGCTGCGAGCAACCGGACTATCGCGCAACGACTGTTTACACGGAACGATCGGCGAATTTTTTGCGAACGACGATTTAAGAACATGTTAAAAGATCAAAATGAACGATTTCTCGCTCGTCGTTTGATCGTTTGCCGTGTTTACACGTACGATTATCGTTCGAATTTGATCATTATTGCGAAAATTCGCACGATAATCGTTCCGTGTAAACGTAGCATTATGGTGCGTTTACATAGGCAGATTTATCTGACAGATTTTGGAAGCCAAAACCAGGAATGGATTTGAAAAAAGGAGAAAGCTCAGTCTTTCCTTTATGACCCGTTCCCTGTTTAAGGTCTGTTCCTGGCTTTGGCTTCAAAAATCTGTCAGATAAATCTGTCTGTGTAAACGCACCACTAGGGTCCATTTACACAGAAAGATTATCTGACAAATTATCTGCCAAAGATTTGAAGCCAAAGCCACTAACACTATAAACAGAGATCAGGTCATACAAGAAAATCCTAAAATCCATTAAAATCCATTCCTGGCTTTGGCTTCAAATCTTTGGCAGATAATCTTTCTGTGTAAATGGACCCTTAGCTATGTTCACACTACGTATATTTCAGTCAGTATATTTCAGTCAGTATTGCAACCAAAACCAGGAGTGGATTAAAAACACAGAAAGGCTCTGTTCACACAATGGTGAAATTGAGTGGATGGCCGCCATTTAATGGAAAATATTTGCTGTTATTTTAGAACAGCTGTTATATTGAAATAATGGTCGTTATTTACTGTTATATGGCGGCCATCCACTCAATTTCACCATTGTGTGAACAGATCCTTTCTGTGTTTTTAATCCACTCCTGGTTTTGGTTGCAATATGAGGACCACAATACTGACTGAAATATACGTAGTGTGAACCCAGCCTAATGGTGCATTTACACAGAAAGATTATCTGACAGATTATCTGCCAAGGATTTGAAGCCAAAGCCAGGAACAGACTATAAACAGAGATCAGGTCATAAAGGAAAGACTGAGATTTCTCCTCTTTTCAAATCCATTCCTGGCTTTGACAGATTATCTGCCAAAGATTTGAAGGCAGATAATCTTTCTGTGTAAATGTACCCTAAGGAGCCAAGGGCCATATAATAACATGTACTATATCCTATGGGTTCTGCTGATTACAGGAAACGAGCTTCATATAATACAGTGGAGACTGTGACCTGTAATCAGCCGGACTGTGCACAAGATCTGGGAGTGATACTTCACCTGGCTGTTACTATCACAGAGAGACCCCAACCAAGCTAAACCTCTCAACGTCATCAGCTGCTCAGCCGCGATTGGCTGAGCACAGTTATGGCCCTATTCCACGGGTCGTTTTAGAGGAGCAAACGAGCGCTATTAGCGCTCGTTTGCTCCTCGTTCGCCGCTTGCTGCCGCCGCTATTCAACGCGGCTGCAGCGAGCGGGTGAGTGCGGGAGGGGCGGCGGGGAGCTGCGGGGGGGGGGCTGCCCGGGGGATCGCTGATCGTCCGGGCAGCCCATAGGATATAGCAGCATCTGCTGCCGACGGTCCTATTCAACGGAGCGACGGCAGCAGATCGCTGCTATATCAGTCGCTTGTTTTTCAACATATTGAAAAACAAGCGACTGCAACGATCAGCCGACATGAACGATGTCGGCTGATCGTTGCACTCTATTCCACGGAACGATTATCGTCCGTAGCGGTCGATATCGTCCGAAAACGAACGATAATCGTTCCGTGGAATAGGGCCTTAATGCTCAGCCAATCTCAGGTGAGAAGCTGATGACGCTGCAGAGGGGGGCCGGCATGCGGGACGGCTGCAGCGAGTCGGCTGGCCTCCCAAAGATTGCATCGACAGAAGACAGGGGTCGACATGCGTCAGGTATGTATATCGCACCACACTTCCGGGTACACATGCAGGGGGGAGGGGGGGGATTCACAGACATAACATACATTACAAAGTTGTATATCTTTGTAATGTGTGTTATTCTGTGAATAATTGCTGAGCGCCGCACTACCTCTTTAATTCAGCAGCGGAGACAGCACCAAAGTATTAAAAAATCTTGTGACTTTATTAACTCCCTCTTGTGTGACATTTTGGCTTTACTCTAGGCTTTCTCAGGGCTAAAACCGAAACATTGCGCTAGAGCAGGGATGGGGAATCTTCAGCCCTCCAGCTGTTGCAAAACTACAATTGGAGGGGCCGAAGGTTCCCCATCCCTGCTCTAGGGGGTGTGAATAAAGCCACAAGATTTTTTACCACTGCTGCTGCTCCAGAGGGGGTGCAGTCTGGTGAGGGATTATACTACTTGTGTCTGATACTGCCGCTTTTTTGAGTCGGTACAATGGATGAGAAGAAGTTTGCACTCTGGAGGTCCCAGTTGTGCAGGAGATCCATGGGGCTTAGGTGCTTATTAGCTGATTCAGAATTCACACATCAAAGATGATAGGAGTTGTAGTAGACGTAGGAGTAAGATTTAAATCAATGGATGAGGCGTTTCTAAGGGAATCCTCAATAGATCTCATGATCTCATCTGATGAAACCCGTCATCCATTGATTAAAGTCTTACTGTTATATCTACTACAACACCTATCATCTGTGATGTGAGAATCCTCAGCTGATCAGCGCCCAAGCCTCACGGATCTCCTGCATAACTGGACCTCCAAAGTGTGAACTTCTCATCACATACATACAGTATACATATATACACAAATAGACATACTGTAGACATACACACTGTATACATATATACACAAATAGACATACTGCAGACATACACACGGTATACATATATACTAAAATAGACAAACTGCAGCCATACACACTGTATACATATATACACAAATAGACATACTGCAGACATACACACTGTATACATATATACACAAATAGACATACTGCAGACATACACACGGTATACATATATACACAAATAGACATACTGCAGACATACATGTATACACAAATAGACATACTGCAGACATACATACAGTATACATATATACACAAAGACATACTGCAGACATACACACTGTATACATATATACACAAATAGACATACTGCAGACATACACACTGTATACATATATACACAAATAAACATACTGCAGACATACACACTGTATACATATATACACAAATAGACATACTGCAGACATACACACTGTATACATATATACACAAATAAACATACTGCAGACATACACACTGTATACATATATACACAAATAGACATACTGCAGACATACACACTGTATACATATATACTCAAATAAACATACTGCAGACATACACACTGTATACATATATACACAAATAGACATACACAAACATGCAGACATAACACACCTTACATATATACATCTAATTATACTAACACACAGAGATTTACTAACATAGATACACAGATACAAAAGCATGCAGATTACACATATAAACCATCTATAGAACTATTGTACATTACATAATATACACTATATACATGGTAGATGCACACACGCATAGGCACATTACATAGACACATATATAACACTCACATGCATAAACACATGACACATGTACAGACACACACTGATGACAGATAGACAAGTATATACACACACACTCACATGTTCAGCAGGGCAGGAAGCTTCAGTCTTCTTGTCTCCATCTTCTCTTCTCCCAGCCAGGCCAGGCAGCCTGCAGCCTCCCCCCATCTCCTGTGCACCGACTGCACACATAGCAACAGGAGAGAGAGTCACGTGATTGCAGAGGGGAGGGGGATGGAGGGGGCTGCTGCTGCTGCCGCTCTCCTGACAGGCAGGAAGAGGGCAGCGCTGAGGCCTGGAGCTGATGTAAGGAACCAGGTGAGCAGGGGGGAGGGGAGGGCCCATGATTACAGAAAGAATGGGCCCTGATGCCATTCTTTACTTACACCAGCAGAGTGTGAGCCAGCAGGGGGCCCCTTAAAGGAGAAGTCCGGCCAAAATTAATTTTTGATATGTTGTTACTTATGAAAAGTTATACAAATTTCTAATGTACATTAATTATGGGAAATGCACATATAGAGCTATTTCCCTTAATTTAGTAGATCAGGAAGTGTTAGAAATATCTCTGAAGAAGTGACGTCACGACCCAGGGTGTAATTCCTATGGAGTGTCCAGCAGGGGGCGCTCTCTATATAGAAGTCTATGGGACTTTATTGTTTCTATGGGTTTCTATGTAATGTAATGTAATGTAGTGTACAGTGCTTTATTGAATGAATACATCTATGGAATACTTTGGGGAGCAAGTGTCCTTGCTCCCCAAAGTATTGCATAAATGTATTCATTCAATACATTCAATACACAGTAAGCCCGCCGATCCGCCGCATTTCCGCCGATCCGCCACACGCTTATCCGCCGCATTCCCGCCGATCCGGACCATATACATTGAACTACAGCTCCCATCATCTGCTTCTAGTATGAACAGGTGATGGGAGCTGTAGCTGGGTAATGGATATGACATGCCGCCGGGCGCAGGGGGAGGGGGGAGCCGCTCAGTACACAGGAGCGCTCCCCCCTCCTCCTCCTCCTTCCGTGATAACTTCCGCCTATACCAATGCTGACTCCCTGCCTGTCCGCCGCTCTCCGCTCTCATATACCGGCTCCCGGCATCAGCGCGGACACCAGGATGCATCGGGAGCCGGTATGTATGGGGGGGAGAGCGGAGAGCGGCGGCCAGGCAGGGACTCAGCATTGGTATAGGCGGAAGTTATCACGGAAGGAGGAGGAGGAGGGGGGAGCGCTCCTGTGTACTGAGCGGCTCCCCCCTGCGCCCGGCGGCATGTCATATCCCTTACCCAACTACAGCTCCCATCACCTGTTCATACTAGAAGCAGATGATGGGAGCTGTAGTTCAATGTATATGGTCCGGATTGGCAGGAATGCGGCGGATCAGCGTGTGGCGGATCGGCGGGAATGCGGCGGAAATGCGGCGGATCGGCGGGCTTACTGTGTATTGAATGTATTGAATGAATACATTTATGCAATACTTTGGGGAGCAAGGATACTTGCTCCCCAAAGTATTCCATAGATGTATTCATTCAATAAAGCACTGTACATTACATTACATTACATTACATAGAAACCCATAGAAACAATAAAGTCCCATAGACTTCTATATAGAGAGCGCCCCCTGCTGGACACTCCATAGGAATTACACCCTGGGTCGTGACGTCACTTCTTCAGAGATATTTCTAACACTTCCTGATCTACTAAATTAAGGGAAATAGCTCTATATGTACATTTCCCATAATTAATGTACATTAGAAATTTGTATAACTTTTCATAAGTAACAACATATCAAAAATTAATTTTGGCCGGACTTCTCCTTTAAGCTCCTGCAGCATCCAAACGGGAGGCCCCTCTCTGGCTCAGGGGAAGGGCCCAGCAAGAGGGAGGAGGGGGTGGGAGGGGGTGGGGCCCACCGGGGGATCCCCCGGCTCCCCTGTGGCCCAGTCCGAGGCTGTGTGTATATATGTATCTGTGTATGTGTGTCAGTGTGTGTATATATGTATCTGTGTCAGTGTGTGTATATGTATATATCTGTGTATATATATATATATATATATATATATATATATATCTGTGTATATATTTATATGTCAGTGTGTGTATATATGTATCTGTGTATATATTTATATGTCAGTGTGTGTATATATGTATCTGTGTATATATTTATATGTCAGTGAGTGTATATATGTATCTGTGTATGTGTGTCAGTGTGTGTATATATGTATCTGTGTATATATTTATATGTCAGTGTGTGTATATATGTATCTGTGTATATATTTATATGTCAGTGTGTGTATATATGTATCTGTGTATGTGTGTCAGTGAGTGTATATATGTATCTGTGTATATATTTATATGTCAGTGTGTGTATATATGTATCTGTGTATATATTTATATGTCAGTGAGTGTATATATGTATCTGTGTATATATTTATATGTCAGTGTGTGTATATATGTATCTGTGTATGTGTGTCAGTGAGTGTATATATGTATCTGTGTATATATTTATATGTCAATATGTGTATGTATCTGTGGCTATATATGTGTGTGTGTATGTCAGCAGTGTCCGTAGCCTGGTGTATATGTGTGTGTGTGTTTGTGTATGTCAGTAGTGTCTCAAGTGATTGACAGGTTTGCTCCCAAAGATGTTCTGCAGCAGCTTCTATTAATGCTGGGCTCTAATAAAAGAACCCACCACTAATATCTGCTGCATTTTCTTTTATTTCTGGTTGAGTATTTATTATTACACTGAGATGATTTCCCTGTGTACAGTCTACTCATGGTGTATACATCAGCACTAGTGTTATCACATTACAGAGTATATGGGTATAAACCCACACACCGTATACGCAGCAAATACGCAGCAAATACGCAGCAGATGTCATGGTGAAGATTTAATGCTGTGTTCAGTTATTTAGATCTAATCTGCTGCGTATTTGCTGCGTATTTGCTGCGTATCGCAGTAGTAAATACGCTGCATATACGGTGTGTGGGTTTATACCCTATATGTGTGTATGTCAATGGCGTATCTGTATATATGTTAATGGTGCCTCCGTGTGTGTATATGTGTGTCATTGTCTGTGTTTGGCGGGGCAGCGGGGGGGGGGGGCGTACAGGATTCATGGGGCCCAATACAGTTTTTTGCTATGGGGCCCCATGAATCCTAGCTACGCCCCTGGTCACACTGGAAAGAATACACCACTTTCTGCAGGACATACAGCAGCTGATAAGTACTGGAAGGCTTGAGGGTTTTTAATAGAAGTAAATTACAAATCTATATAACTTTCTGACACCAGTTGATTTGAAAGAAAAAATTTTTAGCTTGTTGTCCCCTATCCTATGGATTTTAGGGGAAGCACCGGCCCAGCCAGACTGGGCTACCTTGGGCCCACCTGGGAATTAGATTTTTTGGCCCACCTTACTTACACCAGATATACCAAGCACCAAACCTTTCACATTACTATAGCAACTTTGCACAGCGCTGTGTATGTGACCAGCGATGCCAGCTCATTGCTAGTAACTTGTCAGTCACTCTATGCAAACAGCATAAAGTGCCACTTAAGTTTCTTGAAAGGAGAAGTCCCATTAAACTAACAAATCTCAGGTAGGTAGGAGGGTGCAAGAACATAATAAAGAAAATATGCACAAGCCAAAAAGACAGAAATGGCTGCACATCGCACCCATGGCTGACACGAAAGCTTATTCAGCTACATTTAAAACCAACATCAGAAGTTAGCATATAATTTGGCCAAACCATATTGCCTCATGTACCACGTGCAGGTCTTCTGATACACATGAGTCCCTAACCAAAAAACATCACTGTGCCGGTCAGCGACCACAATCCCCGCAAAACGTGCGCAAGCAGAGAAGGGGGGCCACGGATTGGCCCTACAACCCCATTGTCACAGGACCAGACCCAAAAGGGCCCCCCTGGACCCCGCAAATCCAAATCAGCAAACAAGGGGTAAACAGAGTCCGGTCCTAGGTCAAACACGAGAGGTAACGCAGTACAGAGGATGAGGCAAAAGCAAAGTCCAAGTCCAAGTGTCAAAATGTCTAGCAGAACAATAAGATACGCTGGTGTAGCTGGAGACCAAACATACACTGGCAACTACAAGGTGTAATTCACCAGCTTAAATGCTACCAGAGCTCCCGCCCCAGCCTCTGATAGGAGCAAGGAGTCTGACAGCAGCATGAGACACCAATAGCAGCCAGGGAGCCCTCCCTTGTACTCAGACAGAAGCAAGCCTCAGGAGAATGCAACACCTGAAGGCTTAACCCCACAAGCACCAGAGAGGAGTCAGGAGGGTGGGTCATGGGTGGGCAATACCGGAACAACATATTTCTTGAGCAACCCTTTATGAAACACATTATGAACTTTCCACGAACTGGGAAGGGATAACTTATATGCAACTGGATTGATAACCTGTAAAACAGTAAACGGACCAACATACCGAGCAGCAAGTTTTAAACAAGGAACTTTTAATTTCAAAATCTTGGAAGAAAGTAAAACCTGATCCCCAACAACAAATGGTGCAGAGATGGTGCGTCTATTGTTGGTTTTATGTATTAGTCTTTTCTGGGTACCCTGAAGGTTCCTTAGAACCCGGGCCCAAACTGTGCACAGTTCATCAGTGGAAACGTTAGCCTGAGGTGTGTCAGATGCAGATGGAGAAGAAAAAGAAAAGCGAGGATGAAAACCATAGTTGCAGAAGAAAGGTGAGGTTTGAGAGGAGGAATTAACATGATTATTTATGGCAAATTCAGCAAGAGGCAAGTAAGTGGACCATTGGGATTGGTTATCAGAAACAAAAAGACAGAGATATTGAATTACTTCTTGGTTCATACGCTCTGTTTGCCCATTAGACTCTGGGTAAAATGCTGAAGAAAATGATAAATTAACATTCAAAGTTTTAAAGAAGGCTCTCCAAAAACGAGCTACGAATTGTACACCCCTGTCAGATACAATATCCTCCGGAATCCCATGCAATCGAACAGTTTCTTTGATGAAAGTTTCAGACAATAATTTGGCATTAGGTAACTTGCTAAGCAGAACAAAATGAGCCATTTTTGAAAACCTGTCTACAATCACCCATATAGTAGTGTTGCCGTGAGACAGTGGCAAATCAGTTATAAAATCCATAGACAGGTGTGTCCAGGGCCTAGATGGAATGGGCAAAGGGAGAAGAGGACCCTCAGGACGTCTCCTGGGGTTCTTTCCCCTGGCACAGACCGGGCAGGCAGAAACAAATAATCTTACATATGTGGCCACCAATATACCCTGGACAGAAGCTCCTGAGTACCCTTGATACCTGGATGACCAGCTAGAATTGAGCAATGTGTCTCCTCCAGAACCTTCAACCTGAGAGACAAAGGGACAAATAGTTTGCCTTCCGGAAGGGCTTCAGGAGCAGACTCTTGGGCTGCTTCAATAAGTGGAGAAAGGTCGGAGGAGAAGGCTGCTAGAAGAACTCCTGGGGAGAGGATGTTCTCAGGTTCAGTATTCACTGGTTCAGGGGTGCCAAAGCTTCTAGATAACGCATCTGCTTTGACATACTTAGTACCAGGCCTGTAAGTAACCACAAAATTAAAACGAGAAAAAAACAATGCCCAACGAGCTTGTCGAGAATTTAACCTTTTAGCGGAGTCTAAATAAATGAGATTTTCATGGTCAGTAATAACAGTTATCTGGTGAACTGCACCTTCCAAATAATGCCTCCATTCCTCAAATGCCCATTTGATGGCAAGTAACTCACGGTTACCAATGTCAAAATTGCGTTCAGTATCAGAGAATTTTCTGCAAAAGAAGGCGCAAGGTCTGAGATTGGTGAGTGTGGATGGACCTTGTGACAATACTGCCCCCACTCCAAACTCAGAAGCATCGACTTCTACAATAAATGGACGAGTCAGATCAGGCTGAATGAGGACAGGGGCTGAGGAAAATGAGGCCTTCAGAGTAGCAAATGCAGTTAGGGTCGATGTGGTCCAGGCGCTCACATCTGCACACTTCCTGGTTAAATCCGTTAAGGGTTTTGCGATTACCGAGAAATCTTTTATAAATTTATGGTAGCCAGGGTTAACATGATCCCTGACGCAAAAATTGTGTCAGGGAGCTGTGTTAAGTCAATTAGAGTGTCGAGTTAAATGCGTCATTGTGATCAAGTTAACACAGACCTCCTAGACAGTCTTCCCATAAACTGTCTAGGAGTGGGAGTTTTCCTCCTGTGACTTTTTTTTATTAGCGGGGAGTCGGGGACAGGTAGCTACCCCGTGACCAGAATTCCCACAATACAGGCATTGATTATTTTTAAAACGAAAATCCCTCCGCTCCTGAGGAGTCATAGTATCCAGCTCCATGGGTTCAGCTGGAGGCTGAAACCCAGTGTTGGCTGATGACGATGGAGTGGAGCGGACCGGACTAGATCTGTTGGAACGCCTAGCCCACGACATGGCCTCTTCCAGGGATCTCGGTTCTGGAAGGGCTATGAGCAGATCTTTCAATGAGTTAGAGAGGCCAGCCAAAAAAAAAATCCTTTAGGGCTAGGTCGTTCCACCCAGACTCAGTACAGTGCTGGCAAAACTGTGCGCAGTAATCTTCTGCCAATAGACGGCCTTGTCGGAGTGACATCAACTGAGACACGGCATAAGCTGTACGATCTGGTTCATCATATAACAGACCTAGGGCAGAAAAAAAAGCGTTCAAAGTCTTTCGGGTGGGGGAGTTTGAGGGTAGAGAGAACGCCCAGTTCTGGGGATCCCCTCTAAGTCTGGAAATGACTATTCCTACCTTCTGAGCCTCTGAGCCAGAAGAGCGAGGACGAAGGTCAAAGTATAACTTGCAACCTTCCCGAAAAGCAAAAAACTGTCTCCTATCACCCGAAAAAAAATCGGGCAAGGTAGCATGTGGTTCAGAGACAGTGACGGGAAGGACTGGAACTTGGGCGGGTGCCACACTCTGCTCCTGATGCCGAAGCGAGCAGACAGATCCTGTACCAGGGAGGTAAGGGCATCAATCTGACCCGCCATTGCAGACATCTTATCCATTGGAGGAAAAAACGTTGCTGGTCTTATATAAGACTCAGCCTTTTTGTGGGCCAGTGTATCTGTCAGGGAGTCCTGGGGTCCGGGAAGATGGAAGTCCCTTGTCTAGACCTGCAACCCCTGTCCCTACCTGCTTGCCCCCCTAGGCTAACCCCTGGGGCAGCAACTGGGCGACAGTCCCTAACTTACCTAGGGATACGGGGAGGTAGACAGTACACACAGACAGGTATATACAAACAGGTCAGCAACAGGAGGTCACGTCAAAATCCGAATCAGCAAACAAGGGGTAAACAGAGTCCAGTCCTAGGTCAATCCAAGTCCAAGTGTCAAAATGTCTAGCAGAACAATAAGATATGCTGGTGTAGCTGGAGGCCAAACATACAACTTGTAGTTGCCAGTGTAATTCACCAGCTTAAATGCTACCAGAGCTCCTGCCCCAGCCTCTGATAGGAGCAAGGGGTCTGACAGCAGCATGAGACACCAATAGCAGCCAGGGAGCCCTCCCTTGTAGTCAGACAGGAGCAAGCCTCAGGAGAATGCAACACCTGAAGGCTTAACCCCACGAGCACCAGAGAGGAGTCAGGAGAAGCATGAAGCCGGGTGTCGGCTCCCTGGCAGCAGAGCAAGAAGTGTGAACAGGTCAGAGAGAAATCGGGCGTCGGCTGATTCTTCCAGCCGAGTTCACACACACAGACTGAACTCTAACACTGATACACATAAGTCCCTAATCAAAAAACATCACTGTGCCGGTCAGCGACCAGAATCCCGGCAAAACGTGCGCAAGCAGAGAAGGGGGGCCACGGAATGGCCCTGCAACCCCATTGTCACAGGACCAGACCCTAAAGGGCCCCCCGGACCCCCTCAGGCACCACCGGCGAAAAAAGTGGACGCCAAGCAACACAAGTGTGAACAAGCTCTTACCTCTCTCTCCATTCCTCTGCAGGATTGCGGGGATTGTGGTCGCTGACCGACACAGTGATGTTTTTTGGTTGGGGACTCATGTGTATCAGAAGACCTGCACGTGGTAGATGAGGCAATATGGTTTGGCCAAATTATATACTAACTTCTGATGTTGGTTTTAAATGTAGCTGAACAAGCTTTCATGTCAGCCATAGGTGCGATGTGCAGCCATTTCTGTCTTTTTTGCTTGTGCATATTTTATGTATTCTGTCCCTTTTTTCATTGTGGCTAGCACTCGTGCTGTGTAAGACCCATGTGATCCAAATAAGCAGGAAGTACCTGTGTACATAAGGGTAGGATCTCCTAGTATTCTCCCATTCTACCTGCAGAGGAATGGAGAGAGGTAAGAGCTTGTTCACACTTGTGTTGCTTGGCGTCCACTTTTTCCGCCGGTGGCGCCTGCAGGGTCCGGGGGGCCCTTTGAGGTCTGGTACTGTGACAATGGGGTTGCAGGGCCATTCTGTGGTCCTTTTTCTCTGCTTGCGCACGTTTTGCAGGGATTGTGGTCAAAGACCGGCACAGTGATGTTTTTTGGTTAGGGACTCGTGTATCAGAAGACCTGCAGGTTGGTACATGAGGCAATATGGTTTGGCAAAATTATATAATAACTTCTGATGTTGGTTTTAAATGTAGCTGAACAAGCTTTCGTGTCAGCCATGGGTGCAATGTGCAGCCATTTCTGTCTTTTTGGCTTGTGCACATAATAAAGAAAATATAGTTACCCGTCCCTGTGCCCCTGAAGATATGCCTTAATGATATCCAATAGCCACCGGCCTCCTGCAGTTCCTCCAGCTGCAACATCACATACTCTGCTGATGGATCGCTTGCTCAGCCACTAATGCTGCGTTTACAAGTAACGATTATCGTGCGAATTTGCGCGGTAACGATCGAATTCGAACGATAATCGTACATGTAAACGCAGCGAACGATCAAACGTCGAACGAGAAATCGTTCATTTTGATCTTTCAACATGTTATCAAATTGTCGTTCGCTAAAAATTTGCCGATCGTTCTGTGTAAACAGTCGTCGCGCGATAGTCCGGCCTCCCGCAGCCTGGCTCCGCGCTCATCCACAGTCCCCTGCGCCGGCTCGATCGCCACCCCCGCCGCCGCTCTGATTGCCACCCCAGCCGCTCTGATCACCACCACCACTCTGGTCGTCCCCCCGCCGCCGCTCCGATCGCCCCCGCCACGAGCAAACGTTACCTGGTCCGCGTAGCAGGTTTTCGACATCCCTGGCTCCCCTCTTCAGTACACTGATTGGCTGAAGAGGGGAGCCGGGAATGTCAAACGGCTCCTCTTCAGCAAATCAGTGCTCCTCTTCAGCACTGATTGAATGAAGAGGAGCCGTTTGAAATTCCCGCCTCCCTTCTTCAGCCAATCAATGCAAGGCAGCACTGATTGGCTGAAGAGGAGCCGTTTGAAATTCCCGACTCCACTCTTTAGTCAATCAGTGCTGTCTTGCATTGGGCCAATTATCGTTTCGTGTAAACGCAGCATTACTGAATCTGGTTGAAAATCACTAAAAATGACTTCCAGCAGCTGTGGGAGAGAGAGCGGTGCAGGGGCACAGGGACTGGTGAGTATAGTTTCTTTATTATCTTCCCGCACTCCCCTTCCTGCCTGTTATTTGTTACGAGACTTCTGTCAGTTGTAATGCGTGTTCCAAACTGCTGACACTGTTAGAGGCTGTTAGGTCAAGACACATGGTACCTTAAATATATTTGTCTGTGCTTGTATAGCATAGAATATGTTTTTATTCTCTAGTAGAAAGAGTCAGACAGAAAGGCCCACCTCCTGCCAGGGGCCCACCAAGGGGTAGGGCCCACCGGGAGATTCCCCTGCTCCCCTGTGGGCCAGTCTGAGCCTGGGTGTATATTAGTTACAGCAGGGGCTGTATTCACAGCTTCCTCCAAACACACAGGCTGTTAACTCCTGGCTGAGAGCAACCACCTGCACACTGTGAGAGCTTTTACCCTCTCAGGCTCATTAGGGTCAGAGCTCACCTGATCCCAAAACCCAAACTGGATCGGGGGGGGGGGGGGATGGAATGACAGGTCCCACTGCCAAACCTACCTGCCATTCCATGTAAATCCATCCAGGTAGATGGCGCCCTATGCAGAATATTGTTTTGGCAGCTGGGGGTGACTGAGGGGGAGCTGGGGGTGACTGAGAGGGACTGGGGCAGACTGGGGGTGACTGAGAGGGACTGAGGGGGAGCTGGGCGTGACTGAGGGGGACTGAGAGGGACTGGGGGTGTCTGGATATAAGGGCATGCTGGGAGTAGTAATTATACACATACAGCCTAGGGGTAGTAGTTATACACATACAGGCTGTCAGGACATGCTGGGAGTAGTAGTTATACACAGGCTGTCAGAGGCAGGGCATGCTGGGAGTAGTTATACACAGGCTGTCAGGGGCAGGGCATGCTGGGAGTAGTTATACACAGGCTGTCATAGGCAGAGCATGCTGGGAGTAGTTATACACAGGCTGTCCGAGGCAGGGCATGCTGGGAGTAGTTATACACAGGCTGTCAAAGGCAGGGCATGCTGGGAGTAGTTATACACAGGCTGTCAGAGGGAGGGCATGCTGGGAGTTCTTCCTTCCCTTCCCTCCCCCCAATGGAGAAAACAAAATAACAAAAACTTACCTCTCACAGCGCTCCCCAGCAGCATCTCTCCAGCAGCAGTAGCAGCATGGTGAGGGACTCAGCTCTGTGCACTTACGCGCCGGCGCGTCCAGGTAGTGACGTCACTGGCCAGAGGACGCTCTTGCAGACGTGCCTACGCGTGGCACGTCTGCTGGACCGTAGTTTAAAGGGGTAGTGCGGCCGCAAATGGATCCTCAGTGCACACACGGGATGAGGCGGCCGGCGGCATTATTATAATGGGGGCAATCTCGCTGGGCCCCCCGGAGCCTTTGGCCCTAGGCGGTTGCCCAGGTTGCCCTCATTATAATCCGCCCCTGCTAGTGGTGGCCCAGCAGTACACTGGTGGCCCCAGGGTGCATTGGTGGCAGGGGACAACAGTAACTTAATGGTTAAAACAGGTACATATAGAAGGCATTGGGGGCTCAGGGGTGCTAAAGGGAGATTAAAAGGTAACTAATAGGTGAAGATAGGAGGCACTGGTGGCTAAGTGGTACTATAGGGAGGGTAAAATGTAACTAATAGGTGCAGATATTAAGCATTGGTGGCTTTCTATCTGCACCATTGGTGGCTTTGTGGTGCTATAGGGAGAGTCACAGGTAGTTCACAGGTTCAGCCAGGGGTGGCCAGTGGTGGCCCAGCAATATACTGGTGGCCCCAGGGTGCATTGGTGGCAGGGGACAACAGTAACTAAATTGTTAAAACATTGTTGATTCAGCTGTAGTGGTGCTTGAGAGAAGTCCAGGAGGTGACATTACAGCCATCACAGACAAGCAGGATCTTTTCTCTAGAATCTTTGTTGCAGGTGAAGTGATGTCGTAAAGTTTGCGAATGCGTGGTACACAGGAGCGTCTCCCGGACATAGCCTGTGTTTAGCGCATGCGCAGAAGAACCCAGGAGAGAATCGCCAAGGCGCCTGCATGAGAGAGCAAGAAGACTGAAGAAATCAATCAAGTTCCAGAAGGCAAGGATGGCCAGCAACGAGAAGACCTCATGAATACGGCTAACTCATCTCTGAATTGCTATGGATGTTGGACTAATCTCGGCTCGCAGCATAATGGGCGCAAGAAGAAGATTTAGTGATTCTCCATGTTAAGACCAGGATCCGGGACAGTAAGGGTACTATTACACAGACCGATAATCGGCCGAATCGCCCCGATTCGGACGATTATCGTTCCGTGTACTAAAGACAACGATCAGCCGATGATCGTTGTCATCGGCTGATCGTTGATACAAGTTCAGACCTATAATCGTCGGGCGCCGACCATGCACCGCTACGTGTAATAGCGGTGCGCGGACGACGCTGATGATTAGCAAAGAAGAATACATACCTAATCCATGGTCCAGGGTTCCTCTTCCTCAGAGCTTCTTACCGGGTCCCGTGCGCTCCGGCTTCTCAGCGGCCTGTGTCAGCTGACAGGCCCCTCGGCCAATCACAGGCCGGAACCGCCGCAGCCAGTGATTGGCAGAGCGGCCTGTCAGCAGAGACAAGCCGCTGTGAAGCTGAAGTGCTCGGACCCGGGGAGAAGTTAAGAAGAAGAGGAACCCTGGACCATGGATTAGGTATGTATACAGTTTAAACAAAGGCTGCAAGGACATCGGTAACGATGTCCCTGCAGCCCTTGTTTAACAATTATCGGGCCGTGTAATAGGCCAAGCAAACGAGCAACGATCTAGCAGATCGCTGCTCGTTTACAGGTATTATCGGGCCCCCATCGGCCCATGTAATACCACCCTCAGTATAAAGATCTTTATTACAGGGAAGGTTTGGTTCTTCCCAGAGCCACAGGGTGAAAAGGTTTTCTTTAAAAGCCATCTAGCAGTGTCAGCAGTTTGGAACATTAATTGCAACTGACAGATTTCATTTAAAGGGAAACGGCGAAAGGTGAAACATTTTATTAAAGTATTGTATTGCCCCCAAAAAAGTTATACAAATCACCAATATACACTTATTACAGGAAATGCTTATAAAGTGCTTTTTTCCCTGCACTTACTACTGCATCAAGGCTTCACTTCCTGGATAAAATGGTGATGTCACGACCAGACTACCAGTGCAGGCTGCTGGAGAGGATGATGGCAGGGGAATGCTCAGTGTCCCTCCAGTGCCCTGTGTCCCTCAGTGTCCCCCTGCAATAATCCTCTCCAGCAGCCACAGCCCGCACAGCTTTGGGAGTCGGGTCGTGACATCACCAGCCTTGATGCAGTAAAAAGTGCAGGGAAAAAGCATTTTATAAGCATTTCCTGTAATAAGTGTATATCAGTAATTTGTACAACTTTTGGGGGGCAATACAATACTTAGATAAAAATTTTCGCTGGACTTCTCCTTTAACCTTACAATTGGTGATTTTCCCATAAAGTTCAAGCTCCCTATTAAAG
Organism: Dendropsophus ebraccatus; assembly: GCF_027789765.1. NCBI lineage: Eukaryota > Metazoa > Chordata > Amphibia > Anura > Hylidae > Dendropsophus > Dendropsophus ebraccatus. The sequence goes on from NC_091459.1 coordinate 58,782,752, forward strand.
ATAAACAGGTTTTCATAGCCCACAGGATTCTGATAATGAAGGTCATTTCTTACCTTCACCCTCAGCCTTGTTTTTCTTAATATGTAAATTAGGCGCACTAGAGGCAGAAGGCCACTGCAGACAATGGTCATCAGGCTATCTGCACACCTTGAGGCTGGGTTTACACTACGTATATTTCAGTCAGTATTGTGGTCTTCATATTGCAACCAAAACCAGGAGTGGATTGAAAACACAGAAAGGCTCTGTTCACACAATGTTGAAATTGAGTGGATGGCCGCCATTTAATGGCAAATATTTGCTGTTATTTTAAAACAACGGCTGTTGTATTGAAATAATGGGAGTTATTTACTGTTATATGGCGGCCATCCACTCAATTTCACCATTGTGTGAACAGATCTTTTCTGTGTTTTTAATCCACTCTTGGTTTTGGTTGCAATATGAGGACCACAATACTGACTGAAATATACGTAGTGTGAACGCAGCCTTAGGGTACAAACACACAGCAGCAGATATGCAGCAAATACGCAGCAGATTTGATGCTGTGTTCAGTTATTTAGATCTAATCTGCTGCGTATATGCTGCATATCTGTTGCGTATTTGCAGCGTATCGCAGCAGAAAATACGCTACGTATACGGCGTGTGTGTTTGTCCCCTAATTGTACTGTAGTTGATGGTGTATCAAACAAGCCAAAATATCACTGGAGGATAAATTACACCCTAAAAGGGTGCGGTCCTACGTACTGGATTTCGTCAGATTTGCTGCGAATCTGCACCATCAAATCTGCTGCGGATCCTGTACGTGAAAACACACCCTCGGAAAGTAAAACATAACTTTTATTTACCAATTAAAAAACTAGTCACACAATAAAGAATCTCTTATATTTCCAATACGGAGAAAACGACTGAGGGCCGGGGTAGAAATGCTCTCTAATATCTATACAGTTATTAATTATCCTGGGGGTAGAACTAGAACCCTTGGTGCACAAATCTGCCACATCTGTGAGCTGCCTACTCATGCAGTCATTAGCAGCTGGAGTGGAGTCACTGCAGAGTGTTTCCTCAATATTCCTGGAAAGGCAGCTGGCAGGGGGGGCAGTGCACCAAATTGCATAATTTACATTTTCAATTAAACAGAAATGGGTACGCTGGGCAAAGTTAAAGAAGTCCAGGCACATACTTTTTTTTCCCCAAAACAAGGAGGATGTGGGTGAACATAACAACATGCACTTACCTCCCCGGCTCAAGTGCTGGGGTCTGCTGTCCCCTGCTTGGGGTTCTAGCCTCTTCTAGGTCTGAGTGGGGACCATGCACGTGACGCGTCAGGCCCTCTCAGCCTGGGGGAATATAGGAACACAGCTGCTTCTTATTCCAGCAGGATATTGTCATGTATGTAACAGGCATGGACTCTCAGGACAGGGATATATTACCTCTTTATAAAGCTTTGGTGCGGCCTCATCTGGAGTATGCTGTTCAGTTCTAGGCACTGGTTCATAGAGAGGACGTCTTAGAGCTGGAAAGGTACAAAGGCGGCAACTAAACTAATAAGGGGAATGGAACCTCTAAGTTATGAGGTTAAATTAAAAGAAATAAATATGTTTAGTCTAGAGAAGAGACGTAAAAGGGGAGATATAAATAATTTATTTGAATATATAAATGGCCCCGACAAGAAATATGGGGAAAAGATGTTCCAGGTAAAACCCCCTCAAAAAGACAAGGGGGCATTGTCCCGGCTGTATTTCATAACAATGGCCGTAGTTGTGCAAACAATGGCTGTTGTTTGCACAACTTTGGATATTGTTATGATACACGGCCCTTGTTTTTACATAGTGTTAACCTGGCCTTAAAGGGGTATTCCAGGGAAAATCAATAATTTAACAAAGGAAAGGGTTAACCAAGGTTAACACTTTCCTAATATACTTACCTGTTGTTTTTTGGCCCCCCAAGGAGATCTCCGGTCCGGTCACGTGATCTTGCAGCTTGTGGCTCGGATCCTCTTCTTCTTCCGGTTCGGTGACGTCACCACCCGGCCGGCGCCGCTCTCCGTCTCATTAGCAGCAGAGCACTGAACCCTGACTGGCTTGGTAGCGTGCAGCCAATCAGGGTTCAGTGCTCTGCATCCCCACACGCTTCAGAATGGGGGTCCCCTGAGGCTGCAGTAAATTATCAGGGGTTGTCGGGCTCAGTGCCGGTCACCAGTTACATGGGCCGGCACTGCACTACAGCAGGTGATCACTCCGCAACCCCCCCCCCCACCTTGTCAGCGATGCCGACCGAGTCCCGGGAGGGGATGCGGCGGGCGGCTTTACTTCATTCATAGCTACCAGACACCCGGCCGCCCGCCGCATCCCTTCCCCCCAGGGACTCAGGGTCGGCATCGGTGGGGAAGTAATGTGTATCGGCAGCTGATCCCCCCCCGGCCCCCCCTCCCTGTGTCCCTGTCAGATCACTCACCCCCACCCCCGGAGCGTGCTGCGTGCCCCGATCTCTGCACTGGTCTGAAGCCCCTGTACTCAGCTGACAGGCGCTGTGTACAGAGCAAGAAATCTCTCCTGCCTCAGTCACACAGAGCCTGTCAGCTGAGTACAGGTGCCTGAGACCAGTGCAGAGATCGGGGCACGCAGCACGCTCCGGGGGTGGGGGTGAGTGATCTGACAGGGACACAGGGAGGAGGGGGGAAGTCCTGCAAAGTAATATGTATTTGCTGCTGGTCCCCCCCGGCCCCCCCTCCCTGTGTCCCTGTCAGAGATCACTCACCCCCACCCCCGGAGCGTGCTGCTGGCCCCGATCTCAGCACTGGTCTCAGGCACCTGTACTCAGCTGACAGGCTCTGTGTGAGTGAGGCAGGAGAGATTTCTTGCTCTGTACACAGCACCTGTCAGCTGAGTACAGGGGCTTCAGACCAGTGCAGAGATCGGGGCCAGCAGCACGCTCCGGGGGTGAGTGATCTCTGACAGGGACACAGGGAGGGGGGGCCGGGGACCAGCAGCAAATACATATTACTTTGCAGGACTTCCCCCCTCCTCCCTGTGTCCCTGTCAGATCACTCACCCCCACCCCCGGAGCGTGCTGCTGGCCCCGATCTCTGCACTGGTCTGAAGCACCTGTACTCAGCTGACAGGCGCTGTGACTGAGGCAGGAGAGATTTCTTGCTCTGTACACAGCGCCTGTCAGCTGAGTACAGGGGCTTCAGACCAGTGCAGAGATCGGGGCACGCAGCATGCTCCGGGGGTGGGGGTGAGTGATCTGACAGGGACACAGGGAGGGGGGGCCGGGGGGGATCAGCAGCCGATACACATTACTTCCCCACCGATGCCGACCCTGAGTCCCTGGGGGGAAGGGATGCGGTGGGCAGCCGAGTGTCTAGTAGCTATGAATGAAGTAAAGCCGCCCGCCGCATCCCCTCCCGGGACTCGGTCGGCATCGCTGACAAGGTGGGGGTGGGGTGGGGTGGGGGGGGGGTTGCGGAGTGATCACCTGCTGTAGTGCAGTGCCGGCCCATGTAACTGGTGACCGGCACTGAGCCCGACAACCCCTGATAATTTACTGCAGCCTCAGGGGACCCCCATTCTGAAGCGTGTGGGGATGCAGAGCACTGAACCCTGATTGGCTGCACGCTACCAAGCCAGTCAGGGTTCAGTGCTCTGCTGCTAATGAGACGGAGAGCGGCGCCGGCCGGGTGGTGACGTCACCGAACCGGAAGAAGAAGAGGATCCGAGCCACAAGCTGCAAGATCACGTGACTGGACCGGAGATCTCCTTGGGGGGCCAAAAAACAACAGGTAAGTATATTAGGAAAGTGTTAACCTTGGTTAACCCTTTCCTTTGTTAAATTATTGATTTTCCCTGGAATACCCCTTTAAGCTGTATAATATATTGCAGCCATTGTCGCCCCATGCTGTAACAGCTCACTTACTGGGCATAAGAATTGTGCGGCAGAGCTTTATATGTATCCTTAGTGATGCGCTTGCAGTTCTTGCTGTAATTAACCATTGGTCTCACATCTCCTATTACACAAAGGATACATGTCTGGTGGCCTATGACATGTTTAACATGTTTAAAAACAGCAATCAGCCGATGATCGGCTCCTCTGCTCATTGCTGTCACTGCCTGAATCGGCAGATAATCTATCCATGTAGTAGGGCCCTTATGCTGCGTTTACACGAAACGATAATTGGCCCGATCGTACAATTAACGATGTGCGATATATCGTACGGAAATTTTGTTTTGTGATCGTTTTGCGATCGCTTAAGCCTATCTCACACATTGGTTAAATTGGCAAATGACTGTTCATACGGAACGATCTGCGAATTTTTGCGAACGATCAATGACGATTTGAGAACATGTTCAAAGATCAAAATGAACGATTTCTCACTCGTCTTTTGATCATGTAAACGCAGCATTACATTAGATGATTATGAAGCTGGTTATCCTATCCTTTTTTCCCCAGTGCTGCTGTTTTATTGTAGGAGTGGTACTATTATCCTGATAATAATAGGCTGCTATAGACGATTTTAGCTTTTTGTGTAATCTTAATAAAAGTTATACTGATAATGGTATTTACACATTATCAAGGTGAGAATCCCTGGGAATTTAAGGGGTAGTGCGGCGCTAAACAATTATTCACAAAATAACACACATTGCTAAGTTATACAACTGTGTAATGTATGTTATGTATGTGAATGGCCCCCTTCCCCGTGTTCCCCCCACCCACGCCAGACCCGGAAGTGTGATGCACTATACTCACCTGATTCGTGTCGACCCGCTCCATCCGTCCCTTGTGCCGGCCCCCCTCTGCCGCGTCATTACTGTGCTCAGCCGCGACTGGCTGAGCACAGTTATTCTCAGCCAATCGCGGCTGAGTAGCTGATGACGCGGCAGAGGGGGGGGCGGCCCGAAGGACGGATGGAGCGGTTCGGCCGGTCGCCCAAAGATGACATCATTGTCCCAAGATGGCGGACGGGGGTCGACACGAATCAGGTGAGTATAGTGCATCACACTTCCGGGTCTAGCGTGGGGGGGGGGGCACGGGGAAGGGGCCATTTTCATACATAACATACATTACAAAGTTGTATAACTTTGTAATGTGTGTTATTTTGTGAATAATTGTTTAGCGCCGCACTACCCCTTTAACAGAATAATAAAATATTGCCAGACAGATTACCAAAGGATCCAGATAACAGCAAACTACAAGGTAATGGTAAAATGGTAGTTCATTGTCTGAATTAACATCTTTCATTAAAAACCTATCTACAGTAGCTGTGTATTACAACCTGCAAAGTTACTAATGACCTCACTGTGTACAAAGAGCAAACACAGCTGGCAAGGGCCGCAGTTTACATAAGCGGTCTTGGAAGGGGAGGCAAGATCAGAGTGGAGACCAGAGCAGGGCCAGAGAGCTTCTTAACATACATTACATAGAAAATTGTTGGCAGAAAAAGGGTCCATCTAGTGTGCCCTTTTAGTATTTCCCTTCTTATTATCTTAGGATAGATATCCCCATAGAAAACCTCTGCTGCTCTGGACAGTTCCTGACATGGACAGTGGGGCAGTAGAGAGCACTGTGTCAGACTGGAAAAAATATACCACATCCTGCAGGACATACAGCAGTTGATAAGTACTGGAAGACTGGAGATTTTAAAATAGAAGTAAATTACAAATCTTTATACCTTTCTGACATCATTTGGATTAATTTGGAAGAAAAACATTTCACTGGAGTACCCATTTAATGCTATGTTCACACATAGCATTTCTGTCAGTCTTTTTTCAACCAAAACCAGGAGTGGAACTGGGGGCCTGGTGGGCCAATCCTTTATTAGACTGGGCCCCCAGAACGTACTTCAACTTGCAGCACCCAGCGGCCAAGCGGGCCTCTCGGGTGCTGCAGATCCTCCAAATGTCCAGATCCGCACTGCGAGCGCTTCTGAAGAGTGCTAGTAAGTAAAATGCAGGGCTGTGATAGACAGGGATAGCCATTGGCTCCTGACCCTGCCAATCACTCTTGTGTCTGGAGGCAGCATTCTGCCTCTCCCCCAGAGCTATGGTGCACGACTGATGTGCGCTCAAAGAAGGGAGACACAGGACGCTGCAGTAGGCAAGTTTTCTTTTTTTTTTTACATAGGCGGGGTGGAGGGGGTATTCTACCCAACAGGATTTGTCTACATTGTGGGGGAGGGGTTAATTTACAGAAGGATTTGCACATGGGGGAGGGGGTTAACTTACAGGCAGGGGCGCCGCAATCATGAGGCGACCTGAGTCGTCTGCCTCAGGCGGCGCCACCAGCTGTCTTCATGGGGGCGGCATTCAGTGGCAGATTATAATATGAGCGGTTCGGGCGGCCGCCCACATTATAATCCGCCACTGATTGTACCATGTACCGGAGTCCCCCCGCGCCCGGACAGCATCTGTAATGAGATGCTGTGAGCAGGGGAGACTGTATTCATAAGCGCCGCGCTGTAATGAATCAGCCGCGCGGCGCTTATGAATACAGTCTCCCCCGCTCACAGCATCTCATTACAGATGCTGTCCGGGCGCGGGGGGACTCCGGTAAATGCATTCCACGTCCGTGATCCGTCAGGATCACGGAACGTGGGAATGCAGCCTTAGTCCCCCGGCTGATGTGCGGCTGCCGGAGGTGTCCCATCCTGTCTCCGGCAGCGCGCGCATCAGAGAGATCCCCGTGCGCCGGAAGTCACAGGCACACGGGGAGCTCTCTGATGCGCGCGCTGCCGGGGACAGGACGGGACACCCCGGGCAGCCGCACATCAGCCGGGACCAGACCAGAGAGGCTCGACGGGGGAACGGAGGGCAGGTGAGTTGTGTGCTGTTTTTTGTTTTTGTTTTATCTGCTGTGCAGGGGGGGGGAGAGGGGGACCATCTATAAGGGAGGGGGGAAAGAGGGGGACGATCTATAAGGTAGGGGGGGAGGGGGACCATCTATAAGGGGGGGGGAGGGGGACGATCTATAAGGTAGGGGGGGAGGACCATCTATAAGGTAGGGGGAGAGGGAAGAGGGGGACCATCTATAGGGGGGGGGAAAGAGGGGGACCATCTATAAGGGGGGGGACCATCTATAAGGGAGGGGGGAAAGAGGGGGACCATCTATAAGGGAGGGGCGGGAGGGGGACTGTCTATAAGGGGGGGGGGGAGAGGGGGACCATCTATAAGGGGGGGGAAGAGGGGGACCATCTATAAGGGAGGGGGAAAGAGGGGGACCATCTATAAGGGGGCATCTATAAGGGAGGGGGGAGAGGGGGACCATGTATAAGGGGGGGAGGGGGACCATCTATAAGGGAGAGGGGACCATCTATAAGGGAGGGGGAGAGGGGGACCATCTATAAGGGGGGGGGGGAAGAGGGGGACCATCTATAAAGGGGGGGGGAGAGGGGGACCATCTATAAGGGGGGAAGAGGGGGACCATCTATAAGGGGGGGGAGAGGGGGACCATCTATAAGGGGGGGGGAGAGAGGGAAGAGGGGGACCATCTATAAGGGGGGGGGAAGAGGGGGACCATCTATAAGGGAGGGGAAAGAGGGGGACCATCTATAAGGGAGGGGGGAGAGGGGGACCATCTATAAGGTAGGGGGGGAAGAGGGGGACGATCTATAAGGGGGGACCATCTATAAGGGAGGGGGAGAGGGAAGAGGGGGACCATCTATAGGGGGGGAAGGGGACCATCTATAAGGGAGGGGGGAAAGAGGGGGACCATCTATAAGGGGGGGCCATCTATAAGGGAGGGGGGAAAGAGGGCGACCATCTATAAGGGGGGGACCATCTATAAGGGAGGGGCGGGAGGGGGACTGTCTATAAGGGGGGGGGGGAAGAGGGGGACCATCTATAAGGGGGGGGAAGAGGGGGACCATCTATAAGGGAGGGGGAAAGAGGGGGACCATCTATAAGGGGGCATCTATAAGGGAGGGGGAAAGAGGGGGACCATCTATAAGGGGGCATCTATAAGGGAGGGGGGAGAGGGGGACCATCTATAAGGGAGAGGGGACCATCTATAAGGGGGGGGAAGAGGGGGACCATCTATAAGGGGGGGGGGGAGAGGGGGGACCATCTATAAGGGGGGGGAGAGAGGGAAGAGGGGGACCATCTATAAGGGGGGGGAGAGGGGGACCATCTATAAGGGGGGGAGAGAGGGAAGAGGGGGACCATCTATAAGGGGGGGAGAGAGGGAAGAGGGGGACCATCTATAAGGGGGGGGGAAGAGGGGGACCATCTATAAGGGAGGGGAAAGAGGGGGACCATCTATAAGGGAGGGGGGAGAGGGGGACCATCTATAAGGGAGGGGGGAGAGGGGGACCATCTATAAGGGGGGGGGGGACCATCTATAAGGGGGGGAAGAGGGGGACCATCTATAAGGGGGGAAGAGGGGGACCATCTCCTAAAAGATCAGCACCCTCCTCTCCTGACATCCTCTGTGCTGCTGTGACCTCTCCTAAAAGATCAGCACCCTCCTCTCCTGACATCCTCTGTGCTGCTGGGACTTCTCCTATAGGATTAGCACCCTCCTCTCCTGACATCCTCTGTGCTGCTGGGACCTCTCCTATAGGATTAGCACCCTCATCTCCTGACATCCTCTGTGCTGCTGGGACCTCTCCTATAGGATAGCCCCCTCCTCTCCTGACATCCTCTGTGCTGCTGGGACCTCTCCTATAGGATTAGCCCCCTCCTCTCCTGACATCCTCTGTGCTGCTGGGACCTCTCCTATAAAGTCAGCCCCCTCCTCTCCTGACATCCTCTGTGCAGAAAGGGACCAAACATTATGTTTATTGGGGACAGCAGTGGGGGGGGGGGGGCAGTAGTGGATTATAATGTGGGCGGATTGACGGGGGGGGGGGGGGCGTCATTCTATAGTTCGCCTCGGGCAGCAGAGAGGCTAGAATCACCCCTGCTTACAGGGGGCATGCCTGAATGGGGAGGTGGTTAATTTACAGGGGGATGTCTACAGGGGGATGTCTACATGGGGGGGGGGGGGGCTAGCTACCAAGGGAGGTACATTAATGGGGAGGGGGGTGTCAGGCTAACAGGGGAGATACCTATATGGGGAAAAGTCAGTATCCTAACAAAACACAGTAATCACTGAACTCAAGGAGAACAGCGAAAAAAATTCCAATGAAGTACTCAATCAAGAGTCTCCACTGATGCCCCCAAAAATTTAAATATGCAAAACAAGAGTCCGTGGAGCCTCAGTTACGAGTCTCAAAACACGGGATAGCCAGATATCTCTAGCCTGTTGCCAACGGGGTGAAAAGTCAGTATCCTCCTCCACTAAAAGAAAGGGTAAAACAAGCACAGATCAACGAGGTAGTAGTGATATAAAGTATCATAAAATTTATTAAAAGGATTATGCCAGCAACGTGCTTCAAGAGCCTCGAAATGTCGCTATCATAATTGTTTTAAAAACTTTTATATCATTACTACATCTTGGACCTGAGCCTGTTTTACCCGCCTTGGAGTGGAGGAGGATATTGTCTTTAATCCCTGTGGGGATTAGTCGGGAGTGGCTGCGGTTCATTCACATGCTATCAGTAAGAGTTGTGCCTTACACCAGCACAACCTACTCAGGTGAGAGTTCTATGTGCTTTCTTTCACCACTTCAGCCCTGCCTGAATTACGCTATAAAGCGCTGTCTTATATTTTGCTTATATGGGAAAAAGGCAGGGCTAACCACCAGTGGGAGATGAGTACAAAGGAGGGGGGCTAACTACCAGGGGAAGATAAGCACATTGTGGGGGGGGGGGGCGAACCTGGAGCATGCTGGAGTCCATCCGAACCCGATCGTTCGGCATTTGATTAGCGGGGGCTGCTGAAGTTGGATAAAGCTCCAAGGTTGTCTGGAAAACATGGATATAGCCAATGACTATATCCATGTTTTCCACATAGCCTTAGAGCTTTGTCCAACTTCAGCAGCCACCGCTAATCAAATGCCGAACGATCGGGTTCAGATGGACTTGAGCATGCTCGAGGTTCGCTCATCTCTAGTGACTACGTTCTGCTCATTTGTCGGACGTACACTGCTTGTGTGCAGGACTCAAAAGCGTGGTCGACCACGCTTTTGAGTCCTGCACAAAAGCAGTGTACGTCCAGCAAATGAGCAGAACGTAGTCACATAATGACTCGTCCTGCTCATTTAAGTCAATGTGCCGTCAGGCTGCACGTCAGCATCCTTTTTTCACTGATTCCTGACGTGTAGCCCGACATGCGGCCAAAAACGAGATGTGAACATATCCTTAGTATAATGAGTACACTTACTAATACTGTACACTGAATAATATTACTATACAGTGCCCAACCCCTTTAGGGTGTTAACTTTGTATTTACATTTAGTCCAATAAGTAACACGCGCTGCTTTAATTTCAACAGGAGTTAGTTGAAACTGTATCGTGTGGTGGAAATCTGCTAATGAACATTGGTCCCACTCATGTTTTCCACATAGCCTATATCCATGTTTTCCACATAGCCTTAGGGCTTTGTCCAACTTCAGCAGCCACTGCTAATCAAATGCCGAACGATCAGGTTCAGATGGACTCGAGCATGCACTCGAGGTCTGCTCATCTCTAATGGCTATACAAAGGGGCTAACTAGCGCAGGAAATTGCTAAATTGGGAGGAGGAGGGGGGGAGGTAACTACCAGTGGAGGGAATATCTACAGGGAGGGAGTGCCCACATGGGGTATAATTTATATTAGTTTGCTTACTACTGGGTGGTGGTGGGGAGTTACAGGGGGAAGTCTACTTACCCGGGACACTGCCTATGGGGGAAATAGCTACATTGCAGGGGAGGGGGCTACCTACTAGGGAGGCCTAATTACTATGCAGATGCACAGGACTAACCACTATATGAGGGCACAGATGGGGCAATATAGATATAAAAAATGATTATAGTGCATGAGGAGCCTAAAATGTATGTGTATGATGCCATTACTTGGGCAGTGCATGTGTATGGCGCTATTACTTGGGCTGTGTGTGTGTGTATATGGTGCTATTACTTGGGCTGTGTGTGTGTGTATATGGTGCTATTACTTGGGCAGTGTGTGTGTGTGTATATGGTGCTATTACTTGGGCAGTGTGTGTGTGTATATGGTGCTATTACTTGGGCAGTGTGTGTGTGTATATGGTGCTATTACTTGGGCAGTGTGTGTGTACGGCGCTATTACTTGGGCAGGGTGTGTGTATATGGTGCTATTACTTGGGCAGTGTGTGTGTACGGCGCTATTACTTGGGCAGGGTGTGTGTGTATGCGCTATTACTTGGGCAGGGTGTGTGTATGGCGCTATTACTTGGGCAGGGTGTGTGTGTATGGCGCTATTACTTGGGCAGGGTGTGTGTGCGTATGGCGCTATTACTTGGGCAGGGTGTGTGTGTGTGTGTGTGTGTGTATGGCGCTATTACTTGGGCAGGGTGTGTGTGTGTATGGCGCTATTACTTGGGCAGGGTGTGTGTGTACGGCGCTATTACTTGGGCAGGGTGTGTGTGTATGGCGCTATTACTTGGGCAGGGTGTGTGTGTGCGCTATTACTTGGGCAGTGTGTGTGTATGCGCTATTACTTGGGCAGGGTGTATGTGTGTATGGCGCTATTACTTGGGCAGGGTGTGTGTGTGTATGGCGCTATTACTTGGGCCGGGTGTGTGTGTATGCGCTATTACTTGGGCAGGGTGTGTGTGTATGCGCTATTACTTGGGCAGGGTGTGTGTGTGTGTGTATGGCGCTATTACTTGGGCAGGGTGTGTGTGTGTATGGCGCTATTACTTGGGCAGGGTGTGTGTGTACGGCGCTATTACTTGGGCAGGGTGTGTGTGTATGGCGCTATTACTTGGGCAGGGTGTGTGTGTGCGCTATTACTTGGGCAGTGTGTGTGTATGCGCTATTACTTGGGCAGGGTGTATGTGTGTATGGCGCTATTACTTGGGCAGGGTGTGTGTGTGTATGGCGCTATTACTTGGGCCGGGTGTGTGTGTATGCGCTATTACTTGGGCAGGGTGTGTGTGTATGCGCTATTACTTGGGCAGGGTGTGTGTGTGTATGGCGCTATTACGTTGGCAGGGTGTGTGTGTGTGTATGGCGCTATTACTTGGGCAGGGTGTGTGTGTGTATGGCGCTATTACTTGGGCAGGGTGTGTGTGTGTATGCGCTATTACTTGGGCAGGGTGTGTGTGTATGCGCTATTACTTGGGCAGGGTGTGTGTGTATGGCGCTATTACGTGGGCTGTGTGTGTGTGTATGGCGCTATTACGTGGGCTGTGTGTGTGTGTGTATGGCGCTATTACTTGGGCAGGGTGTGTGTGTGTATGGTGCTATTACTTGGGCAGGGTGTATGTGTGTATGGCGCTATTACTTGGGCAGGGTGTGTGTGTGTATGGCGCTATTACTTGGGCAGGGTGTGTGTGTGTATGGCGCTATTACTTGGGCAGGGTGTGTGTGTATGGCGCTATTACTTGGGCAGGGTGTGTGTGTGTATGGCGCTATTAGTTGGGCAGTCATCTCCTGCGCTGAACTGTAAAGCCTTTCAGGATCAGTACTGTGTATAGATGCAGCCTGTTATGACATATACTATCATAGAACAGACATCACGAGGTGAGGAAGCTTCCTCATCCCTCAGCCGGCTGTCACGTGACTGGGCGTCCGGGAGGACAGGAAGAAACCGCACAACACCCATGAGAGGAGGAAACGCACAGCACCCGGGAAGACAGGAAGAAACCGCACAGCACCGGTGAGAGGAGGAAGAAACCGCACAGCACCGGTGAGGAGAGAAAGAAACCGCACGGATTGGTGAAAAGAGCCGGTGACACGGCGGGCGCTGAGGATCATGCTCCCCCTGCTGGCCGCCCTGCTTCTGCTCCCAGCACAGTTCGGGGCCGCTCGGGTCACCTATGAGCCCACCTGGGAGTCCCTGGATGCCCGGCCCATCCCTGACTGGTTCGACGACGTAAAATTCGGTATCTTCATCCACTGGGGGGTCTTCTCCGTCCCCAGCTTCGGCAGCGAGTGGTTCTGGTGAGCCGGAAATTCAGGGGTCTATGGAATTATATCAGTGTGGCTTCTAGTGTGTGCAGTGATCTGTATGCAGTGATTGGAGTGTGTACCTGCTGTAGTGTGCAGTGATCTGTATGCAGTGATTGGAGTGTGTACCTGCTGGTGTGTGCAGTGATATTTGTGCAGTGATTGGAGTGTGTACCTGCTGTAGTGTGCAGTGATCTGTGTGCGCTTGCTGTAGTATGCAGTGATCTGTGTGCACCTGCTGTAGTGTGTAGTGATCTGTGTGCACCTGCTGTAGTGTGCAGTGATCTGTGTGCACCTGCTGTAGTGTGCAGTGATCTGTGTGCACCTGCTGTAGTGTGTAGTGATCTGTGTGCACCTGCTGTAGTGTGCAGTGATCTGTGTGCACCTGCTGTAGTGTGCAGTGATCTGTGTGCACCTGCTGTAGTGTGCAGTGATCTGTGTGCACCTGCTGGAGTGTGTAGTGATCTGTGTGCACCTGCTGGAGTGTGTAGTGATCTGTGTGCACCTGCTGTAGTGTGCAGTGATCTGTGTGCACCTGCTGTAGTGTGCAGTGATATGTGAGCTGTGTGCTCCTGCTGTCAGATTTGGGGAGATTTGGGCATTGTCCTATCCTCATTGTTGCTCACAGTAACCGATCCGACCCTCTATTTTACCATTATATGAGAAATGAAGTGTGAGCTCTGATTGGTTGCTTAGTATAAATCAGCCCCATGCTTCTGTGTCTAGATCCTGAAACAAATTCCATACTTACCATTAAACACTGGGGGAATTTATTATTTCCTGCCAAGTACAGAAGGGCAGTAAAGTCTTTGGAGCGCCCCTTAAAGGAATATTCCCTCAAAATCTCTTTTACATCACTGACTAGTACACCCATAGCTCCATATATTGCTCAAAACAAGCATGGGATATTTCTCCCAACTCACCCCCTCTCTATGCAAAAATGAGCTAAACAAGTCCACAGTCCACACTTCCTGGCCCCTTCTTCAAGATCACCTGTCCTCCTTCTCTTCAATGGGCTGGGTTGGTGATTATAACCCTGCCCACTGAAGAGAGGGCCGTGCATCTAGCTCTGTGCTCAGATTTCATTATATATCCCATTACTGGCTTCTCTCCGGTCCCATCCTGATGTACCCCTTAAAATCCCCCCCCCCATCGGGCAGCCTCCTGGGCCTGGATACATCAGTGCTGCTGCGCACTGCAGAGCACTGCTGTAGCCCCCTCTTGTCGCCGTTCCCACACTACACTGGCCCCTTTTGCCGCCAACTTCCTTCCATGCTGAGGGGGGCGCTGGTATGCGGGGACACGGCTGTATTAACAGCTGCTGCTGCCCTAGGCACTAAACCTTAAGACGCCCCATCTTCACCCACCAATTAGCATCAAGATTGTTAAATTGGTAGGTAATAGCTCCAAGCGTCACATTTAACACCGCCACACCAGACTCGAACAATGTCGCCATACTGTGACTGGATAACACCGCCATACCAGATCTGACCAATAACACCATAGCCCCCCACCCCCCTCAAAAGGACACCAGATTTACTGGCAAGTTTGAACAGGAGGTGGGAGACTACAAAAATAAAAAAAAAGTTGTTTTCTTCCTTCTGCTCTGTTGTTGCGCCCCTAAAAGGTGCTGCCCTAGGCACTGGACCAGGGGTGTCTAGTTGTAAATACGGCTCTGTGCGGGGACGGCGGCAAGAGGTGGCACCAGCAGTGTTTTGCACAAAGTTGTGACCAAGTAAAGCCTGAACATTGTGTGCACATAGCCTTATCCTGCTCTCCACCAAGTGACCGTCAGGGGTATTGGGCAAGTTGGGTTTCTGTGGACCCAAGCCTGGCTGGCCTTTATTTTTTTCTTTTCATCATTCAGCAGTCACCCCTCACCCCCCACCATGCTTAGCAGCGAACCATAACAGATTTTTTTAAGCCAAAGCCAGGAATGGATTTGAGAAGAAGAGAAATCTCAGTCTTTCCTTTATGACCTGTTCCCTGTTTAAAGTCTGCTCCTGGCTTTGGCTTCAAAGATCTGTCAGATAAATCTGTCTGTGTAAATGCACCATAAATCAAGGATCAACTACATACAAACGATTTTTCAATTGATGCCTGCAATTACACAGAACGATTATCGTTTAAATTCGAACGATTTAACGACTTTTTTCGCAATAATCGTCCCATGTAATAGGGCCCTTACATTAAGAGCCTGACTCTGAGAAATGCCCAGAAAGTATACGTATGGTTAGTAAATCTGAAGAGTCCTCAGAATTAAAAGGAAACAGGTTTTACCTTCACTTTACTTTTTGAGCCTTCAGTCAAAAATGTCTGAAATGTCTTTTACTGTTCCTATGGCTGTTCCTATTCGCTCTATTATAGGCAGCAAAAAAATGTCTGTCTGGTCACATTACACTGAAGAGAACATTTACCTCTGTCTTTTCTGTTTCCAGCCTCTTCCTCCTAATGAGCTGCAAAACAGGATTCCTATTTATTTAATATCTATCTATCTATCTATCTATCTATCTATCTATCTATCTATCTATCCACACACACACACACACACAATATTTCCCGAAAATAAGACTGTCTTATATTAATTTTTGCTCCCGAAGATGCCCTAGGTCTTATTTTTAGGGGATGTCTTATCTAAACCATGAAGAATTTCGCATCACATGCACAGCAGGAACAGTGTACAGTATGTCGGCTTGCAGCCACCAGGGGGGGGCTCACCACAGCAAACTCATAGGGTATGTAATTTAGACGGAAAGTCCGTTGCGTAATCTGTCCCTTGCACCTGCTAGCGGATAGCAGGCGAGACATCATAAAGTGATGGATTTGCAAATATGTATATTGTTCAGAATGTGGTATCTCTGACCTGTCTACAAGCTTATCAAACGGGAGGAGGGTGCGGGTGAGAGGGTCAACAATGTCCGCGAATTGAAAAAGTTTTTTTAGTGCCCCAAAGTCGGACGGTTTGGGACTGCAGGCCTGGAGAAAAGTCTGGAAAGAGGAGAAAGGAGTTAAGAGGAGAGGCAGTAGAGAATAGCTAACATTTTTGAGAGCAAGATGACCAAATAAGCATAGTAAAGCAAATTGGGCTTAGTAATTGCAATTGAGAAGACGAAGGGGGAGACGTATGCCACAGGAAAGAGTTGGGATGAAACGGAGCTAGCCATATTTTTTAAATTTCTACCCATTTCTTATATGCCAGGTACTTAGACCAAGCAAGGATTTGTCGTAAATGAGTTGCCCAGTAATAATGCAGAAGATTAGGCACTGCCAGGCCGCCTTGAGATTTACTGCACATCATTACAGATGCAGGGATGCGGTGTTGCCTAGAGGCCCATAAAAACTTAAAAATGTCCTTTTGTAGGGCTTTTAATTCAGAGAGGGGTACACGTACCTGTCAGATGTTTTTATCACATACAGAAATATATTGAAATCATATTATGAGTAACAAAAGCTTATATTGACAGAATGAGTTAATGCAGCAAGTCAATATTTGCAGTGTTGACCCTTCTTCTTCAGGACCTCTGCAATTCTCCCTGGCATGCTCTCAATCAGCTTCTGGACCAAATCCTGACTGATAGCAGTCCATTCTTGCACAATCAATGCTTGCATTTTGTCAGAATTTGTTGGTTTTTGTTTGTCCACCCTCTTGATGAGTTCACAATTTAGTTATCACCTTTGCTTTATGGCAAGGTGCTCCATCATGCTGGAAAAGGCATTGTTGATCGCCAAACTGCTCTTGGACGGTTGGGAGAAGTTGCTTTTGGAGGACATTCTGGTACCATTCTTTATTCATGGCTGTGTTTTTAGGCAAGAATGTGAGAGAGACGATTCCCTTGGCTGAGAAGCAACCCCACACATGAATGGTTTTAGGATTCTTTACAGTTGGCATGAGACAAGACTGGTGGTAGCGCTCACCTCCTCTTCTCTGAATAAGCTGTTTTCCAGATGTCCCAAACAATCGGAAAGGGGATTCATCAGAGAAAATGACTTTACCCCAGTCCTCAGCAGTCCACTCCCTTTACCTTTTGCAGAATATCAGTCTGTCCCTGGAGAGAAGTGGCTTCTTTGCTGCCCTCCTTAAGACCAGGCCTTGCTCCAAGAGTCTCTGCCTTACAGTGCGTGCAGATGCACTCACGCCTGCCTGCTGCCATTCCTGAGCAAGCTCTGCACTGCTGGTAGCCAGATCCCACAGCTGAAACACTTTTAAGAGACAGTCCTGGCTCTTGCTGGTCTTTCTTGGGCGCCCTGGAGTCTTTTTGGCAACAATGGAACCTCTCTTCTTGAAGTTCTTGATGATGCGATAGATTGTTGACTGAGGTGCAATCTTTCTAGCTGCGATACTCTGCCCTGTTAGGCCATTTTTGTGCAGTGCACAACAGAAGAGAAACAATGATGCCAAGCACCAGCCTCCTTTTAAAGTGTCCAGTGGTGTCATTCTTGCTTAATCATGACAAATTGATCTCCAGCCCTGTCCTCATCAACACCCACACCTGTGTTAATGGAGCAGTCACTAAAACGATGTTAGCTGGTCCTTTTAAGGCAGGGCTGCAATGATGTTAAAATGTGTTTTGGGGGATAAAGTTCATTTTCTAGGCAAATATTGACTTTGCAAGTAATTGCTGTTAAGCTGGTCACTCTTTATAACATTCTGGAGTATATGCAAATTGCCATTTTAAAAACTGAAGCAGTAGACTTTGTAAAAATTAATATTTGTATCATTCTCAAAACTTTTGGCCATGACTGTATAGCATTGCATAGCTCAGGTCATCCAAAGGGCAGAGCAGGGTCGGCGGCAGGAGAGGGAGAGCGGCGCGATCCGGGTCAGGAGGACTGAGGAGAAGGCTGGAGGTGGGGGAGTCAGGAGGAGATGCAGCCACTACATCTGGCTGCACTGTGAGATGGGGGCAGCAGGAAACTCCCAGGGGAAACAGTGGGGGGTGAAGAGGGGGTCAGCCTTGCTCTGACTGGGAAGGGGGGGAGGGGGCTGTAACCTGCAGATTACCCTACCGCCCAACAAGTGTGTGTTACATGACTACAACCCCCATCATCCCCCTGATAGCTAAAGTGTATTACATAACTACAACCCCCATCACCCCCGATAGCTGAAGTGCATTTCGATTCTTCTGTTTGTTTGTTTTTTATATAATTTATTCAGTATCGAATTGGTATCGAGCATTGGAAAAAAAAAAGTTGGTATTGGTATTAAACTCAAAATTCTGGTATGACATCACTAATTGGGAACTGCTGTGCTGCTCAAAGCCTAGTCCCAGCATTTTTATTGCTTTTTATTAATTGTTTTCTGGTTTATATTGTGATCAAAAAGTGCAATCCTGGCATGTTTTTCTCGTTTGCACTGGTCACTGTCAGAAATGTGCAGTAGCCTGGTGTGAACTGGGCCTGTTTGTACTTTTGTGTGACAAACCCGCTTGCTTTTTAGCTTTCTGGCATTGCAGGAGTTAAACTGATCACTTCTAGACCTGATTATACAGCTGAGTAAGTCTTTTGACTGACTGGTTTCTCTACCTGTATGGAACCTGGAAGATCAGAGTGCCAGTCCAATGGATATCCGGACAGGGCTCTGGGTCATCATAAAAGAAAGCTAAGCCAGTCTCCCAGCGCTGGCTATTAGGGGGAGCTGGGACCGGGTTGTGAAACCTGTCTATTACTGCAATTCCCGTCCTAACTCCCTCTGCTTGCTCAACTTTGTTACCTGACCTCTGGCTTGACTTTTTGACTATCCGATTGTTAACTGATTTTGTACTACGCTGCCCTTTTGGTTCTGACCTTGCTTGTTTGACTATCCTATATTGTGTTAGTTTCTCTGTCTTGTTCTGGGTGCATGTACCTAGTACAGGGAATGTCTTTGTGGTTGTCCACAGCCGGTTGAGGCAGGTAGGGACAGTTGGTGGGTTTAGCATCAGGGCTCACTGTCGTGTCTTGTCCCAGCCTCCCCATCCCTGACAGTCACTATGCCAGAAGGGACTTTGAAATATTTCTAAAAAAAACATCTTATTTACACTTTTAAGTCCCTCTAGTTTATAAGCAATTGTAAGATAAGATATTAGATTAATTATACTGGCCAATGTTATTTTATTGTATAGTATTAAACAGTGAGATCCGTATTCTGCTGCTAGAGTCTGTCTGAGGTAGACTCTGGAAGCAGAAGCAGCTGATAAGTACTGGAAGACTGGAGATTTTTTAAATAGAAGTAATTTACAAATCTTTTTAACTCATCTTTCTGATAGCAGTAGATTTAAAAACAACAACAACAAAAATATATATAAAATATGTATATATTCCATTATACTATCCTTATTATAGAATAATCCTAAAGTCCTGCAGTTTTCAATCTGGCCACCAGGCTTAATGGGGAAGTCTGGGCATAATGTAAAAAATTGGGATGGTGGGAGAGCGTGGACGGGTGGGAGCACAACAATTAAAGGGGTACTCTGGCGGGGGGGGGGGGGGGGGCTATTTTGGGATCTGGCCGTGGAGGAGGTGGCTGAGGGAAAGACGTCCACTCACCTCCCTGCTTCCAGCGGCGGGTCCCGTATCGCGGCGTTCCGGTCCCCGGTGTCTGGCCGCTTCCTGGTGTCTGACGCGGGCTCGAGACGTGACATCAAGCCCGCTCAGCCAGTCAGTGACCGATATGATATGGACGGACTTGATATAGATCCCGCCTCTGTCACTGACTGGCTGAGCGGGCTTGAGACGTCGCGGCTCGGGTCCGCGTCAGACACCAGGAAGCGGCCGGGGACCGGAGCGCCGCAATACGGGACCCACCGCTGGAACCGAGGAGGTGAGTGGACGTTGTTTCCCTCAGCCACCTCCTCCCCGGCCAGATCCCAAAATAGCCCCTCGCCGGAGTACCCCTTTAAAGGATACTTACCCATCACTCTTCCCCCATAAGCTTCTGCTCACAACTCAGCCCCCCTCCCTTGTCTGTGTCATGACGCTTGAAATAAAGCATTGTATTCTAGAGAAGATCCAACAGCATCCACAGGAAATCTTCAATGCTTTATTTTGCAGAACAGCTTACATAAAATACGACGTTTCTACCCCGTCCAGGGTCTTTGTCAAGCTTGGCATAAAGCATGTCACTAAATGCTGTTAAAAACGGCTTAAGCAACATGGCAGATCTCATAATAATATACAAGTAAAACAAAAAAAATAATACAATCAGAAAATTAAAACAGATGAGAAAAAAAGAACATGTACCACTATGTGACTGTAATGGGTAGAAACATATCTAGTCCATACATTCTCTTAAAGAGGTTGGATCCCCTTCCATAAAACCATGTACAGTGGTACCTTGGTTTAAGAGTAACTTGGATTAAGAGCGTTCTGCCAGAAGAGCTTACAGTTTTTCAAAGTTGTAACTTGGTTTAAGAGCATTGCTTTGGTTTAAGAGCTCCCTGTACTGGGTGGGAGAGGGAGTGGGGGAGGGGAATAGTCTGCATAGCGGGGTCAACAGCTCTGTACTCTGACCGAGGAAGTCTCTATCACCTTCCAAATCATGGCAGATCCACTTCAAGGGGTAGTGCGGCATTTAACATTTATTCACTAAATAACACACATTACAAAGTTATACAACTTTGTAATTTGTGTTCTTTAAGTGAATGGCCCCCTTCCCCGTGTCCCCCCCACCCCGGAAGTGTGGTGCTTACTGAATTTCTGTCGACCCTGGCCGCCATCTTGGGTCTACGACGTCATCTTTGGGAGGCCGGCCGGACCGCTCCATTCACTTAAATAACACACCCTGCTCATTCCTCCCTGCAGTTTCTGTCAGCCCTTGTGTTTTCCATGCTATCCATTCCTGCTATAATCTACCTGCACTATACACACTGCTGCTATAATATGCCTGCACTTATACTCAGCTATACACACTTCTGCTATACTGTGCCTGCTTTCACACTCATTCACACTGCTGTATAGAAAAGCTTCTGTCTCTGTCCTCCTGCACAGCTTTGTGATTCTCACTTTCTGATTGATCCATGTTGAACACACACCCCTTCCCTATTGCTATGATGCAACCACACAGACCTCTGACAGCATCCCTGCTTCTCTATTCTAGCCTGTTGTACTACACTACTGCATTATGGGGATCTGCAGCTCTATCATGTATCTACCAACTGCTGCTGTTTTTTCATTCTTATGCACTTACTATACATAATACGCCACATGCTGATTCCTATCCTGTCCAGCAATTTATAATATGACATATCCAGCTTTCTAAATGTTGTTTCATTTGTTTTACATGTTATTCAGAATAAAAACAAAACATTATTTTGGGGTGTGGAACCAATTGTCTAAATTTCAGTGATTTCTAATGAAAATTTGGTTTGAGTGATTTGGATTACAAGCACACTCCCAGAACGAATTATGCTTATAGTCCAAGACAACACTGTAGATTGAATATACTTCTTCTTTATTGTTTAGGTGGTATTGGCAAGGAAGTAAATCTGAGGCTTATGTCAATTTTATGTCAAAGAATTACCCTCCAGACTTCACTTATCAGGATTTCGGGCCACAGTTTACCGCTGAATTCTATGACCCACAACAGTGGGCAAACATTTTAAAGGATTCGGGTGCCAAGTATGTTGTCCTCACCTCCAAGCATCATGAAGGTAAATTTTCAGGGTTTACTGTTTTTCTTCCAGCTTGTTAGCCTATAGCGTGAGGTTGATATAAAACCGTTTAGAGGGGGGATTTATCAAACCCATTGCAGCCAGAGCCTAAAGGGTTACTCCGGCAATTTTTTTTCTTACAATATGACTGCTTGATCTACCCATTTATGTCTACTAGGGCACCCACAAGTAAATTATGAAGAACTTCTAGAGAATGGAAATACTAAATACTAAAAGGGCAGACTAGAGCAGGGGTGGGGAACCTTTTCCATGTCGAGGGCCGGTCGGGCATTAATAAAATCATTCGAGGGCCGCATACCGTGTGCGGCAGTTAGTAGCGTGGGTTTGCAGCACCCAGGGCAAGGCAAAGTATTGTTCCCCTAGTTCCCCTGCTATTGTAGTTAACCCCCCGTGATGCCCCTTGTAGTCTAGTTAACCCCCAAGTCATGTCCCTGGTAGCCTAGTTAACCCCCCCAGTGATGCCTCTGGTAGGCCTAGTTAATTAACCCCCATCAGTCATGTCCCTGGTAGCCTAGTTAACCCCCATCAGGCATGTCCCTGGTGGCCTAGTTAACCCCATCAGGCATGTCCCTGGTAGCCTAGTTAACCCCCATCAGGCATGTCCCAGGTGGCCTAGTTAACCCCCATCAGGCATGTCCCTGGTGGCCTAGTTAACCCCCATCAGGCATATCCCTGGTGGCCTAGTTAACCCCCATCAGGCATGTCCCTGGTGGCCTAGTTAACCCCCATCAGGCATGTCCCTGGTGGCCTAGTTAACCCCCATCAGGCATGTCCCTGGTGGCCTATTTAACCCTCCATCAGGCATGTCCCTGGTGGCCTATTTAACCCTCCATCAGGCATATCCCTGGTGGCCTAGTTAACCCCCATCAGGCATATCCCTAGTGGCCTAGTTAACCCCCATCAGGCATGTCCCTGGTGGCCTAGTTAACCCCCATCAGGCATGTCCCTGGTGGCCTAGTTAACCCCCAAATAAAAAAAAATAAACATCCCACTCACCTTACCTCCATTCCCACGCTGCCCATGTCCTCTTCTGACCCAGGTTCTCTGTGCCGGTCTTTCTCCTGCAGGCGGCGCGCGATGAAATGACGTCATCGTGCGCGGCCCGCAGGAGACTGAAGACGCGCCACTCTGCTGGGGAAGAAGCCGGCATAGACAGCATCCTTCTGTCTATGCAGCTGTCACAGACACCGGAGGATGCTGTGTATGCCGGCTCCTTCCTCCTCCAGAGCGGCGCGCATCACAGGGGAGCTGCGGGCCGCGGGCCGCATCGGGAGGTTTCAGGGGCCGGATGCGGCCAGCGGGCCGGAGGTTCCCCACCCCTGGACTAGAGGGACCCAGTGGTCTTTTTCTGCCGACAATCTTCTATGTTTCTAACTTACATTTCCTTGCAGGTGATATTATGGAAAACTTCAATCACTGAATGCAGCAGCTGTTTATAAAACTACCCGAATATATTGCTTTACATAAGGAATTCTGTAACAACATTTACACGTACCGTATCCTGTATGTGTGAAAGCACCCCTAAGCTAATATGAAATTTAAAGTGTCCATATCATTTAACTTGCAGAAATGAATAGTACAAGTGATTTTAATAAACTCTGTAATAAGTTTTATTAGACAAAAGAGTTTCTTCTGTACTCAAAAAGCTGTTTTTCAGCCACCTCCTCTGCAGAGAAGCAAGTTTGCTGTGTCCACTTTGGTCTATGAAAGGAGGAAGGGAAAGGGGGTTCAAGTGAGCAGAGAGAGGAGAAAAACAGTCACTGTATAGGAGCCACTACAGTAGATTATTCTGCCATCTTACCTCACCAAGTTCCCAGACCACCAGTAAGCAGTCTGCCCTGTAAATCCAGCATTTTCTGTGGCCAGACTGTCTCCAAACTGCATAGGCTGTTTGTCAGGAGCCGAGCCGCACGCTCAGCCCCTGCCTCTGGCGATGGCGTCCCTGGTTAAGGGCAGGGCCGGTTGCTGAGGGCACGTCAACGGCATCCTTAGCAGCCAGCCTGCTGTTTGTGCGCTGCAACGCTTTTTTACCTTAGTCCGTTCCTGGTTTTGTTGCGTTCTTTGTTTGTGTCTTCTGTCATCCGGTCCATGTTTTTCAGTTTTCCCTGCACCTTCCTTGCTGTGGCTAACTCACTGATTGTTTCTGTCTGTGTTCTGATTGACAGCTGACCTGGCCAGTCAGCTGTCAGCACCTAGGTATACACTATATATCCAGCCCTAGGCCTCAGTCCACTGCATGTGAAAGAGCCTAGTAACCCTAGTGTATCTTGAGCTAGCATTCCTCTGACCTGTTTATCCTGTTTTCCTGACCTCTGGCTTTTGGACTTCGACTATTCTTTTGGACTCTGATTTTGTACTGTAGTTGCCCGCTTGTTGCCGACTTAGCTTTCCTGACTATTCTCCTTTGTGTTGTTTGTCTTGTCTTGTGTCTCACTTGCGACAGTGTAAGGAACGTCGACAAGTTGTCCGCAGTGTCCCTAGTAACTGTCTGAGGCAAGCAGGTAGGGATAGCTGGGGTGGGTGCGAGTTGTAGGATTGCACTTGTCTTTTGTTTCCCAGTACCCTACCTGACACTGTTAGTTTGCTCTTCCTGCTCACTCAGCCCCTCCCCACTCCATTGGTTATCATGGACACAGCAAACCTGTTTTCTCAATAATTTAGATGACTTTGCCTTGATAATGAACAGATAAGAAGTAAGAAGGAGATGGGAAAACAGATGGAAGCTCTTTAGCCTAATAAAGCCTATTACAGAATTTCTTAAACGAGAACTCCAGGCTGGGATGATTTTGGCAGAGTGCTGGGCAGAGGGATGAAAGAAGTGACATGCTTTCACCTGCCTAGCTCCAGCGCTGATACTGGTATCCCGCACCTCCAGGCCCCACTACAGCCGCTAACTGGCTGAGCGGGCCGAACACGTCATGTTCCAGGCCTCCAGGTGGGAGGTTAGAGCATGTTGCTACTTTCATCCTTCCCAGCACTGCCAAAAATCACATCAGCCTGGAGTTCTCCTTTAAAATCACTTGATTTATTTATCACTATTGATTTATGCAAAGTGTTTTTAAATGATAGTTACACTGTCATACACTGTTGTTTTTAATGATAAACTTTGAGACTGGTCCCAGCACTCTTCAGGTCATTAATGAGCTCCTCCCAGGTAGTTCTCGGCTGATTCCTGACTTTTTTCAGAATCATCCTTACCTCACGACAACATCCTGTATAAAACCCTAAAACAAAGTCATCATGTCTCCATTCCATTTTCTAATGATTGCACCAATAGTTGTTGCCTTCTCACCAAGCTGCTTGCCTATTGTCCTGTAGCCCATCATAGCCTTGTGCAGGTCTATAGCTTAGTACTTGGTGTCCTTAGACAACTCTTTGGTCTTAGCCATGGTGGAGATGTTGGATTGTTATTGATTGTGTGTAGACAGGTGTTTTTTTATACAGGTAACAAGTTCATATAGGTGCAATTAATCCAGTACAAAGAAAATAAGCTTCTCCTACAGAGTACAGAGTAGGATAAGCTTATTTTCCCCTCTGCGTCTGCTACAATGCATCTTAGGCTGGGTTTACACTGTGTTTTTGCAGTTTGTTTAACATATCCGTTTTTAAATGTTTAATTTTAACATATATGAACACGAAAACGTCAATCGCGTTTTTGTGTACGCTGAAAAAAAATCAGTTTTGATTTTTTTTTTTTTTTTAATGTAAGTCAATGAAAAATTGATTCAAACACATTGCACACAATTGCGTCCATTTTTAAATCTTTTTTCATCCTTTTTTTTTTTTTTTATAAAACATGTATGTTAAATGGACTGCAAAAACTCTTAGGCCCAGATTTATCAAAGGGTGTAAAATTTTGACTGGTGCAAACTGTCCACAGCAACCAATCACAGCTCAGCTTCCAGCTCTGGTAAAATGAAATAGGAGCTGTGATTAGTTGCTGTGGGCAGTTTGCACCAGTCTAAATTTTACACCCTTTGATAAATCACCCCTTAGTGTATACTCTAAGGGTACTATTACACCAAGCAATTTTCCGACGAATAACGATTAACGATAAACGATCTTAAACGACCGCTAGAGCAAACGACCCGAAATCGTTCGCCCAAGTACACGAAATGATGATCGTTATTTATGATCGTTCTTGCGGTCGTTTAGTCGTCGATATTGCGTACGTTTCAGCTGTGAATTCTTATTCCACCGAACGATGTGCGAACGATGAGCGAACGATCAAACGATAAAAATAGGTCCGGATCCTATTAAACGATCAACGATTTCTTGTTGGTCGTTTTAATCGTTGCCTGCTATTACACGAAATGATTATCGTTCAAATCCGAACGATTTAACGATTTTTCGAACGATAATCGTTCCGTGTAATACCACCCTAAGCCATAGTGTATACTTTATTTAGGCCTTAGTTTTATGTTGTGTATTTATTTATTTTTTTATTTAAGTAATCAAACATTATTTTCTTTAAAGGTTACACCTTATGGGGTTCTAAATTTTCTTGGAATTGGAACTCCTTGGATGTGGGATCAAAACGTGACCTAGTCGGTGAGCTGGCAGATGCCGTAAGGAAGAATACAGATTTGCACTTTGGACTTTATCACTCTCTTTTTGAGTGGTTTAACCCTCTTTTCCTGACCGATAAAAAGAATGGTTTCCGAACATACTATTTCCCACATACTAAATCATTGCCTGAATTATACGAAATTGTAATAAAATATAAACCAGAAATTCTTTGGTCAGATGGAGATGGTGAAGCCCCATGTACCTACTGGAACAGCACTGGCTTCTTGGCTTGGCTGTACAATGAAAGGCAAGTTGATCGTTTTGCAGTCCATGTAAAGATCCTATGGAATGTCAGTTAGCTATGTAATCATTGGGGTCTATTAGCTTGGACCGCCACTGTTCCTGAGAACGAGGGAAAGGTGGGAGTGTATACATCGTTACTCTACACTGATATTATTATTGTTCCTTGTAATATATTTTAGTTGCAGATAATTTCATGCACATCTTTGTATTCTTCTTCTTTTATAGCCCTGTTAAAGACATCGTAGTAACTAACGACCGTTGGGGATCGGACTGCATGTGTAAGCACGGTGGTTTTTACACTTGCAGTGACCGCTATAATCCTGGCCATCTACTGCCTCACAAATGGGAAAACTGTATGACTATTGACACACGCTCCTGGGGATATCGGAGGAATGCTTTAATATCGGAATTATTGACAATTGAAGAATTGGTACAGGTATGGTTAAGTTTAATACTTGCAAACATAACACGACTGATAGACTTGTAAAATTTAATGGAGTTGTCTAAGACAAAATATAAAGCTTGTCCGGACCTTGGTTAGTTTATCAATGTTAGATAACAATGGATCTGATTCCTAGCACCCCAGTCGATCTACTTAATGCAGAGGCTGTGACATGGGGACAAATAGATTGACTTGTTTTCCTGACATTTTGGTAAATGTCTGTGCCTAATATGGAACTAAATCAGGAACTTAGTCCTATACTAGATCTGTGTCTGGGAACAATAAAGGGTGTACAGCACCCGCTGAAGTGCTGCTGTCTACTTCAGTCTGATATTGATGGACCATTCTAAGGATAGGCCCTCAATATTGTAGCCCTGATAATCCCTTTACCAGTGATCATAAAATATGCACAGTTTATTGGTTAAAGGAGAAGTCACATAAACTGCTGACACCTGCTGCTCCAGTCTGTCCCACCGCTGCAGCAGGTGTCGGTAGTTGATTTGACGTCACATCGTCAACTTTACAGAGACCTGAACACTCTGTACTGCAGTAAGTGCAGAGAAATGCACTATAGGTGTGTTTACCGTAATAAGTGTCTATTGGTAATTTTCATAACTTTTGTTGGGCAATAACATACCTTAAAATTATTTTCCACAGAGTTCTCCTTTAATTTAGAGAATACTTCCCACTAATGTAAGAAAATTACCAATGATTTTAAAGTGTCACTGCCGTTATAAAATACAGAGAGACATGTCAAAATTTTTGATTGTTCGGGTTTGAGTGTTCAGACAAATATAGAGAAAGAAAGTTTGTGGCAGCTCACCACTCTGCATCAAGTATTTACTCAATCCAATGTTGGATCCCAGGACTGGAGCAGGCAGCTCAAAACACCTGGAGCCTTCAGGTGGTGAGTGGAATCAAGGAAAAACTTGGAATGTCCACCGCTCCCAAAAAAAGGCAAAAACTTTATTGTAGTCCTCTTAAAACATGTCACAAAGCATTAAAATCACGCCAACACATTCCGGGATAGGGCCACGATTAAGGGACCCTGTCCTGAAACACGTCAGCATGATTTTAATCTTGCATGCCCAGAGCATAGGCGTATTTCATGCCATGGAGAGGCCATAGTACAGTGTAGGACTGCCCCAGTATGAGGCCACCGTAACGTGGTGGGGTGGTTTACACCATTTTCAAATGGTAACCAAAAGCCTCATTATTTTTGTGGAGGTTTTTCATGTCTGTGGTGGGTCTGTATCTTGTCATTGTGGTGAGCTGTTGCATTTTTATGTGTTTTAGCGTGATTTTAATGCTTTGTGATATGTTTTAAGAAAACATTTCAAGTTTTTCTTTGAGTGTTTAGACCCTGACTGATCGGTAAGACAAGCCACGTGAAGTCCGCACTCAAGGAGTTAGAGTGCCAAAAACACATTTTATCAATTTTTAGAAAGTTAGAATGTTTTAAAAGGCATAAGAGAAAATTAAGGTTATATACATTGTCTATCATTGTAATCATATTAACTTGACGAACATAGATAACATGTCAGTTTTACCACACAGTGAATGGCAAAAAGACATAACCCCCACAACATTTTTAAAAATAGCTTTTTTTTTCAATTTCACAATGCAAATAATTTAAATTGCAGGATATTTTATGGAAGAATGAAGTGTGTCATTGCCAAGTACAATTGGTGTCACAAATAAGAGCTCATATGGGTCTGTAGGTGACAAAATGCAAGTGCTGTGGCTTTTTAAACATAAGGAAAAAACTAAATACAGTTTTGCTCTGTATTTAAAGGGGTTCGCCACTTTATGGTAAAATTTTTAGTATTAGTAAGTGTACTCACAGCCCCTACTGACAGCAGCTTTATGTGTACCTCATAGAGCTAAAGTCAGACTCTCCTCCTCCAGGCTGGACTGCCCTGCTCTGTTGTGATTATGTCCATAAGATGGCCAACATGAAGAAGTATGTGATCGTGCCCCAGCCCCCCAGTGTCCACCATAGGCATATACAGGCTCAATGTTGGACACTTGGGGGCGGGGCATGGTCAGATGCTCCTCCATGTCGGCCATCTTAAGGATAGACTCACCACAGAGTAGGGCAGCACAGCCTGGAAGAGGGGAGTCTGATTTTAGCTCTATAAGGTACATAGGGAGCTGCTGTCAGTAAGGGTATGTTCACATCTCGTTTTTGCCCACACGTCGGGCTACACGTCAGGAATCAGTGAAAAAGGATGCTGACGTGCGGGCGGCCAACGGCCGCATTGACGTAAAGAGTCACTGTCGTTAAATTTTTTTTTGCAGAAATCAATAGTCCAGGCAATTTTAAGAAACTTTGTAAGTGGGTTTATTAGACAAATATAACATTATCTGCATCTCCCCCCTCCTCTCCTTTCTGTCATCCACTGCTGAGAATCAGGAAATCTCAACTGCTTTTTCATCAGTCGGATCTGTCTGTTCTATGAAGAGGGGAGGGGGAAGGAGGGAGATTAGATGGCAGCAGAGAGCTGAGAACAAAGGATTGCACAGCGGGGGAGCTATTCAGAGCCCTATTCAGAGGTCAGAGAGGTCAGTGGTGACTGCAGAGGAGAGAGTCCCTGATGTGAATGTAAATTAACTCTTTGTTGTCCTGTTTTGCTGCCTCTACTTTTTCTCTCCATAGGAAAACCATAAAGACAGGGGAGCTTAAAACAGCTTTTTTATGATAAAAATTAATTTTTTGGCTAATAAACCCAATTACAAAGTTTCTTAAAATTGCCTGTACTATTGATTTCTGCAATAAAAATTTTAACAACAGTGATACTTTAACTGAGCAGGACGGAGTCATTATGTGACTACTAGAGATGAGCGAACCTCGAGCATGCTCGAGTCCATCCGAACCCGACTGTTCGACATTTGATTAGCGGGGGCTGCTGAAGTTGGATAAAGCTCTAAGGTTGCCTGAAAACATGGATACAGCCAATGACTATATCCATGTTTTCCACATAGCCTTAGGGCTTTATCCAACTTCAGCAGCCACCGCTAATCAAATGCCGAACGATCAGGTTCGGATGGACTTGAGCATGCTCGAGGTTCGCTCATCTCTAGTGACTACGTTCTGCTCATTTGTCGGACGTACACTGCTTGTGTGCAGGACTCGCGTGGTCGACCACGCTTTTGAGTCCTGCACAAAAGCAGTGTACGTCCAGCAAATGAGCAGAACGTAGTCACATAATGACTCGTCCTGCTCATTTAAGTCAATGTGGCCGTCAGGCTGCACGTCAGCATCCTTTTTTCACTGATTCCTGACGTGTAGCCCGACATGCGGCCAAAAACGAGATGTGAACATATCCTTAGTATAATGAGTACACTTACTAATACTGTACACTGAATAATTTTACTATACAGTGCCCAACCCCTTTAGGGTGTTAACTTTGTATTTACATTTAGTCCAATAAGTAACACGCGCTGCTTTAATTTCAACAGGAGTTAGTTGAAACTGTATCGTGTGGTGGAAATCTGCTAATGAACATTGGTCCCACTCATGATGGTCGAATTCCCGTTGTATTTGAGGAGCGTTTGAAACAGATGGGGACATGGCTTAAAGTTAATGGTGAGGCCATTTATAGTACAAAGCCTTGGAGAGCTCAGAATGATTCGGTGACACCAGGAGTTTGGTAAGAGACCAATTCTTTGTAAAAACTATAAGGCTTTGGGAACATATCTGGGGAACACGGCCATCTCGTTATATAGAAGGCTGCGTTATATAACGGTGCTTTAGTTCACCTTTAACACTAGTTTAACACATTAAAATTGGTAAAACTCTCTGAAAATGTCATTTTTATTCTTATTCTATCCCTTTTATAATGCTTTGTAACTTAGTATACGAAAGCAATCTTATTGCTGGTCAGTATTACACCAAAAGGCAGCTTACCACATCCCTTGTCTTAAGTTAGGAGGATTTGGAGAGACTGACTGGAGTATAGGGCAATATGATACATGTGCCGACATTCCTCCTGTCATTTTGCATGCTTCACTCCTACTCCCTTACTCCACTTGTAAATATGCAGCAGAATTAGGTAGGAGGAAGTAGTGGTGAGGTGTGCCAAAGTGTGGGAACAAAAGCTAAGCCACTACTCTTTTTTTGACACTTGGTTACAGTGTGTTTGGCAACACTGTATGAAATCTACAGCACTGATGCATTTGATACAGGTAATATGCACACAGGGGGACAGAGACCTACACTGCACTTTCAGCTCCTGGGGTCCGGTCCAGGTGCTGACAGATTTCCTTTAAAGCTGGAGTCTGAGGCTGGAGGCAGCGTGAATACATGACGCTGCAGCTCCACCCTCATGCCTAGTTATCGGGCACTGGGACGGAGGATTAAAGATTGATATATTGTAATTGCAGTCTTTCAGACTCAGCATGAGAGAAGTAAGGTATCAGGGTCAAGTCCTGCTCCCTCAGAGAAGAGATTGGTTCCCTTTAATTAGAACATGAGAAATGACAGCATTCAGCTTTACATTTTCCAGCTCTACTGTGCTGTTAGATTGCAGCAGGGAGCGCAGATCCCACACTGACATGCACAGAGCAATGTAGGCGAGGGACATTTAATTTCTGGGCACTAAATTTCTGGTCCTAAAGGGTTTAAACATCATGGATTTTTACCATCAATATAAATAGTAAAAAAGGGGCATTGACCACTGTACTGGCATGTAGTTTCACAGAGAAAATTTTCCATTGATCCCAAAGTATTTTTTTTTTAAAAACGCTTCTTTGAAAGGGTCTCCCTCTTTATATACCTTCCATGTGACTACACATGTAATGCCAGCTGTCAAATAGGAACAGGGCACTGGTCAGCCCCATTCTCAAAATTGTATATATAACCATACACTATGTTTACTTCTGTCATATTAACTGCCTTATCTCAGCTGTCCTTGTAGATAAAAGAAGTGTTGTGTTGTGGAGATCTATCAATCCTTGTGCAAAGGAGCAGTGGAGCAGTTGCTCATAGCAACCATTTAGATTTTTTAAAATTGAAGAGGTACTCCGGCAAGGGATATTTTTCTTTTACATATGCCCAAGGATGGGTTGTTTCAAAGTAATAAAGAAAACTTGCCGACCCTGGTTTCAGAGCTGCCGCTGCTATCCTGTTGCTCTGTCCCGCTGATTGGCTGCTTCCAGTCAGCGACTGCAGACGTGTCCCGCCTCAGCTGCTGACTGGCTAGGCGGCCTATGATGTTATGGCCCCAGGATCTGGAAACGGCGGAACAACGAGATGGAATGGAAGGATAATGGCGCTAAATCATAATTCTATCATAAGAAAGTAATTGCTAAAAGACTAGATGGACCATGTTGTCTTTTTCTGCCAACAATCTTCTATGTTTCATATGTAAAAAAAAGTCCCTTGCTTCCTTAAAAAAGGCAATCTGGTTGGTTACTATAGGCAACTGCTCTACGATTATAGTGCCTCACATCGCACCATCGCTTTTATTGTCCATAGCTTTGCCATCCTATGATGTAAAGCACACGTGTCAAAGCTAAAGCTTTGGCTGCCCAGGCATGATGGTAATTGTAGTTTTGCAACAGCTGGAGGGCCTGAGTTTGATATCCCTGATGTAAAGGTTTATTAATGCCGTATTTTATTACCAGGTATACATGTAGACCTAAGGAGCAGTCGGTGTATGCTATATTCCTAAAGTGGCCCACCAACTGGAAAATAACTCTAGGAGAGCCTAAACCCTATGTTGGGAAGACAGAGGTCAGTAATGGTTTGGCTTGTTTAACATAAAGTAATTGACCCCCAATGTATGTGACACCTACCTATACGGAAGGTACAGGTGCCCAGGCTGTGACTGTTACATGTCAGTCATCAATCAATTCAAATCACCACAAATACAAACGTCTGTATGCTGCCAAGCTTATGTTCTTCCACAGGATCCAGATGTGCTGAAATATTACAGTTTCTTGACATGCCCTCCTGTTCCCAAGATATGTGGGTTTATAACTGCGTTCCCACATGCAGACTGGGCTCCTTTACGGTAATGCATCACCGTTAGACTCTACTAGACATTAGGCAAGTGGTTATATCACTGCCTCTTTGTGGAGCCAGGACCTCCAGAACACATCGAGAGTGACCCTGCTGTATTTCACAAGTGTTTTATAATTGCACAATTACACTGGGTTAAATAAAGAATTTTAACAAATGTTACCAATACAAGTTACGTTTTAAACACCACAGGGAAACCAGATATTTCCTAGCTTGCTAGATAATCGATCCCTCCCACATGCAGAGGAATGGATATGGCTGAAACCACACCCCCATTCCTTCACCAATATGCATGTGATGTTGCAACATTGTGCTACTATTGGTGAAGAAATGGGGGCGTGGTTTCAGCTGCATAAAGTGACCGTAATAGTGGGAATGTGGCCCAGACTTTGACAATTCTATTAATAGTTAGATGGAGGGGGCGTAAAGAGTTATTCCCCTTAAAACTTTTATTAGTAAAACGTAGAAGCATACTTACCTGCATTCAGTAATATGCTTCTATTTTCGTTCTTGCACCGTTTTTTAGCTTTCTGCGCCAATTCTCTCTCAGATGAAGAAATTATCTGTCCAGGTCCACTCCAACATGCTTCTCTTCTTTTCCCCCCTCCGTCAGAGACAGGGTCTGGTGACCCATGGGCGGGGTTAGCTAACCAATGAGAGCTAACTCTGCCCACTGGAAACGTCACAATAATCCTGTGACCCCTTCATGCTGTTTAGCAACATGTCCTCTATCAGCTCTCCCCTGAACGTAAATGCCTGGCAGCACCCCCAGCACCAGCCGCCATGCTGTACAACCCCCTGCTGCCACCCCCCTGGCAGCTTTAGCTGTTACCAGCCTCCACTCCAGTTGTCTGCTTCCCGACCCCCATCCCGGCATCGGCTGTCGCAAACCCTCCTTACCGCCCACCGGAGAACTACAACTCCCAGCATAGTGGCCAGCTGTATAAAACCTGTAGCTGTGAAGTTGGCTGGCTCTGCAGTTCATGAATGTTTGCTCTATCCTGCTGAGCACTGTGCTAGAAGTTGTTCTTCAGCAGCTATCAGTAATATGATGCAGATAGAGCTATATATTACTCATAGCTGATGAGGAACTACAACTCCCAGCATAGTGCTCATGTACTTCAGGGACGGCCTGCTCAATACCTCTGCTGCAGCTGTTTAGATCATGGATTGCTGTTAGAGTACTACATCATCATCTGCTTTACTACATCACGGACCAATCAGGAAGAAGCGATGCATGATGGAAAATGTTGTTTCCTAGTGGACGCTATCTTGGATATAGACTGGCTTTTAGAAAAACTTGTAACTTAGGAACAGGGGCAGCTAGAAAGACAGGAGACGGCTCAAAATATTCAAAGAGACTTGTTGAGTAACACCAGCTAGGTTTGGGAGAATTTCATTTTTTTACCCCTGGGGTGGAATACCCCTTTAACCCCTTAAGGACAGAGCTTGAAATGGCCTTAATGACAGAGACAAATTTTATGAATATGACCAGTGTCACTTTATTCATTAATAACTTCGGGATGCTTTTACCTATCCGGCTGATTCTGAGATTGTTTTCTCGTGACATATTGTACTTTACATTTCTGGTAAATTGGAGTCGATACTCATAATGAATCTTTATGAAAAAAACCCAAATAATGTGAAAAAATGTGAAAAACTGCATTTTTCCAACTTTGAAACTTTTTTGCGTATACAGAAATTGGCTATACCACATAAATTATATATTAAATAGCATTAGCAACATGTCTACTTTATGTTGGCGGCATTTATTAAACGATCTTTCATTTTTTTTAGACGATAGGAAGCTTAAAACATTAGCAGCAAATTTCCAAATTTTCAGTAAAATTTCAAAATCAGATATTTTTAGGGACCTGTTCAGGTTTAAAGTGTATTTGAGGGGCCTGTATGTTAGAAAGCCCCACAAAGCACCCCATTTCAGAAACTGCACCCCCCACACTCTGCAAAAGCATATCCAGAAAGTGTTTTAACCCTTTAGGGGAGTCACAGAAATAAAAGCTAAGTGTGTAAGAAATTTGAAAATTTTAATTTTCTGTGCAGAGATTTTATTGTAATCCAATATTTTTCATAATTATAAACCTATTACCAGAGAAATGCACCCCAATAATTATTGCCCCGTTTCTGCAGTTTATAGAAATACCCCATATGTGGCCCTATTGCGCTATTTGACGCAACCACAAGCCTCAGATACAAAGGAGCGCCTAGTGAATTTCAACGCCTCCGTTATATTTGGTCATTTTTGACTGTACCACTTCAGGTTGGCAGAGGCTCTGGGGTGCCAAAACCTAAAAAACACCCCTAAAGGGACACCATTTAGAAAACTACACCCCTCAAGGAATGTAACAAGGGGTGCAGTGAGCATTTGGACCCCACAGGTGCTTCACAGATTTTCCAAAAAGAAAAAATTTTTTTTTACACTAAAATGTTGTTCTAGCCTTCAATTTTTCATTTTCTTAAAGGGATAAGAGGAAAAAAAAGACACAAAATGTGTAGCGCAGTTTCTCCCGAGTACGGAAATACCCCACATGTGGCGATAAAGTGCCAAGGGGGCGCAGGACGAGCCTCCAAAGGGAAGGAGCGCCAATTGGCTTTTGGAAGCTGAATTTCACTGGAAAGGATTTCAAGGGCCATGTCGCATTTACAGAGCCCTCGTGCTGCCAAGACACTGGAAACCCCCCACAAGTGACCCCATTCTGGAAACTACACCCCTCAAGGAATCTAACAAGGGGCACAGTGAGCATATGGACCCCACTGGTGACGGGCACAAATGTGGAACAATGTGACGTAAAAGTAAAAAATTTAATTTTTTCACTTTCATGGCACAAATGTGCCCGTCATCAAGGGGTCCATATCCTTACTGCACCCCTCGTTAGATTCCCTGAGGGGTGCAGTTTCCAGAATGGGGTCACTTGTGGGGGGTTTCCAGTGTTTTGGCAGCAGGAGGGCTCTGTAAATGCGACATGGCGTTCATCATCCATTCTAGCCAAATCCAACCTCCAAAATCCAAATGGCGCTCCTTCCCTTCGGAGGCTTGCCCTGCGCCCACATGGCGCTTTATGTCCACATGTGGGGTATTTACAGACTCGGGAGAAATTGCTCTACACATATTGTGTGTTTTTTTTCTCTTTTAACCCCTTGTGAAAATGATAAATTCAAGGCTAAACCAACATTATAGTGTAATAAATGTAATATTTCATTTTCACGCCATATTGTTCCATATTTGTGCCAGTCACCAGTGGGGTCCATATGCTCACTACACCCCTTGTTACATTCCTTGAGGGGTGTAGTTTCCATAATGGGGTCACTTGGGGGGGTTTCAACTGTCTTGGCAACACAGAGGCCTTTTAAATGCAACATGGCCCCTCGAAATCCATTCCATTCAAATCCAGCCTTCAAAAACGAAATGGCGCTTCTTCCCTTCAGAGGCTTACCCTGCACCAGCATGGCGCTTTATGTCCACATGTGGGGTATTTCCGTACTCAGGGGAAATTGCTCTACACATTTATTGTTTTTTTTATCTTTTAGCCCCTTGTGAAAATGAAAAAATCATGACAAGATTAATGATTTAGAGTAAAAACTTTACAAAAATTACACTAAATGTTGGTCTAGCCTTGATTTTTTCCATTTCCACAAGGGGTTAAAAAAGAAAATGAACACAAAACGTGTAGGGTAGTTTCCCCTGAGTACGAAAATACCCCACATGTGGGCATAATGTGCCATATGGGCACAGGGCAAGCCACCAAAGGGACAGAGCGCCATTTAGAGGCTGGAATGGAGGATGGAGGCCATGTCGCAATTACAAAGCTCCTGTGCTGCGAGGTCAGTAGAAACCCCCGACAAGTGACCCCATTCTGGAAACTACACCCCATAAGGAATCTAACAAGGGGTGCAGTGAGGATATGGACCCCACTGGTGACAGTCACTTACGTAGAACATATGCCGAGAAAATAAAAAATACCATTTTTTTTCATTTTCACGTCCCAAATGTGGCCGTCACCAGGGGGCCATATCCCTGCTGCCCCCCTTGTTAGATTCCTTATGGGGTGTAGTTTCCAGAATGGGGTCACTTGTGGGGGGTTTCTACTGTCCTGGCCGCACAGAGGCTTTGTAATTGCATCATGGCATCCTCTAATGGGAATGGCGGCCATACCTACTTAGCTGGGGAAAAGGGACAATTCTAATTTATTTGGGGGTATTAGGCCAACTATTGGTTTATAAGGTTGGAAATGACAGGTGTCCATCAAATTCAACCTGTGTTGATCCAGAGGAAGGCAAAAAACCCCTCGTGAGGCAGACGACAGCCTCATCACAGGGGAAAAATTCCTTCCCAACTCCATAATGGCGATCAGAATAATCCCTGGATCAACGTGACCCCTGAAATACGAATAAGGGACAGAATTTAGATAATGTAGAACTCCGATGACGTGTGGTGCGCCTTGGAGCGATCCTGTATGCAGAGGCTGGGGGGATCAGGACAGGTGTCACACTGGAAAATGGTGTCCTTCCTGATCCCCCTGTTACGCCACACTCTGCACTTCTTCTGGGGTCTCCCGTTCTCCAGTGTGGGGGACGTCACCTGGTAAATGTTGTCCTGGTGCGATACGGGGTCCTTCATATCCAGAAGCGCTGGGTCCGCTCCATGGCTGCTAAATATTAGGGCTCTATTACTGCTTCTGATATTTTCGTATCGTGCCGCAAGCTACAGTAGCTCGGGCAGCGAGGGACCGGAAGAGGGGGTGCTGGTATAAAAGTTATCCCCGTACAGGTGGTGACCTTTATCCAGCAGTAAGAAGATCAGTTCCCGGACGATCTTCCCACTTGTTCCGAGGATGGGGGGGGGGGGGGGGAGGGGGCATCTGGGGGCTGGATTCGGGTGTCCCTTTCTACATACACTCTAAGGGTACGTGCACACTGCGGAATCGCGACAGATAACCCTTCGTGCATTCCGCAGTTGGCACCCGCCGGCGGACTGATGCAGGCGCACGTCTCCATCCGTGTCATAGACTCCATTCTATGCACGGGCGGATTCCGCTCTCCGTCCAACGTATTCATTCTTTGGATGGACGACGGAATCCACCTGTGCATAACATGGAGTCTATGACACGGGTAGAGACATGCGCCCGCATCAGTCCGCCGGCGGGTGCCAGCTGCGGAATGCACGAAGGGTTATCCTTCGCCATTCCGCAGTGTGCACGTACCCTGGATCTGTAAGTGTACCCTGAGGTACGCTCACAGAGTTTGGAGAATTTCACGCCATACCGTCATCTCTTATTGGGGCGGTACTGGCAAAAAAGACGTGTCTGGGGGGCAGCGTACGCTACGCTACCCCCCAGACACGTCACAGGATGATGAGGATGAATGGAGGAAAGAAGGATCCCCCCCATTCATCCACACTGGCTGTTTCGGTGTCGGAGGCAATAATAACGTATCCCTCTGACGCCGAAAACACCCTGGGGGCCATCTTTATACGGGGATTGGTATATGGGGTATGTAGTGGTGTAGTGTCAAACTTTATTCAATGTAGTGTGGTGTAATGTATTGTTTTTTACGTGTTTTTTTTACAGTAAGTATAAAAAAAAAACCTACGCCAACAAAGGAGTTGCTGATAAATGCCGCACTTATGTGCGGCACTTATCAGCAGACCGTGGCAGTAGAATATAGAAAAAAAAACACCCTACGCCAAAAAGGAGGAGTTGCTGATTAGCAGCGCACTTTCGTGCGATGCTGATCAACACTCAGCGGCGATAGGGTGCGGAAAATAGAAAAAAAAAAAATTTGGAAAAAAACCCCAAAACTTTTTCTACATTCTGAACATCCCTATAGTGGCTGATATGTGTATTACACATATCAGCCGCTAGAGGGCAGCAGAGCGCAAATTCCGGAAAATGACGAGGCTGGCGCCGAAAATAGCCGAGAGAAGACGACGGGGACCGCCGGAAAGATCCGAAGACCGAATGGAAAGATGGAGGACGCCGCGAACCCGGAAGACGCCGATCAGGAGCCCGGGACAGGTGAGTAATGTACAAATACCTGCTCTGGACCCCTCCGCTACCTAGCTGAGGGGTCCAGGGCAGGTATTTACTATTTTCTGGGACTCTGATCGCCGTGCCACCGGCCCGATCGCCGTGAACGTTACAGTAATGGCGGTCGGTGCCGTCCTCGGACAGCACCGACCGCCATTTTTTTCCGGGTCACCGATGACCCGGAAAGGTTCCGATCGCCGCTATTGGCTGATCTGAATTGATCAGCCTATAGCAGCGATCGTAAGCACGGAGGGTGTTAACCACCCCCCGTGCCGAGAAGCTAAGATGGCCTGCTATGATTTATAGCAGGCCATCTTCCCCGATCGCTGTGTGCGAACACGCAGCGATCGGGGAAACATCGGGCGTAAATTTATGCCCTGATGCGCCAAGTACCAGGGCGCGAGGGCGTAAGTTTACGCCCGATGTCGTTAAGGGGTTAAAGTGTCCCTGTCGTTATAACTAAATCAACAGTAGATGTAAAATAAAGCATGTTTGCAATTACATCCTAGTACCTAGCATCCTGGGTACTAGATAAGGCTCATATAAGCTGATAATGGGATATATATTTTTATGCTATAGCAATAGGCTAAGTCTAGACTAAAGTTATACCATACAAACATGCATTTGGTATAAAATAAACAGAGTTGACTATGGCTGTACTGTGGATGCTTGCTATGGGCACTTAATCGTGTAGAAAAGACAATGATACAAATGACAGACTTGTTTTATTTACTATTTATGATTCCCAGTATACGTAAGTGCAACTTGTACAGAGAAGGAACAATGTATAGCAAAGTACAACGATAGATAGAAAGATAGATAGACTCTGAAATAGATCACTGCCTGCAATTCAGTACACCATGCTGTGAAGGAGCGTTTTTAATGAAATTCTTCTATTCTACTGAAAAATAACTCTCACACCACTCACCACCACAAATTGGTATCCCTTTTAGTCAGTGTTTCACTCCATCTCAGAGTCTTAGAACATCATAGTTGCCAACAGTTTTGAATTTGAACTTACAATCCCAACAAATGCCCCTGGTATGTCATGGCAAGCTCCGCCCCTGTGATGTTAGGTTCCGATGTTAAGGATGCAGGTTGTATTCTGCTTCCAGCGACTAGAGGCCGCTCTCTCCTCCCAGCTCATGGAGGAGTACTGCAGGGAGCCAGGTAAATAGGTGCGTTTGTTGTTCATTTCTTTTTTTTATTGTTTTTACTAATGGGGGGATTGCTGACATAAGCATATTAATTTAAAGAGAAATAAACTATA
This sequence comes from Dendropsophus ebraccatus, assembly GCF_027789765.1. Classification (NCBI taxonomy): domain Eukaryota; kingdom Metazoa; phylum Chordata; class Amphibia; order Anura; family Hylidae; genus Dendropsophus; species Dendropsophus ebraccatus. The sequence goes on from NC_091459.1 coordinate 58,822,994, forward strand.
GGAGGGTTATTACCTATACCTACAGGGGGAATTGGCTGGGGGTGAATTTGACAGCAACTGTGGTAAAACCAGTTTTCTTACCATCTTGTACTTATTATGTATATACTTAGTATTATGTAGGTCACCCAGCTTCCCCAGCATGTTGTAGTCAGTATGATGGAGGTCCCCAGCATCTTGTGCTCATGTGCATGGTCCTAACGGCAAGGTCCATACAATAAGGATAATGTAGGGGTAAAAAAAAAGTAAACATAGATGACAAGCCACACCCCCACAAAACACACGCACAGTAGACCATGTATGCCCACAATAAGCCATAGCCCTTGTTGCCAAAGCCTAAGTGTCCTGGACTCCCTGGGAAAAAAAAATTAGATGTTGGCAACTTTGGAACATTGACTGGGGATCTATGGTGTGAGATGTATTTTGCATATCCTTTCTAACTAGAATTCCTGGTGGAGCAGGAATGGTTATTATGTCTCCACACATCATTTTACAGACTCTCCTTAAAGTGTCACTGTTGTTCCAACTTTCAAAATCTAAATCAATAGTAGATGAAATAAAGCAAGTTTGCTATATAGTAATTTTTTTTTTGTTATCCTGCTGTAAAACAAAGCTGAACTTATCTAAAATCCAGGTCCAGGCTCTTTGCCTTCTCTGTGGGCACTTAGATGGTTTGGGAAAGAGTCAGAAAACAGGAAGTGCCATGTTTTCTATTATAACTAAAAAAAAAAACATTAGCCCCTTCAGGACTGGGCTGATTTTGGCCATCAAGACCAGAGCCCATTTTTTTAAAAATCCAACCTGTCTCACTTCATAAAATTGTAGCTATGTGATGCTATAACTTTTCTTTCTGATTCTGAAATAGTTTTTTTTGTGACATATTGTACTTTGTTAGTGGTAAATTTTGGCTGATATGAAAAAAAATGGCAAAAATAGCATTTTTATCATTTAAAATTTTCTGTGGTCACCGCGCAGATTCAATCGTAATAATTTTACCAGCACGCAACAATACTAAATATGTGTACTTTTTTTCTTATTATTTTTCCAACATTTATTATTATATTGGGAGCTATGGGGATTATATGTGTATTTAACTTTATTATAAATATATATTTTTTTTTACACTTTAATTTTCTTTGTCCACCATGGGGACTTCACTATGTTATTGCCTGATTACAGGCATTATTGCATTGCAGTGCTGATCAGCAGTGCAATACAATATGCCTGTAATTGGCAAAGCTGATCAGATTCAGCCTTAGGCTTACCCTAATCAGCTTCCGTAGCTGAGACAACAGGAGGCTTCGGGGAAGCCTCCTGACATCACAGCAACCATCGGGGCTGTGCGATCTCACTGCACAGGCCCGATGAGGAACGAAGGGAGGATTCTCACTTCTTGCAGCACTATAGAGTGCTGAGATCGAACTGATCGCAGCACCTATAGGGTTAACTGCCGAGATCCGGGCTCGGTTCAGATATCGACAGTTGCGGCGGGTGCCCGGCTATTACTGACAGCGATGCCCCCTTGTCATAGTTACAGGCCTAGGTGTAAAAAGATCACTACAAAGATATCTGTACTGTCCGTTCATATATTTGTACATTTTTATTAGATCGCCCCTAATATGGTGCTTTTTCTAAGCTAAAAAGGCCCAATCTTGATAATCTGTCTTGGTACTGCAACCCACTCATTTCTTTAATGACCTTTGATGATATATTATCCCCTTCTGTGGTGGATACTTTACCCAGATTACTGTCATCTGCAAAAATGGAGATTCTACTCTGCAGCCCCTCTACAAAGTTGTTAATAAATTTCTCTTTTACTCCTGAGTAGAGATGATCAAACATTGGAAAATCTTAGGTTCTATAGAACTTGAACCTTTTTGAACCTTCCGCATTTGATTCCCGATGCCTTCCCGGTCCATGGGGAAGGAGGAGACAGCCTGTGTACCGCCTGGAATTCCAGGATTCAGCCTAATCCTGAGGGCATTGTCTCAGTCTGTGTTCTCAAGTTTCTCTCTTAGTATATGAAAATTTTTTTTTTTCCAGTAATTGAAGCACATTACATTAACTCTGTAATGTGCTTCAATCACCTATCTGCTCCCCTTCCCTATCTTTTCCACCCTTAACCCCCCACCGGAAGTGTACTAAACTCATACATACCTAATTACTGTCGACCCCAGGCTCTTCTCTCAGCTCCATCTTGTGACGATGTCATCATCAGGAGGGAGGCTGCTCTAGGTCCTGCCTTGTCAGATGACTCTGCTTGCTCAGCTCCCATTGGCTGAGCAAGCTGAAAGCCATCTGAGTGATGTCACTTGCTTATCTTCCCTCCGTGACTGACTCCCAGCAAATAGGCAGCCCCCCCTCCCCTATACTCTCTCCTGCTGCCAAATGGACTTAGTGAGTGAATGAGTCATGTCACTTGCTTATCTTCCCTCAGTGACTGACTCCCGGCAGATGAGCTACACAGACTCCTGTCTTATCTCTCCCCTGCTGCCCTGACCTAATTGGGGACAGCTATCATGCAGATTTCACCTTGCAATTCCCACTAAATTGCAAAGTGAAAGTATGTATGTGCAGCTTCAGTGCAGGGGCTGAGAACCTGTGTGTTTATATAGCAGCCTGATTGAAGAGAGAGAGAGAGTGAGGGGGTCATGTTTAGTGTATGATGGGAGTTGAAGTGACTGGAGGGGCAGGCACTTGCAACTTCACAGCAGCCAAAGTGCATCATGGAAAGATGAAACCAGGAAGTAAAGACGAAATGAAGACTGAGACTGGAGCTCAGGGGGTAGGTAGACGGTGGGAAATTCAAACAGTAACAGCTCAGGATGGATGATAAGTATAAAAACTATGTTTGATATTTTTTGTTTTCTTTGCACCGGAGTTGTTCTTTAATGTTTTTGTTGTCCCCCACTAAGCATTTTATAAAAGGATAAATGAAAGCTTATTATATTGTGGTCACTATGTAGGAGACCCCCACCTCTTCTTTTGTTATTCTGTCTGGCCTATTGGTTAAAATCAGGTCAATTCTCTTTTATTGTTTCCAAAAATCTGCTTCCTTTGCTGGAGCTGCTTTCCAATTTATATTGGGGTACTTAAAGTACCCCATAATAACCTTAACTTGCTGATTTGTTTTCTAGTGCTTAATGCTAAGGGTCAATTTTTAATGTTTTTAAATTTTCCTTCCAGTTAGCTTGGTAGAATCCTGATAGTTCACACCCCCTATTATGATTAGTGTTGTCAATGTCAAAACAAATAATTTTACATTGGCATTATGTGATGATTTTGGTATTGTCTCTTTCAGGTTCAGCTGCTTGGATGTGGAGGAAAACTAACATGGTCTCCATCTGGAGAGAAAGGAATGATTGTATCTTTGCCAACACTCAGTCCCTCACAGATGACAGCCCCATGGGGCTGGACACTGAAAATCACTAACCTAAAGGAAGAAGTTTTATTACCTAGGACCTAGACATAGTTGGGATTTCTATAAGGGTGTATGGGGTTACAGAAGACTTAATCAGACAAAATTTTGGTGGAATATTGCTATATAAACAAAGTTTTTATTTTCTTACATGATTGTATGAATGATTTTATACATGACTTTGATAGGGGGAGGTGTCGGTCTTAGTTCTGTATTTCATTACTTAGTTCTATTATATTACTTTCCCTCAGCTGTTAATTACAGCCCTCCCACAACTTTCCTGCTAGTTCCCCATCCAAAACATCTAATTTCACTGCAGACTATTGCATAGTGAAACTGCAGCACCTGACAGCAATGGCAGTACTCAGCAGATATACACTCACCGGCCACTTTATTAGGTACACCTGTCCAACTGCACGTTACCACTTAATTTCTAATCAGCCAATCACATGGCGGCAACTCAGTGCATTTAGGCATGTAGACATGGTCAAGACAATCTCCTGCAGTTCAAACCGAGCATCAGTATGGGGAAGAAAGGTGATTTGAGTGCCTTTGAACGTGGCATGGTTGTTGGTGCCAGAAGGGCTGGTCTGAGTATTTCAGAAACTGCTGATCTACTGGGATTTTCAAGCACAACCATCTCTAGGGTTTACAGAGAATGGTCCAAAAAAGAAAAAACATCCAGTGAGCGGCAGTTCTGTGGGCGGAAATGCCTTGTTGATGCCAGAGGTCAGAGGAGAAAGGGCAGACTGGTTTGAGCTGATAGAAAGGCAACAGTTACTCAAATAGCCAACCGTTACAACCAAGGTAGGCAGAAGAGCATCTCTGAACGCACAGTACGTCCAACTTTGAGGCAGATGGGCTACAGGAGCAGAAGACCACACCGGGTGCCACTCCTTTCAGCTAAGAACAGGAAACTGAGGTTACAATTTGCACAAGCTCATCGAAATTGGACAGTAGAAGATTGGAAAAACGTTGCCTGGTCTGATGAGTCTCGATTTCTGCTGCGACATTCGGATGGTAGGGTCAAACTTTGGCGTCAACATAAAAGCATGGATCCATCCTGCCTTGTATCAACGGTTCAGGCTGGTGGTGGTGGTGTCATGGTGTGGGGAATATTTTCTTGGCACTCTTTGGGCCCCTTGGTACCAATTGAGCATCGTTGCAACGCCACAGCCTACCTGAGTGTTGTTGCTGACCATGTCCATCCCTTTATGACCACAATGTACCCAACATCTGATGGCTACTTTCAGCAGGATAATGCGCCATGTCATAAAGCTAGAATCATCTCAGACTGGTTTCTTGAACATGACAATGAGTTCACTGTACTCAAATGGCCTCCACAGTCGCCAGATCTCAATCCAATAGAGCATCTTTGGGATGTGGTGGAACGAGAGATTCGCATCATGGATGTGCAGCCGACAAATCTGCGGCAACTGTGTGATGCCATCATGTCAATATGGACCAAAATCTCTGAGGAATGCTTCCAGCACCTTGTTGAATCTATGCCGTGAAGAATTGAGGCAGTTCTGAAGGCAAAAGGGGGTCCAACCCGTTACTAGCATGGTGTACCTAATAAAGTGGCCGGTGAGTGTATGTATATATGACAGGATGATTGTGAAGTAGGCTGGAGGCGATGGTGACATCACTAGCAGGAGGGGCTAGAGCTCACAGACAGGATCCAGCCATGCCCCCTGTGACATCAGAGGATGATGTGTTATCTAAGAGGAGAGTAAGGAGGAGACTGGGAGGTGTAGACAACACACATTTTGTAGTCGTTCTATTTCCTGAAGCACACAGAACCACACTGAAGTGAGCACTATTAGGGATAACACTATTATAGAAAGTTATGTCTTGCAGTGATACAATTTTCTCATATCAGATACAGTAACCCCTTTAATGCTGCTTTATCTGTTGTTGCTAATTACACACCTGAGTTATAAAGGGGATACCCCAAGATTTAAAGGAGCCGGGTCGTGACGTGACAGGAGCGGGTGCAGTGATGCAGCATTGCAGGGGCTAGGGGTTCTAGTAAGTATAGCTTCTTTATTATGTTACTACTCCTCCCAGCAATGTATTTTTTTGTTTTAGCTGGACTTCTCCTCTAAAGTTATCCCTCATTCACAGAATAGGTGATAAATAGCTAAATGGCGGGTATCCAACTGCTTGGAAGCCCAATAACTTTGAGAGCAGGTCAATTGTCTCTTAACAGTGAGTTTTTGCTGGATGTCAAAACAGAGGGGGGGGGGGGGAATCATGCTACAAGTCTTGGGCTTGTTGGATGCATTGTTGACTTGGGCTGCCATGCAATGAATCCAGAATTCCGGAAAGATTCCAGATGTGCATCCAAAGCTGTCCGGAATTCTGGATGCTCCCATAGGACATCTGTATCCTAATTATGGCCAAATATAGGACATGTCCAATATTTTCTGGAGCTATTTTCTGGCACAGAGCCTAATAGAGCACTATGGGTCCATAAATTCATCTGGATTCCCTAATAAGAAATTTGGACAGCAGCCTCAGTCTGATGAGAACATTTGATGTTTGTAGAGTTTGATAAAGCAGAATAACTAAAGGTTATATGTGAAACCCAAAGGGAATGGAATTTGTAAACTTCGATAATACAATCTTGGTTGTAAGTTAAAGATTCCCATCACTCTTTTTGTATCGTATTTATAGTTAAAAATAATAAAGATATATTTTAAAAAAATCTGGATAGATTTAGTGGATGTCTAGGGATTCTCACCGTGTATTTTTACAGTCAGAATGTCTAATATTTTGTGATGCTACAGATAAACCAAGACATTGCCTAAATGACTGTTATAAATTTCTTAAAAAATTTAAACAAAGGTATTCATTTAAAAAAATGCTAGTTTATTGAATTATAGACAATTCATTGGTTGAATTAAAATCTTTATTAAAAACGTATCTACAGTGGCCGTGTGTTAAAGTCTGCAAAGCATTTGTAAGAAAAAACTTAAATACAAAAAAAAAAAAAAAGAATATTAATTACAGCACTGAAATGAGCAAAATATATCTAAGGGTGCCTTCACACCTACTGGATCCGCAGTGGATCTCACTTCTGCGGATTCGCAGCAAGATCAGCTGTGGATCCAGTATCATTCACCCCTATGATAGCACTTACTCGCAGCGGGATTGACATCCCGCTGTGAATATGTGCTTTAAACCCCCGCTGTCCGCAGCCCTGGCCGCATCCCCCCATCCCCGGCCGCATACAGTACCTGCTCGGCGGCGCGGCTGCAGTGAGGCTGCCGGCTCCGGTCCCACTCAGATCAGCTGAGCGGGACCGGAGTCGGGAGCTTCACTGCAGCCGCGCCGCCAAGCAGGTAATGTATGCTCTCGGCGGCGGGCTGCAGCATGCGGCAGGGGATGCGGCGGGCCGCAGGATGCGGCCGGGGATGGGGGGATGCGGACAGCGGGGGGTTAAAGCATATTCACAGCGGGATGTCAATCCCGCTGAGAGTATGTGCTATCATAGGGGTGAATGGTAACAGATCCGCAGCAGTTCTCGCTACGAATCCGCAAGTGAGACCCGCTGCGGATCCAGTAGGTGTAAAGGCACTCTAATGCTTTTCTGTCAATGCTAGACGTTTGGTTGAAGAACTCTTGTACAACTAATACAAAAAAGTAGGTGCCGCCACTGCCGGTTGTTTGTCAGATTATAGTGGGAAGAGCAGAGAAAAAAATATATATATTTGTATGTAACCAATATATTCCACTAGGCCTCATTTATTGAAAAAGTCCAACAGGCATCAACCAGTCAGGGCTCAGCTCATTTCCTAAGGTGGTTTTTATCTGCATCAAAGTCAATTTTAATATATCAAGCCAATCAATAAATATAAGTAAAGAGCCCATCAAAAGGTGTTAAGTAATTATTTATTATTGAATATGCTGTGCAGTAAGTGGTGAAAATTCCAAGGTTAGACTCAAATTGACACTTCATGCATATGTTCTGTGCACGGTCTGTGTATATGGCCGGTGTGCACCAATACGGATTATCTGAACAGAAGTGCAAAGATTTAAAGTGTCACGGTCGTTATAACTTTTAAAATCTAAATTGTTGGGATGTGATATAAAGCAAGTTTGCAATATACATTTATTTTCTTTTATTTTTTTAGTTATCATAAAAAACACTGCACTTCCTGTATTCTGGCCTTTCTTTGTCAAAGAGTCTAAACACAGGAAGCGCTGTGTTTCCTAGGTCATCTGAGCGCTCACAGAGAAGGCAGTCATGTGATTGATGGATGCATTGAACTGTGAGACACTGTACTGGTCAGACTTCCTGTGCTTCGGGTTTTTTTCAATGAGCACAAGTCTAAAAATCTGCCTTTAGAAGACTGGACCTGGATTTCTGGAAAGTTCAGCTTTATTTTCTTTAGCATGATAAAAAAAAGAAAATAATGAATGTAAATTCCAAACATATATGATACCATGAACCATGCACAGAACTAGAGATAAGCGAGTATACAGTATTAATGAAGCAAAGTGCTTTGTTACAATCGTCTGTCGGTTCGTCGGGCTGATAGCCTTAAACTCAGTGCAGTTCGGCTTCAGGTGCCTGGAAAAGCTGGATCCAGTCCTCGGAAATGGTCGACTTTTCCAGGCACCTGGAGTAGCACGGAGTTCAAAGCCATCAGCCTGACAAGCCAACAGCTGATCGAAATGAAGAGCTTTGCCTCTTTAATACTGTATACTTGCTTATCTCTACATGGGACATGAGGCCTTAGAACCACACTGGTATATTGCTTAGGGATGCCAATTAGCATCATTTAATAAGTCTAAACACCATCCTGCATTTTGAATCCTTGGGATTAAGTGACATTGCTAATGCTGCGTTTACACGAAACGATAATTGGCCCGATCGTACGATTAACGATGTCGGAGTAACGTTTTTTTTTTTCATAACGATCAGTGTTTAGATGGTACAATATATCGTACATAAAATCGTTTTGGGCATACAATGGGCATACTGTATGTCGCAAAATTTTTCAGCACACACTTTGGTGACATGCCAAAAATATCAGCATGAACCTGTCCCGAAGCCTTGAGCTTAGCTGCTTGGCAATAAGGTGTCTTTAGCAGCACAATATCTGTATTATTGTGGTAAAGTCAGTCAATAATTCATAGAAATATAAAAAAAATGGTTGAGAGCGTCACTGATATTTTAACTTTTCTACTTTATCTGGACAATTTAAAACAATGTACAGAAAATGTCTGTATTCTCTTTTTTTCTAGAATAAAGAAGGCAGCGCGTTTTAAAATTAATAGTATCTAGGAAAAATAAGGTTCTACATATGTGGTGGAGTTTCCATCGGACAATTGACTGTTGTCTATCTGTGGATGGAGCCATAACAAAGAAAACAAAAAACTATTTCAGCGCTCTAAAAAGGGAAATACCTGAATTTCACTGGATATAACAAAACGTACAACACAAAATATTTCAAAGCAGCATCAATACAGTAGTCACGATCTAAAGTCAGCACATGGTTCCGTTCTGTCTTTACTAGCAAAATGGATATGGTCAAAAGGGGGGAAAAAGTGAAACAAACATATGATGCTCTCTTCACAAATAGGCTGGGTGACTACAACCTATTAAAAGCGGTACTCTGGTGTTTTGTTTTTTTCTTTATAGTGAACTGGTTTCAGAAAATTTTACAGGTTTGTAATTTTACTTCTATTAAAAAATCTCCAGTCTTCAACTGCTGTATGTGCTGAAGGAAGTGGTGTATTCTTTCCAGTCTGACAACAGTGCTCTCTGCTGCCACCTCTGTCCTTGTCAAGAACTGTCCAGAGCTGTAGTAAATCCTCACTGAAAATCTCCTGCTCTGCACAGTTCCTGACATGGACAGAGGTGGCAGCAGAGAGCACTGTGTCAGACTGGAAAGAATACAGCACTTCCTGCAGGTCAAACAGCAGCTGATAAATACTGGAGATTTTTAGATAGAAGTAAATTACAAATCCATATAATGTTCTAAAACGAGTTCATTTGAAAAAAGAAATCCCCTTAAAGTTTCTTGTATTTTGTGTTTTACTAGTTTTATCTTAAGTATAAAAGTAGTTATGACTTAGCAATATTCTGTTTAAAACCAGGGGTTAATATGGCCTTTTAGTACCGCCTATATTTATAAAGCAGATATATTTAATATATATCTGTAAGCTCTTTATGCCACAGTATTTTGGATTGGACTATAAAGTTAATGCATCTTTTGTACCAAAAATGAAAATGTATAGATCTCATATAGTATTAGGTAAAGATAGGACTGGAGGTCTCCCATGAATCTGCTGTAAATGACATCCTGATGAGTAGAAGCAGTAGTGACATCTTTCTTGTACAGCACTGACAGCAGACATCCATTCCGCAGGTCCGGAAGGAGACACCGTATTTTTAAAAGGGGAATGTCACACACCGGCTGTAAACATTGTGGCTTCTCAGGAGACAGTGTGGTGGACCATTACTTCTCAAGCTGCTGGGGTGTGCTAAAAGCTTCATACACATTGGCAGCAAAGTCCTTTACTTGTTCCATGAGCAAGAGATCCTATAGAATAATCCATTTACAGACAAAACAGATGTTGAAATAAACATCAGTAACAAATTTATCCCATCATTTCAGCATGTTTGATATAGGAGGACAAATTATTTTCACGTACATGTTTGTCTGGGGTTGCTGCAATTTAGCGCAAACAGGTACATGAATTAGTTAAAGGGGTTATCCAGCGCTACAAAAACATGGCCACTTTCTTCCAGAGACAGCCCCACTCTTGTCTCCAGCTTGGGTGCAGGTTTTGCTGCTCAGTTCCATTGAAATGAATGGAGCTTAATTGCAAACCGCACCTGAACTGGAGACAAGAGTCGTGTTGTCTCAGAAAGAAAGTGGCCATGTTTTTGTAGCACTGGATAACTCCTTTAAAAGGAGTTATCCAGTGAATCTTTTTCTTTCAAATGAACCAGTATCAGAAAGTTATATAGATTTGTAATTTACTTCTATTAAAAAATCTCAAGTCTTCCCATACTTATTAGCTATTATATGTCATGCAGGAAATGATGTTTTATTTTCAGTGTGACACCGTGCTTTCTGCTGACATCTTTTGGTCCTGTCTCGGCCAGAGATGTCAGCAGAGAGCACTGTGTGAAACTGGCTGTTTACAGAGCCTGACAGGGAGAGAGGGGTGTCCTGGCTGTTTACAGAGCCTGACAGGGAGAGAGGGGTGTCCTGGCTGTTTACAGAGCCTGACAGGGAGAGAGGGGTGTCCTGGCTGTTTACAGAGCCTGACAGGGAGAGAGGGGTGTCCTGGCTGTTTACAGAGCCTGACAGTTAGAGAGGGGTGTCCTGGCTGTTTACAGAGGCCACAGAGAGAGAGGGGTGTCCTGGCTGTTTACAGAGGCCACAGAGAGAGAGAGGGAAAGGCTGGCAGAGTGCACTGCCACAATCTCTGTCCTCTCCCCTGCCACTGGGAGCTTATACCAGTGAAGTAACAGAATGGTGAATATATTCTGATACCAGTGATGGAATAGAATAGTGCATACAGATGATACCAGTGATGGAATAGAATAGTGCATACAGATGATACCAGTGATGGAATAGAATAGTGCATACAGATGATACCAGTGATGGAATAGAATAGTGCATACAGATGATACCAGTGATGGAATAGAATAGTGCACACAGATGATACCAGTGATGGAATAGAATAGTGCATACAGATGATACCAGTGATGGAATAGTATAGTGCATACAGATGATACCAGTGATGGAATAGTATAGTGCATACAGATGATACCAGTGATGGAATAGAATAGTGCATACAGATGATACCAGTGATGGAATAGAATAGTGCATACAGATGATACCAGTGATGGAATAGAATAGTGCACACAGATGATACCAGTGATGGAATAGAATAGTGCATACAGATGATACCAGTGATGGAATAGAATAGTGCATACAGATGATACCAGTGATGGAATAGTATAGTGCATACAGATGATACCAGTGATGGAATAGAATAGTGCATACAGATGATACCAGTGATGGAATAGAAAAGTGCATACAGACAGTGTTGGACTGGGGTATCTGGGGCCCACCAGAGGAAATGATCCTGGGGGCCCACCAATGAAGAACCAGCGAGAAACATGTCAGTCAGTGTTAGTGCATGTTCTTAAGCTGGGGGCCCACCGGAAGATCCTCTGGTGGGCCAGTGCAACACTGCATACAGATGATAACAGTGATGTAATAGAATGGTGCATACAGATGATAACAGTGATGTAATAGAATGGTGCATACAGATGATACCAGTGATGTAATAGAATGGTGCATACAGACGATACCAGTGATGTAATAGAATGGTGTATAGATCCCAGTTGTAAGAAATGGACCTTAGAAAATCTTACAGCAGGCAGATATATTTTATTAGGTATTCATTTAAGGAAATGTAGGACTATGTATATTGTGGCATGTCTGGATTGCAAAAGTGCTAAATACCCATTGTTTGCCAAGATTCTCACATCGGGTCGTCACTTGGTTTCACAGGTAAGAGTGTTTACAGATGCAATATAACAATGTGAGACCAACTGATATGTTGGCCCTGCAATGATCAAAGGGGTTCTTTCTAACAAGTTAGAGGCAGGATGTCCGCAAGTATAAAGGAAAACAATGCAGCATGATGGTATAAAAAAGGGAGCCAAACATGGCTCAGGAGGTCACAGGGAGAGGAGTGAGGAGATGTGTGTGTTTAGAGAGTGGTAACTGTGCTTGAAATTCATATTGGTGAAATTGATGTAACCTTTTAGTTTTGTCTAATTTAATGTTCCTTTAGTTAATTTTGATTTGTAGTGCACAGAGAGTAAGAGGGAGGAGCTGGTGGGGCTCCGGAAGGGGCGGCCCAGGCGATCCTTATTGTCCAGATGGCCCACTGAAGAAAGCGGCGGTCTGCTGCTCTCTTTTTGGGAGTGTTTGTATGTTTTATAGATAGGGCCAGGCATAGTCGTAGGTGTATATTATGAGTGCGAATTCTCTCATTTGTGTTGTCTTGCTATGTTTCTTACATGCAGAGAATTAAAAACCTAGAAAAATGCTAATTATTTTATATTTATATTTTTATGACATTTTAGAGTTTTTCATAGATAAAGGGTGAATCTTAGAACCTCTTGGACAAGTTTACATTATTAGCACATAAAGCAAGACATTTGAAAAATATGCCTTGGTCCTTGGTGCCAAAAGTGGCTGTGGTGTTAACGGGTTAAAGTGGTTCCAAAATAGACTTTTATGACAAGTAAATCTGACACTGCATTAAAGTGCACCAGTTTATTTTAAAAAATGTCCTAGAGACATGGCAAAAGTTTTAATGAACTGGTGTCAGAAAGTTTTATACAGTCGATTAAACATCTCCAGTCTTCCAGTACTTATCAGCTGCTGTATGTCCTACAGGAAGTGGAGTATTTTGTTCCAGCCTGAAATAGTGCTCTCTGCTGCCACCTCTGTCCATGTCAGGAACTTTCCAGAGCACTATTTTATGCACTGAACCTGAAAGCACTGCAATACCAGGTCAATGCCTGGAGAGGACAAAGCAAGCTCTTTTTCCATCTCCCTGTTCTAAAAATCCATTTAATATATGGTCCCCAGATAGGGGACGTCTCAGATATTAAACTGATAAAAACAGATACTACACTTTACTGCTGCTCTGGACAGTTCCTTACATGGACAGAGGTGGGAGCACGGTGTCAGACTGGAAAGAATACAGCACTTCCTGCAGCATATACAGCAGCTGGTACGTATTGGTAGACCAGAGATTTTTTTTTAAATAGCAGTAATTTACAAATCCATATAAATTTCTAACACCAGTTTATTTTTTTTCTCTAGATTACCCCTTTAAGCTCCTCTATCTGACTGCAGTAGGTGGTCCCATAGACTTCTATTGAAATCAGTCTCCTGCTATAAAGACAGAGCATTGAGAAAAAAAGCTTAGCAAGTGCATCTCTCTGCTGATTCTACCTATAGGTGATGGTCTGAACAACCTATTTAAAGTCAGTCAGATTAGTAGGGATCAGCGGTCCCAGTACAACCATTTTAACATTGTTAGATCTCATGCATACATTGATTGCAAAACAGCTAAAAAAAAAAAGGAGCAAAACCAAAGAACAATTAAAAAATGTACCAAATCGCTTTTAGTCTATTTTTTGCAGCCTATTTTTTTATGTGGAAACAGAGCCCCATGTGGGAAGTATGGACACATACTCACTTTACATGCTGCATTGTTTTCCCTATTCCAAGCACTTGTACTCTCAGTAGACAATAACACAGCAATACAGCATGCATTGGAGAACTAAAAAAAACCCAAATCGCTACATTTAAATGGGTATGGGTACTGAGTAGAGATAAGCGGGCTGGGTGAGGTTCAGGTTCATACGAACCTGAACTTTCGGCTTCTGATTCCTGCTGTCTGCCCGCTCTGTAGAGAGGGTGGATGCAGCCTGAGGACCACCTGGAAAACTGGGATACAGATATAGGTCATAGGCTGTATCCCAGTTTTCCAGGTGGTCCTCAGGCTGCATCCACCCTCTCTACGGAGCGGGCAGACAGCAGGAATCAAAAGCCAATAGTTCAGTTTCGTATAAACATGAACCTCGGAGGGCTTGCTCATCTCTAGTACTGAGCAGTACCACTGAAATTGAATGGAGAGAAAATGTACATGCATGACCACCTCTCCATTTAGAGGGGAGACTCAGGACTTAAAGGAATCATCCCATGAATGGATAAGTGAATAGAGGAGTGGTAACACAATTGCCACAGGGCAGAAAGTCACAATCTATACACTATCTAAAAAAGTGCTTACCTGGACAAAGTGGTTGGGCATTTCACTACAGATGGAGTGAATCTGTCCATTAACTATAGGGATAATTTTGGCCAGTGGAAGACTAATGTTGGAAAGGCTGTAAAAAAGTTTAGAGGATTCATTTAAATATTATAAAGTGAAAATGTATTTTTTTCTTTTTGTCGATATATATTAGGTAGAGACAAACTAAACGTGGGAACTTAAACATTTTTTATTATACATTATAGGGGTAATGCAACAATTTTTGTTTTTTTTAAAATCAACTGGTTTCAGAATGTTATACAGATTTGTAATTTACTTCTATTTACAAATCTCAAGTCTTCCAGTACTTATCAGCTGTTGTATGTCCTGCAGGAAGTGGTGTATTCTTTCCAGTCTGACACAGTGCTCTCTGCTGCCACCTCTGTCCATATCAGGAACTGTCCAGAGTAGGAGAGGTTTTCTATGGGGATTTGCTACTGCTCTGGACAGTTCCTGTCACAGACATGTGGCAGCAGAAAGCACTGTTTCAGACTCGAAAGAATACACCACTTCATGCAGGACGTGCAGCAGCTAATAAGTGCTGGAAAATGTGAGATTTTGTAATAGAAGTGATTTACAAATTTGTATAACTTTATAATCAATTAATTTGGAAAAAAAATTCACCGGAGTGCCACTTTAAAAAAGCACTCCCAGATCCTCTTATATAATACACATTTACCACCACTATTCCTGCAGTGTCATCATTATCATTTCAGCTCTGCTGTATCTACACATTTAAAACTGCATTCTCTCTGTTTCAAACCCATAATGTATCAGCTCAGCATCACATGGGCAGCTGTACCATCTCTGCCTGCTGAGAGGAAGGTTTAATCTTTACCTCTATTTATTATTTTTCTAAATAAGCTAAGAGGAGGGGGGATTCAAGGAATTTTCACATAGAAAGTAGTAACTTAATGAGGTAATACTAACTGAATTATATAAACTGGTGGACTAGCTACATAATGAGTTAAAACAATTAGAGGAGTGCTTCCGGGAGTGTGTGACTTCAGATTGAATTAGTGTCCATTCAGGAAGTCACTTTTATTCAACAGGGAAATCATAAATCCCTTGCCCCCTGCTGTGCTATCCACCAGTCCTGAGTGTGTTCCTGTGCTGCAAATCACAGAGCTGGGCAGGTCCTCAGCAGAAGTCTAGAATATGGGAACACAGCTAGGACCAGAAGATTGCACAGTGAGAGCAGCAGGAGGAGCAGGGTAAGTATGCTTATGTAGTGATGTGAGGGAACAGATAGAACATACCTGTTTAATGAGCTGTTGTGATTTAATTCTTGCTCTGTTGGTCGAAAAAACTCTGCAATGCTGTCAAGAAGTCTTCCGAATCCTCGATTCAAACATGAGTTCAACACTGTGCCGAAGTCCTGACTTAAAACACAGATCAGATAAATACACACAGTTAATGGGATATGCTGGAGAAAAGAAATAGCTTTTAGGGTAGCTTCACACACACCGTATCGCAGCAGATTTTCTGTTGGGCATCCGAGATTTGAAAATCTCCAGTCTATCAGCTGCTGTATGTGATGCAGGAAGTGGTTTATTTTTTCCAGTCTGACACAGTGCTCTCTGCTGTCACCTCTGTCCATGTCAGGAACTGTCCAGAGCAGGAGAGGTTTTCTATGGCGATTTTCTACTGCCCTGGACAGTTCCTGACATGGACAGAGGTGGCAGCAGAGCACAGCGTCAGACTGGAAAGAATACAGTACTTCCTGCTGGACATACAGCAGATGATAAGTACTGGAAGACTGCAGATTTATTAAATAGATGTAAGTTACAAATCTATATACCACATTTTTCGCTTTATAAGACGCACTTGATAATAGGAGGCACCTAGGTTTTAGAATGGGAAAATAGAAAAAAGTAGTTTGGTGCTGCACTACGCAGTCACATTGTCACTAAACATTGTGTAGCCGTGGTGATTAGTAATGGCAGCTCAGGTCCCATTCAAGTGAATAGGAGCTCAGCTTCAGTTAGAGGAGGTTGCCACTGCTACACAGTTAGCAGAGACAAACTCTGTTCCCTGTAGTGTGGCACCAAACAGTTTATCGGAATGGGAGCAGAGTGCCTGTCAGTTTGCCTTTCAAACCCCTGTAAAGGGATACCTTTTCGTATGTGCAAACTGTGCTGCATTTGGTATCAGTGGCCCTCTGTGTTGCTCAGGTTGTTCTGGGAGCAATGGTGCCAGGGAGTTAACCCTCAGTGAGCTGTAGGAGGCACCACTGCTCCCAGAACAAAATGAGCAACCCAACGCAGAGGGCTACTGATATCCTCAGATGAAAAGGGTGCAGAATCTGCCGCAACCTGAACTGAGCTGGGATCGTGGCAGTTTAAGAGGTTGTCCACCCTAAACTAACTAGTCCCCTATCCACAGGATAGGGCACAATTAAGGGATCATGGGGGGGTCCAACCTTCATACCCCCTAGTGACACCCAGATCGTCCCCCGACTTTTGTTTTGAATACAGCCACGGGTACAGCATGTCACCCACAGCTCTTTTAATTCCTGTGGAGCCATTGGACAGAGATTAATGCTATACTCTGCTCCCTCCGGTGGCAACATAGAGAATGAATGGGCCATATCCATAACAAAACAAAGAAGCCAGGGATCGATCTGGATATCACCAGGGGGTATAGAGGTCGCCCCCCCCCCCCCCCCCCCCCCACACACACACACATTCTCTTATTTGTTTGTGGATAGGGGATTAGTTTAACCTCTTTAACCGTATAGATGGTTCAATCAGTGTAATCACAGCATCTATAGGGCAGAACAGAGGGAGAGTTAGTGCCATGGTAGTTACAACAACTGGAGGCTTCCAGTGTCATAGCTACAGTGACTAATCAGCAATCACCTATGACAGGCAAATAACAATGCAATGCACTGCAATGTATTCTGCCTGTCATCAGGCAATCTAATTGTAAAGTCCCCATGGTGGGACAGGAAAATAAAGAACACAAAAAAATATAAATAAATGAAGCGCAATATGCACATAATGCCCATAACCCCCTAATGCAATAATAAATGTAAAAAGTGCATCAGCAGATGCGTAACCACGCAGCAAATAAAATTATCACATGAGTAAACCCACACAGTAATTGCACAAAATGCAAATTGTAATTTTTTTTCATGAAATGGGGCAAGGAAATTTACAGATATCGGCCAAAATTTACCACTAACCTAAAGTACAATGTGATAAAAACAAACAAACATTCTCAGAATCGCATAGATAAGTTACAGCATTACTGAGCTATACCCGCATAAAGTGAGACAGATCAAATTTTAATGTGGACATGCAGCAGCTGTACACATGTGCAGCGAAGGGAGACATCTAGTGGCCATATGAATAGCGTTGATTTAAATATTAAAAAAAAAAAAAAAATAATAAAAAAAAAAATTTGCGACTATGCTTTTTAAAAGAATCTGCTGCAAACATCTTGAAGTCAAGTAAAAGAAATCATTTCCAGAGGTGGTGAGCATAACCTACAAATCACTAGGGGAACAAGCCATATAGGAGTTTTCAGAACACATCACAACCAGCTAGAACTGCTGGAAAAAGTGTGCACAGATCAGAGATTGCACACAGTTCACATCACACATACGAAGCCAATTTTTACTTTACCTCTCCAACATGTCTCTGGTTTCATTCAAAAGGCGGATGGTGGTGATGTCCTTCTCGGTTAGTCCACATGCCTAGTAAAAGCAAATAAATGTTTACCTTGGCTGAAAGTCACATCATTGCTGATCTTTTCTCACTATTGGCTGATAGATGAATGCGGATTTAGAATGGTGTGGTATGCAACATATCCAAGGTGATCATTGCCCCTATTCTAGCCTGACTGCAAACCACTGTCAGGACAACTTGCTTATCTGCTGTGTTGTAAACCTACTAATCACTGAATTGAAGGGGGCCTTACCACCAACATTCATAACCCATCTAGTATTAGGGTACTATTACACAAAGCGATTTTTCAACGATAAACGATCTCAAACGACCCCTATTGCAAACGATGAATATGTTTTATATCAGGCATGAAATACCATTGCTTCTCGATGGACTCTGTTCTTCCCAGGAAGAATGCTGCAATCAGATCGGAGAGAGGAAAATGTTTCTGTAAATATGAATTGTTCTATGGAAAGTGGTTGGATACTTCTACAAAATTGTAGAAGCTTACTGCAAATGTTTCTCAATCCCTTCTTGAGATAACTGACTGTCATATTCAATGTCCTTTTAATGGCCTACTGCCACCCCAGGCTCCATTATACACATAAGTGCACTGGTTGATGGCAGGCTAGGTTCTCCACCTCACTTTATCTCTCGCACAGAATAAGAGATAGTTCTTTTTATTTTTGCTTATTTTTCTTGTTGGTGTTATACATCATTTGATGTTTCTGTTCTGATACAATTATTCTCTCTTCTATGTTGACTGTATACATTGATAAACGCCTAAATAAGTATAATCTAATAAAAACAAACACAAAAAAACACAGCAAATGTTTAAATGGAAGTAGCTTGCACTTTGGTTACATGTTAATAGCAGGGAGGAGTAGGGGTATCCCCTGTGTGTATAATGGCAAACAACCCAGCTCTGGGCCCGCCCCCTAAAATTAGCTCTGCACCATAGAGGGGATCATCAGGGGCTCAGTGGGAGCACTAAAATATACTATGTCACCACTCTGAGGGGTTAATGTAGTTTAACATTTTTTTAAGTGAGAGGTATTGCTTTAACAATATGTGAGATAGGAAGAGAAAGGGGGGACTTGATTGAAACCTTTAAGGGTGCCTTCACACCTACCGGATCCACAGCGGATCTCACTTCTGCGAATTCGGAGCGAGATCCACTGCGGATCCGGTACCATTCACCCTAATGATAGCACATACCCGCAGCGGGATTGACATCCCACTGTGAGTATGAGCTTTAACCCCCCGATGGCCGCAGCCCTGCTGCATCCCCGCCTCCTGCAGCTCCACCGCTGCCCCCATCAGCCCCGGCGCCCGCATCCCCGATCGCCGCCCGCATCCCCCATCATCCCTGCAGCCATCACGCATTCCCGATCGCCGCTTGCATCCCCCATCATCCCTGCAGCCATCATGCATCCCAGATCATCCCCGCAGCCCGCCCGCATCATCCCAGCAGCTGCGCCGAGGAGCAGGTAATGTATGCTCTCGGCGGCCGGCGGGCTGCAGGGATGAAGCGGGGGGCTGCGGGCGGCGATCGGGGATGCGTGCCGGCTGGGGGGATGATCGGGAATGCAGATGGGCTGCAGAGATGATGGGGGATGCAGGCGTTGATCGAGGATGCGTGCGGGCGGCGATTGGGGATGCAGTCGCCGGGGCTGATGGGGGCAGCGGTGGAGCTGCAGGAGGCGGGGATGCGGCGGGGCTGCGGGCATCAGGGGGTTAAAGCTCATACTCACAGCGGGATGTCAATCCCGCTGCGGGTATGTGCTATCATTAGGGTGAATGGTACCGGATCCGCAGTGGATCTCGCTCCAAATTCGCAGAAGTGAGATCCGCTGTGGATCCGGTAGGTGTGAAGGCACCCTAAATATGTTTTGAGAAAAAAAAAAAAAAAAAAAAAACTTAATTCAAGAACAAGAGGACACAATGAGAGGTTACTTGGGGGAAAGATCAGAAGCAACGTGAGAAAATATTACTCAAAGAGTAGTAGATGCTTGGAAAATCTACAACAACAGAATGTAAACCTGCCTGGGATTAACATATACCTATTCTAACATAATAAGAAAGGAAATACTAAAGCCCCTATTCCACGGGCCAACAGTGAGGAGCTGTGAGCGCTCGTTTGCTCCTCGTTCCCTGCTCGCTGCTGCCGCTATTTCTCACATGTTAAAAGACAAACGACCTCAACGATCAGCTGACTTGAACGACGTCGGCTGATCGTTGCATTCTACTCCACAGGACGATTATCGGCCGTAAGTGCCGATAGTAGTTCCGTGGAATAGGGCCTTAAAAAGGGCAGACTAGATGGACCAGGTGGGCTTTTACTGCCAACAATCTTTAGCACAATGATATGAGTGGGGATTATGGGAACAAATTGGCTTCCTATACCTAATTATGTTTTATTTCCCTGTAACATATATTTGTATGGGGAAACTGCAGTACATGTATATACTCTCACAGTATGTATTCATATATAGCTTTAGAACTTCTTTATTTGCATTCAGCACTATCTATATGCATTGGGTTATATTGTGTCCAAATTTTTATGGCTTTATATGGATTTTAGTGAGCTGTAATATTCTTCTAGGTCTGATCCCCAAGTATTGCCCTTATTAAAGGGCTCCCCCTTTGGTTGGCTCATTTGCCCATATTTCTAAGCAAAGTTAAGGGTTTTTAAATGGCTTATCATGCCTTGTTTATACAGGTTAATAAATAGTGACATGCGCCAAATTATTCTTTTTCTCTTAGTGTAATTTTCATCCAAAATTGATGACCTATCTATAGGATTACAATGTTAATTATTCCAACTCCCGATTCCCCCACTGATCAGATGAAAAAAGGTGCTGCAGCTTCTGTAACATTTATATTTAATGTTGGTTTGTACAAGCAAATGTCATACTTTCCGTAGCGGAAGAACTAGAAATTTCAGCATTTCGCCATTTAAATGGGCACTGTGGTTACGTAGGTTACGAAGCATGAAGCTGCAAAGTGGGCTTGCAGCTGTCCTGGCATCATGTATCAATATGATTCCGGGAGAGCTGTAATTGTTTAAAGAGGTTATCCAGGGAAAATTTTCTTGTTCCATACCCACAGGGTCGTAGACAGGCAGGTAAGCCCCTATTACACAAGGAGATGTTGAAGAGCAAACGAGCGCAGGCTGCCCAGGTGATCGTCCAGGCAGCCCATAGAAGATAGCAGTGGTCTGCTGCTGCCGCTCCTGTTCCACAGAGCGACGACAGCAGCTCTTTGCTATCCTGGTCGTTTGTCTTTCAACATGTTGAAAGACAAACGACAGCAACGATCAGCCGACATTGTTCATGACGGCTGATCGTTGTCTTCTATTACACCAGAGGATTATCGTCCATAACGGCCAATATTGGCCAAATACGGCCGATAATCATTGAGTGTAATAGGGCCTTTAGAGGGCAAATTCAACCATTACAAAAAAAAAAAAAAAAAAGTCCCCTTAGTGACACGTTCAAGACTTCAAGACTCTGAGGGGATTCCTGGCTAACTCCTTCGTCACATGTGCAATACAAGGACTCGATTTGTATTCCATCCAAGGGTCCATTTACACAGAAAGATTATTTGACAGATTATCTGCCAAAGATTTGAAGCCAAAACCAGGAACAGACTATAATCAGAAATTAGGTCATAAAGGAAAGTCTGAGATTTATCCTCTTTTCAAATCCATTTCTGGCTTTGGCTTCAAATCTTTGGCAGATAATCTGGCAGGTCTTCCTGAGCATCTGTATAATCACTCTCTCCAATGACATTTGCCAATCAGCCTAGCTGTTAGTAAATTCTCTAATAAGTTTTGGTTGACACATTTAGTCCTATTGGACTGAACAGAAAACAGGGGGAGGTCCACCTATGCAATAGGCTAGCAGCACACTAATGATGTCAAGATGAGAGCTTCTAAAACCCTCGGAGCATCATCTTTAACACAGTGTCCACTAAACCTCTTGACAAATGAAGCGAATGGTGCCGAAACATGCTGAGGGGGGCAGAGGGTGTATATCCTAAATAGCAGGACACTGGTGCTATAATAATAATAATAATAATAATAATAATAATAATAATAATAATAATAATAATAAGACCTAACTTCAGTGGGTATGCTTATCTTTTAAAAATAGAAAGTGTGATTAATCAAGAAGCTGCAACGGCAGCAGGTGATCAGAACAAAACAGATACGTGAATAGACACCCATTGGCGGCGTGGTTGTTAAAGAGTTTGAACCCATCAATCTAATATTGAGGAGAGTCCCAATATCCTCTTTAATGATATAAACGATCTGACTGGCTATTAAGAGGCCCAATGTGCAAAAGTAAAGTAACAAATCATAGGGGGAAAAAAGGGCTGCATGTGATCATAGGTACAAAATCTCCAAAGAGTGTTTGATCCTTTGGACTGTTATAAAAGATAAGATATTTTTTACACATGCTAAGGAGGCCTTAATATACATATTAACCTAACTCTATCTTCAGGTTGATCTATAAAACCGGCATTTCAGAAGGAACAAATGAAGGAGGAACACGTCCAAGTTAATGATTATTAAATGTGATAAATGGATGTAATATGGTAACACTATGAAATCCTGAGAAATAGAGAGGCTGTAGATATAGACAAGGTCAGACTGACTTGTTCCTGTGTTGCCTTTTAGTGTTCTATTTTCTTTATGACAAATTATAGAATGACTCCAGATTCCCTGTCTGCGCCTTCCAGAAATGTGACTGAAAATCACAACGGTTCATGTCTAGACAAGACGTCATAAAACTCCACACTGATGAGGGGCAAAAACCCTGAAACGGCTGTCTGTGGATGGATACCTTGCTGAGGTGGTTTCCTTGACTGGAGAACGCTTTGGCTTGGTTGTTCCTTCCCGGAGGGAAGGTCTGGCTAGTTCACTGACGTCGAGACATGTGATGGTGTCTCTGCAGTGTTCTTTTGCATATTCGATTTCCCAGGGGGCAATGTTCTAGAATACACTGACGTTGAGACACGTGATGGTGTCTCTGCGGTGTTTTGGTTGATCTCCCTGAGGTCAACCAGCGTCCTTTTGCATGCACTTACTAGTCATTGCTCCCACTAGCCAGAAACCTACTCCACACTGATGAGGGGCAAAAACCCCGAAACGGCTGTCTGTGGATGGATACCTTGCTGAGGTGGTTTCCTTGACTGGAGAACGCTTTGGCTTGGTTGTTCCTTCCCGGAGGGAAGGTCTGGCTAGTTCACTGACGTCGAGACATGTGATGGTGTCTCTGCAGTGTTCTTTTGCATAAAACTATTCGGCATTTATAAAAGGTATTGTCATACGTAAAATATTGGGGGAGATTTTTGAAAGGGTGTTAATATCCACCTGGTGTAAACTGCCCACAGCAACCAATTTACAGCTCATCTTTAATTTGACCAGAGCTGAAAGCTGAGCTGTGATTGGTTGCAGTGGGCAGTTTACACCAGGTGTATATTTACACCCTTTCATAAATCTCCCCTATTGGGTCTATTTTACCAGTATGTTAGAAAATAAATTTCATCCTAAAAATTCTGTTTTTGTTATGAGGTGTCATTGATACTAGCGGTAGCATCCCCCCCTCTGTTCCTTGGTCCACCTTTTAGCAGGTGCACTTATACCTTTGTACATTTGTAAATCATATACTTCATTCTGTTCACCAATGAGACTGTATACAATGTATCATTTTATCACATTAAATCTTCCAAGTGGTGACAAGATGATTTTATTGCTCTCGCAGCTTTACTGAACCACTGAGCCTCCCCTCCATAATGCACAGTGAATTTCTTATTCACTACATTATGGGTGGGACCAGGGTTAGCTGTTTTCCAGTATTACATGCAGGTTATTTCTTTCCCTGACTTTTCTAGCCAAATAATCACAGCGCAGCAGAACACATCACATACTCCTCCCCACTAGGTCATTACTTTGTGCTGTTGCTTGCATTGTGCTGGGCTGGCAATCTGTATAGTACACTACAATAGATGGCATGTAGGGGAGAAGGGGCTATTAATACACTGGGTTTGCAAGGTGCACTAGCACAACAAGATTAGCTGAGATTGTATAGTCAGTGCAAATCACCTGGAGGCTCACAACCTGTTGTCTCATGTTTTCCCTGTAGCTAGGTACCCACTTGTAGGCATTATCCCAAGTAGCCAGTTCCCCTCTGTTGATAGCATTCTTAGAAGCCAGGTACCTCCCTGTAGGAAGTTTTCACAGTAGCCAGCTCCTCCTGTATGTAATTTCCCCAGTAGTCAAATCCCCTTAGCTTACTCACCTAACCTAACCTCCTGACATGTCCTATGGACGTGCTTGCATTTGAAAAACAACACTTAAGCAGGAAAAAAAAAATTTCCCTGCCCTTCTAGAACAAGTGCCCCACAACCAGGAGCCTGCATCAAGTCGACACCCTGGGCGGCAACCCTCTCCCCCTTTTCAGCAGCATAAAGTCTTGGGAAACTATCTATTGTGTACATACCTGTGTTCTTACTATGTACAGTGTCCTGACTCCTGGTTATAACCCCCCCCCCCCTCCCTAAGCAGATTGTCATTATCAGCTGTTTAAAGCTTAGACCATCATGACTCTCTGTTTCAGCTCACAAAGAATGTACAAATGTAGTAAATCCCTTCTGCCCACGTACATTCTATAGTTCTATGGAATAAATACCTGAGAAGTCAGAGGGTTCTCTTCATCTGGCATCATGAAACGACATAAAAGTGACTTGCTCTGTGATGCCTCCAGATCTGAGGTCTTATTACAATCTTCCACCAATGTACGGATTTCTTTAATGTATTGCTCCAAATCAGTAAGTGAAAGACACTGCTTTAGAGAGAAACTGGTAAGATAGAATACATAGGGTGACAAATTTCATTATGTTTTTGAGACTCCTAAACAGGTTAGGTTCACATATCAAAAATCCTTCTGAACCTTGTCAAGGGAAAAAACCCATAAAGGGGTATTCCACTCAGGTAAAATACATGTTGTATCAGACCCCCTCCTGGAGACTAACAATTTGTTCCATACATGTCTTTAACTTAACAAATTGTTAGTCTCCAGAAGAGGGGATGATTTATATTTTACCTGACCACAATACCCCTTTAAACTTTACCTATCATTTGAGAGCGTTGTGTCAGAAGTTTACATCAGTGGAGGTCTCAGCACCCAGACCCCACTAGACAAAACTGCTAGAATGAAGAGGAAGAGCCAGGAGGACATTGTCTGAATGCTCTGTGCCTCTTCATCTCCTCTCTGCACAGCTAAAAGCAAGCTAAGTATCACATTTCCCTTTACATTATGTGGATAGCAAGGTGCAAGCTCATCATTTAGGGAACAGAAATCAACAGGATGCACTATGGAAAGAAGGCCATCTGGGAGTCTTATGCTCTGCTGAGGATATTTAGTACTTGCACTACTTACACTATAAGTAAAAAAAAAAAAAAAGTGTGCTTACCACTGTAGGAAAACAATGATACAGCTGCAGATGGGCACTAAAGCATCCAACGCATTACTGTAATATTGTTGTATAACATTTGGGGTGCACAATCTTTCTATTTGCATACAATCTTTTTCTGTTTGCCTATTTATGTGTTTAAATTTTGCAGTATGTAAAAACTGTAATGCTGGAACGCTTTATCTATTTTCTTATATACTTAGCACTGCTTGACAATCATTTTGTATTTTCATCGTTGTGCACTAGTTTACACTAATAAAAGATTTTAAACATTGAATCTCGAATAGTGTCAAAAAAGTACAACCATCATTAAAGAGGTTGCCCAGGAAATCAATTGGTTTTAGAAAGTTATATAGATTTGTAATTTACCTCTATGTCATACAGTATATGTCCTGCAGGAAGTGGTGTATTCTTTCTCTTTCTTTATTCTCTATGCTGCCACCTCTGTCCATGTCAGGAAATTTACAGAGCAGTAGAGGTTTTCTATGGGGATTTGCTACTGGTCCAGCCAGAGGTGGCAGCAGAGAGCACTGTGTCAGACTGGAAAGAATACACCACTTCTTTCAGGACATACAGCAGCTGATAAGCACTGGAAGCCTGGAGATTCTTAATAATTAGTCATTTACAAATCTGTATAACTTTCTGAGAGCAGCTGATGTGAAGGAAAAAAAAATCTCTCAAGTACCCCTCTAGTCCCTCCCCATAGCATAAAGCAAACTAGCCATACTTATGCCCCTTTGCTTCCCTGCTGTGCAATCTTTTGGTCCCAGGTGTGTTCTCGTTTTGCTGGCTTCTCCTTATGGGACATAAGTGGGACACTCCCTGCTCATCCAATCACAGAGCTGAATGGGGGGGGGGGAGCAGGACATCAGTGTGAGCTGGCAGAATCAGAAACACGGCTTGGACCAGAAGATCGCACAGTGGAAGCAGTAGGGGCAGCAAGTACTGTATGGCTTATTTGTTGTTTTATACCACAGAAAGGCAGAATGTTTAGTGTAAGATTTCCCTGGACAATCTCTTCACATCCTAATAGACTCACCTGCCAAGCACCTTTTGTACGGCCTGCTTCACAAGTGTTATCAGTTCAGTGAGACCTAAGGTAAAAGAAATGACAGGCCAAGTTTCTTACACCATGTAGTCTCAGATATTGTGACATGTAGTAATAGTGGTCTGCTGAAGAGCAGTAAAGAATATAATGAAATCTTACCATCTCCTAGGAGGTGCTGAATGCTGGACAGATATTGTTGTTGTACCTCGGGGGATGCCTGCAATCCCTGAAATAGGAATAACATTTCATTAGACAGAATAAATGCTGTCAGAGGGATGATTCACAGTTACAGCTCTTGTTCTTCCAATGTTAAAAACAAAATTACATCTTGCCCACAATGTTATAGTGAAGAGCAAAGGTCTGAGCATAGATAATAAACCATTAAAGAGGATTGCCCCCCAAAAATGTCAAAATTACCAGTACATAGTAGTCTATTAGGCTACTAAGTGGCTACTCCACCTCTGCTTCTCTCTGTGCTATCCTTCCTGTATGAAGAATTTTCCAGCGTTGCTATTTCCCAGTCATTACAGTACGTGTCCATTATACAAACCAACTATTTTTTTAACTATTTGTTTTAAACCGTTTACTGTATTATTGGACAATGTTTAAATTCCACAAAAAAAACACATAAAAATGTGAACAGAAAAAAAAAAAAGCTATACTCACTTTCCTTACAGTACAAATGAAGCGAATCACTTCGCAAGCTCTACAATCTGCTTACCAGCCTGCTGCTTTAGAGGTCTGCCACTTCACCCTGGGTGCCTGGAAAAGCTGGATCCAGTCCTGGGAAACTCTCCCAGGAGTGGATCCAGCTTTTCCAGGCACCCAGGGTGGAGTGGCACAGAGCAGCATGGACTTCAAAGGCAGAAGGCTGATAAGCAGATTGCTGCGCTAACAAAGCACTTTGCTTCGTTTGTACTGTAAATTTGCTCATCTCTTCTTTGCTCACTTCCCCACCACCTCTGATATCATGAAGCTCCAGTCCTGCTGCACAGTGCTTCTGAGATTGGGGGTCAAAGTATTTCCTGCTTAACCAATCAGTGGCTGAGGAGGGTCTCCACTGCAGCCATTGTGTGGGCCATACCACATGCTGACCCTGTACCTAAAAGCACACAGTGGGACCAGAGCTCAGTAATAATAGTGGCCAGGAAGCATAGAAAAGAGCCCTTTACACAAAACTATTATTGTGCAATAAATCCTTAAATTATTACAATTTAAGCGATAATCTTCTGGTGTAAACGTGGTAACAATCAAACAGCAAATGAAAATTGGTTTATACATCACTGATTGCATGTTTTGGGCTGTAGTGATTTATCTTTTTGTCTAAAAGAAAAAAATCATTGCTTGTTGTTTGCTTAAGCAATTTATCTGTGCGTGTAAACGGACCCTAAGGGGGCATTACAACGTCTGCAAAAAACTTTCCGTGCAGAGACGGCATTCTTTGGACCAGCATTCTTTTGGAGTCAGTAGTGCACACTTTTGAACAGTTTTGGAGCTCATGGCAGAAAACATGGTGGGCACTAACTTCAAATAGCCAGCACAGATCAAGTGCTCTGTAAACTTCTGGAATTAACTTTCTCTGAAAAGCTGACAAAGTTCCAACCGTTGGTACACGTGCTCTGTGACATTGTTTATATTGTTGTATATATCCCTGTGGAGTGATTATTATGAACTATCGACTAAATGTTGTAAAATCAAACTAGTATTCAATCTAACATTTTTTTTTACTTACATTGCCATTCTTTGCCACTGAAGAATTATCTAGGTAGATATATCCACCAATAATGTTTAGCTGAACTCTCAGAAGCACAACAAGCATGCATGTACTGTAAACTGCCACCATGCTTCTAGTAAAGCCTGCAAATAACAGGGGAAAACACAATAAATACCTTCAATATTTTTATCCATACAAATCACATATAGTACCCCAAAACCTTTGCCTTTATTGTTACTGGTCAGATACTTTCTCTTGGGAAAGTGGAAGATTTGTTTTAGTCCATTAATAAAAGACTAAGCATATTATTATGCATGCAGTTTTGTTTTACACCACTGATAACATAAACAACCCATTGTAAGAGTAACAACTTAGAGTAAGTTGTAAATCAACTGGTTTCAGAAAGTTACATAGATTTGTAGTTTACTTCTACTTAAATATTTCCAGTCTTCCAGTACTTATCAACTGCTGTATATCCTGCAGGAAGTAGTGTAATATTTTCTGTCTGACACAGTGTTCTCTGCTGCCCCCTCTGTGCATGATAGGAACTCTCCAGAGCAGTAGCAAATCCACACAAAAAAACCTATGCTGCTTCCCAGACTGAAAAGAATACACCACTTCCTGCAGGACATGCAGCAGCTGGTAAGTGCTGAAAGAATGGAGATTTTTAAATAGAAGTAAATTAAAAATCTCTGGCACTAGTTGATTTGAAAGTTGAGCTAGTGCTCATAAATATCGAGAATCACTGAGACACACACATAATAGAGAGGACTAGCTTGCGGTGCTCAGAGTCAGTGTTATTTAGAAGGAGATTTTTGAATCAGCTGCTCCGAACTACGTAAGCGATAAAACATTGTGTTCAGCTTCTCTGTCACTAGTTTATGCTACCCATAGATGGGACATCATAAACCTGCTGACAGAGTCTCAGTAACAGAAATCTATGGACATGCTTTCCAAAGAGATACTCAAAAAGTAACTGTTAAAAAATGCTGAAAAATATCTATTCAAACACGGCAAATAATTAGAATACCATATTACCATAATACCATAATTAAGTCTTCTTTATCATGTAATATGAATGTAATTCTGAAAACTAAGCACAAAGTTTACTCAGATGGTACAGTACTTACTAATAATCTTTAGATCTTCCCATATTTCTATCTTGTTTGATGGTCTGCAGAACAAAATCATTTAATTTTAGGTGAACAACAAATACATGAAATGTATGAAAACAAAACCAAAGCCCATGGAGTATACAACATACACTCACATAAATACTGCACATCATTGGGGTATACAACATACACTAACATACAACATACACAAATATTGAACATCATTGGAGTATAGGACATACACTCACATAAATACTGTACATAATTTACAGTCAGTGACTGGCTGGGTGGGCTGTCACTGACTAAGGGAATTGTTTGGGCACAAATTACAGATGATCCGAAATTATGTTTTTTACTCTGGAGACAAATAGTTTTTAATATATTGCCTTATTAAAGTTATAATATCATTAATATTATTGCTCATTTTTGGTTAGTGTCAGCAGTAAGGGGTCCCCCTTGCCGACACCAACACGTGTGTCGGGAACTCCCGATCGCCTGCTCTGATCTAGCGCTGCCTAACAGCACTATGCAGAGCAGGTGTACAGTACACATTGTTATATACAGTACCCAGGGGCTGCCCAACATGATTGCTGTGTCTTGCAGCCTCTGTATAAGTATATACAGCACAGCGGGGGGGGGGGGGTATGTGCGGCTCCCAGCATCATAATGTGTGCATGGACAGAATTTTACCAATAATACTTTTAAAATTAAACTATAAATTAATCTGATGGATTCAATATTAAGAATACCTGTTTTTCAGCAAACTTGTAAGACTTTCTGAATTCAGCTGCTGCATTAACGCCTCTCTCAGAGCAGGGAGCATTGATAATACTACATAGGAAGAACAGAGAGGCTAACAACTGTTATACAGCCAACAAAGCAACATATTATAAAGAATTATATGGCAAAGTCTTTGTTACAGATAGACTAGCCATCAAATGTTATTGCTGGAAAAAATGTGAAACTTCTTAAGCCTTGATAATAATGAACATTATTGATAATCCCTCCTCATGGGCTTCCTTATACCAGACTGTGCTGACAGAAATACAGGATCTGCCGAGTAACAAGCATTATCCATCAATGTGGAAGATCTGAACTGGATGCAATCTAGAGGCAAATCTCAAATAGTTCTCTTTGTTTCAAATCCATCGTCCTGGACTGTTCCATTCTTTTTATGCTTAAAGTGTATGATTTTTTTTTCCTATCTTTATATAAATGTTATACATTTGGCCAAACTGTGCTCCATGCTCTCTCCGTGCAGATATTGTGTCTTTTCTCTGTCCAAAATGAGCCCAAACACAGGAAGTCCAAGTCCTTTGCACACTCACACGAGGAAAGACACAGACTTCATGCAGATACTATATAAGGGTCCTTTTACACACAAAAAGATATATAACAATTTATCTGGCCGATTTTTTAAGCCAAAGCCAGGAACAGACAATATACAGAGAACAAGTCATAAAGGAATGCGGAATCCGCCTGGCCATAGAATGGTGTCTATGGAGCCGTCAGATATGTGCACCGCCGTGAACAGGTATGAGCAACGGAATCCCTCTGAATTTATCCACGCGGATTCCGTAGTCTGAACCCACCCTAACAATTCAGTCAGAGGTTTTGGTGCTGTGTGATGGGAGAGCTGACCATACAATGTGAGCACCCTCAGGTTTTTCTGCTACTGAATGTGGACATGCAGCAGCTGTATAAATGCTCAGTGAAAGGAGATGCCTAGTGGCCATATGTATAACATTGATTTAAAAAACAGAACATACTAAAAAAAAAAAATAGTATATTGCAAAACTGCTTGTGATCACAACTAACGTTGATTTCTTTAAAAAATAAATAAATACATTTCACAAAAGTGCCTCACGTGAAGTGTACAATTTATTGTACGGTACGGTTAATCCTTTTTGCATAATGCTCCATTCTTATAAATCTGCACTGCCTCAATAAGAGAATACAACTCTAACTTCAGTGACTAATAACCACGTAGACCACTCCACACACAAAATAGTTTTTGACACATTTCCCTAAGAATATAAGAACCACCTGTCATGTTACATGTTCTCTGGTTGCTTTCAAAGTGATACTGTCTCCGAGCTTGTGCAATGTATTCAGCAGCTTCTCTTTCCTGAATTTCACGGATTTTCTTTTGTGCATACTTTCCAAGGATGTATACACCTAGAAATATAAAAGTAAGGAAAAGAAATCGGACTACTAACTACAACATTGCTGCGCCGCAGTGAGAATGCCTACAGCTGTTCAGCTTTAAAGCGACTCTGTACCCACAATCTGCCCCCCCCCCCCCCCAAACCACTTGTACCTTCGGATAGCTGCTTTCAATGTAAGATCTGTCCTGGGGTCCGTTGGGCAGGTGATGCAGTTATTGTCCTAAAAAAACAACTTTTAAACCTGCAGCCCGTGCCAAACGGGAGTATCCGTGCCCTAACTTTGCACCACCTCTCCGTCCCTCCTTCCCACCCTCTTCATCATTAGGAATGCTCCAGGCAGATTGCCTCCTATTCCCCACCTGTGTCAGCCCAGCACATGGGTTGGATCGTTAAGTAGCTGTGCAGTGTTCAGCATGGCGAAAATGTTCCAGTGGCATTTCTAATGATGAAGAGGGTGGGGAGGAGGGACAGAGGGGTATTGCAAAGTTAAGGCACAGATACTCCTGTTTGGCATGGGCTGCAAGTTTAAAAGTTGTCTTTTATGACAATAACTGCATCACCTGCCGAACGGACCCCAGGACAGATCTTGGATTAAAAGCAGCTATCCAAAGGTACAAGTGGTTTGGGGGGGGGTGGTCAGATTGTGGGTACAGAATCGCTTTAAAGTGACTCTGTATCCACAATCTGCCCACCCCAAACCACTTGTACCTTCGGATAGCTGCTTTTAATCCAAGATCTATCCTAGGGCCTGTTCTGCAGATAATGCAGTCATTGTCCTTAAAAACAACTTTTAAACTTGCAGCCCTGTGTCAAACTGGCGTGGCCTAGAGTGTTTGTGAATTAGGCTGGTACAACCTCTCTGTCCCTCCTTCCCGCCCTCTTCATCATTAGGAATGCTCCAGGCAGATTGTCTGCTATTCATCACCTGTGTCAGCACAGCACATGGGCTGGATTGTTAAGGCACCTGTGCAGCGTTCACTGCAGAGGAATAGAAAAATACTGCCAGTGGCATTCCTAATGGTGGGGAGGAGGGATGGAGGGGGATGTGCAAGGTTAGGTCACAGATACTCCAGGCCACAGCAGTTTGACACAGGGCTGCAAGTTTAAAAGTTGTTTTTAGGACAATACCTGCATCACCTGTTGAACGGACCCCCAGGACAGATCTAGGATTAAAAGCAGTAATCTGACAATACAAGTGGTTTGTAGGGGGCTGATTTTGGGTACAGAGTCGCTTTAATTCGTAACTGAACCAAGATGAGAAGGTGGGAACAGCTGGTGACAGAATTCTGTATAGTGCATAGTAAATAGTACATAGGAGCTGCAGAAACCAAACAGCATAAAACTGTTAATGAACCCATATTACAAAATAACAAAAGAAAAACTAAAATTGCTTTTAAAGAGAACCTGTCAGGTCCCCAGAGACTCTCAAACTGGCCAAGGGACCTAACAGGTCAGGAGAACAGCAATCAGACACCATGCATCTGATCGCTCTGCGATCTGACAGAGAGGACAAAATGATGTACAGTCACAATGCCGCACACTCAGGCCTTTTCTCCATTGTGCCAGATAACAGAGCGCTCAGGAGAACAGCATCAGCACACTGCTCTGACCTGTCAAGTGCTCCGACACTGTTAGCGCGCATCCTTCTCTTTAACCACCAATCTGTCATCAGGCCGCCCCCACCTCCAAACTAAAAGATTGACAGCCGGCTCATGCTCGGTTGCGCAGGATTTCAACGTAGGTAAAGATGAGTTGTCTGTCGATCTTTCAGTGAGACTTCCAGGTAACTGTCAGCACTTACATATATATATATACATGCTATCAATTTCTTTTAAAAACATAAGGGGTATCTACTGCTACAGCTGTACTGCTCTATGCTGGCACAATTGTATGCTAGATAGTGCTGAGAAGCACTGCTTTTGAAGGACTGAGGCATGAAACTAAGGGAGCATTCACATATTCCATGAATTTGGTCCCTGTATGGACGATGTGCTACAAACCCCCTGACATCAGTTTAAATCTCCATAGTACTATACTGACACAGCTGCATGGCTGTGTCAGTACAGCACCATAAATTTAATCCATAGCACATCTTCTGTGCATGGACCGCATTTACGGAATGTGTGAATGCCCCTTAAGGGCCCAAATACATTGAGCAATAATTGGCCGAATCAGGTCAATTATTGCTCTGTGTGAGGGTCCATTTACACAGAAAGATTATCTGACAGATTTTCTGCCAAAGATTTGAAGCCAAAGTCAGGAATGGATTTGAAAAGAGGAGACATCTCAGGCTTTCCTTTATGACCTGTTCTCCGTTTATAGTCTCTTTCTGGCTTTGGCTTTAAATCTTGGCAGATAATCTGTCAGATAATGTTTCTGTGTAAATGGACCCTAATGGAGACAACGATCAGCCGATGACAACGATCATTGGCTGATTGTGTCAAATGGTCTGACACCGAAGTCATCAGCTGCCGACTAGCAAAACAGCGCTCATTTACATTATTGATTGGGCAGTCATTGGCGCGTCTAATAGGACCCTAAGTATGCAGTTTTCCCACAAAGATTACCTCCTGCAAATGCACCAACAATGATGAATTTTCTCTTGTGACGCTTTAAGAAATTCCAAACAGAAAGCATGGCAGAGGTAAGGAAGGCCTGAAATGTAATGAGAAAAACTAAATTATATTTATATAGCAAAAACTAGATATGAAAAAACATTACAAAAGACATTAGGAGTAAGAAAATCCACTGTGAATGCCTGAATGGGTAAAATATCTTAATAAAAAAATCCTGGAAATGAACACTGTGTGTTCTACTACAGAGCAGCAGATCAGCCACTGCTTGAAGGGGTACAAGGCTTTTTTTTTTTAAGCATTACCAAGTTAGTGACCTCCCCACTTCATGCTGCTGAGGTACCACGTTCTCCAACCACTTCAGAAGAAACTTGAGATGTGACGTTGGCAGGCCCGCTCAGCCATTCAGTGGCTGTAGTGGTGTCCTGCCTCTGCTGCTGAATGGCTGAGCGGGCCTGCCAACATCACGTTTCTTCTGAGATGCTTTGGACCAAAGCAGCATGAAGTGGGCACAGGTTCGTGTAAGTATCAGTTCTAGTGGGAAGTATTTTCCAACCATGACTGTGCAGGAAGGGGCAATGACGGTCTGATGTGACATCATGCCAACACAACATAATGCCAGGGCTGAGGCAACATCATCTCATTTAGGAATGCAGTAGGTAGATATGTAGGAGAATGTTATCACAGGTCACATACATCTTCAAAACAAATGTTATATATACATACACACTGGGTGCAGTCTTCTTGTCTATTGCTAATACAGTATAAATATAGTTATCTCTAAGTCTATGCCAAGGAGCAAAGTCCAAAGTGTGCCCACTACTTCTTCTCCAGACCCCTGGCAGCACCTCCACTACCCACTGCGATGTGATGTATACCCTGCCCGTGGTATACACAGCCTATGGTATAGTGCTATACACAGCCCATGGCTCAGCTGCTACTACAGCACAGGTGGCACCATGGCTTCCCATGGTCAGCTGTCTCCTCCTGCCCCCTGTATGTAATGTCATGCAGCAGAGGTGTTGTTCATACTCAGCTCTCAGCAGATGCGGTCCGCCTGCCCGGACACAATCAGGAGGACACAGCGCACCCGGCTCCTCGCTCCTCCGGATACAGAGCTGCGCTTCCTGGTTCCGGGGTAACATGTGACCGGCGTGTGTCCGCGCAGGTGAGCGGGGTGGGAGCAGCGCTGCTGCTGAGGATGGAGTAACACGGAGTAATATACATGGTGTGCACGTCCACAATGGTGCTCTGTGGGGTCTCACACACAGGGAGCAGGTCCCCGTGACTCCAGACGCACACTGCCGCCATACTGTGACCGGGCTGCTGCTACTGTACACCTAGACATGCAGTAATGTGGGGTACAGTCATGTGACCGGGGCTCAGGGCTGACGCTGCAGGTCTTCGCTTTACTCCCGATTGTTCTTGTGATTCAAACACGTAACAAAAAAAACGACTGTAAACCCTGTGTGTGTACATGGATCCTCTGGAGAAAAAAACTTGTCAGAATGTTATGTCCTGCAGGAAGTGGTGTATTCTTTCCAGTCAGACACAGTGCTCTCTGCCGCCACCTCTGTCCATGTCAGGAACTGTTCAGAGCAGGAGAGGTTTCCTATGCGGATTGCTACTGCAAATCGGGACAGTTCCTGACGTGGACAGAGGTGGCAGCAGAGAGCACTGTGTTAGACTAGAGAGAATACACCACTTCCTGCAGAACATACAGTAGCTGATAAGTACTGGAAGAAGTAATTTACAAATCTTTATACCTTTCTCACACCAGTTGATTTAAAAGTATTTTTTTTCTTTTGGAGTACCTTTTGGATTTTTCATCACAATTGTGAATCTAAATTTAGCCCCAGGCGGTACTAATATTGGGCGAGGAGAGCACACCGTCCAGCTGGCTACCTGCAGCAGCTCTAGAGGGTTGTGATGGGCATTACTTCTGTTGCTGCTGCCTCTAGCCTCCTTCTGCTCCATAAGGGTACGTGCACAGAATTTCCGCAGCGACTTCAAGGTGATTCCACTGGACGCCCTCCCCTTGAAGTTCAACCGCTTTATAGACTCAATGATACGTGCTGGTGGAATTAACATGTCAATTCTCAATTTTCATGTCAGTTTTTGTCCCCCAGTATAAGCTCTGGGCACCTGCTCAGGCCATGGCATTTAGGGTTGTTTGCATTGTCCCATAGACTTTAGTTTGTCCTATACCATCTTTGCATGCCAGTCCGCAGTTGTGGACTGCAAATTACAGATGAGTGAACAAGGCCTTATACAGCTTCTAATGTAATGACCTTTGTGACCAGCTCACGTTACAGCAATCACCCTTCTATCCTGTTGGCCACAGTACAGCTCATAAGTGCCCAATGGTATCTGCAAGCGAAAACTAATGTTATAATATGGATTCAAATTCCTTGGAAAGCAATAGACCAAGATACTAGTCCGGCACGTTTTTGACTGTCATTGCTGAGAGGCTTCAACAAGATGTCCAACATGATCATGATCATTATAGACAGCCATTATTAGCAAATATTGGATGTCTTTTTGACAGCCGCTAGCAAAGACAGCAGAAAAATCCTGTAGTGTGAACTTAGCCTAAGGCCACATTCACACAGTTTAATGGCCGTTGTCTAACAGTACTGCTACATTGAATAGTAGTTTATGGAACCACGGCCGTAGTGTATACACTATGGCTGGGGTTCTCTGTGGCCGCACAAAATAATTGAAAGTTCTATTTAGTGAGGCCGCTATTCAGTGAACAGTGGCCGTACAAGATAGCCTGTGCTCACAGTGTAAAGTATGGCTCCCGGATGTACTTTACATTGTGGTCTATGGCAAATTGAAGTGCGGGAAAACCCTAATGTGTGTCCACATCTACAATTAGAAAAACATAGTTGCTTTCTACCAAAAACAACGCCACCCCTTTCCTCAGGTTGCATCTGGTATTACAACTCAACTCCATTCACGTCAATAACTGAGCTGTAATAGCGCACACAATATATTTTTTATTCTGGATAACCTCTTTCACTGCTGCCAACTCTCTTTTATTACTAAATTAGAGAAATAATTTTATTTTTCTAATTATATGTTTCATTAAATAGGTTTTATTCTGGTACTTTATGAGGTTCCCCAGAAAGGTGACCACAGGCTCCGAGGCCCCAGAGATTCTGGGATTGAAGTGAAGAAAACACATACAACAGTTTACCTTAAGACCTTGTTTACAGAGCGGATCCTAGAGGTAGAACATGCATGAAGACTGACTAATAAAGCTTTACTTTACATTGACTTATTACATCTGAGCCACTCCAGTGCAGTGTAATTTTTATTATAATCACAAAAGGTAAATTCTTTTATGCTTCTTATTTCATTAAAGAGGTTGTTTGACAAAAATTTACTACACTGCTGCTGTTATATAGACAACAAAAAAGAGGCTATTCTCACCTCTCTGTGCTCCCCCGGTGTCCTAGAGCCCTAGTAATTGTGCAAATTATCCTTATACCGTTCGAAATTAAACAACAATCATTTTGAATAAATGCAGGCAACGATTAACCGGCCAACGAGAAACCGTTCATCGTTCATTTGGTGCTGACACCAAAATCATTGTTAATCATTCGCTGTAATTCCGCATTTGTTCATTATTCGTTCAGTGTAATTCCACATCGTTCGCTTTCTTGCTGGGATCAGATGGAGTGAACAATTGTAGTTACGACTATCTTTCTGTGTAATATGGTAGCAGTAGAGCGAATTCTCAGCAGCAACCAACTGGAACAGGAAACAACCTTCCAAACGAGCCTGGCGCAGGTGTAGGGAAATCCAGTATATCATACACCACCAAGGAGAATCTCCAAGCGGTATTATATAACAAGCAGTATTCAGAGACGCAACGCGTTTCGGCTCACAAATAAGATAGAGCCTTCCTCAGGCATGTGACATATGGTGAAAGATTTCAGCTGCGATCAGCAGGAGACACCAGAATACAGACACGGGGAGCATGGAGAGCTAAGCATAGCCTAAGCAGCAGGGTATTAAAAGTTGCCGGATAACCCCTTTAAGATTCACACGAAGGTTTTTATAGTTTGTGGCATGAATAAGTATCTAGATCATGCCTGTATTATTGATAAGGTGTGCACCAAACAAAGCGATACATAGTTGCAACCTATACAATGTGTAAACAATATATCAGTTGTGTATTCTTTGGATTGTGTCTGTCTAGTATGGTTTCCCTAATAGACTTAATATGATATATTTATTTTAGTGCATAATATATGTAAGCATGGAACCACCACAAATGACTGAAGAGATGACATGTTGGATGGACAAGGCCTTCCAAATGGTATGTGAACTCCTTTATAATAAGTTATTGTGGTTGGACCTTATCTGGCATACTATATTAGTACTTCCAGGGGTACCAGTCAAGTAAGAAGTAAGTAGTTAAGTACTGAAATACTACTTTACTCCTAAGAATCACAAATGGGGGCTTCATGATCACAATTTAAACTTAAGCTCTACCTTAAGGTGGTACTCCAGTGAAAAGTGTCAGAAAGTTATGTTATAGTTGTAATTTACTTTTATTTAAAAATTTCCAGTCTTTCATTACTTATCAGCTGTTGTATGTCCTGCAGGAAGTGGTGTATTCTTTCCAGTCTGAGACAGTGCTCTCTGCAGCCTCCTCTGTCCATGTCAGGAACTGTGTGGATTTGCTACTGCTCTGGACAGTTCCTGACATGGACAGAGGTGGCAGCAGAGAGCACTGTGTCAGACTGGACAGATATGCCACTTCCTGCAAGGTATTGTACTGGAAGACAAGATTACAAATCTATATAACTTTCTGACACCAGTTGATTTAAAGACCAATTTTTTTCACCAGAGTACCCCTTAAAATCAACTTGTCATGAAAATCTAGCTTGTTTGGAATCACTAGTGTTTTTTTATTTTTTTGTTCACATATTTTCTTCTTTTTCTTTTTTTTAGTGTAGAACAACTATTGCTAATATTAGTGTCACACATAATGTGGCCGCAGCTTTGGGTTGGTATTATGGGAGCCACACTGGGATTCCTTGTAGTTGGACCCAAACTTAGGGTCCTATTCCACGGGCCGAGCAGGGCCCGATCAACGATGTAAACGAGCGCTGATCTGCTAGATCGCCGCTCATTTACTGGGCCTATTCCACGGCCCGATAACTGTTGAGCAAGGGCTGCAGGGACATCGTTACCAATGTCCTTGCAGCCCTTGCAGCATACATTACCTGCAGGGCTTCTCCTCCGCTCTGTCTTCCTCCCCAGGTCCCGCGTGCTCTAGCTTCAGAATGGCCTGTCAGCTGACAGGCCACTCAGCCAATCACAGGCCGCGGTGGTCCCGGCCTGTGATTGGCTGAGCGCTCCTTCAGCTGACAGGCCATTCTGAAGCTAAAGCGTGTGGGACCCGGGGAGGAAGACAGAGCGGAGGAGAAGCCCTGCAGGTAATGTATTGTGCTTCTCAAATCGTCGGTCGCCCGCCGCGCACCGCTATTCCACTGAAGCGATGCGCAGTGGGGGAACAATGATTTTAGGTCTGGCCCTAAATGAACGATCAGCCGATAACTCGATCATCGGCTGATCGTTCTCTCTATTCCACCAAGCGATTATCAGACGAATCGGGCCATTTCGGCGGATTATCGTTCCTGTGGAATAGGGCCCTTAGTCCAGCATTGAACCGTGTGATGATCTGAATTGCAGTTCAGTGGGGCCACAAGTATCCAGGTGCTGTAGCCATTATAAGGCTAGGTGTTTTTCTGTGGTTTGGATCACTGCTGGTTTTGGCTAATAATACTGACAGAAAAAACTCAGTTTAAGGTTACAAACCCACTTGCCGGATCTGCAGCGAGTCTCCTTGCTGCGGTTTTGCAGGGAGACTCGCTGCAGATCCCGGCCCTATACTTTCAATAGCAGAGAAACTCGCAGCAGGGATGTACATCCCTGCTGCTATTTTGTCTGCAGCCCGCCCCATTAACCCCCCGGCCGCCGGACATTATACATTACCCGGTCCCCGTTCCTGCTTGCTTCGTGCCGGGAGCCGCCGAAGCAAGCAGGAGCCGGGATCAGGTAATGTATATCCTGCCCGCCCCCCTGCAGCCCCGATCGCCCCCAGCCCCCGGACGCACGATCGCCCCCCAGCCCCGCAGCCCCTGGCCGCACGATCGCCCCCAGCCCCCGGCCGCACGATCGCCCCCAGCCCCCGGCCGCACGATCGCCTGCAGCCCCCGGCCGCATGATCGCCCGCAGCCCCCAGCCCCGCAGCCCCCAGCTGCACGATCGCCCGCTGGGGGCGATCGTGCGGTCGGGGGCTGCAGGGCTGCAGTCGATCGTGCGGCCGGGGGCTGCGGGCGATCGTGCGGCCGGGGGCTGGGGGCGATCGTGCGGCCGGGGGCTGGGGGCGATCGTGCGGCCGGGGGCTGCGGGGCTGGGGGCGATCATGCGGCCGGGGGCTGCAGGGCTGGGGGCGATCGTGCGGCCGGGGGTTTGGGGCGATATACATTACCTGATCCCGGCTCCTGCTTGCTTCAGCGGCTCCCGGCACGTTCCGCCTGGCCAATCAGTGCGCTGCCCCGCCGCAGCGCACTGATTCGCCGGGCGGCCCGTGAAGACACCGGGAGCCCCGAAGCAAGCAGGAACGGGGACCGGGTAATGTATAATGTCCGGCGGCCGGGGGGTTAATGGGGTGGGCTGCAGACAAAATCGCAGCAGGGATGTACATCCCTGCTGCGAGTTTCTCTGCTATTGAAAGTATAGGGCCAGGATCTGCAGCGAGTCTCGCTGCAAAAACGCAGCAAGGAGACTCGCTGCAGATCCGGCAAGTGGGTTTGTAACCTAAAAAGCTTTTTACTGTGCAAACCAGCCTAAATGAAAACTGTGCACCTGTGAGCTTGATGCTTTTATAATGCTGCGTTTAGACGGAGCGATAATTCGTACGATTAATGATTTTGAAGTAACCATTTTTTTTTATAACGATCAGCGTTTAGACGGAGCGATATGTCGTATGGAAAAATCGTTTTGCGATCGCTTAAGCCTATCACGCACATAGGTTAAATCAGTGAACGACTGTTTACACGGAACGATCTGCAAATTTTTTACGAACGACGATTTAAGAACATGTTGTAAGATCAAAATGAACGATTTCTCGCTCATCGTTTGATCATTCGCTGCGTTTACACGTACAATTATCGTTCAAAATCGATCGTTATAATGCAAATTCGAACGATAATCGTTCCGTGTAAACGCAGCATAAGATACTAAATGGGGATCAGAAGATGTGCAGCTTGCTGATGGTTTCCTGCTGACAATGCTGTATGGACATTGTTCTAATGTATTGTTGCCTATAATGTAATGTTTAATGTTTTCAGGCTCAAGATGCCTTGGATAATGGTGAAGTCCCTGTTGGATGTCTCCTGGTCCATGACCAACAGATTGTGGGACAAGGAAGGAATGAAGTCAACGAAACAAAAAATGTATGTCTGTTCAGAATTCATAGAATTTCATTCTATTTAATTACATTCTATTTAATCAATGTAGTATGCTTGTAAGGGCAGAGTTGCCAACAGTCACGGTTTTGGAGAGACAGTCTTGGCAAAATCATGTCCTGGGAAAGCGTTTTCCTCCTCCTCATGCCTTTAACTATAAGCATTTCTAATGAGCACTGATACTTAAACCATACCCCCCATTAGAAGTGTTTATATGAGCAGCAGGAAGTCTCTGCACTGCTGTGTAGCATCCAGCATGGGTCCTGACAGGCATCACTGTGGCTCCTCTAGTGTGCATGCTAATTCCCATCATCGACAGGGGTCATGTGTTCTGAAAAGGGGGCGCTACTGCAAAACAGCCCTGGGGGCAGCTCTCAAAATTGTATATATTCATTGTAGTATTCCTGTGATCTGTAAGGGGTATATGGTATAAATGATAGGAAAAACGCTAACTTAAAGACCTATCACCTTTAGTCTAGAGCTACACAGCAACTTTGGCTACAACACAGGAATATAGGCAAAGATCGCCATGCTAATGTAATGTAAAGTAGCAACCAAGACCAGGAATCCATCTGGATGGATTTCAAGAGATTATCAGGTTGCAATTGTGGCCATTTGTGGCTCACAACTAAGTATCCACTTACATTAGCTGCAATACAGCATGATAAGGAATGTGACACAGTTGTCTCTTCCTGTGTTTCCAATGTAGTGCCCCAGTGTAGCCCCAGCCTAAAGGAAGCTTCATGAAAATAGAAAGAAAACCTCTCCTGCTCTGGACAGTTCCTGACATGGACAGAGGAGGCAGCAGAGAGCACTGTGTCAGACTGGACAGAACACACCACTTCCTGCGGGGCATACAGCAGCCGATAAGTAAGAGATTTTTTAATAGAACTAATTTACAAATATATATAACTTCTTGGCGCCATTTGATCTAAAAAAAGAAAAAAATTGGAGAAGGGTCATTGATCTTGAGATTTATTAATTGCCAGAGTTGGAGTCAGGCAGAAGTTTTTCTTTTCAAAAGGAGGAAGATTGGCTTCTAGATCATGTTTTGTTTTTTTGCCTTTCTCTGGATTAATACTTAGTAGTAGTAGACACCAAAAAAAGTATCCCGACTGTCTCCTGAGACACTCCACGATAGATCACCGCTGTATGAAGGTGCTATAGGCTTAATAGAAACAGTAGAAATCTTCCTAATAGGGAACCATGAAGAAACAGAAAGCCTTAGCACCCTTCGCCTTCAGCAATAGTGTTGTTTATTTAGCGAGCCATCAGGTGGTAACATGTGAATACTGAACAGGCTACAGCTGTTTTACACGTCACAGGCTGTGACGAAGCACGCTGTGACATGTAGGCTGTTCAGTATTCACGTGTTACCACCTGATGGCTCGCTAAATAAACAACACTATTGCTGAAGGAGAAGGGTGCTAAGGCTTTCTGTTTCTTCATGGTTCCCTTTAGGGTAATAGGATGAATTGGATGGGTGGATGTCTTTTTTCAGCTGTACAAACTGGGAAAACTGAGTATTTTTTGCAATTCACTTGGTTCAGGATATGAATGAAATATTTTTTTTTTTGGGGGGGGGGAGGGTCTCGTGGCTGGGGGAAGTTGTCTTTAACGCTGTTCGCCCTGTGGTAAAACTGACATGTTATCTATGTTTCTCAGGTTAGGACAGTTGCAATGATAGACAACTTATATAACTTTTATTTTACTGCTTTAAAAAAGTCAACTTTTATTAAACATTATTAAATGTGCTTGAAATTGCTCTATTCTGTTTCTTAGAAAACTTTTATTTTTTGTTATTAAAGGCTATTTAAGGTGTAATTTTTTTATGAATATGTGACTGGATTTAAAGAGCAATACACAACAATCACTGAGCTCAAGGTGATCAGCAAAGAAATCCAATGGAGTACTCAACCAAGAGTCTCCATTGATACATTACCTCCTAAAAAATTTAAATATGCAAAAAATATGGGAATAGCCTAGGGCTGGGCGATAATGGCCTAAATCAATATCGCGGTTTATCGTACATGTAGCCGCGGTAACGATAAATCGAACGATAATTATGACACGCCCCTTTTAAAGCCACGCCCCTTTCGAAAACCCCATTTTCCGATGGTAATACAAACGTGAATTTATTCCATATAACAATATGCAGCAAACTTCACAAGTAATACACAATGTTTTGGCGTCTCCTACGCCATTTTCAAGTGCCACTGTATATATATACTATATATACAGTATATATTCCGATGATAGATAGATAGATAGATAGATAGATAGATAGGAGATAGATAGATAGATAGAGATGGATAGATAGGAGATAGATAAGAGTCCTATCTATGTGTGTCCTATCTATCTATCTATCTCCTATCCATCTACCTACCTATCTATCTATCTATCTATCTATCTATCTATCTATCTATCTATCTATCTATCTATCTATCTATCCATCTCCCTATTTCCTATCTATCTCCTATCTACTCCCAGTCACTCAGTGGCTGCAGGGGGTCAGGTATAGGTGGACAACTCCTTGCTCCCCCGGGCACCGCTCTCTCTCTCCCGCATAGGAATCCTCGGCCCCTGTCACTTAGTGATGTAGCACATATATCCGGGCAGAGCCTCACACACGGCTTCTTCCAGCACTGACAAAAGATAACAGGGCTCCGAAGATTCCTGTGCGGGACAGAGTGCGGTGGCCAGTAAAGCATGGAGGTGCTGACCCATACCTGACCCCAACTGTATGTGCGGGAGAGGGGGGGGCAGGGCTCACCGTGCAGCTTCCAGAGAAGCTAGGAGAAGTGAGCCGCCCGGCAGCAGCAGTGCTGAGCACACACTGGAGGAGACGCTGCCTCCTGTGCGCAGCCTGTCACATCTCCAGCCTTCCTCTCCAGTCCCCCGCAGCAGGATCTTCCATCCCTTGCCCTGCACCAGTATTTGTGGCTTGTGGCTCGGGAGGTAAATCGGAAGATCAGCTTTCTAGCCCCCACCTCTCCACCCGGCCACGGTGGTATGCGGGTGAGGCCGGCGCTGTACTGCTGCTGCACTGTCAGCGTGCACCCAGGCCCCCGAGTAGTGATAGCAGCCTTGGGGTCCATGGGTGCAGTAGCAATTGATGCGGGTGAGGGGGCGGGGCCATGCGGGGGCCGGCCGGCGCTGTACTGTACACTGTCGATCTGGATGTAACAGCCTGTTACCACCACACAGGGGGTCTGGGTGCACGCTGACAGTGCAGCAGCAGCTTCCATCCAGAACAATAGTGTACAATACAGCGGC
Organism: Dendropsophus ebraccatus; assembly: GCF_027789765.1. Classification (NCBI taxonomy): domain Eukaryota; kingdom Metazoa; phylum Chordata; class Amphibia; order Anura; family Hylidae; genus Dendropsophus; species Dendropsophus ebraccatus. The sequence goes on from NC_091459.1 coordinate 58,867,821, forward strand.
GGCCGGCTCCGCCCCCTCACCCGCATACCATCGGCAGTCCCGTACCAAACTCTATCACTTATCACTACACAGGGGCCGGGCCTGGGTGACAAGCCGCTGCCATCTTACCGCCTGTGGCGCACATCCAACTGCCAGCCCGCGCGAACACAAGAAAGCCCACCCGCACGCAGCCAATAAAAAGGAGGGCTGCAGAGGCGGTACGTGGGCGACGCAATACGGGTGTAGGGGGGGATTGGCTGGCCAAGCACATTATTAATTAGAGACTGCTTCCAGGTCCCCCCTCCCCCAGCAGCAGAATAGATTATTCTTAATGCCTCCTGCATGGTCCGGACAGCAATTAGGCGGCGCCAGGAAGACGGGGAATACAGAAAATACCGCAGATACCGTCCTGGCCAAGTTGAGGTCGGTTAACCGACGCCAGTGACGGTATCGGTATTTTCACGGTATACCGCCCAGCCCTAGAATAGCCTAATATTCCGCCTGGGAAAGAAACCTGCTGCTAAGGGGTGCCTCCCAGTCGGGAGATCACCAAACCCCCGCCGGGACCCCGCTCTGAACGGCACCGCTCACGGCTGCAATCTGCAGCCGGGCAGAGCCTCTATTAGCCGGATGGGGTCCTGTTGCCGCGCCGGCTAATTAAGCACTTCAATGCAGCTGTCAAACCTCACAGCTGCATTGAAGTGCTTTGTACTGGACGGATAACACCTCCCCCCCCCCCCCCCCCCCCGCGATCGGTTCTTCGAAATGACGCTGATCCCGGCTCGGCAATAGATTGCTGTGGCCTGCAGCAGGCCAAAGCAATCTATGACCGATCTAATCGATCTTTGCTGTGTATATACACAGCATTGATCTCTATGAGAGATCAGTGCTGTGTATATGCAAGTCCCCCAGGGGGACTTCTAGTTAATGTAAAAAAAAAAAAAAAGTGTTTTTATTAATAAAAAAAATCCCCTCCCCTAATAAAAGTCCAAATCACCCCCCTTTTCCCATTTTACAAATATAAATTAATAAATAAATAAATAAACATATTGGGTATCGCCGCGCACATAATTGCCCGATCTATTAAATTATCACATTCCTGATCTTGCACGGTAAACTGCGTCAGTGCAAAAAAATTGCGCATTTTTGGTCGTATCAAATCCAGAAAAAATGTAATAAAAAGTGATCAAAAAGTCGTATATTCGCAATCAAGGTACCGATAGAAAGAACACATCATGGCGCAAAAAAATGGCACCTGACACAGCCCCATAGACCAAAGGATAAAAGCGCTATAAGCATGGGAATAGAGCGATTTTTAGGAACATATATTTGTTAACAATGGTTTGAATTTTTTAAAAAGCCATTAGATAATATAAAAGTTATACATGTTACATATCGTTGTAATCGTAACAACTTGAGGAACATGCATAACAAGTCAGTTTTACCATAGGGCGAACGGCGTAAATGCAAAACTCCCCGAAATCAAAACAAATTCGTTTTTTTTTTTTTCAATTTGACAGCGCAAATTATTTTTTTCAGTTTTCGCAGCATATTTTATGGAAAAATAATGCCTGTCATTACAAAGTACAATTGGTTTCGCAAAAAATAAGCGCTCATATAAGTCTCTAGGTGAAAAAATGCAAGAGTTATAGACTTTTAAACATAAAATGGAAAAAGCAAAAGAGCAAAAACGAAAATTGGCTTTGACCTTAAGGGGTTAAAGTCCCACCTTGGCTGCCTAACTCATTTGCGAGTATTGAGACATGACAAGGGAAATAGCAAAGCAAGGCATCAATCCACATACACTTCATCAGTTTGGAGTAGGATTATTATGAGCAATACCCTGATTGCTCAGAGAGATCAATTTAGTACATATGTACTGCATTGATACATTTTATCATGGCTTGATTTCTTTAGCCTGCTAGAGACAGGCTGAAGCAATCCCAGATGTCGGGCAGCCCCAGAGGCCTTGCAAAGGCCGTGGGCTTTACTGACATTGGATCAGCTCCCTGTGATCCTGCTGCATGGAGCTGATTCAGCCAGTGGATCACCAATGCATGTATGTTATTACTACAGAGCGGGCTCACTACGATGCAGCCAGAAGATATTGTGTTGCTGTAGGTAAGTGATGAATATGTCTGTTAGCAGCAGAGCCGGGTGCATACACATTGGCCCAGATTCACATTGGCCCAGACTCCATCAACCTTTATGTTATCTGAGCTGTGATTGGTTGCTGTGGGCTGGTGAGGTTTTTGATTGTTTCACCAATATGATCTGCTCCCATACATGAAAGAACATTATCTAAAATGTATGTTCCCTATAAGTTTAAAATACTTGATTATCCTTGTAATAACTTTATTTCACGTTCCTAATGTTGCAGGCTACGCGTCATGCAGAAATGGTGGCAATTGATCAGGCATTGGAATGGTGTGAGAAGAATAGCAAGAGCTCTATAGAAGTTTTCCAGAACACCATCTTGTATGTGACGGTGGAACCGTGCATCATGTGTGCCGGAGCACTCCGCTTACTCCGTATCCTTCCTATATTACAAAGATCTTTATTCTGTAAATCTTAACTAAAGACTTCTGTTTCTAACGATGGCTTTGAAAGGTGGAGCCCCCTATGTGTAAAACAGAGCTTGTCACTTAACAAGTTACAGACATATAGCAAACCTATAGATTTAGGAGCTGTGTGATATACTCTACCAGTAATCCTAGTTCAATGCCAGAGAGAACCCTCCACAGTTGCAGGATGTATGGTTATGATATCGCTTATGAACTAGGCAGGAGTACCTGTAACAGGAGACTTTCTCTTTCCCATAGTTTGATGTTCCATTTCCAGGAATTTGCAGATAAGATTTCATCTTCAGTCTTCAGATCTAATCCGTGCCCTGCCCTTTGTACAGTTGTTAACCTTTAAACTATGTTGCCATGTTTGTTAGTTAAATTATTGCAGACAATAACTACGAAATCTCCATTTACAATTGTAATTAAAGAGACACTTCTTCTATTACAAAATCTACAGTCTTCAAGTACTTATCAGCTTCTGAATGCCCTGCAGGCAGTGGTGTATTCTTTTCAGTCTGACACAGTGCTCCCTGCTGCCTGTCAGGATCTGTCCAGAGTAATAGCAAATTCCCATAGAAAACCTCTCGCTGGACAGTTCCTGGCATGGACAGAGGTGGCAGCAAAGAGCACTGTGTCAGACTGGAAAGAATACATCACTTTCTGTAGGAAATACAGCAGCTGACAAGTACTGGAAGGCTGGAGATTTTTTAATAGAAATAAATGACTATTTATTTAAATTATTTGAATAAAGCTTAGACTTATGCTGCGTTTACACGGAGGGATAATTCGCCCAATTGATCGTTTAACGATTTTGAAGCAACAATTTGGGTTTTATAACGATCAGCGTTTAGACAAATAAATTGTTAGAAAATTTGTAAGAAAAAAGGTTATTGCGATAGTTTTTAACATCGCTTAAGCCCATCTTTCACATAGGGTGAATCTTTGAAAGACTGTTTACACAAGGCGATCTGCAAATTTTTAGCGAACAACGATTTGAGAACATGTTGAACGATTTCTCGCTCGTCACTTGATCGCTTGCTGTGTTTACACTGAACAATTATCGCTCAAATGCGATCGTTATTGCGAAAATTTGAATAATAATCGTTCCATGTAAACAGCATAAGTTTTAACCCCTGCAAGCTGTAGCGATTTTTTTTTCTGCCATAACTTTTTTGTTTTACTGTCAAAGACCCACACGAGGGGTTTCTGTCCAGTGACATTTTTGTTTTTTTGCAGGGCATATATGTTTTTTTTAACCCTCTATTTTACCATGTATTGCAAAACAGTGTAGTGAAAACCAAAATGCAGTGCACTAGTATATGGAGTGTTTATTATGATTGTGGGCAGGCAACCCGAGGCAATGGTCACTTAGTACTTCACACATATCTGATAATTGGGTGTTTAGAACCTGTTTTAAAAGTAATTCCATAAAGTTTCCTCTCAAAACTCACTAAAGCCTTCATCCCCGCAGCTTTTAAGGGGGAACTATCAGCAGGTTAGATGAATCTAACCTGCTGATAGCCCCCTATAGCACTATACCTTCCACTTCGACGCTGGTCCTGTGCTGTTAGTCGGGGTAAACTCTGCACCCTTAGGAGCACTGTAGCATCATCCAGCCCGCCTCTTCTAATGATAATAATGGAGGGGGTGGACCGGATGACGCAGCAGTGCTCCTAATGGTGCCCTGGAGCAGAGTTTACCCTGACTAACAGCGCAGGACTGGCGCAGAGGAGGAAGGTTACTTACATACCTTCCTCCTCAGTGTCCCTGGTGCTATGGTGCTATAGGAGGCTATCAGCAGGTTAGGTTTGTCTAACCTGCTGATAGTTCCCCTTTAAGGCTCTAACCTTTGCTGAAATATACCTAAATGCATTCTTAACAATAACTTGGGAATTCCTCTTGTGGTGTACGGTTGCCGTAATGAACGGTTTGGTGGATGCGGATCAGTTCTGAATGTTGCTGAAGATGATATACCAAACACAGGAGCGCCATTTAAGGTATGAGGATCCATTGTCATTACATTGCCAAACAATTCCTTTACTGCAAAAAAATCTTTGCATGTATGCCTTTTGAAAGGATAGGAATTCTACAAAGTGGTGCCCAGCTGTTCAATGGACCACTATGCAATCAGTGGTGGTCATAGAGGTTTATGAGATGGCAATGTTCGTTTAAATGATAGTCTTCCCAGGAGTTTGGTCTCATACTGTGACTTTATCTATTGGGCCAGTACCAGAACTGTGACAATGTGGGACACAATTATTATGAAGTGTGCTTCACAAAGAATGAATATATATATATATATATGTGTGTGTGATATGTCTCGTCTCTCCCTCGCCCACTTGACTGACACCTGGAAGCTGAGTCCCAGCAGGATCAGGTATGGGAGAAGAGCAGAGGTGTTACAGCTTCCTGCTCTTCAGGAGCTCAGGAAAGCCTCTTTGACTCTTTGTACTATAGAATGAAAGCATTTTTGTACATTCTGAAAGCACAGACAGATATATAAAAGGTACCAAGTGTCCGAACGGCAGTCTAACAGTGTCAGCAGTTTGGAATCTTAATGGCAACAGACGGATTCTATTTAACCTCTTAAGGACATATGACGTACCCGTACGTCATATGTCTCTAGGAGGTGTTCAGAGCGGGGCCGCACGGCGACCCTGCTCTGAACCGCCGCGATCCCGGGTGTCGCGTGTAGCCCGGGACTGCAGCTATTAGCGGGCACGGTCTGATCGCCATGCCCGCTAATTAGGTAATCGGAGGCAGCTGTCAAAGTTGACAGCTGCCTCCGATTACCAGGGGCAGCCGTTCCCTGGTGTCTAGTGGGGGAGATCGAACGTCCTGGAGGAGCGATCTCCGTGTGTGGTGCCGGCCGGGGTCCGCTCCAAGATAGTGCCGACCCCGGCTCGGCACTCGTTTGTTTTCGGCTGCAGCAGCCGAAAGCAAACGTGTGCCGATCTCATTGATCTTTGCTGTATTACTATACAGCAAAGATCTCAATGAGAGATCAAAGTGTATATACTAGAAGTCCCCCAGGGGGCTTCTAGCATATGTGTAAAAAAGAAAAAAAAAAAAGGATTGTTATTAGTAAAAAGCCCCCTCCCCTAATAAAAGTCTGAATCACCCCCCTTTCCCCATGTTTTAAATAAAAGTAAGTAAATAAATAAACATGTTTTCTATCGCCGCGTGCGTAATCGCCCGAACTATTAATTAATCACATTACTGATCTCGCACGGTAAACGGCGTAAGCGCGAAAAAATCCCAAAGGGCAAAATTGCGCATTTTTTGTTGCATCAAATCCAGAAAAAATTTAATAAAAAGCGATCAAAAAGTCGTAAATGCGTAATCAAGGTACCAATAGAAAGTAAACATCATGGCGCAAAAAATGACACCTGACACAGCCCCATAGACCAAAGGATAAAAGCATTATAAGCCTGGGAATGGAGCGATTTTAAGCAACGTATATTTGTTAACAATGGTTTGAATTTTTTACAGGCCATCAGATACAATAAAAGTTATACATGTTATATATCGTTTTGTTTTTTTTTTAAACACATTTTTATTGTTTTTTCAAGACCACATCCGCAGAACAAATACAGAAATGGTATCGGGTAAACCCAATACACCAAACTAAATGCATACATGTGTTCACAAGCAATTACAAACAGGTGTAATCAAAAAGGATAAAACAGTTATATATCGTTTTAATCATAATCATAACAAGTCAGTTTTACCCCAGAGCGAATGGCGTACAAACACATACCCCCCAAATAAAAGAAATGTGTTTTTTTTTTTTCATTTTCACCACACTTTGAATTTTTTTCTGGTTTTGCAGTGTACTTTATGCAAAAATTCAGCCTGTCATTGCAAAGTACAATTAGTGACGCAAAAAATAAGGGCTCATATGGGTTTCTAGGTGGAAAAATGCAAGTGCTATGGACTTTTAAACACAAGGAGGAAAAAACGAAAACGCAAAAACGAAAATTGACCCCGTCCTTAAAGGGTTAAAACGAATGTAGCATCAGGTACATTGCTTTTTTTTTTTTTTTACCTTAGCCACTTGTGCCGGGATCCCGGTGGCGTAGTCCTTTTTTTTGTTTTAAACGCTGCCTGGTTTCCACACTCAGTGCCAGTTTTTTCCCTGAACACCAGCCCGGTCACTGGTCCCAGGCCCAGCGCACCCCCAGTGACCATATGCTCTCCCCTCTGTGACGTGGCTTTGTTGATTCTAATGAAACCAAGTCACAGAGGGGGAGGGGGTTTCGTGACACTATGGCCAAGCCTCACTGGAGGACAGTACTCCAGGCTGGTGCTCGTGAAAAGACCAGCGCAGGGAACTGGGCAACGTTTAAAAAAAAAAAAAAAAGAAGGACCATGCTACTGGGATCCCCGCACTGAGCAGCTAAAAAAAAAAAAAAGCGATGTACCTGATGGTACATTCTTTTTAAAGAGACTCTCCAGACCAGAAAATCATTATATTATACATCAGTAGAGTATACAACGCTGATTCTATATCTGCAATTTTTGTCTGTTTTTGTATTCATTTGCTATAAGCCCACAAATGAAGGAGTATAAGTAGTCCTCTCTATGCATCAACACAGTTTGTAGGCTTACAACGAGAAAACACAAAGGATTAGAAAGACGCAAATTACAGATTTGGAATCATCCTTTATTCTACTTATAGATGACATTAGTTTAGGGTTTTGAGGAGGGTGGGTTGGAGGTGACATACTCCCTTTAAGCCACATTTACAAGAACCCCTTTGAGGCTGGACCCTAAATGTTATTCTAAAGCCAAATTTAGCACATGGTGTTTCTTTGGGGTCTAAAACACTGCGGCCAGGTGTTAACTGAGAGTCCCTATGGAATAATAAGACACAATACACACAGGATGTGTTTGTTCAGTTTTTTTTTTTATCTCTCAGCAGGACCTACGTTCTGCTGGCATTTTTCCCCTATAGACTCCTATAGGGAGGTAAAATGCTAGAAAAGGTGTCATGTCTGTATGCATGTTGTGTTCCCCTCCACACTCACACAATTCTCCAATAAAAAATTTGGAATCACATGACTTATAATGGAAAAAATGCAAGAATAGAATGCCAGAGGAACATAAAAAAATGCAGATAGTAATTTACACTGAAGTGTGAAGCTGGCAGGTTATTGTGGCATTTTATAAACCCCCAAAAAGTTGCATCCACAAAGCATAAAAAAGTCCATGATTGCATCTGTTTTTTTTAATCTGTGTCCATTTTTCCTGCGGATCCATTAAAATTGTACATTGCTAGTTATAATAGAGTGAACATCACATGGCTGACATCACATCCATATCTTACACAGACGTTAAATCTGTGGAATCCTTCAAAACAAAAACGGATCCCATAGACTTCTATTGGGAAATGTATGCCGCGACCCTGCTCTGCACTAGGACATGTCCTATTCCTTCGCAGCATGGATTGCAGATCAGCTGAAACTCGGGTCATGTGAATTAGCCCAATAGAAATCAATGGGCCCTAAAATTGCACATGACCAGGATGTGCAAATTACTTTTGACATGTCAAATACTTTTTTGTTGCATTTCCAATGTTTGATTCATTAATCTTTACAAATATTAGTCTAAAAGATAGCCAGTGCAAAGAGAGAATTAGTGATTTCTGGTCTGCTGTTTTAACAGTACATACCAGGATACAAAGCTGAGAAAGCTGTGGAGATGTTGAAGACCTTTTACAAGCAAGAAAACCCTAATGGTTGGTATCTCTATTCATTTACACACAAGATAAATGACTCATTCAATGAATTACTTTTTTTTTATTTTTTACTTTTAGCACCAAAATCAAAAGTCCGTAAAAAGGAATAAACAATATTTCCAATTAATTAGATGGCCGCTGTATGCGATGACTGCTTCTGCCTGAAGAAGAGGTCTAAAACTCCTTGAGACATTGTGCTTTATGCTGCATACATCCTTGTCATCCATTGTGAGCTCATGACTTTGTCCTTGGCTGTCACATTTCCTCCTCCTATACTGCTGTTTTCTACTGGTGTTCTTTTTGTAATAAAACTGTTCTGGAATGACAGAGTGACGATTTAAGGTTTCTTTTTCAGTGTGTTTACACTTATGAATTACTTGCCAACCAGATGGCAACACCAATACATTTTAGACCAGAAGATGTCAGCACTGCTACATCTCACACATGCAGTATTATCTAGGTCTTTGCATTTACAAATGGAAATACAGTGGTGCCTTGGATTGCGTGCATAATTCGTTCCGGGACCGTGCTTGTAATCCAAATCTACTCTTAAACCAAAGCAAAACTTACCATAAGAAATCACTGAAATGCAGACAATTGGTTCCACACCCCAAAAATAATGATTTTTTTATTCTGAGTAACATGTAAAACAAATACAACAAAGATTTAGAAACAGCAGAATATGTAATATTATAAGTTACTGTACAGTATAGCAATCAGCATGTGGTGTATAATGTATAGTAACTGCATAAACCTGAAGAAACAGCAGTTTGTAGATACAGAATGGAACTGCAGATCTCCATAATGGCGAGGATGGGAAACACAAGGGCAGACAGAGACTGCAGGGAGCAGGAAGGAATGAGCAGAGCAGATGTGGGCACAGTATAGCAGCGCTCTCTGTCCGGGGAGAGAGGGGTTACAGCTATGGAGAGATTACCCCCCACAGTCCTGTCCCCTGATGCAAGCCTCAGCCTGAAGTGGATCTGCTATGATATGGAAGGTGAGGGAGACTTCCTGGGTCAGAATTCAGTGCTGTAGACCCCACTATGCAGACCATGCCCCTCCCCTGCTCCGCCTCCCACCCAGTACAAGGAGATCTTAAACCAAAGCAATGCTCTTAAGTCACGATTTTGAAAAACTGTGAGCTCTTAAACCAAAACGCTCTTAATCCAAGTTACTCTTAAACCAAGGTACCACTGTATCTTGTTTTGACTTTTTAATTTATATTTGGTACATATGATGATAGTATGAGACAGCTAGATATCAAATGTTAGACACCTGATTTGTCCTGGTGAGCTATGCACATTTATCTTAACATTTGTAACCTCATATATATAAGTTATGGTACGAAACCTTTATTGTAGCACCATAGAACTCTAAACCCTCGGCTTTACGCCGAGCAGCCATCATTTGAGACAGACTGGTTGCTAAAAAATACATTGCCTTATATTTGCATCCATATGGGTTTAGCCAGGTTATTTGGATAAAGTTTAGGGGTGTAAACTGAATCTTTTCTCCAGGTATAGGAAGCCTAGCTATGCATTTGCTTTAAAGAGGCACTGTCACAATTGTTTTTAACCACTTCAAGAGCCCATTGATGCAAATTAATGCAATGTTCCTCCCCGCCTTCTAAGAGCCACAGCGCTTTTAATTTTCCACCTACAGGGCTGGTTGAGGTGTCATTTTTTGCACCATGATCTCTAGTTTTATTAATATCATATTGGTGTAACAGAAAAACTTTGATCGTTTATTATAGATTTTTTTTCCTGATAAATAATTTTAAAAAATCAGCAATCTTGATGTGTTTTTTTTTTTTTTTTTTTGTTTACGCCGTTCACCGTGCGGGAACAATAATGTTATCTTAGATAATAATCTTAGATAGATCAGACAATTCCGCACGCTACGACATACCATATGTTTATTTATTTTATATTTTTAGTTTTATAATGGAGGGGGTATTTTACATTTTTATTGGAGGGGGGGTTATAAGGCTTTTTTTTTTATACTTTTAAAAACCTTTATCTTTTTTAATTACACCATTTTTTGCAGCTTTTGCAGCTGCCTCTCATTATCCTCAGCTCCCGGGACACTGATGTGTGTGGGGCCACTGTCACTGCAGCAGTCCGACACACATCGGTCAGCCTCTGAAGTCAGGAATGTAGATATACATAGGAACGTATATCTACGTATAACTGACGTGAAGGGGTTAAAGAAATTTAAAGAATTTAACGTTTTCTATGTTTAAATCGACAGTATGAGACCGATGAGACCGGCCGTTCTGTGACCCGGCCGCTCTCTGAAAAAATCACCCGGCCGTCTGCATCTGAACTCCCCACTGCACACTATGGAGCGAGTGGCCGGGGCCGCCCGCTCCATTGTGTGCACTGACAGTGTTTTCTGCGGCCGTTATTTATTGAATAGCGGCCGCAGAAAACTGGCCGGAGTGTATACTATGTGTATACACTGTCTGGAATCCGATAAGCGGCAATGTTACATATATTTTCATAAAACCACGGCAGTTGTTGCACTCTGCAACAATTGCTGTAGTTTTACGAAAATATACATAGTGTGAACATTGCCTAACAGTGCCCCCCTAGTATATACATTTTATTACCAAACCTACAAACAATTATACAGCTGAAAACCCAAATTTATATTTAAAAAATCACTTTTTATTAATTTTCAATTAAAACACAAAATAATGACAAGAGAACAAATCAGCACTGGATTGGCAGAGCACATGGGCGACTATGTAGTAAGTGAAGGTAAAAGAGTCAGCTATAAGTTAGAGAAGACTACACACTGGGGGCATCATAATACAACCTCCCATTATAAGTGTCAGTACACAAAAGCCCAGTGCCATGCGTCACAACGTACATTTCGGCTGAACCCATCGATAAAGGCGTTCAGCCGAAACGTACGTTGGGGCGCACGGCACTGGGCTTTTGTGTACTGACACTTACTGTATAACAGGAGGTTGTATTATGATGCCCCCAGTGTGTAGTCTTCTCTAACTTATAGCTGACTCTTTTACCTTAACTTACTATATAGTGGCCCATGTGCTCTGTCAATCCAGTGCTGATTCGTTCTCTTATCATTATTTTGTATTTTAATTGAAAATTAATAAAAAGTGATTTTTTAAATATAAATTTGGGTTTTCAGCTGTATAATTGTTTGTAGGTTTGGTGTCAGTTTGGGCTGAGGTAAACCCCTACTATATTTTTCCCTATCATTATTTATGGCACTGGCCAATTATTTGAAGTGGGGAAGTATGTCTTACTGCGGAATATAAGTGATGGATACATTTTATTACCCCAGACAACCCCTAATGGATGATTGGTATCTAATGTTTTCTTTAGACCTCATTAATGTTCTATATGGTCACAATGTTATAAGCAAATAGTGATTATTGTCAAAAGAAATAAATCCATATTTACCTATTGGAGCAACATTGGTTAATGTGCTTGTGTGTCCTTGTCACAGCATCCCTCATCCTGGAGTATCACAGAGAGCTATGGTTGTGAAAGATGCCTGCGAGTGACATTGTGCACACAGAGGTTTGAGCTGAGATGCAGTTTGACACCTTTTCCGGCAGATAACAGGGTCTGCTGTCACTTCTAAGCCGTCTGCTAGCAGATAGGGGGAAAAAAACGCAGCAGGATTTATGACTGACCTGCAGAGAATCTTCACTACAATGCCCAGACACATAGGGAGGGCATATGTGCACAAGACAGACAAATAAATATTGTGTATAGAGTCCATTCAAATAATCAATCCTAAAGAAGAATATTGTACTGTGACCATTTCTGTGCTGTTAGATGCAAATACAGAATCTGATATCTGGTAACTATCTGTAATGAAAAGAATGTTGCCTGTTACAGCATTACTAAAATAAAAACACTGGAGACGCACATGGCCGCTCAGCTCTGGTGGTCATGCTGCGAGCCTGAAGTCTCACCTCCTGCTGCCTGTCCACAGAGTCGGGAGAGCCCAGTATTCAATCAGAAGATAGTGCCATGTTGAAGGTCCAAGCATTCAGAGATTGGGGGACATTAGATTACCCCATCACAGATGATGGGAGACGTAGTGGAGAAATTACAAAATTTTATTAGGATGATGTGTTTCAAAGTCAACCTCTTCATCAGATCTGATGAAGAGTGTTATGAAAGTATGTTCTATACATTCCAATAACTACAGACAGTTATGTGTATTCCTCTCATTCCACATTGGCTTGTACAATGGTTCAATCAAGGGACATATTCAGTGAGGTATGCCTAATCCCGCCAGCCAATCTGGGACAATTAATAACCCTAATGAACTGATGGACAGCTCTGAAATCTGAACTGAGTTTTGACTCTATAACATATGGCTGCATGTAGCAAGGACATACCTTGCTACATGGAGAATATCAGGCTACAGGGGGTACACCTGGTTAAATTGTGTGTATCTGGTTACAGGAAGGATACCTGGCTACATAAGCATAATACGTAAGCATACTAGCTACAGGTAGCATACCTGGTTAAATAGGGCATACATGGCTACAGAAGGAGGCATATCTGGCTACAGGGGATATCCGAAAGTCCACAAGGGAGTGTTACCTCCCCCACTTAGGCCCATAATTGCGGGCATTGGCTCTCTAAATGAGAATTTGTGTACTTGGGTGGACTCTCTTCTTCAACCCTTGGTGGTTAGAGTCCCAGGTTACATTCATGATAGCAAAGAGGTCCTCCGTGTTTTTGATAAATTCAAATGGGATAAAAACCACTCTTGGTTAACGTGTGATGTCACTGCTCTGTATTCTTCAATCCCACATGATATTGCTATAACAGCAGTGGCACATCACCTTTACAAATATAGCCCTCACACGGAGGATTGCTGTGAGTTAATTTTGGAAGTAATCAAATATTTGCTTTCTAACAATTTTTTCTCCTTTGACGAGGTTTTCTATCTTCAGCTGCTGGGCGCGCCGGTGGGGGCCAAATTTTCGCCCTCGCTAGCTAATCTGGTGATGGATTGGTAGGAGGAGGAGTTCATCTATTCAGACCAGAATACGTTTGGCGGTAGCATCGGGTGGTATGGGCGATACATCGACAACATACTTATTGTGTGGTCCGGCGATGTGTCGTCCATACCATCCTTTGTTGCGATGCTTAACCAAAATGAATGTAACCTACATTTCACACATGAGGTCTCTAATACTAAGATATCTTTTTTGGACATTGATCTCACGGGAAATCCCATAACAGGCAAAGTAGACACTGCCATCTATAGAAAACCGACGGCAGGCAACACGGTTTTACATGCCACGAGTCAGCACCCAAGACATACCATCCAGTCTATACCGGTAGGCGAGTTCATTAGAACTATTAGAGCTTGTTCCACTCCGGAGGCCACACAACGCCAATTACATGACACTGAACAGAGATTAAGGGACAGAGGTTACTCCACATTTACTCTCAATAGAGCTAAAAATATAGCAACCAATAAGTCCAGAGGGGACTTTCTTAAGAATAATAGAAAAACTTGTAAAGACAGATTCCACAAGGGAATATATTTCTGCACCCCCTACAGCAAGGAGTTCATGAAGATTACAAACATTGTACGAAAACATCTGGGCATTCTACGTCAAGATGAGGGTCTAGCGTGGGTATTAGATGAAGGTGGTGACTTCGTCTCCCGAAGGGGACCCTCTCTTGGCAGTTTACTTTCTCCCAGTCTGTTTATTAGCACCAAACGAACTCGAAGCCTAAGACTCAATAGACAAGTAGGCTTCATTCCGTGCAACAAACCACGATGTGGTATGTGCAAATACACAGAGAAACACACCACCTTTCACTCTAGTGACATGACCAAGACACACAACATAAACCATCATTTAAGTTGCGAGTCGGACCACATTATATACATTATACAGTGTGGGGAATGTAACCTACAATATGTAGGATGCTCCATTAGAAAACTTAAGGTCCGTATCGCAGAATGTGCACAGCATAAAACATGGGGGTTTACAACTCTCTGGAGCTACCAAACATTTTTGCTCAACACATAACGGCAGTTTAAATTCCTTCAGATGTTTTGCTATAGACAGGGTTTTGGAACCTAGAAGAGGAGGAGACTGGAGAAAAAAATTGCTAACAAAGGAGGCAGAGTGGATTTTTAGATTGGGTACACTAGCACCTTTTGGTCTTAATATCAGAAGCGACTTCATGTTTTTGTATTAATTCTTTATTCCTTTCTGATCCACTCTGCCTGGAGTTATGCACCATACAACATTTTGCTTTTTTCTATTTTGCGTTTTTTGATTTTTTTCTTTTTTGTTGAATATTCTGGTTTTATACTGATGGTGCGCCCAACCATGATATGTTTTCCGTCTTATACATTTGTATTTATTCACTTTTTTGTTATTTATTTACATCTGGCACATTACTAAGTAATCTATTTCATTATATGTTGTCCATATAGTATTCACAACATCCATATATACATCGCATCCAATTCTGTATTTGTTCCATTTTGTTCATGCAGTATTCATGATAGGTAATACATTTTTTACTTATGTTTCTATCAGTATCGATTGCACATCTAAGAGGGTGTTAGCATACCCAGCAATCAAACAGCCAATTTGCCTTTGCGTTCCTTTGTGATATATTCCTACTCCTCTCACAGTTTCCTCCCTTCTCTGAACTAAAGTTTCCCATTACTATATTTGCATTTTATCAACATACCACATCACTACATCTGCAGACCCCCTCCCCTTTTTCCGTTTTTTTATTCTTTATTATTCTTCTCTCTGTGTTCATGTACTTTTTTGGGGGGCCCAGGTATCCAAGCTATGCGCTCCGAGCTGGAACGCATCGAGCCAATACGACATGACTATGGAGTTTAAGCCCGCCCACTCACCGATGACCGATGACACGCTCAATGCGTTCCAAAAACCGAATATGAAGCGAGACGTCACTTCCGGTTTCCTCGGGCATTTATTCTGACACGCAGTCACCTGCCTCAGACGCCGCAATCCTTTGCGGCGCCAAATGCGTCTCTCCTGCTGATCTGGTCCCATAGGTGAGTGGCAATGTAGTTGTATCTTTATACCGAGTGGACCCCTATAGGTTATATGACGTGATTACGTAACTTGTGCCATCGGTCTCTGCAAACATTAGGCATTTATTCCATTTGTGTATTACAGAGACCTTTGTTTCATGGTGACCGTTTAATATGGGAGGCATTACTCTTTTTCCCCAGTGATTGCACCAATTCCAGGTATTTAATCAGAGTGTGCTGATCCTTTGTATTCATGTATCTCCTATTCATTTGGACAGATCTCTTCCCATACCTGCTATTTTGAGCAATATGTTATCGATTCTATCGGTCTATATCACACCGTACGTTTCACCTTATTTAGGTGCAGCTATGTGTAGATTATGGTTGATATATTATGTAGCTATGGTTTAAGCATATCATGACAATATCACACGGGTTATGCACCCCGTACATTTTCTATAACATGCTGTTGTCCATCCCTTATGTGACTAACTAATTAACTAATTCTGGTTTGTGTTATTTTACTCACCTTGTTTGTATATACACTAATTTCTTGTATGTCTTGTAACATTACTATACAGATGCCATGATTAAGAGCCAGGCTAGGCTCGAAACGCGTCGGCTGTCTTTTTAATGAATTACTGAAATAAAATTGACTGATTTTATGTGAGCTGAAGGAATCCAGTCTTTTCTTCTTGTGCATACCCCGGCATCCAGGGGCTCTACCTTCATGCTCTGAAACCGTGATATAAGGAAACAGTATCTATTTTACTGGGCGCTGACCACCTTTTCTAGGTTTTGTACAGGGGATATATCTAGCTATGTGTTGCAAACTTGGCTACTGGGCCATTATAACTGGATACAAAGGGCATTTCTGACTACATGGGGAAATACCTGGCTACAGGAGGTACACCTAGCTACATGGAAAATACCCGGTTACATGGGCATTATTACTAGCTACATGGGGGCATATCAGGATACAGGGGTCATACCTGACTACTTCATTTTTACTGGCCAAATTGGGTATACCTAGCTACAGGGGGCACTGAATCTGGCTACAAGGGACATTATAAATTGCTAAAGAGGGTATATAATCTAGCTACAGGATGCATTATTATTATTGGGGAAGGAAACATTATTAATGGCAACAGAGAGCAATGTATCAGGCTACAGTGACATCTGGCTACAGGGGGCATTATTACTGGGACAGATTAGCTACATTGTTATGAGGAGATCTGATCTGTGGAACTGCTAACAGGTTACCCGGGATTAGAATAAACATAGCTACTTTCTTCCAAAAACAGCGCTTCAGTTGTCCTTAGATTATGTTGCTCTATTCACTTCAATGGAACTGAGCTGCACACAAACTGAGGGCGAGGCTGGCACTGGCAAACATGGTTGCACCTTTTGTTGCATTTCTGCTATGTTTCTTTGTTTACATAATTAGAACCTAAAGTGACTGTGTGGGCTGCAGTGTGATCCACATCACCAGCCTTGTTTATAAGAAAGAACGTCTGTAGCTAAATCATGTTTTGCTACCTTTATAAAAAAAAAAAAAAAAAGTTTTTATTTGTTTAATCTGCTGTTCTGAAAGTGAACACATCTTTAACACCTTCCTGCCATACATGTATGGCAGTAAGGGGGTATGACGCAGAATGTTGAGACAGCTGTTATAGATCACTCCAATGTCTGTCATTTAACTGTAGCAATTGCAGCATCTAAACAGTTTTTACAGATGTTATTGGTGGCGATGTGGCCTGATTGTCACCTCCACAATGTAATTGTGGGGTACCGACCAGTTGTCATGGTAGCCCACATCTCTGAGCCTGTGCCTGTGGCAGACTTTACCAGCTGTATGCCAATCTAATAGTTCAGTGCAATCCATTGATCTATGTAAGCAATTAAATGCTTTCTTATAATAAACCCCTAAAAAAAAAAAAATTTACATTTTTAAAAATACATTTTTTCTTTTTGGCTTTGTAATACATACAGAAAATAAAATCTCATCTTTGATGGCGATGAGTAGAAAAGTATGAGCTTAGGGTACAAACACACACAGCGTATACGCAGCAGATACGCAGCAGATTTGATGGTGCACATTTGATGCTGTGTTCAGTTATTTAGATCTAATCTGCTGCGTATCTGCTGCGTATCGCAGCAGTAAATATGCAGCGTATATGCCGTGTGTGTTTGTACCCTAAAAGTCAAATTTTGTGGGGTTGGAAATGGTTAAAAATGTTTGTTTGCTGCGATACCTTGACTTTGGAAAAAAAAGTATAGTAAGTTGTTCAAGGTTAAAGGTGCAGGATTTATTTAGATAAGATTGTCCGAAATCTGAACCTTAACAATTGCCATTAATAAACTTATGATACTATTGCTTTCCGGTGTAATAAAAGTGCAGTGCCATGTTTCTATATCAGTATTATGTGAAAGAACAGGGTAAAGTTTATGCTCTTCTATAATTGTGTTATAGTCTCGGTAGGCATCTAAGGCACATCTAACAAGGTCCATGCACTCACAGCCTCTTCCCCTTCACACACATATAAAGCATTCATGGGCACTTTATTTTAATGATAGCCATTAACCTGCAGGGTCGCTGAGATGCCTGAGACATTTTAGTGTGGTTTTAGAGACAGCTAGTGCAACTATTATGAGACATTTGGGAAAGAAGTTTTAGAATGAGTGCACCTACTAATAGGAAAAGGGACGTTGTTGAGTGCATTGCAGCTGTCAGATCTGGGTGTCGCTGCTGGGATATGATATACACGGCCACCAAAACGGAGCCAAGAATATTAATGTAGGAGAACATTGTGTCTTCTCTGACTATAACAAAAAAATAATTCAGCAGTAATGTTCTCATATTAATACGGACATGGAGAGAAGGAGCTGGTGCACCTCACACCTATGGCTGACACTAATGCATCTTGGCTACATTTAAAAACCAACACCAGGATGTTGGTATATATTTTGATCAAACCATAGGTCTCCTGGCTCACATGAGTCCCTAAATCAACACTGTGTCGGTCAGCGACCGCTAACCCCACAAAGTGAGCGCAAGGGAGGCCACAGAATGACCCTGCAACCCCACTGTCACAGGACCAAACCCCTTGGCGGAGAAAGCCACCAAGCAATACAAGTGCGGACAAGATCTTAGAATAGGAGAAATAGGAGGTACTTGCCATGTGTGCACAGGTGCTTCCTGCTAATTGGGGTCACATGGGTCTTACAAGAAGGAGTGCTAGCAGAAAGCACTTGTGCACACATGGTAATTACCTCCTAGTTCTCTCATTCTACCTTCGGTGCAGTGTTGAATAGTAAGACCTTGTTCACACTTGTGTTGCTTGGTGGCCGCTTTCTCTACCGGCGGCACCTGCTGGGTTTGGGGGGGCCCTTGGGGTTTGGTCCTGTGACAGTGGGGTTGCAGGGCCATTCTGTGGCCTCCCTTCCCTGCTTGCGCTGTTTGTATGAATGTGTAAAAATATGTTAAGAGAACCGGTATAATATAATGCTAATATGGTTCCCAGCAGCACAGTATAAATCTACTGTGCGGCTCACGGAGCATACCAGCCATGGCTGCAGCAGTAGCTTTATAAAGGTGAAAAAGATAGTAACATAGTAAATAAGGTTGAAAGAAGACAAGAGTCCATCAGGTTCAACCTAGGGAAACCCTACTGTGTTGATCCAGGGAAGGCAAAAACCCCCATGAAGCAGACGACAATCGCCCCACCACAGGGAGAAAACTCCCTCCCGACTCCAATGGCAACCAGAATAATCCCTGGATCAATGTATTACCGGAAATCTAATGCCCATAACTTGTGATATTATATTGTTCAAGAAAAGCATCCAGGCCTCCCTTGAACTTATTTAATGAATCGGCCATGACAACATCATGTGGCAGAGAGTTCCACAGTCTTACCGCTCGTACAGTAAAGAACCCGCATCGATGCTGATGATAAAATCTTCTTTCCTCTAGACGTAGAGGATGCTCCCTAGTCATGGTTACAGACCTAGGAGTAAAAAGACCACTACAAAGATCTCTGTACTGTCCATTCATATATTTGTACATTGTGATCAGATCGCCCCTAAGACGTCTTTTTTCTAGCGTAAATAACCCCAAGCTTGATAACCTGTCCTGGTACTGTAACCCACCCATTCCCTTAATGACCTTTGTTGCCCTCCTCTGCACCCGCTCCAGTTCAGCTGTGTCCTTCTTATATACCGGTGCCCAAAACTGTACACAGTATTCCATATGTGGTCTGACTAGTGATTTATAAAGAGGCAAAACTATGTTCTCATCTTTAGCCTCTATACTTCTTTTGATGCATCCCATTATTTTACTAGCCTTGGCAGCTGCTGCCTAGTGAGTTGAGTTTACTGTCCACCAATACCCCCAGGTCCTTTTCGGAAGTAGTTTTACTCATTGTTTTATTATTTAGCACATAACTGTACTTATTATTTCTATGGCCCAAGTGCATAACCCTACATTTATCCACATTTGCCATTTCACTGCCCAAGCCTCCAGCTTCTCCAAATCCCTCTGTAATATGATATTATCCTCCTCTGTACTGATTACCCAGTTTAGTATCATCTGCAAAAATGGAGATTCTACTCTGTAGCCTCTCAACAAGATCAACAAGATATAAAAATATTAAAAGGAAGTGGGCCCAACACTGACCCCTGTGGTACCCCACTAGTAACTAAAACCCTATCTGAACATGTTCCATCAATGACCACCGTCTGTTTTCTATCACACAACCAGTTACTTACCCATTTGCATACGTTTTCCCCGATTCCCAGCATCCTCATTTTGTAGACCAACCTTTCATGCGGCACAGTATCAAATGCCTTTGAATAGTCCAGATATACAACATCCACAGCCTCCCCCAGGTCCGATCTATAACTTACCGCTTCATAGAGGTAAAGGTGTAGGTGCTGTGTGCCAGGGTAGTCCTGCCATTGCAGTTATTTTCTACATTATGATTTAGGTTATTGTGGTAATATTTGACATATATATATATAATTTTCCCTTTGATCACGTGCTGTATATATTTTTGGCATTTTGTGCTTTCATAATGTTTCCCTGAATGTTTAGTGCAATATTGGCAGGATATTTATTGTGAGGGTTTTCCCTCGTCTGGCACATTACTTGTTGCCCTATATATTGTAAGGGCACTTGTGTACTCACATCTGGTCCTATTAGGCCTTTTTAAGTGGTTTTAACAAATTTTTTTGCTGTTGTTTGTTGGTTGTAACTAAACTATCGTTAATTACTTTATATATTGAGTGTGCATTACTTTTGGTTAGTCTAGCCTCTTTTTTCTCTCTCTTTACTGCTGCAGCTACGGCTGGTATGCTCCGCAAGCTGCACAGTAGATCTATGGACGTTTTTCCTTTAGACCAGAAAATCAACACAAAAAAAACAAAAAAAAAAACAAGTGTGAGGGCACCCTAAGAGCACAATATAAAAGGATATTGTTAAATGTCGTATCCAGATCTTGTGGCTATTTTGTCATTACAGAGAGTTTAGAACTAAAATTCAATTGAAAAAAAGATAATATTGGATTTGCTCATTCTTCTTCAATAAATATGAAGATATTAATTTTATCTTGTTAACAAGGTGGTACAGAGGCCCTGCTCTCCTTCACAAGATGCAAACAGCAAATGTGGGTTATTATCCCTCATCTGGTTGCTCAAAGATTAGACCTCTGGAACTAGATTGAGCAACTGATTTCTTGCATGTTCTGTTTTAACATACACGTGACATCCACATTGTTTTTTTTCACATATAGGCCACGACCATGCAACATCTTTTGGCCGCTTTAGGCAAAATAACGTCTGTTATTACAATAATGGCCGTTATTATTAAATAACAGTCATTATTTGGCCTCAAACGGCCGAAAAAAGACAAAATGGGAATATAGCCGTATAATGTCAGTCTGCCACCAGGCATACTATTACTTTTCACATTAAACTGAGCTACCTCATAAATTCCTAAACACTGGAGAGAAACTAACGACCCAAAAATAACTTGTCGAGTTAGAGAAAAAGAGATAACTCCAGAGATAACGTCACCTATAAGTCACTTATATTGTGTAAAAGTAAATGTGGGGCCAGGTGGGAGCCCCCTCTCAGCCTCTTCCCTAGTCTACAAACTAGCTTCCCTTACGTCCCATTGGCATCACAACATATGGGGTAAATTCGCCCCTGCGAGCCCCTGGGACGAAGAAATATTTAATGAAAAAATAACGATTAAATTTTAATCCCCTCCTCAATGAGATATAAATAGGCTCCACCTCCCCCTAGACCTCAGTCTTTTTTTACTTTGTTGCTGTTAGCCCTAGGGGACTTTGTCCCTCCTCCGTTTTTATGCTTTGTTTACCTGTTGCATTCAGGTTTTCTCTCCAGGTAATGATTGCTGGGATGCCGCTGGAGCCGGTGTCCAGGTAGTATCCTGATATTTGCTTCTGCAGGTCTTAGCTTTTAAGTTTTTCTTACCTAGTGCGTCTTGGAACGCACTCTGCGTGTCACCCGAGCCGCTGGCTTCTCTTCCAGTCTCGTTCGACTGTGGAACGCACTCAGCACTGCGGCGTCGGCGTGATGTCACTTCCGGGGGCCGGCAGCGGCGCGCGCTCTCTGCACGCCAGATTAGCTGTGTGTTCAAGGCAGAAGATAAGCTGTTGCTACCTCTAGGTCTGGCTGTCTTCCTCTGGAAGGATTTTCTGTGGCTCATCTGGATCTAATAGAAATTATCTGTGCAAAGTGCTGTGATCTCTCTTCTATATACTTAAAAGTAAGTGTTGCTGCCACCTAGTGTCTCTTTCCAGTATCACTCTGGCCAGGCTAGTGGTTTATATGTATTGTAATACATTGATTATTTGCAGATGTCTGAAATGGAGACCAGTCCTGCTGCTGGCAAAAGACCTTCTAAGGAAGCACTTCATGTGCCGAGTGTGAGACTCCTCTACCTGACGACTATGGATACCATAGGAGGATCATTTTTTCCAGATAAGATTCATCCTTTCTTTTTTTAAAATATTTATGAATGCCTATGTGTTTCAGTACGCTGTCCTTCATGCAGACCTAAACCTATGAGGAGCCTGATGTTCAGGATGTAGTTGTATGGGTCAAGGACTATGTGCAAAAGACTTTAGCAGCTAATGAGAATCGCCGCCCGTGTCCTAAGATAAAGACCAAACGAAGTATTTCTCTCTCTACTCCCAGCCTGTGAGTATATTACTTTATGGTTGTAGGATTATGGTCATTTTCAGTTTTCACTGTGATTGATGAAGCTAAGTCATCCTCTTCTTCTGAAACCTCTTCTACTTCTAAATATGGGAAAGAATTATTCAGGGGGTATTTCACAGCTGATAGAATTCACAAGCTCTACTAAGCTGTGCAAGCTGAAATACACCCTGAGGAAATAGAAGAGGATAAGGGTTAGTCCTCCTCAAAAAAAGCCTAGGGCTTTTTCTGTGGGTAAGACTTCATTGTCTATGTTACAGGCGGAATGGAAGGAACCGGAAAAGGCTCCGGGTTTGAGCAAGAGGTTTAAGACCTTATATGTTCTCAAGGAAGAACAATGTAAGGACTGGATTGAGCCTCCAAAGGTGGACCCAGCCATAGCCAAACTGTCGAAACGTACTGTGCTGCCTGCAGAGGACGGATCCAATCTTAAGGATCCGATGGATAGAAGGGTGGAGGTAGCCGTCAAGAGATCATATACGGCAGCGGCAGCCCAAGGGGCAGTTTCCATTTCTTCTTTTGAGGTTTCTAGAAGCCTAAGAAGATGGCTGGCTAAGGTCCAGGAAAATTTGGAAAGTAGAGCTAGCAGGGACAAGGTCCTTCGCTCCTTAAAAAGGTCATTATGGCCATTGACTTCCTCTGCGGTGCTGCATCTCGGGGAACCAGGTTAGCATCAAAAAACTAGTACGCTCTCGACCGCTGCCGAAGGGCGCTTTGGTTAAAACCCTGGGTTGGAGATGCTAACTCCAAAATTCAGCTCTGTAATATGGAGTTCCAGCCAGGTAGGCTGTTTGGCTCTGAGCTGGATAAATTAATTGAGGAATTGTCTGACAAGGAGGGGAAGTCACTACCATTGTCCTATAAGAGCGGTGATTCCTTTCGCAGAGCAAAATCTCCTCAGCGAGGCAAAGGGAGATACCAGTACAGAGGTCGAGGAAGAAACTATTCCAGAAGAGGTTCCGGGAAGCAGCAGAATAAGGACACCAACAAGAAACCAGACTTCTGTGCCAGAAGCAGTCCAGTGGGGGGACGTCTGAGTTTGTTTCTCCCTGCCTGGGAAGAATTAAGAAAAGATCACTGGATGTTAAATATTATTCAAAATGGTTATGTCCTTCATTTATCATCTCTTCCTCCTCCAAGATTTCTTCTGTCAAGAAATCTTAAGCCAGAAAGACACTTAGTCCTAGAGACAGAAATTCTTCACCTCCTTTCCATTGAGGCTCTAGAGGTGTTTCTAGTGCTAAAGCCATCCGGAAAGTGGAGGCTTTTTATAGATTTGCGATATCTCAACAGGTGCATCGTAAAGAAGATGTTCCACATGGAGAACATAAGATTGGTAAAATCTATACTCTAAGATCCAAATCCAGGGGAAGGTAAGACACTTACAATTCAAAGTCCTTCCATTCGGAATACCTCCGCACCCTTTGTTTTTACAAAGGTAGTGTCACCATGATGGTTCGCTTCCGTTTACAGGGGATAAAGTTATCCCTTACCTGGACGATTGGTTGATTATGTCTCAGACTCAGGATCTTCTGAGAGTTCAGTTGAACTATGTCCAGGACATACTTCAACAATTAGGTTGGCTTATCAACATAGAGAAATCAGACTTAATTCCTAATTCCTCCTCGTCAGGTATCCATAAGAACATTAATGCGCTTTCTAGGGCTCCTTCCCTCAGCTGCGGACGCGGTGCCATGGGTGTTATGGCACATGAGATTTCTTCAGAGAGAAGACCGAGGACTGAAGGACTTGGATGCGATGCATGTTCTATCGACTCAAACAAGACATTCTCTAATGTGGTGGAGACAAGTCAAACATGGAGTTTTAATTTCAGAACCACACTGGGTAACCATCATGACAGATGCTTCAGGAACAGGTTAGGGAGCTCATCTGAGAGTCATCACGACTGCAGGATCTTGAAGTCAACAGGAATTCGCTCTGCCCTCCAATGTGAGGGAGCTCAGAGCGATTTACCCAGCTCTTCTTCATTTTTCTCCTCTTATTTTACAGAGAGCAGTTAGAATCCGGATGAACGACATGGCCTACGTGGTGTACCTAAACAGGGAGGTACCATATCCCCTTTTCTGTTGGGCAGAAACCAGAATAACCAGACTCTCTGCGATTCATATCAGGGGTGTCGACAATACATTGGCGGATCGACTGAGTCGAGGCCTGACATTCCCGGGGGAATGGTCTCTCTCAAGGAGAGTGTTCATTCAGTTAACCCAGAGGTGGGGGCTTCCTCAGAGAGACCTCATGGCATCAGCAAGCAATGCCAAACTGAGGAATTTCTGTTCCCTTTACAGGGCAGACAATCCCATGGTAGTGGACTCAATGACAATACCATGGACATACCAGCTGCCGTATATATTTTCTCCCATAGCCATGATTCCCAGAGTTTGACGAAGATCAGTCGTCAGTAATAATAATAACTCCCTTCTTGCCAAAGAGGTCATGGTTCACCCTGCCCATGAATATGAGCAGAGGGGAATTTTGGAGGTTACCTCTGCATCCGGATCTAATATTCCAGGGTCAACATCTGTGCAGGAATCTTTCCAGCCTCAGCTTGACAGCTTGGAGACTGAGAGGACCATATTAGACTCTAGTTTTTCTGAGAAGGTATGGTATACCCTTTCTCACGCTCGTAGTAGCACTACAAATAAATCTTATGCACATATTTGGAAGATTTTTCAAGATTGGTGTGCAAGCAGGAGTATTGATGGACTTAAACCTTCTACTCCACAGTCATTGGAGTTTTTACAGGAAGGCTTCTATAAAGGATTAAAACCTAGTTCCATCAAGGTGCAGATAGCAGCCCTCTCTGCACACCTAAACTCACGTTTCTTTCAGATCTTGGAGGTAAAGAATTTTGTTAAGGCTAGACTAGGCCTAACCTGGTAAAGCAGGTAGACCCATGGGACTTATCCTTTGTGTTGAGACGCCTGTGTCTTCCTCCCTTTAAGCCTTGGGAGGAAGTAGACTTCAAGTTAACATTGAAAGTTTCTCTTTTACTAGCCATTACCTCTGCTAAGAGAATTGGAGAACTTCAAGCCCTTGGCTCCGCACCTCCATACGTGATTTTTTTTACCAAGACAAGGTTATCCTTAGGTTCCTTCCAGGATTCCTGCCTATGGTGGCTTCATTTGCCAACATCAACCAGCCTATAGTATTGCCTGTATTTTCTCCTACTGGATCATCTGAAGAAGACTTGGATCTTTTTTATTGGACGTATCCAGAGCTATCAAGATCTATCTACATAGAGTAGGTGATTTTCGTAAAGACGAGAATTTCTTTATCCCTTTCGCAGGAAAGAACAAGGGGAGAAAGGCTTCAAAACCTTCAATATCCAGATGGATCTGTGACTCCATTGCCTTATGTTACTCCTCTGCTGATCTGGATCCACCAAAATTTACCAGGGCTCACTCTACTAGAGCTGTGGCCTCCACTTGGGCAGAGCGTGCCGCTGTGCCACTTGACGACATATGCCAGTCAGCTACCTGGTCGTCTTTGACTACCTTTGTGAGATATTTCAGGCTGGATACTTCTTTCTTGTCAAGAACAACCTTTGCAAGATCTGTTCTTAATGCGGACGTAATAAATAACCCGCCCATTGGGGATAATGCTTGCTAATTCCCCATATGTTGTGATGCCAATGGGACGTAAGGGAAGCTAAAATTATTATATTAATTTGTTTTCCCTGAGACCCATTGGCATCACAAGACTCCCTCCCTGTGTTTTATGTTTCTTTATAATTAGACTGAGGTCTAGGGGGAGGTGGAGCCTATTTATACCTCATGGAGGAGGGGATTAAAATTTAATTGTTATTTTTTCATCAAATATTCCTTCGTCGCAGGGGCGAATTTACCCCATATGTTGTGATGCCAATGGGTCTCAGGGAAAACAAATTAACATAATAATTTTAGCTTCTATCAACTTATTACCCCCCCCACACACACACACACACACACGCACCTTTCCTCATGTTCCCCATTAAAATTATTAAAGTAAAAAAAACAACAGAAAAGGGTTGTTTAGGTGACAGAAAGAACTGTTCTGCCTGACATCCGGTGAGGAGATGCAGCTTATCGCTGGGCACTAGAGTTGCTGAGGCCACTGGTTATTTGACTATCATGTAGGCATCTATTTTAAAGGGTACTACAGCAAAAATGTTGTCCTTTTAAATCAACTGGTTATAGAAAGTTATATAGCTTTGTAATTTTCTTCTATTTAAAGTGCTGGAGAGGGGAGGATAAAAGTAATAACATGCTCTTACCTCCCCCGCTCCAGCACTGGTGGCCGCTGGTCCCGGGTCCCCAGCTGTTTCCTGGTCTTAGCCAGGACTTGGGGCATGATGTGTGCACACGTCACAACTCTGGTCCCGGCTCAGAGCAGGAAGCGGCTAGGGGCCAGAGCAGTGGTACGCAGCCACCAGTGCTGGAGCGGGAGAGATAAGAGCATGTTATTCATTTTATCCTCTCCCCAGCACTTATTAAAAAAATAGCTTTGCCCGGACTTCTTTAAAAATCTCCAGTCTTCCAGTACTTATCAGTTGTTGTATGTCCTGCAGGAAGTGGTGTATTCTTTCCACTATGACACAGTGCTCCCTGCTACCACCTATGTCCATGTCAGGAACTGTCCAGAGCAGCAGCATATCCCCACAGAAAACCTCTCCTGCTGTGGGCAGTTCCTGACATAGACATAACCGGCAGCAGAGAACACAGTGTTAAGAGTGGAAAGAATATACCACTTCCTGCGGGACGTACAGCAGATGATAAGTACTGAAAGACTACAGAAGTTTAAAAAGAAGTTAATTATAAATCTGTATAACTTTCTGACACCAGTTGATCTGAAAGAAAAACATTTTCACCAGAATACCCCTTTGACAAGAATTAGGTTGCTAATCTGGAAAATAATCTGGACAATAGAAACCTTGCACCAAAACTAGGGAAGAGTCAAAATACAGGGTCAGGAATAAACCGAGGTCAAGAAGAGATCCAAAATAACACAGTGGGAATTTACTAACAGAACCAGGAATGGTATGTACCTCAATTACCAGGCAGTAAATGAGAGATCTGACAGCATTAAAATAGAAAGTACAGTATGACAGCTCATCTGGAACAGATGAACAAAAAAAAATAAGCGGTAGAGGATGGGAAGCGAAGGAACAGACTCACACAGAAACCTGGAAAGGAACATATGAATTCCTATAGGTATTATAGTCAGGTCTCCTCCACATACTTTTGGCCACATAGCGCACAAACGTTACATACAAGGAAAATGATATAATCAAATATTATTATAAAGAAATTGTTGTGAATTCTACAGTTAGCACAAACAATGGTATTCAGAATGGCAGCCGTCAGGAGTTGCTAAATGCATCAACATTCAGTATGGGTTAGGAATCAGTCACCTTCTATGCAGGCATCCTGCTCTGCACAGGAAATGATTAAGTGCAGTCCATATCCACAGAAGGTTACTCAGCAGTTACAGCCTTATCCATTGGTCCACCATCAGGAGCCACCATCTGTAGGTTTCACTGCTGGCAACAGTTCAGTTTCGCATTTGGATTATAGGTGTGCTAGAGAAGTATTTACAACAGTATAAGAGCAGATACAGAAATGGAAGTAATCGCCTACGTCCACTAAGACAGGCTGGCATCTATATTAACTCTCTCTCTCTACTAAAGAAAATAAACTGTTAATATTGGTAGGCACTGTTTGTATAGCAATCATAACTATTTACTGACCAGAGACTTGCAACAATTTATTAAATTAAATACTGTATATGAACACTTTTTTTTATATTCCTTTATTTTTTTCCATTTTTCATAAATACATAAATCACATAATAAGTCAGGGCTCCAGACTAAAAAATTTACCTAGGAGCCATTGGCTCCTAACCTGAAAAATTTAGGCGCCAAATAGAATATTTGGTCGCCAACATTTTAAACCATGTAAAATTAATGTTATGTTAAATGGGACTTACTGTGTGCAGAGGCCGCAGCCTCCTCCTCCTCCTTTAGATTCTTTCTTTTCTTAGTTTGAAAACGTTCAACATGGAAACTTGCAACTTGACAACCATATACAGTCTGACAACCATATACAGTCTGACTCAGTACTTCAGCCTCACTTGGCTAGCCTTTTAATGAGGCTTACTCTTCTGAACTTGAACTTAAAGGGAACCTGTCGACCCCCGTGCCGGGGTGACAGGCTCCCAACCCCCCGTTAGAGCCCCCTATATTCACCTCATGGCGCCGGGTCCCGCTTCTGAAGATGGTCGGGTCACGGAGATCTCAGCCGCTGCAGCCCGACGTGCGCTGAGAGATGAGTCCAACGCTCATAGAGAATGACAGGAGAGTCCAGCGCTCCGTCATTCTCTATGAGCGTTGGACTCATCTCTCAGTGTGCGCACCGGGCTGCAGCGGCTGAGATCTCCGTGACCCGACCATCTTCAGAAGCGGGACCCGGCGCCATGAGGTGAATATAGGGGGCTCTAACGGGGGGTTGGGAGCCTGTCACCCCGGCACGGGGGTGACAGGTTCCCTTTAAAAGCTTGCAACAGTCTATACATACTGAGCTAGACTTCTGACTGCAGCCATAGTGACCCCCCACAAGATGTGTATATAGATAGATATATCTCTCACCTAGTGACTAATGCAAGTGACCCCCTACAATACAGACACCTGAGGGGCCCTGATAATAATAATTGTGCATATATCTATCTCCCAGTGTCTGCAGCCAGTTTGCCCTACACTTATAGATGGCCCCCTCCCCTTATAGATGACCCCCTCCTCCCCCCCATTATAGATACCCCCTCTTCTCCCCCCCATTATAGATGCCCCCTCCTCCCCCCATTATAGATGCCCCCTCTTCTCCCCCCCTTATAGATACCCCCTCCCCTTATAGATGGCCCCCTCTCCCCCCATTATAGATACCCCCTCTTCTCCCCCCATTATAGATACCCCCTCTTCTCCCCCCATTATAGATACCCCCTCTTCTCCCCCCCTTATAGATTCCCCCTCACCTTATAGATGCCCCCTCTCCCCCCCCCATTATAGATGCCCCCTCCTCCCCCCCATTATAGATGCCCCCTCCTCCCCCCCATTATAGATACCCCCTCCTCCCCCCCATTATAGATACCCCCTCTTCTCCCCCCATTATAGATGCCCCCTCTTCTCCCCCCCTTATAGATTCCCCCTCACCTTATAGATGCCCCCTCTCCCCCCCCCATTATAGATGCCCCCTCCTCCCCCCCATTATAGATACCCCCTCTTCTCCCCCCCATTATAGATACCCCCTCTTCTCCCCCCCATTATAGATACCCCCTCTTCTCCCCCCCATTATAGATACCCCCTCTTCTCCCCCCCATTATAGATACCCCCTCTTCTCCCCCCCATTATAGATACCCCCTCTTCTCCCCCCATTATAGATACCCCCTCTTCTCCCCCCATTATAGATACCCCCTCTTCTCCCCCCATTATAGATGCCCCCTCTTCTCCCCCCATTATAGATACCCCCTCTTCTCCCCCCATTATAGATACCCCCTCTTCTCCCCCCATTATAGATGCCCCCTCCTCCCCCCATTATAGATACCCCCTCTTCTCCCCCCCATTATAGATGCCCCCTCTTCTCCCCCCCTTATAGATACCCCCTCACCTTATAGATGCCCCCTCTCCCCCCCCCCATTATAGATGGCCCCCTCTCCCCCCCTTGAAGATGGCCCCTCTTCTCCCCCCATTATAGATGCCCCCCCTTCTCTTCCCCCCATTATAAAGCCCCCCCCCTCCCTTTCCTCTATGCTAAGCAATATTTAAAAAAAAAACAAACACACAAACTCACCTGACAACCCGCTCCCCCGGCGATCCTCTTGTTCTTCAGACGCTGTCCCCGGCTGATGCGCAGCTGCCGGGGGTGTCCCGTCCTATCCCCGGCAGCGCGGCGCGTCAGTGAGCTCCTGTACGCCGGGGCTGTGACTTCTGACACAGGAAGCGTCTCTGACGTGCGCTTCCTGTGCCGGAAGTCAGGGCCCCAGGCAGCTCACTGATGCGCCGCGCTGCCGGGGATAGGACGGGACACCCCCGGCAGCCGCGCATCAGCCGCGCATCTTAAAGAGACAGCGCGCCGCCGCCGGGGCCAGTCGCAAATGGCGCCCAGATTAATAAATCTGGGCGCCATTTGCAAAAAGTCAGTCGCATTGGCGACCATTTTGGTCGCCATCTGGAGCCCTGTAAGTACAATTCATATTAATAAGCATTATCACCATATCAATGTCCCTGTCTACATGCCCCTTCCACTACCCTCCATCCTGTGTGCTGAGTGCAATAAAGTAATAATAAAAAATAAAGCAAAAAAAAAAAGTAAAGAAAGAAAAGTTTATTGCATACATTTACTGCAACCATTATCCCTTCTCCTCAATATTCTCTCTACATACTTATTACTTATTCTCCATCTTTTTCCCCTTATACCATATTATTTCATATCTTTTCACCTTAGGGCCAGTTCACACTGAGTAAAGACGGCGTAAATCTGTGACGGACCTTTCCGCGGAATCCCGCCGTGCTCAGTGTGCTGCTTTGAGTGAATGAGAGGGCGCGCGCTTGTCTGCTGCCGCCGCTCTCCACTCGAAGAACTAACATGGACGAGCGCGCGCTCTCCCATTCGCTCAAAGCAGCACACTGAGCATGGCGGGATTACGTCATCTTTACTCTAAGGTGGAAAGATATGAAATAATATGGTATAGGGGGAAAAAGATGGAGAATAAGTAATAAGTATGTAGAGAGAATATTGAGGAGAAGGGATAATGGTTGCAGTAAATGTATGCAATAAACTTTTCTTTACCTTTTTTTTTGCTTTATTTATTATTACTACTTTACTGCACTCAGCACAGTTTAGGGCTGCGGAATCCCCCCGTGCTCACTGTGCTGCTGTAAGTGAATGGAGAGGGCACATGCTTGTCCGCACCCTCTCCTCTCCGCTCAAAGAAGTAACATGTTACTTCTTTGAGCAGAGAGCGGCGGCAGTGGACGAGCCTGCACCCTCTCATTCACTTACAGCAGCACACTGAGCACGGTGGGATTCGCCCTGCTCACTCAGTGTGAACTGGCCCTAATGATTTAATTACTCCAGTTTTCTACAGAGAGTTATTCATACAGTATCCACTTCCGTAATATTACTAATTTAGCAAAAAAACAAAACAAAAACAAAACAGTTTAGTCCTTAAAGCATTTTCTGCCTTATCCTCTGGGCAATATCTAAAATGGCCACCCTAGGATTATAGGGGAACATTTTCCCCATCACTTTCTCGACTTTCCTATATATCTTTCGCCAGTAACCCGGTATCACAGGGCATCCCCAAATCATATGGATATAATCTGCTTCTCGTACTTGACACTTTGGGGACTCCGATGTGTCTCTTTTACCTATATTTAACAACATCTTAGGGTGTAATAGAATATATACAAAAATTGACATATCCTATGGTTGGTATTCATTGATTTTCTATTAACCTTCTTTATAGCCTCTACCCAATGCTGATTAGTGACACAATCCGTCCATCTTTCCTTACTTCGGTTCTGTGTTTTTTTCTCCTACAACCGGAACTATAATCTTATAAATCCTCCCCATTAACTTCCTCCCTTTAGATCTATTTTATCTTATTATATCCATCAACTTGTGTTTCTCCATTGTGAATAACTCCTTATTTATTGTTTTTAACAATGCGTCCCTTACTTGCATGTAGCTTGACATCACTTGAAATCCGGTTAAGTTCAAGTTATGCCAAAGAGGTATAAAAGAAAAGCTCCCCACAACTTTCATACAATTTTTAACCCTTTCCCATGTCTTTTTCTATAGCCAAGCAATAGGCAACTGTGCCCGTGTCCTACTTCTTAATTTTCCTGCTTCCACAGTCCCCAATGATGATTCCCCTCTATCTTCTTTAAGTACCTAATACAATATTTGTCCTTATTTACCATCAACAATGTTAATTGCTATGCTATGAAATAATATCTTATTATTATATATTTTTTTCTTCCTCTTCTTCTTTGTACATCAGTAGATGACTTCGTTATTTAAAATCTTTATCTGGAATGTCAGGGGTCTGCATGACAAAAGAAAAAGATGTGCAGTATATGATAGAGTTAATAGGCATCTGCCAGCAATTGTGTGCTTGACAGAGACACATGTGAGAGAGGAAACACTGTATATGATTAAGAAAGAATGGTCAGCAGAGGAATACCATTCTTTTTTCATCAACTGCTCAAGGGGAGTCTCGATATATATATATATATATATATATATATATATATATATATATATACATGGAAGGTTAAATATCGTAGCTAGAGATGAGCGAGCCGGGTTCGAGTCAATCCGAACCCGAACGTTCGGTATTTGATTAGCGGGGGCTGCTAAAGTTGGATAAAGCTCTAATGTTGCCTGGAAAACATGGATACAGCCAATGACTAAATTCGTGTTTTCCACATAGCCTCAGGGTTTTATCCAACTTCAGCAGCCACAGCTAATCAAATGCCGAAAGTTTGGGTTCGGATCGACTCGAGCATGCTCAAGGTTCGCTCATCGCAATGGAGATTGCTTTATCCAGAGAAAAGAGTGTTTTAGTGCCTCTTACCCGTCAGCCTCAAGGATAGATATGGTGTTTGGGAATAAGGGTGCACTTAAGACAGTGGAAAGGATGGAGTACAAGCCCAAAACCATTTCTGATCACTCACCAGTAGTTTTATATGTTCACCCCACTAATACTAAGAAGATAAGGGTGTTGAGAATTAATCCTCACTGGCCAACTGCTCCAGAAATATGTGAAGGAGTAGAGGATGAAGTCACCCAATTTTGGGAAATAAATAGGGAAAGGCAATACTTAATATTGCATGGGATACACTGAAGGCTGGTGGTTAAAAAGGAGGAGGAAATATATGGGAATGATGACTCTGATGAAAACTTTGATACACTACAACAATCACAGAAGAGAACTTTTTGCTGGGAAAAGCGCAACAGAGAGTTTTCTTTTCAGGGTATCAGCACTTTAGTAAGGGGGGGGGGGGAGCGAGTTGGCTTTTATCTAAATTAATTCAAAACCACAAAGAAAATAGGGAGATAGTAATAATTAAAAGCAGTTATTAGCAGTAAAGAACTAGTAGAGCATATTGGGTATAGAGATTATAGGGTATTATTAGGGTATAGGGTATTTATACAACAGTAAATTATGGTGAGGAAAATTAATTGGAAGTATATCTCAATAATATTGACTTCCCAAAGCTAATGGAAGAGAATAAGAGGGGGATGGATAAAATTATAACTTTGAAGGACGTAGAGAAAGTTCTGAAGTTAATTAAGGGAAATACAGCACCTGGTATCGATTGCCTTCCATTCGAAATTTAAAGTGTCACTGTCCTTATAACTTTCAAAATGTAAATGTTATTTATGTTTTAGTTATCATGGAAAACATGAGAGCTCAGTGGTTAGCACTGTAGCCTTGTGGTGCTGGAGTCCTGGGTTCAAATTCCACCAAGGGCAACATCTGCAAACAGTTTGTATGCTCTCTCCGTGTTTGCGTGGGTTTCCTCCGGGTACTCCGATTTCCTCCCACACCCAAAAACATACAGATAGGTGAAGTGCTGCGGAATCTGTGTGCACTATACAAATAAACAATAAGTTAATTTAAAAAAAACACGGCACTTCCTGTTTTTTTCTCAAGAAAACGGGAAACAGTAAGAAAACAGGAAGTCCTGTGTTATCCAAGTCATCTGAGCGCTCACAGAGAGAAGGCTGTCATGTGATTGATGGACACATTGAGCCGTGACTCTCTGTACTGGCCGTAATTCCTCTGTTACCTCTGTTGATCCAAGTTGTTAATGAATCCTATGTTTATGGTGATTTTCCTAAATCTATGTTGGAAGCAGCATTAGTGTTAAACCCCCAAAAAGGAAAAGACCAATTAGACCTAGGGGCATATCGTCCAATATCGCTTCGAATGTGGATTTTAAATTAATTTTCAAGGTCATAGCGCAAAGGATGAGTAGGATGTTTCTGAAAATAGTTGGTCCGGACCATCCTGTTGTTGGACGCAAATAAAGCCTTCAACAGGCTGGAGTGGGAATTCAGAATCTATTAATGCCCCTGACTTTTACAAGTCTTACTACCCCAAGTCAGCCCAACTGATTTCATAAAGCCGGAAACTTAATAAGCAAATAAGATGCAAAACCAGTTGGCTGGCTATTCTGTCAGGACAGGGGAGGAAGGAACCATACACGACAGTGAGCCCTAATGCTTAACCCACCAACTGTCCCTACCCACTTGCCTAAACCGGCCCTAGGTGGCCGTGGACAACCACGAAGACGTTCTCTGTGCTAGATACGTGCACACAGAACAAG
Source organism: Dendropsophus ebraccatus (assembly GCF_027789765.1). Classification (NCBI taxonomy): domain Eukaryota; kingdom Metazoa; phylum Chordata; class Amphibia; order Anura; family Hylidae; genus Dendropsophus; species Dendropsophus ebraccatus. The sequence continues at coordinate 58,902,778 of NC_091459.1, forward strand.
ACAGATAAACAAACACAATATGGGATAGTCAAACAGGCAAGGTCAGAACCAAACGGGCAGCGTAGTACAGAATCAAGTAACAATCGGATAGTCAAAAGTCAAGCCAGACAAGTCCTACCTAAGTGTCCAACTTGATTATGGACCAGAGTAGGACCCAGGAAATGAAGAGGTCCATCAGGTCCTGGGGCACATTGATGGAGGCTGCCACTATTTCTACATAAACAGGGCAGATTACTACTGCACCTCACTGTGACGGTAACTGATGGTCTATCTTGCAGGTACATTTGCTTGTCTACTCTCTAATTATTTTAATTCTTTATATTAACATCTTGGTTATGTAACTGTTCGCCTATATTTTCATTCATGCATTTGCCAAGACTGAGTGGGAGTCTATATGCCTCCTGCTTCATCAGTAATTCCTTTCTCTTCACGTATTCGGAAGAGATGGTTTACTGCCTACTATTTGTCTGATGATGGACTATAGATAATTGGTTAGTTTATCCCTCGTTTACCTCCTCTTCTTTTTGCAGGATGGTCAACCTGCTTAAAGAGGGAATTACATACCAGGTATACTCACACCCCCTGTGCTGTTTTACTATCTTGACCGGCACCCTATATGGTCATTGTCCTCTTGGTTAGTTTTTTTGCACCAGTAGAAAATCCCACTAATACCATATTGATGCTAGTAAAGTGACTTTTGGATCAGCTGCCTGAAAAGCAGGGCCGTATTTGCCACTAGGCAACCGTGGTCCGGTGCCTAGGGCGGCGCCCTGCAGGGGGCGGCACACGCAGGACACATTTTTTGTTATCTTTTCTTTTTTTGTTAACCCCCCCTCCGCCGTTGACGTCCGCACCGGGGGTGGGGGGGCTCATGGATGGGTCGGCCAGCCAGGGTGCCCCTTTGTGGCTGGGGTGAGCTTCCGACACAGGCCGGAAGCTCACAGTGCTTCACATCATGTGCGCCGCCAAGCAGAGAAGTTCGGGCATCGCGGGGCTGCACTATGAGCTTTCAGCCTGTATCGGAAGCTCACCATGGCTCTGCAATTGGGAGAGGACCTGCCCAGACTGCCTCTGCCGCCCGTCTGTACCCCCTGTTCCCCCTGCCACCCGGCTATTCCCCCTGCCCCTTAGCTGCTCCCCCTGCTGTCCCATCTTCTCACTCTGCTGCCACCTCCATCTTCTCCCCCTGCTGCCACCCCCATCTTCTCCCCCTGCTGCCACCCCCATCCTCTCCCCCTGCAGCCACCCCCAACTTCTCCCCCTGCTGCCACCCCCATCTTCTCCCCCTGCTGCCACCCCCATCGTCTCCCCCTGATGCCACCCCCATCGTCTCCCCCTGCCACCCCATTGTCCCCCCTGCCCCCAAGCTGCTCGACCTGCCACCTCCAGCTGCTTCCCTGCCTCCCCAGCTTCTCCACCGGCCCCTGCCACCCCTAGCTGCTCCCCCTGTCGCCCCAGCTTCTCCCCATCCCCCCAGCTGCTCCCCCTGTCCCCCAGCTTCTCCCCCTGTCACCCCAGCTTCTCCCCCTGTCCCCCAGCTTCTCCCCTCCCTCAGTCACCCTAGCTTCTCCCCCTGTCACCCCAGCTTCTCCCCCTGTCACCCCAGCTGCTCCCCCAGTCACCCTCAGCTGCCTCCCTTCCTCAGTCACCCCCAGGTGCCTCCCTTCACCAGTCACCCCCAGCTGCCCACCTGCAAACGAGTTGTCGTTGGAGAAGTCTTCATGATGCTGCGCCAGATAGAGAAGAAAGCAAAAAGTGAGCGACGCCAATCGTAGAAGACGTCAACTGTGAGTCATTAGTAACTGCACTGTAATCACTTCTATAGTGTGCAGAGCCTTTGTACCATTGGGGTCTAAATGGGTCAGTGTATTGTTTGCGGTAGTGTACTGACACAGCCCAGCGGTTACTACAGTACACTAGCGCAAACTTTTAAACTAGAACCCAACTACAACTGCAGGCACTACAACTCCCAGCATTTCCTGAGGGCTGCAGACTGTCAGTAAATGCTGGGAGTTGTACTGCCTGCAGCTGTTGTAGTTGGGTCGCATACACTGGATGCTTTCTGGCATATAAGTATACATAGATCTGTGGGGGCTCAGTGTAGGGAAGTGACCCTAGAACATCACTAATAGGGGATAGAACAAAAACATCTACCCCCCTATTAGTGATGTTCTGGGGTCACTTCCCTACATTGAGCCCCCACAGATCTATGTATTATTATATGCCACAAAGCATCCAGTGTATAGGACCCAACTACAACAGCTTCAGGCACTACAACTCCCAGCATTTACTGACAGTCTGCAGCCCTCAGGATATGCTGGGAGTTGTAGTACACTGTAGACAGATGTATTGCTGGACCTTCAGGGCCGATAGTTGTCACCCACAGATTGCATCCACCAGGTGCCTCTGCACACAGTGATTTATTAAAGGGTTGCCCTCTCAGAAACTACAACTCCCAGCATACCCTGAGAGCTGTATAAATGGAGGGTGTTCTGAGAGTTTTAGTTTGACTAAAAATATTATTCACAAGGAATTTGTCACAGATACAGATGTATCCAGGAAAGGACGGGGTCAGCATGTCGTGTCTCACTAGTTCTATATTGGTGGGCCCCAAGGATCATTTCCTCTGGTGGGCCCCAGGTACCCCAGTCCGACACTGGACAGAAGCGGTCCCCAAACTAAGACGTCCCCGGCCTCCTTCCTTCCTCCATCACATCTGTTTGAAGAGAAGAGCAGGCATCAAGCAGAGCGGCACCCCAGTACCCAGCCCCCAGTACTACTGAGCGGAGCCCCGCTGCGCTGACAGCTGGGGGCTACTGCTGCCAGCCGTGCCAGGGTATGCACCATGCATATAACCTGCCAGTGACACGGGGGGGGGGGGGGGGGGGGGGGCGCCTAAGCATGTAAAGTGCCTAGCGCAGCATGAACTCTGAATACAGGCCTGCTGAAAAGGAGATTTTATTTTTTTTCCTTTAAAAGCAGCTATCTGACGGTACAAGCTCTTTGGGGAGTAGATTGTGGGTACAGAGTTGCTTTTAATATTTTTGTAAATACAGTCATTTAGCAAACTTGTCTCCTTGTCCTGATATGCTGCTCTTTCCCACAAATTGTTGACAGCCTGTTGTCTAAGTTACCAACCACCACTCTGCTCTAAAAACAGTGGTCTAGTGGGTGTATATATAAATATGTTGTAGATGTATAGAGATATAGGGGGGAGTTATCAAAGATGGTGTAAAGTGAAACTGGCTCAGTTGCCCCTAGCAACCAATCAGATTCCATCTTTCATTTTCCAAAGAGTTTGTGAGGAATGAAAGGGGGAATCTGATTGGTTGCTAGGGGCAACTGAGCCAGTTTCACTTTACACCAGTTTGATAAATCTCCCCTATAGTGTATATATACTGTAAGATATATATAAATATGTATATATAAACCAGCCAGGCCAATGCTTTTAGAGGAGAGAGATGGGGGGAGGGGGTGGGGAAGCAAGCAAATCCGGAGATGGAGATTTTGCTTAATAAATGTGTCTGCAAAAATATTTAATTTGACAAGAACTACAAGTATAACTATTTTAGATGGGAATACTTATTTAATCAACAATCAACAAGGACAAGATGGGGTTTATTCTGTCCCTAAAATACACAGATACCATAAGGTATTATCCCCCTGCAGGTAGAGGGAAGGCAAAAACCCTTTTGAGCTAGCAAGTAACTACAGTGGGGAAAAAAGTATTTAGTCAGTCACCAATAGTGCAAGTTCCACCACTTAAAAAGATAAGAGAGGTCTGTAATTGACACCATATGTAGACCTCAACTATGGGAGACAAAATGAGAAAACAAATCCAGAAAATCACATTGTCTGATTTTGTAAGAATTTATTCTCAAATTATGGTGGGAAATAAGTATATAGTCAGCAACAAAATTTCATCCCAATACTTTGTTTTATATATCCTTTGTTGGCAATGACAGAGGTCAAACGTTTTCTGTAAGTTTTCACAAGGTTGGCACACACTGTTGTTGGTATGTTGGCCCATTCCTCCATGCAGATCTCCTCTAGAGCAGTGATGTTTTGGGGCTGTCGCTTGGCAACACGGACTTTCAACTCCCTCCAAAAGTTTTTTATAGGGTTGAGATCTGGAGACTGGCTAGGCCACTTCAGGACCTTGAAATGCTTCTTACGAAGCCACTCCTTCGTTGCCCTGGCGGTGTGCTTTGGATCATTGTCATGTTGAAAGGCCCAGCCACGTTTCATCTTTAATGCCCTTGCTGATGGAAGGAGGTTTGCCCTCAAAATCTCACGATACATGGCCCCATTCATTCTTTCATGTACCCACATCAGTCGTCCTGGCCCCTTTGCAGAGCCCCAAAGCCCCAAAGCATGATGTTTCCACCCCCATGCTTTACAGTAGGTATAGTGTTTGATGGATGCAACTCAGTATTCTTTTTCCTCCAAACACGACAAGTTGTGTTTCTAACAAACAGTTCCACTTTGGTTTCATCAGACCATAGGACATTCTCCCAATACTCTTCTGGATCATCCAAATGCTCTCTAGCAAACTTCAGACGGGCCCGGACATGTACTGGCTTAAACAATGGGACACTTCTGGCACTGCAGGATCTGAGTCCCTGGCGGCGTAGTGTGCTACTGATGGTAGGCTTTGTTACATTGGTCCCAGCTCTCTGCAGTTCATTCACTAGGTCCCCCCGCGTGGTTCTGGGATTTTTGTTCACCGTTCTTGTAATCATTTTGACCCCACCGGGTGAGATTTTGTGTGGAGCCCCAGATCGAGGGAGATTATCAGTGGTCTTGTATGTCTTCCATTTTCTAATTCTTGCTCCCACAGTTGATTTCTTCACTCCAAGCTGGTTGCCTATTGCAGATTCAGTCTTCCCAGCCTGGTGCAGAGCTACAATTTTGTTTCTGGTGTCCTTTGACAGCTCTTTGGTCTTCACCATAGTGGAGTTTGGAGTCTGACTGTTTGAGGGTGTGCACAGGTGTCTTTTTATACTGATAACAATTTTAAACAGGTGCCATTACTACAGGTAATGAGTGGAGGAAAGAGGAGACTCTTAAAGAAGTTACATGTCTGTGAGAGCCAGAAATCTTGATTGTTTTTAGGTGACCAAATACTTATTTTCCACCATAATTTGCAAATAAATTCTTACAAAATCAGACAATGCGATTTTCAGGATTTGTTTTCTCATTTTGTCTCTCATAGTTGAGGTCTACCTATGATGTAAATTACAGACGCCTCTCATCTTTTTAAGTGGGAGAACTTGCACTATTGGTGACTGACTAAATAGTTTTTTTCCCCACTGTATATATCCTCAGCACTACTCCAACTCCGGTGCTAATTGTGACATACCAGGAACACGTGCTGACACATAATGCAGTAGGCTCCCTTTTTCAAAACAATGGTGCTAGGCATATAAGGAAGAAGTTCCATCCAATAATAACAACGTAGAAATTAACTGTGGCACTCACCAAATAAATTTGCAGAAGATCTTTAATCCATAATGGTCATGAGAAATGTGATAAAAGATGCTAGCGGGCCGTTTCATGTGCATGTGCTTCCTTTCTGCCTAGAGGAAGCACATGCACTAGCGTGAAACGGTCCACTAGCATCTTTTGTCCCATTTCTCATAACCTTCATGGATTAAAGATCTGCAAATTTATTTGTTGAGTGCTACGCTTCATGTACATTGTTATTAATGGAAAAAAAACCTCATGAGGTAGATGCCAATTGAGGTAATATCCCATTTGTAGCTATCACTAATTTTTTTAGTAGTTTTCTTTAGTATTTTTGCAGTATAATAACATTTAAAATAATCTTTTTTTGTGTTGCTGCATTCCAAGAGGCATACATTTTTTTCTCTTTACATTATAAGGCTATGTTCACACTGCGTATAAATCCGTCCGTAGTGCGAACCGCGAATATACGTACGTAGTTTTGAGGTTGATGCGTTCGCTTAAAAGTATACGATATACGCCCGCACAGTGCAGACTATGAGCCTACGGCCGGATCGTATACAGCGCCGTGAAAAATGAACAAGACCATTGTTTGAGGACGGAAATGTTCCAACTCACAGCCGTGGATTTCCATGCGGTCCCGTACGAAGTACTTATTTCAGCCAAATTGAACTTGATTTTTCGATCCAAAAGGTTCTGTGTGGTTTACGGGGCTGGGCGAAGATTTCCAAGTAAATGACCTGTTTCAGATCGCTTCGAAACAAGCTAGGGAAGCATAACTGTACTACGGGCGTATGTTCGCGGTTCGTACGCATCCGTCCGCATGTCTATTTTTCCCACGCCTGTAGTTTCAGCCGCACATGTACGGCGGCGTACGATCTACGGACTGATTCATACGCAGTGTGAACAAAGCCTAATAGCTGTATGAGGGCCTGTTTTTTTTTGTTGCATGGGTTGCAGACTTTATAACCATATTTGGGGTACATAGAATAGCTTCTAGAATGGCCTAATAGATACACAGCTATGGCAGGCCTGGGGGGCCTTTCTTAGGTCCCTGGCTGTCATGGCAAACATTGCCACTTATAATCGTCGGGTGGCAATAGTAACATAGAAAGCTCCATTGAAATCAATAAGACTGTAATTAGCATAGACATAAACATAAAATACACACAAATAAAAATAAAATGAGGTGGCAAACATGTAAGCACACCACACAGTGGTGTAACTTCCTAGCGGAGATATGTAACACCTAATTGAATTGTTTGAGAAGCCCACACTGCTATGTCTAATCTCACGCTTTGCGCTTTGCTTCTTGAGATCCTATATAATTATCACTTGTGCTAAGTGTGACAAGTATTTTTAGCTTTTTTTTTTTACAAGTGCTATGGTTTTCTTATGAGATCAGTTGTAATATTTGCTTCACAGAATTTAGCTTGAAAGCAAAGAAAATATTTTTATACCAGAGTTGTATACCAGAAATGTCTGACTACATAAAGTCTCATCTAGATTGTAACTTAGGTACTGTATCCACCTTAAAAAGAGGTTGTCTAGGCAAAACTAACTGTGGATAAGGACAAGTAAGAGATCGGCCCAAAGGTCCTTTGTTATGAATACAGCCGCGGGTATGACACATGACCAGCGGCTCTATTCATTCCTAAGGAGCCACCGGCAAGAGCCGAGTGCTTTACTCGAGGGATACAGAGGTAAGACCCCCCCGTGCGTGATCTCTTAGTTGTCCCTTATCCACAGTTAGTTTGCCTGGACAACCTCTTTAAATTCAGTTGTAATACTTAGTGTAATTCTACTTTTAGAATTACATTCTAAATATTAGCCCTTTAAGTACCAATCCAATTTTTGCTTTTGCACTTTCGCTTTTTCCTCATTTCCGCTTTTTCTGACTTACAGACTCACATGGGCCCTTATTTTATGCGCTACTAATTATACTTTGCAATGACAGACTTAAAGAAGCAGTTCACACAAAAAATTTTTTTGACCCCCCTGGTAGCCGCTGGCAAGTATACTCACGGAAGATGATCGATGTCCCGCGGCGCAGCTCCGTTCCCATCCCGCGATGCCGTTTAAATCTGGCGCCCGCTCACTTCCGCCGGCGCTGTGACTCCTCTTCTTTCCCTTGTAATTTGAATGCCGGAAGTCATGCCTTCCGGCCTATAATGACAGCTCAGAGAAGAGGACTCACAGCGTCGGCGGAACTGAGCGCGCGCCGGACTTGTACGGCACCACGGGACCGGAACGGAGCTACACCGATGGACATCGATCACCTTCCGTGAGTATACATGCCAGCGGCTACCGTGGGGGTGGGGCAAATAATTTTTTGGGTGAACTGCTTCTTTAATTTTTCCATAAAAGATGCAGCGAAATTTGCGCAGTGAAAATGAAAAAAAGAAAACATTTTGTGTTTATGCTGTTTGCCCTATGGTAAAACTGACATGTTTTATATTTTCCTCAAGTCAGTACGATTATAACATGTATACCTTTTATTTTATTTGATGGCTTTTAAAAAATTAAAACCTTTAAAAAAAGTAAACGCTTTAACGGGATTGTCATCGCGCTGCGAGTATGTCAAACTCAGCGCCATTAACCCCCACAGCCAGGGAACATACTTTACTGGGTGTCTGCTCCGGCTTGCTTTGGGGGTTCTCGACGTCTCCAGGTGCTCAGCCAATTAGTGTGCGGGGCGGGCCTGAGCTGGGACCTGGTACAGTATGTCCCCAGCTGTGGGAGTAAATGGCACTGAATTTGCAGCGGGATGACAATCCTGTTAAAGCATTTACATTTTTTAAAAGCCATTAAATAAAATAAAAGTTATACATGTTGTAATCGTTAGTTTTGCCTTCAATGTCAGCCCATTGAAGTGAAACTGCTTTCGCTGCCAATTCCCAGCAAGAAATCCTCTGCAGATACATTATGTGTGAATCTAGACTAAAGAGGTTACCCAGAATTCAAAAAACATGGCTGCTTTTTTCTCTCCAAAAACTGAATACTGATACTGAATGAAAATCCTCTATGTATAAACACAAGTATTACCAATGATACCAGTATACACAGGGCAAACAATACACCATGACCTCTGCCATCTTCACGACACAGTAACTGGATAATACCACTGTACTGTTAGGCCCAGTTCACATTGAGTTCACATCCCGCCGTGCTCAGTGTCCTGCAGTGTCTGAATGGGAGGGAGCGCGCACCTCCGCTCTCGACGCTCTCTGCTGCGGAATTCAGCCGTTTTTTGCTCAGTGTGAACTAAGCCTTACTGTATAAAATCCACTACAAAAAGACCAATATTCACCCTAAGCAGTGAACATATAGAGGTAGATCCTGTAAGGCTGGAACCCAGAGACACAGGACAAGTGAAACCCTAACGGTGGCACCCGCCCCGCTGTCCCTTCCTCTTGGAGTGATCAGCTCCTTAGCAGGCCAGACTCAACCTGAAGACTGGTCGCTATGCTGATATGAAACACAAAGACAGAGACAAAACAAACACGATAATCGCAGGGTCAACTAGCTATCATTAGTCACAGTACAGAATCGGAAGTAGGGGGCAATAGTCAGAAAGTAAAGCCGGAAACAGGAAATCAGGGAATTCACAACCAGAATACAACGATAGCTTAGTCACACCCTAAAGAGGCTCTATCGCAGGCAAGGATGATGATGAGGGAAGTAGTTTTATGAAGGCTGGAGCCCAGCCCCAGGCCTGATTGGGGCAGAGACTCCAGCCCCCAGAGTGTTACAGAGCCGACTGGCGGTGTGAGCCGCCAGTCAGCAAGTCATAACTAGAAGCACCTAAGTCGATCTGGGGGTGGTAAAGCCCTGCCCGCGGCCAAAACTAGGAACGATTTTGCCGGTATGCCTGTAGCAACTGGCCAGACCGGTCATCAGGGACGCTGTCGGAGCACTCACCGCAACCGGCCCCTCTATATTCCCATATATTATTAGGCCCCCTTTGTTCCATATATATGACTGGGCCCCCTTTGTGCTTCCATATAGTAATGGGCCTCTGTGTGCAGCAGTCCCATATAGTACAATCCCCTGCTGTGCAGCAATCCCCCTATCATATAGGTCCCCAGTATGCAACATAACCCATAAAACATAGGCCCCCTCTGTAGTGTAGTGTAGCCCCCCTCTTCATGTGCATCAGCCCCATACAGTATAACCCCCCCCTCCTTTCCTGTGTAGAAGCCCCATGTAGTGTAGCACCCCTGTGTAACCCCCACATAGTATAGGACCCTCAGAGTAGCCCCTACATAGTATAGGGCCCCCTGTGTAGCCCCCAATAGTATAGGCCCCCCATGTATCCCCCACATAGTATAGACGCCCTGTGTAGCCCCAATATAGTATATCCCTCCTGGGTAGCCCCCACATAGTATAGCCCTCCCCCCATGGTATAGGCCTCTTTGAAGCCCCCACATTGCAGCAATTAAAACAAGCAATTATGTTTCAGTTGACACAAATTCAACATAAAAGTTTAAAAAAAGTTTGAATAGGGGTTTGAAATCCTGGAAAGTCTAGAGTTTTGTTAATGAGGGCTGAAACATTTATGCAATTAATGGGAGGATGGAGAGCATGGAACTGACACTGTTGACACTCCTTAAAGGGAACCTGTCACCCCCCGTGTCGGGGTGACAGGCTCCCGACCCCGCTACAGCCCCCTATACTCACCTGATCCCGCTCCCGCTTCTGGATCCGGTCAGGTCATGGAGATATCAGCCGCTGCAGCCCAGCGCGCGTTGAGAGATGGGTCCAACGCTCATAGAGAATGACGGAGCGCTGGACTCTCCTGTCATTCTCTATGAGCGTTGGACTCATCTCTCAGCGCCCCGCTCCGGGCTGCAGCGGCTGATATTTCCGTGACTCGACCGGATCCAGAAGCGGGACCCGGCGGGATCAGGTGAGTATAGGGGGCTGTAGCGGGGGGGCGGGAGCCTGTCACCCCGGCACGGGGGGTGACAGGTTCCCTTTAACCCCTAGATGACTTATGCCGTAAGGGTAATGCATGGGCGTATGTGACCAGACGACTCATGCCATACCAGTACGCCATTGGGTGACTACAGCGCTATGAAGTGAGTTCAAGGGCTGAGCTCACGTCATAGCGTGTCAGGACCGGCTGCTATCAACCGGGCAAATGCCGCTAATGACAAACAGCAACAATCTCAGCATTTAATGGTTTATTCATGTGTTCAGATTTTTGGTTGCAACTGGTGAAAACAAAGCCAGGAATGGATATAAAAAGAGGAGAAATCTCAGTCTTTCGTGTATGACCTGTTCTATATTTATAGTCTGTTCCTGTCTTTGGTTCCAATAATTGCATTGGAAAGTCTGTCTGTGTAAATTAACCCTTACTTACCTTCATGTGGTCCGATTGGGGCTCACAGGTACTGAATACTACGCAATGGCATAGCATTGGTCAGTATATGCAATCCAATGGCATAGCATTGGTCAGTATATGCAATACAATGATTGCTGGTAATAGTCCCCCAGGGGGAATTTAAAGTGTTAAGAATAAAAATGCTTTTGAAAATATGCCAAAGCCCCTACCCAAATAAAAGTTAAAATCATTCATTTTCCCATTATACAATTAAAACATGTAGAAATAATTTAATAAAAAAAACATATTTGTTGTTCCACGCGCAATTGCATGATCTATTAAAATATAACAATATTCTTCCCACACAGTAAACAGCGTAAAAGTAAAAAGCAAAAAAGCACCACAATTGCTGATTTTTTTGTTACATTATGTAGCAGAATTTTTTTTTATAAAGAGCGTTTGTAAAACGTCAGATCTACACAAATATGATACTAATAAAAACTAGAGCTCATGGTGCAAAAACGTACGCCCCATACAGCCCTGTAGGTGAAAAACTAAAACCATTATAAGAGTCACAAGAGTCACAGAGCAATTTCAGTCACAATTATTTGCAAAAAAAGTTTACCTGTAAAAAAAAAAAAAATAGTAAAACATTAGAAAAGCTATGTAAACATGCATTTCCCTTTTTGTCCTCAGGCAGCACACATATACCAACTGTGCTGCCTTCGGACTCGAGGAAAGGAAAACTACAGGTAAGACATTTTATCTTTCCTCAAATCCGAAGGCAGCACAGTTGGTATATGTGTGCTGCCTGAGGACTCGAGGAAAGGAAAATTACAGGTAAGACAAATTTTATCTTTGTGTTCAAACTGACGTATATAATAAAGATAACAAGTCATTTTAACCCTAAAGTGCATTACATAGATACAGGAACTTTTTTTTTCCAATTTTACCCCATAAATAATATTTTTGGGGTTCTATCATATATTTTATGGTAAATTAAAAGGCAACATTACAAAGTACACTTGTTCCTGAGAAAAAAACAAGCCCTTACATGGCCCTGTATATGAAGAAATAAAAGTGTTATAGCTCTTAGAAGGCGAGGAGGAAAAAACTAAAATACAAAAATGAGAACTGGCGACTGGTCATTTGGGCCATTTTGGGCTGCATCATGTAGTATGGAGTGATCAATAGGGGATACAGAGGAGGAACTGTCTGATTGCAAAGTCTGATATAAGAATACTTTCACTAATAGGAATTATATCTATGATTGTTCACAAAATGTAGTGGTGTGCGTGAAAATCATTGCCCTTTCCCTGATGTACGTCCTGCTCCTGAGCAGGTGTAGATTTCTTATTTCTGAAATCTGCCTGATTTACTGAGAGGCATTGTTATCCACAGCCACTCTTATGGTATGGCAGTGTGGGGTATTGTGAATTATTTGAGATTCTGGGGGAATTGGGGGGGCTGCCTTGGGCCTTAGATGTATCCTCTCTATATCACACCTCATGAAGCTAAACAGACTCTGTTGTAGTGCAGTTTAACAGGATTCTTTCAGGTATATACAGTAAACTCTAAAACTCCAACAGAAAGAAACATCAGTGGTGACAATGATGAAACGCCTCCTAGCACCCACACAGTCTGACTGCTTCTCACAGGAGGATAAGTTACAGGTACCTGAGTTTCACCAGTCATTTCCTATAATCCATCTGATTCCCACTGGGCTGAATTCTCTCCCCTTGTGGCAAATTCAGCTCATGTGCTGTGATCTCTGGCTGCTGTTTCCACATACAGTATACATGGCTTTCTTTGTCACTGTTTCTCCTCTTACACAGAGGTGAGCATCATTTTACCTCACAGAACACTGACTGGACTCCCTTCCTGGTTGCTGTTAACTCTCTTACTGCTGGACAACTAGCAATGTTGTGTGCTGGTACTTTCTCTAACTGCCAGAAAGAGGGGATTAATTAACCCTTGACAGTGACAGACAAGCTTACCCTGGGACACATATCCATCTACATAGTTAGATAGATAGATTTAAAAGAGAGAGAGAGATGAAAAAACTGTTACATTTCAGCTATACTGCTCTGGAGGCTGTCACTGTCCTGTCGTACTGGCAACAGAAGAGGCCAAGTTCATGTCACTTTGGTCTCAGATGGGAAGGGGAGGACAGAGGAGTGGAGACTATGTGGACCAGGCAGGGAGGATTTTCAGAAGCTTCAGGTTGTAAATCAGGATATGCTGCAGACAAACGGTCCAACTCATGTAATAGAAACCTATTACAAAAAAAGCTTAGATTATGGGTGGGGATTGAACAGGTAAGTGGATTACCCCTTTAAGACAGGCACAAAGGTACACCTGTCTTGATAAATTCCTCCTATTGTGGTTAGTATTTAGAAATTTACAGCAGTGGCATTACATACCATACTGTATTCAGGTTCTACCTCTTAAGGGAGAAATCTGGCTAAAATTTTAATTAAAGTATTCTATCCCCCCCCCCCCCCAAAAAAAAAAAAGATATGCAAATTACCAATATACACTTACTATGGGAAATGCTTATAAAGTGCTTTTTTCCCCTGCACTTACTACTGTATCAAGGCTTCACTTCCTGAATAAAATTGTTATGTCACGACCCGACTCCCAGAGCTGTGCGGGCTGTGGCTGCTGGAGAGGATGATGGCAGAGGGATGCTCAGTGTCCCTCCAGTGCCCTGTGTCCCTCAGTGTCCCCCTGCCATCAGCCTCTCCAGCAGCCACAGCCCACACAGCTCTGGGAGTCGGGTCGTGACATCACCATTTTATCCAGGAAGTCAAGCCTTGGTGCAGTAGTAAGGGTCCTATTACACGTAGCGATTTTTAATAATTAACGACTAATGATAAACGATTGCAAACGTGATTGTTTACTGTTAACCTGAAACCGTTCACCATATTACACAGAACGATAGTCGTTAGATACTATCGTTATTGCAATCATTACTATGATTGTTTATTCCTTCTGATCCTAGCAAAACAATGAACAATGTGCAATTACACTGAACGATTAGTAATGATAATTTTAGGTTCAGATCTAAATCAATGATCAACGATATTCGAACGATTTTTTTGACCGTTGCCTGCCTTTACACAGAACGATTATTGTTTAAATTTGAACGATATAACAATTTTTCGCACGATAATTGTCCCGTGCAATAGGGCCCTAAGTGCAGGAAAGAAAGAAGTTTATAAGCATTTCCCGTAATAAGTGTATATTGGGGATTTGTATAACTTTGGATGGGGGGGGGGGGGGGCAATACAATACTTTAATAAAAAATTTTGCCGGACTTAAGACACTGCCTAGACGTACATTGGCTTTTTTCAGTGTGCTATATGTAATGAACAATTCCTTTATTTGTATTTCTTTAGTTCTGTGTGTATTTTATGTAAGTATCAGCAACCAGTGTGGCACACATGCCGTAACAGAGCAAACACTTTTTCACATCCCCATCCTCTGTTTCCCTGATGTGCTTAACCTTCTATGCACAAATGGTATTGCAGGTTAAAGAACCTATCACATTTGTATTTCTGGGTCACACGTTTTTCTGATGAGAAATATGTTCCTTTCTATGAAAATCTGAAAAAAGAGATGTTCTTATTTTAGGGAATGATTTGGTGCCAGATGGCAGGAATTGGCTCAGAACTTTAAGAACTGTATGACAGCCATATGTGTGATGGTTTTCTTGCTGTGCTTAGAATAGTAAAGAATAAGGGTTTCAAATTGAAGAAGAACAAGGGTTTCTTAGAGCTGTACTTTACAAATAGACACATTTCATGATCATTTTAGACTTCCAATGTGTCTTTATGTTGAATCTTTAAGCAATGTGACACACTTGGTCATTTGTGATTATACTCCTGAATAATCAGGATGGATACTAAAATCATATCAAGGTATTTTAGTTCACCTAAAGCTAACATAATGACAGTAACCTTGGAATAACAATTTCTAATCAGTTTAGAAAGCACTAAACAAACTCAGAAAATGAAAAGAACATGAAATCATAAGTTTAAACAGAAGGAAATAAAAAAAAATTTTTGTTTTATCTACTTGTATTTCAGGCTGTCTCTTGCTTACACATGCTAGTTATTGGATGCACAAGGTCAAATGTGAAGATGAGATCCATAGTGCCTCATATGCCAAACTGTTCTTATTGGCATATCCTTGAACTGACAGCCGAGGTCTCAATGTGAAAACCCCACTTAAGGAAAATTCACTAGGGTGACTTGGATGCATTAAACACAATTGATCTCCATCTGTTGTTTGGCAGGAACAAGAAGTACTAGGTATGCTAATATGGAAATGTAGCTCATTCTTCATTTGAAACCACCCGCATACCTTCTCTGTATAAAGGGCACTTTTAATAGACTTGACATTTTAGTTACAATAAATATAGTGGAACGCCTACTCTCAATGTATTACAAAAGTAGAAGTACTCCACTTTCTCTCTCCAAAAATCGTTTTAAATTAAATTGCTCAGAGAACATGTTGTAAATTGTGTTGCAGAGAATCTCCGACAGTCACAAGTGCTAAGTGACGTTCTACAACCAAAAGTGACTGCTTATTGGCAGAAAAACTAAGCTGCATGTGCTCAACTTTAGTCAGTGCCCCATACACACCATAGGTGACACCAACAAACAATCATTCAAAGTATAAAGGTATTGGATGTGTCAAGAAGTTTAGTGCTTAACCAAAAAGAAGAAAGAAGTAGAAAAAACAATGTTTTAAAATTTAAAGACAGCATGTAGGCTGGCTTGGGCCAAAATCATAGGCTACCCTGTAAAAGCACAGGCAGGTGACCTTAGAATAAAGGTTGTGAAGTGTTCTGAAGGCCTTTGGAGAAAGTCATTATACAAATGACTCTAAGGGTGCTTGTACATTTAGCAATTTGTGGGTTGTGGGCAGCATCAAACAAGCAGCGATCAGCTAAAATTGGCACTCGTTTGTAGTGCCTTTCTTGAAACAATCTTGAAAAGTTTATGCAGCCATGGAAACTGACAGCACAGATATGTATATATCTGTGCTGTCAGTTTCCAGATCTAAGCAGCAGTGTATACTTACCAACCGCACTGCTTGTGATCAGGCATCTCACTCTCCTGTCCACCGCCCACATCTCCAGGCCCTGCCTTCTTTGTCTGTCAATTATTCTGGAGGAGGTAGGGCCTGAAGTTACAGCAGTGGCCGGAGGAACAGGTCACAAGCAGCTCAGATGTTAAGCATTAAGTATACATTGCTTGTGATCTGGAAAATGACAGAATGACAGATACATATCTCCTATGTACAGTATATCCTATATACATATCTGGGCTGTCAGTTTCCATCCAATTATCAGCCGAATGAGTGCTTCTAGCAGTGCTCCTGGCCAATAATCGGCCCATGAAAAAGGCCCCTAAGAGCTATTTTAGAAAGTTTGACCTATGTTTAATCTCAGTGGCGAGATGAGATCTCTTGTACATGGCTCAATATTGGGTTAGAGTGATCAATTTTCTCCTGTCATTTGTCAGCTACACACGCCCTATCACATGCAGGATGAGATGCATCCATTGAGCAACAATTTTTTAACATGTCAAAAGTATGCTATTACCTAATGAACAAGCGTTTGCTCATTTATAAATTCATATTAACCATGCATTCAGGCCTTGACTCAATAAGAGTTTTCTCACAAATTAAAATGCAATATCCTGAAATGTGGACAAGAAAGAGAATGAGTTGCTACCAGTTTGCCCATGTTTTGTATAAGACCATGGAACTGGAGATTGTCCCTTGACCGCTGGGTATAATAACACACAGACCCTCACCACATTAAACACCAAGTAACTACACCAGTTGCTGCCACTGGTGTTGCAGTAAAGGTGTTGTAATAAAGGACATATGAATTACTGGTACTGGTAGGACAGTGATATAAATTACTGGTAGGAACCAATTCCATTTTTCCCACTTTGTCTCCTTAGAATTGGAAAAGTAGCAGACAAGTCACACTTTGACAAAAACGCATCAATGAGTTTTTGAAATTATACTTTGTATAAAAGTAATGAAGATATGTAAGTGATGTAAGTGAAGGGACATGAAGAAGATGAGATATGGTTGGGCATGGAGGCATACATGTTCTGTATGGCATCCTGCTGCAGTGCCGTTTCTAGGGGTGGGCGAGACGGACGGCTGCACGGAGCGCTGACAGCTAGGGGGCACTGGTAGCACCCCCCGGATCTCACCCTCCGCTGGACAGCAGCTTAGCATCCATCGCCCGCAAACCCCCCTGGACCTCAGCATAGCCCCATCCCTTCTCATCCCAGACCTCAGCATAGCGATGCACCCCCCGGACCTCCAGGATCTCCCAGACCTCAGTTTGGTGCCGCACTATACAACTCACTACAGACCTCGGTGGCGGCGATTTTCTGTTAGCAGTTAAGTAACAGAGACACTCACTATTGAGCAGCTGACTTAGTGTGTCTGCATGCAGAGCACCTTTGTCACTTAATAAAGATGGCAAAGGTGCTATGTAAGTGGGGGTGCAATACAATATACTGTATCCTACTGAAGGGACACATTGCAATATATCTAAGTGGGGTGCAGTGCTTTATGTCCCCCCCCCCCCCCCCCGGCTTCATTGTTCTCTATGAAGAGGGGAGGGGTGGAGAGAGATGAGGCACCAAAACAGGACAACAAAGAGTTAATTTACAGCTACATCACCAGACTCTCTCCTCTGAGCACTGACCTGAGCTTTCATTCAGCTCCCTGCTGTGTAATCCTTTGTTCACTGGTGCCGACTAATCTCCCTTCTTCCTCCTCCCCCTCCCCTCTTCATAGAACGAACAGGATCCGACTGATGTAAAAAAAGTCGAAATTTTCTGATAATGAGTAGTAAATGACACAAATGAGGGGGGGGGGGGGGAGAAAAGTTTTTTTAAATGCAGATAATGGTATATTTCTTAATAAATTCAATTCCAAAGTTTCTTAAAATCGCCTGGACTATTGATTTCCACAGAAAAAAATTAACGACAGTGACACTTTAAACAAATAGAACACCAGATGTCTATATACATCTAAATATATAAAGAAAATAACCACATATCATGCAAATACAACCTTAAATTTTATCAACATTTTTGGGGCAATGTCTTTTCATATATAGGAATTTATAGAGGGGGAAATGTACCTATTAGAGATGAGCGAACCTGGAGCATGCTCGAGTCGATCCGAATCCGAACTTTCGGCATGTGATTAGCGGTGGCTGCTGAACTGGGATAAAGCCCTAAGGCTATGTGGAAATCATGGATATAGTCATTGGCTGTATCCATGTTTTCCAGACAACCTTAGAGCTTTATCCAAGTTCAGCAGCCCCAGCTAATCAAATACTTAACGTTCGGGTTCGGATTGACTCGAATCCGAACCCGGTTCGCTCATCTCTAGTATCTATGAAACTTTCTGACATCAGTTCATTTAAAACAAAATAAACTTGCCGGAGTACCCCTTTAATGGCATCTATCATTGGTATATGATAGGATGTTTCTCAATATATCGCTCCAGACTGTGGAATATGTTGATGCTAGATAAATAAATTAAAACGGACCATGATACAACAAATTTCATCTTGAAATTTTCATTGGCACGTGATGTGGAACTTTAAAGGGGTTGTGCGGCGTTTAACATTTATTCACTAAATAACACACATTACAAAGTTATACAACTTTGTAATGTGTGTTATCTAAGTGAATGGCCCCCTTCCCCGTGTTCCCCCCCACCCTGGAAGTGTGGTGCAGTATATTTACTCAATTGCTCCAACCGTCCCTCATGCCGGCCCCCCTCTGCCGCGTCATCAGCTGCTCAGCCGCGATTGGCTGAGCATTTTTAGGGGGTAAGGGGGCCATTCACTTAAATAACACACATTACAAAGTTGTATAACTTTTTAATGTGTGTTATTTAGTGAATATATGTTAAACGCCACACTACCCCTTTAACATGGCTGCATCATGGTCTCCAACACATTAAATGTCAAGATAAAAGTTTGGTGCATCTGTAATAATTCATATTTCTTCTTTAGTCTAAGAAGAATCATACCTTGCTTAAGAAGAAATGATGTACAGTATATTATGACAGCTTGTAAATGTTTTTCTAGGGATAGACACAGCAGCAATCTAGTTGACCCTCCAATGAATTGAGAAAAGCAGCTAAAACCCAACAGAAAAGAAAGATACATAAATGTTTAAAGTATTGATAATAGCATGCCTAACTGAGAAAAGAGTCTGCACTTTTTTTTTTATTAGTGTCCCTGGAACTATCCAGGGCCTCCCTGGTTTCTATGTGTCCTTAACTGCTGACCAAATCAGTGATGTGGTATAGGCTTGATTTAGTTTCTTATTTTAGAATCCTGCTGAAAAGAATGTCGGTTTAGGTTCTGAGGTTGACAAATCTTGGCTTCTGCTTTCTGTTTGCTTTGTTTAGACACCATGGTAAAAGTCTCGAAAGCACCAAAGAGGAGATTCCTCAGGGGAATTTTAACCGCTACCACGGGAAAAAAAATCAACCGTGTTCTTAAAGTAACAACAGACTAGGGTTTGTCTTTCTGCATATAAGCAAACTACAAAAAGAATGAACTATTTTCACAGGGGACAATGTACTATAAATGTGGTTTCTAAGTGTCTGGCTGCGGGAAGACTAATATACTCACCAGTGATTATGATACATAGCTGAGGAGTCACAGAGTCTGCAAGTCACTCATATTAACAAGATGAAAGTGGTGTGTCTTACATATAGAAGAGTGCGACCTCTTGTCACATACTGTAGCTGGAGATAAAGCATCCGATTCCATTTGACAGGAATACCAGGAATGACTACATAGACACCGCAATTAGATAAATGTCCAGATAAATAACACTATGTAACATCATTTTTGTTTCCGGGTTGTAACTATTTAACTGCTCATGTATAAACTTGATAAAAAAACATCAACATTTTCTAATAAACCTTTTGTGAAAATGACCTATTCTAGGTTTGTATTTATTGAGATGTAACACAAAATGAGTATATTTCCTGGATTTATGACTATACTGCAAATAACTATCACGAATGAGCTCCCATATGTAGTCTCCCACCTTGTGTTCATTATACTATCCTGGTAACAGCCTTCCCAGTTCTGGTCCTAGTGAAAGCGCTTGCCTTGCTCCTCTGAATAAGCTCCCATGTTCTCTTTGAATTTATCAAGATTGGCATCAAGGATATGGACTTTAAAGGGAACCTGTCACGCGGTGTGCCAGAGCAGAGCCCGACCGACCCCCCGTGGAGCCCTGGATACTTACTCTTTCCTGGAAGTCCCGCTCCTGGACCCGCTCCCGGGGCAGAGGTATCGCCGTCGGAAGCTGTGCGACGCCCACAGCTGTCCGACGCCCACAGAAAATGACGGCTCCAGTCATTTTCTATGGATGCCAGACTCATCTCTGGTAATCAGCATAGAGCGCGCGCTCAGCTTCAGACGGCAATATCTCCATCCCGGGACCGAGTCCAGGAGCGGGACTTCCAGGAAAGAGTGAGTATTCAGGGCTCCACGGGGAAGTCAGGCAGGCTCTGCCCCGACACACAGTGTGACTGGTTCCTTTTAAGTGACATCCTGTAGCCCATTGAAGCATAGTTCTTTATTAGGTGTGCATAGTTATCAGCTGGAGGCTGCCTGAGAAGAGCAGGATGCTGACAGGTCCTGCTCCTCTATTCTGTTCATTATGTTTAGGCCACTCACCATACACTACAGTGAGTGGGCTTAGCATTACAGCTGCGGGCTCCTCTCCAAGCCGCTGTGCAGCTGAACCGGCTGTACTGTACGTGCGGTTTGTCCACCACTGCTTCTATGTGTACTTGTGGGGCTGTCCCAAAAAGTCCTAGAAGGTTCTAGACAATTCTGGACAGTTCTAGAAGATTCTTGTGAGTTCTCACAGCTCAAGAAGCTTCTAGAAATCTATCATCAGCAATCAGCACATAAATTTCAAGACATCATCGTGCTGACCACAAAAGCAACCCTTTTTTCATTTTAGGCACAAACACACTACAAAACTTTTGGGGAAACTGCCACTACAGTTTTTGAGCCAAGTCCAGATGTGGATCAAGTAGGAAACAGAAGTATAAGTCCTTCCTTTATATTTTTCATTCCTTTTTTAATCTGATTTTTTTTTTGGCACAAAAACGGTAGTGCCAGGGCCAAAAAAACTGCTGTGTGTGAAACTAGCCTTAGGAAAACACTGGAAAACACCCTTGGAATCAAATTTTTTTGTAAAATTGTTTCATAGTGTAACTCTGATTATCCTCATTTATAGTCTACAACAAGGTTACTCTTACATCATATTAAGAAATCTGCATTTCCCTCATTTTTTTGACATTCACAGAATATGATCCTAGTGCAAGTTATAGATACATTCCCCTACACTTATTTAGGGAACATATCCGTCTCCTTTGTGCAAAAAGCAGATCCTCTTTCTAATATAAATTTTTTTTTTAAATGTACGGGAAAGCAAATATCCTAGACGCAATGTAAAAGGTGTCAAGATTAATACAAGCATTGACCATGATTATAGTCATTTAATAGAAAATGTCTCTATATATAAAACCAAAGTAAATGTATTATGTGTGATAATGCATCAATGGATTAAAGAGCACATATATATTAGCACAACTGTTAATTGATGAGTGTTATATACAGTTATAGTGTTTCCCACTTCCTCAGAGAAGAAACCAGAGAGCTTTGAAAAGATGCTTTACAGTTGTTTTTTTATTAGGAAGAATTAACTAATACAGACTTGTCGGGAGAACTATCCTTCTTGAAATTACAGTAAATGCTTTGTTTCTCAAAAAGATACATTTACTTTAGTGACATTACTATAAGTAGCCCTGTATATTAATTCTATCCTGTACATAATTTACACTTTTGGTGATGTAGGGGTTGTTTATACAATAATCTAATCTTTCATCCGTCTTTTTATACGGAGGTGGGCAACAGAATGGAGTTCGGAGTTCCCGGCATCATGTATCAAACTGTTTAAATCTTTGTGGTACTGTATTGACACAGCTGTGCGACTGTTTTGGGACAGTAGATTTAAACTGATTTGGAGCTCCCAGCATTCACAATTTGGTCTGTAGCACATCTTCTATGCACGGACAGAATGCCTCCTTAGTCTCTTTTTCTTATAACACAGGGCAGTGAAGAAACTAACAGTCATATGCAAATGCCATAGAAATGTTATGTAATGTAAGTAATCTAACAATTCTAATGACTACAGCATTTAGCATATACAATAGTAATCCATATCTCTATCAGGTAAAAGGCTTGGCACCTCAAAATCACAACTGTCAGTATCACACAAAGCTTATAGTAACCTAAATTATGTGCACCTTGGAGATAAACTTTCTACACTCTATTACAATGTCTGTACTACTAGAACTAAGGAGATTGCTCAGCGGCAGCTGCCCCTTCCTTTCATGTTACCTTGAAAACCAATTGGAAATTGTATAACAGATAAATAATGAAGCTAACTTGTGGCTGCAATCCATGTTCCAATTCTTGATTCTAGAACACCATGTCAGTCACTTTATGTCACTGCACACTGACTATACTGTATAGTGGATGAAGTGACTTCTAGCTTTGTATAGAAGGGGAAAAATTGTTACAGTTGCATAGCAGGAATTATTCGGTCTTGATCCTCTTGTCCACTGCTTCCATTGCTAAAAAGGAAATATAAAAAAAAAATCTTCAATGTTATAACTACATCACAACAAGAATATATAATAATAATAACAATAATAATAATAATAGTAACACTTGGGACAATAACAGCTTAGATGAAGCAATAAACAGTGAGTTAGCAACTTGAAAGCATGCTGTACTACATATGCCTAGCAATGGGCACCATCTTTAACCCTTTCTTCCCTTATCATAAACTAACTGATAATTCAACACATCACATTGAAAAGGACACTACATTTAAATATCCAACTTTGGATCACATTTCTTTTTTTTTACATAGGGGTAAAGGACCAGATTTTAAAATCTGAAAAATTCTGGCTACTTACTGCTGCCACTAGGGGAGCAGCTCGGTGCATACATATTTCTACAGCTCATATGTAGCAATAACTAGAATGTAAGAATAAATCTGTATACAGCAGTTTCCTAAGCTCCACCCCCCTTAGTAGCTCCAATCAGACGGAACTCTCTCATCTGCTTGTCATTTTTAACTAATATAATACAAAGCAATAGCATATGTACTGATCCATCTGTATACATACTGCCATACCTGTAAAATCCAGCATCACAGTGTAGCGATACATACTGCTTCAATTATATAACCCAACACCAAAGTTCAGCACTGCATACTGCTCCACCTATTTAACTCAACCTTACACTGCAAAAATACTGCTCCACCTGTATGAGCCAACACAACAGTGCAATATATACTTCTCCCGTTAAATAACCCAACACCACACTACAGAAGTACATATTGCTCCACCTGTTGTAAACTAACACCATAGTGCAGCAAAACAATTATGCAAGTGAATGTGTTTTAGCATCAAAACTTGTTCATTTGCATTTTTATTTTGTTTGTTATTGAAAATTAATGTTGTTTTTATATGGGCTAACATTGGCCCACTACATAGCCTACATCAAGGTCACCAATTGGGATTATGCTGTTGGGAGAGGACTCACAAATTGTGATAAGTACTGACGCTCCGAAACTGTAGTAACCCAACCCCACAGTTCAGAAATAGATCAAAAACACAGTCTTTCAGCAGCACAGTGAAGAAATATTGAGTGTGGGTGCACGCCTCACCAAACCGGATCAGACTGGCTTCAGTAATTCAAAAAAACGCAAAGAAGACAGCACATCCAGCAGAAATCCTTAGGGTTTATTCACCCATCAATGCGACGTTTTGGCATAATAGCCCTGTTCAAGCAGTGATACAACATGGTCCACAGACCCAGAACATGGTCCACAGACCCATTGTGTTGCACATATATACTGGGTCTGTGGACCATGTTGTATCACTGCTTGAAAAAGGCTACTATGCCAAAACTTCGCATAGGGATTTCTGCTGGATGTGCTGTCTCCTTTGCGTTTTTTTTACAGTTCAGAAATAAATACTGCTCCACTGATTTAACCCGACACCACACTGCAGAATTACATATTGTAATACCTACTGCTTCACCTGTAAAATCCAAAGACACTGTAGAAATACAAACTGCTGCACCTGTGTTAAACTAACACCACAGTGCATCAAAATTAAAATGGAAAATGCAAGCAATGTGTTTTGGCATCTGGTCCTGAAGAATGCTTTAATTTGATGCTGAAACATGTTGTTCATTTGCATTCTAGTTTTGTTTGTTATTGAAAATTAATGTTGCATTTATATGGGTTTCAGGTGTATTAATTTGTTAATAAGGTTTTCTCCTGTTGTCTATTATATTTGCAAAAAAGAAAAAGCTGCCAAACTTGGGACATTGAGGGTAGCTTCACATGTACTGTATCTGCAGCAGATTTGACTAAATGAATGAACACAGCATCAAATCTGCTGCGGATTCGCAGCAGATTTAACAGTGCGAATTTAATGCTGTGTTCATTGATTTAGTCAAATCTGCTGCTATACGGTACGTGTGAAACTACCCTGAAGCCACATTTATTCTAATGCACCAAATTGTCCAAGAATGGCCCCAGAATGCACTTTTAGGCAGGGTTTGTGTTATTAAACTGGTCCCCGAAATGAAACACACTTGGCTTAACACTACTACATACAGCTGCTGCTGTGTGGTGCTACTTGACTTTGGAAATTGAATTTATAGCATATTGTCACAAAAGATGATTTCAGCTGATGCTGCTTGTATAGGACATTTATTTCTGTGATGCCGGCCTTGTTGCCTGCTGATTTCCTTGAAGGATACATTACATTGCATTACTAAAGTCTGCTTAGTCTGGCCTTCTACTTGTCTGTCTGGCAGAGGCAACATTTCTCAAATAAAGAAAACACTTGATGACTGTACTTTCTGGTAAAATCATTTAGGTATTTCTTCTGGGAACGGCAACATTCTTGAAACAGGTTTTCCACAAAGGCACAATACCCCACGTCTGAAAATGTAATTTTACATATGAGGCTAATAACGACAAAACAAAATCCTTCTCATCACCCCATTAGATGATAATCTGTTGTGAAAGCTTTTTTTCAGGTCAGCACAGGTCTATCTAATAGCAGCCACAAGTAACATTTGTGGACCAGTTGTCTGGCACTGTGTTACATCATATACAGTATGCGTGTATATCTGCTGAAGAAGATGTAGCTATAGCTTGAAAACACAGTAAAATGCCCCAACATCAATGATAGTGGCTGGTATAAAACTGTAGGCAAGATTCTGCTGTAATGTGTAGTCCTGTGGTAATTGTAAATGCTTTATAGTCTCCTGCACAAACCAGGGTCCCTGCACAATTTTCTTAAAGGGGGTACTCCAGGCAGGAGCTCTTTTTTTTCCATATGTTACGAGATGGTTTAGGCTCCCACGGCGCTGCTGGTATCTGATTTGCTCTGTCACGTTGTTTGGCCGTTTCTGGGACCTGGTTTCATGATGTTGTAGGCCCGGCCAGCCAATCTGCGGTTGCACCAGATCCCGGAGCCAGGGAGGTAAGTGCCCTTCATTACTTTCAAACAAACCACCCCCAAGCCTAAAGAACCTTACTGTGCTGCATGCTCAGTGCTCAGTAGTGATTATGCAAAGGGGCAGGCATCCAGCACAGTGAGGTGTAGCAGTGGTAGGGCCCTAGGAACAATAGGTTCCGCCTCTTTGACACTATTTATGGCCCAAATGAAAGCCTTTTTGTATGTAATTAAAACAGACACATGCAACAAAAGTATGTTGTAAATGATTTTATTGATATCTATCCAGTGCCTCCAGCTCAGGGGGCAGAGGGTTTGTCAGAAAAAGACCATCTAGGCCATCTAGTAATAATAATAATTATAATAATATTTATTTTTATAGCGCCAACAGATTCCGCAGCGCTTAGTCTGCCTTAGTTTGCATATCTAGTAGTCTGCCTTCATATTCTTTTCTTTAATATTATTATCTTAGGATAGATATATGCTGGAAGTTTGTTCCAGGCATCTACTACCATTTCAGTAAAGTAATAATTTCTCATATTGCTTCTGATCTTTCCCTCAACTAACCCCAGATCGTGTCCCCTAGTTCTACGTATCTGACTACACAATGCTGTTTCCCCTGCACATCCACAGTGCATAGGAAAAACTAAGCCAAGCTATGTGTTAAAGGGAAACTATGAGCAGGCTAGAAGCATCTCCCTATAGCACATGGAATGCTGAATGAATGAATGTGAGTTTCTTACCTTCATCCTCGGCGCAGTTATTGTGTACTCGTGTATTTGTGTAGTTTAATCAATATGCTAATTAGGTGGTTTGGTGCTTTGGGTTGCCCCCGGCAGGCCCACCCCTCCAAATGAATATTCAGCTGGTGCTCGGCAGTGATGAGCACAGAAGTGAGGTTACTGCAGAGCACCGCCCCAATAGTCTAATTACAAGGGTCCGGCTGCACCAGACACCAAAAGTACACGAAAGCGGGGCAGAAAATTTAGGTAAGGAATTTCATCCTTAATGCCCTGTGTGCCTTAGGGACATATCAGCTGGTCAGATGCCTCTTACTTACTGACAGTTTCCCTTTAATGACTTCTTCAAAAACAAAAGGTGATCAGTTAAAGGGGTACTCCAAGTTTTCAATTTATTTAGACGGTGGTGGCAGCAGAGAGGCTTGGTGTTATATAGACACAGAATGCTGGAAAGCGTCTACAAAAGCATTGCTAAAAATGAGACAAATGAGACAATTTAGGACTGTTACAGCCCTCCCTAGGAGTGGACATCCCATTAAGAGCCCAAAGGTTATCCTGATAGAGGTGAGAAAGCAAAAGACATACAGAGGACTCCAGAAAATGCTAACTCCTCATGTGTACACTATTACAAAAATGCTGAATATGAAGGACACCACAAAGAAAACCACTGCTATAAAAAAAAGGAAAAAAAACTTTAAGTGTGTACAAGACTGTGGATGTTTCACAATGCTTTTGGAAAAATTTTCTATACAACCCTGGAGAAAAATGAACACCAAATCTGTTATAGATCACTATGGTGCTATTAGCTGGCAATTCCTGAAGATGTTACTTTGCCGTTTTAAATAATGGTTAAAAAATACAAAGATTTGTGTTGTGGAAGAGTCCTGACAGTAAACCTATCCTAGAAATACTGGTACTAAACTTACCCCTTGAGTCATCATCCATAATTAAAGGGGTTCTCCGAGATGAAATGATAATTGGGCATCCTGCCGGGGATATGTCATTCATCTATACTTACGTGTCTGACTGGCCGATCAGCATAGACAGTATAGAATGTGGGAGAGAGGGGCAGGTATTTTTATATCACTGACATGTCTCCTGTAGCCCCATCAGTATCCCTAATTATCCATTGTTAAGACAACCCTTTTAACAATGACTTCCTTGGGGATATTTTAATGTAACTTGTTTGCATAGGAAAAATGTGGTTTAGAAGCCTTGGTGAAGACTGCTGCATGCTACCAAGAATGTTGGGATTAACCCTTTTAATACCCTAGGGCTATGTTTACACTACGTAAAACTACGGCCGTAGCTCTCGCCGCAGAACTACGGCCGTAGTTTTTTGCGGAGTCGAACATAGCCTTGTGTGCAATTGGATCCTGGCCGGAGCGTACACACATCAGTGAATTCTGAAAGACCTGTCAGTTCACACAGTTCATACAGCCGCTCGCTTCACTGTGGGCTATGGGAAGCTCTGATGCGGGCGCACGCTGATGCGCCCGTATCAGAGTTCTGTGGCCAGAAAGATCATCCGGCCGGTACTTAAGTCACAGAACGGCCGGTCTTATACGTAGTGTGAACATAGCCTAGATCAGCGTTCCCCATCTCCAGTCCTCAAGGACCATCAATAGAAATGAACACACAACCCCTATGGTGATACTTAATGCACTGACTATAATTATATCACCTGTAAAATACTAACGGAATCCTAAAGACATCCAGTCTTAAGGAATGGAGTCGGAGAATGATGCCAACACCTTCCTTTGTTTCTCCGAATATAAGACAGGGTCTTATAGTATTTTTTTCTAGGGCTTACTTCCGGTGTGGATCTTATTTTTTCCATAAGCAAAAATCAAACATTATGCTCGATTCTTTTTAAATTAATCCTGGCTGGGGTAAAAATGTACAGTTACCTATACAGTATACAAGTCAGAGATGAGCAAATCTATTCATAGATTTGGGCCAAATCTGCAATCCCGGGAGGAAGGGGGTGGGACTTGGAAGCGGATGAGCGGATTTTGCTCTGACATGGAAGGAGGTAGTAGGGTTACCTTGGGAGCAAGGGTACGCCTATTTTGTCTCTGTGACATACAGTATCCTAGAGCTGGAGTCGCAGACTAAAAATAGGGCTTATTTTTGAAGTATGGCTTTTATTTCAAGCCTGGAAAATCCAGCTAGGGCTTACTTTTAGGGTAGAACTTATTTTTGCAGAAACAGGCTATGTGATATGGTTGCTGGTATTAACTCCTTTACTGCTCTATATCACCATCTCAGTGATCGGAGTTCAATTACTGTATCTTCCCAATGCTCGATTAGTCATGCACCTGAGCCAAACAAAAGATAGTTGGGTTGTTACTGTGCACCTTTACTACAGCTCTTGGTCACACATCCCATAAGATGTGTGGCTGATTTTTTTTTTTTTTTTTTTTTTGCACTGTGGTATTAAAACTTGGATTTTCACTTAGTTGGGTTGTCTCCTCTACTCTTTTTGCTTTTCTGCCAACCCGTCCCAGTTTGGTAAGGTGTGCACCTGTCATGTATTTATTGTTGTCTTGTGCTGCTGTAACTCCTTGGATGAATGTATGATGCAATCACAACAGGTCAGTAATGATATAAACAGGAAATCAAACAAATCCAGCGATATATTATAGGTCTTTGCTTTTAAAACTTACATTTATCTAAGTCCCAAATATAACTGTTTAGCTTTTCACCCAGAACATAGTAGATGTTAATGATGGCAGTGACTAGAAGGAAGAAGACTATTTTGGCTAGTGGGCTGATGTATTCCAGAAGAGGGTACACCCATACTCCTGTCACATGATGCACCCAGCAAACCCTGAAAAAAAGCAGAGAGAAACAAAGAAGTTACTTGTTAAAGTTTCAGAATATCTTAAAGGGGTTGTCCGGCGATAAAAAATTATTCACAGAATAACACACATTACAAAGTTATACAACTTTGTAATGTATGTTATGTCTGTGAATGGCCCCCTTCCCCGTGTCCCACCACCCCCACCCGTGTACCCGGAAGTGTGGTGCGCTATACATTACCTGTCACGTGCGCGGCCACGTCATCAGCTGCTCAGCCGCGATTGGCTGAGCACAGTTATGCTCAGCCAATCGCGGCTGAGCTTCGGATGACGCTGCAGAGGGCGGCCGGCACTCGGGAAGATCCGCCGGCCTCCCGAAGAAGACGTCACTGCTGAGGATCGGAGACCGTGGACGACACGAGATGCGGTGAGTATAATGCACCACACTTCCGGGTCTAGCGTGGTTGGGGGGAAACACGGGGAAGGGGGCCATTCACAGACATAACATACATTACAAAGTTGTATAACTTTGTAATGTGTGTTATTCTGTGAATAATTTTTTATCGCCGGACAACCCCTTTAATTCCAGAAAATACATCTCCGGCACCTCCTAGACTTTAAGTACAGTGAAAGAGACTAATAAAACTAACAAACGTTGGGAATCTAGAGAATGTTAATGTGTTAAGCCAGGGCTTTGTAAGAAATCTAGGGACACATCAACCACACCGTTCTATGCAGTAGCTATGTAGAAAAAGTAATATTTATTTAACAGTGATGGCATTTCAGACCAGATGCACACAGGCCAGCTGAGACAGACGCATTAAACAAGCCACTCTGGGCATTTATACTGGCTGGCCATGTCTGCATAGACTGTACTGTACCGTAATGAATACAACAGACTTTTATACATGGAAACAAAGGTAAAATATAGCAGCAGAATAACAATCATAACCGTGTGTTAGAATGAAATCGATTGAAATTATTTTATTAATGGCATCTCTTTTTTTTTCTTCTTCAGATCAAGTAGATGTAAAAATTCTGGAATCACAAAAATTACATCAACAAAAAGTTACATCAATATAAAGTTAGTATTTGCTAATGTGTGACTTTATGGCTGCTTATAATGCATCGATTTAAAGGGGTGCTCCTACTGCATACAAGAAGGTTCATTTAAACTATGTTATTAAAGGGGTATTCCACTCAAATATAACCCATGGTAGCAACAATTCATTCCATATTTGTTATTGTCTATTCAGTCTGCTTCCCCCAGTTCTGAGCTACTGCTGTCTGCTGATGACACAAAAAACTGTGTGTGAGTTTTCCTATCTGTCTCCCACGCCTCTCCGCTCCATTCCGAGATGGCTCATGTAAACAAGTCCCTCTCTGCAACTTTGTAGCAATTTTGTAATGCTGGGAGGGATAATCACTAGAGATGAGCGAACCGGGTTCGAGTTCGAGTCCATCCGAACCCGAAAGATCGGCATTTTATTAGCGGGGGCTGCGGAACTAGGATAAAGCTTTAAGGTTGTCTGGAAAACATGGATACAGCCAATGACTATATACATGTTTTCCACATAGCTTTAGGGCTTTATCCAACTTCAGCAGCCACCGCTAATCAAATGCCGAAAGTTCGGGTTCGGATCGACTCGAGCATGCTCGAGGTTTGCTCGTCTCTAATAATCACAGTAAGTTTATGATTAACTTGACCTTAGATTAACCCTTCAAGCATTACAAAGAAGCTACAAAGTTGCAGATAGGGACTTGTTTACATCAGCCATCTAAGAAGGGGGTAGGAGGGAGAGACAGAGAGAAACGCTCACACACAGTTTTTTGTGTCTTCAGCAGAAAGCATCAACTCAGAACTGGGAAAAGGAGACTGAATAATGTATGGAATGAATTATTAGCCTCAACATGGGCAGCAACATATGAAAAGTTATATTTGAGTGGAATACCCCTTTAACACCTATATACCCAGAAAGGCCAGACCAAACTGGAACCAACACATACAAATACCCCATACACCACAAGGCATACATGACACACCCGTGTAGTAAAATGAATAGCTTTACCAAAACACTTTCCACTAAAATCTTTTAAAATCAGCAATCAGGTATGTGTGTGTATGTATCTATGTGTGAGTTGGAGTCACAACTAGTGATGAGCAAACATCCCATTCGGTTTGGATGCAAAACATAAACATTAAAAAAAATCGTTCACAAACAAATAATGAACATACAGTAGAAGCGCATATTTTGGTCTACACACGTGCGTACAGATTATCAGGTGCAAAGTGTAAATTATGCAGTTGCGTATGCATTTCATTTGCATACACACACGTAAACAGTTTGGTACATTTCTAAGTTTGAATATGTTCGAAAATTATTGTTACAACCATTCCGATTATTAAACAAATTGTTTGTGATTGGCGAACACAAACATTTAGCATCATGTTTGTACGATCATACGAACATTAATGAACATGTTCTCTCATCACTAGTCACAGCACATATACATGTAAAGTACAACCACGTGAGACCAGGGGCGTAGCTAGGATTCATGGGGCCCCATAGCAAAAAACTGTATGGGGCCCCATAAATCCTGTACGCCCCCCCCCCCCCCCCCCCCCCCGCCAAACACAGACATTGACGCACATATACACACAAGGAGGCACCATTAACATATATACAGATACGCCACTGACATACACACATATATACGCTGTAATGTGATTACACTAGTGCTGATGTATACTCCATGAATAGACTGTACACAGGGAAATCATCTCAGTGTAATAAGAAATACTGAACCAGAAATAAAAGAAAATGCAGCAGATATTAATGGTGGGTTCTTTTATTAGAGCCCAGCATTAATAGAAGCTGCTGCAGAACATCTTTGGGAGCAAACACACACATATACACCAGTGCTACAGACATTGCTGACATACACAAACACACACATATACACCAGTGCTACAGACATTGCTGACATACACAAACACACACATATACACCAGTGCTACAGACATTGCTGACATACACAAACACATATATATATATAGCCACAGATACATACACATACTGACATATAAATATATACACAGATACATATATACACTCACTGACACAAATACACAGCACTTACAGCTCCCAGGCTTCCCCCTCCTCCTCCTGTAGTCAGGGCTGATCTTCACATAGGTATTGAGGAGGTCCTTAATCCCTCTCCTGTGCCGTCTGGCAGGTCCTGCTCCTCTGTTCAGCCCGCTCACCCGGCACTACAGTGAGGGGGCTGAACAGTGCAGTGGGGGTCCCTCTTCCTCTCTGGACCCCTGGGGGAGCGGGGTACCTACCATGAAAGCAGGGCAGGCTTCCTCGGGCCCCCTTCATGCAGGGGCCCCATAGCAGTCGCCTTCCCTGCCTTCACTGTAGCTACGCCACTGCGTGAGACTACAATACAGGGACAATAAGATACAAATAGTATACAATTAGGCTGGGTTCACACTACGTATATTTCAGTCAGTATTGTGGTCCTCATATTGCAACCAAAACCAGGAGTGGATTAAAAACACAAAAAGGATCTGTTCACACAATGTTGAAATTGAGTGGATGGCCGCCATTTAATAGCAAATATTTGCTGTTATTTTAAAACAACGGCTGTTATATTGAAATAATGGCTGTTATTTACTGTTATATGGCGGCCATCCACTCAATTTCATCATTGTGTGAACAGATCCTTTCTGTGTTTTTAATCCACTCCTGGTTTTGGTTGCAATATGAGGACCACAATACTGACTGAAATATATGTAGTGTGAACCCAGCCTTATAATGTGTATGCCACAAAGTGGCTAATGACTTGCTAACTGCCAAAAACTCACGCCAATACTCTGTGCTCCTTTTCCTTGACCTATCTTCTGCCTTCGACACAGTTGACCATTCTCTCCTCTTACAAATTCTCTCATCCCTTGGTGTCACTAGCCTAGCCCTCTACTGGATCTCCTCTTACCTCTACAACCGGACCTTTAGTGTTTTCCACACCCGCACCACCTCCTCTCCTTGTCCCCTCACTGTTGATATTCCCCAAGGCTCTGTTCTCAGGCCTCTTCTCTTCTCCATCTATACTTCTGGCCTGGGACATATCATAGAATTCCACGGCTTCAGCTACCATCTCTACACCGATGACACTCAGATCTACCTCTCTGGTCCGGATGTCACCTCTTTGCTATCCAGGAATCCAGAGTGTCTATCGGCCATATCTTCCTTCTTCTCCTCCCGCTTTCTAAAACTCAACATGGACAAAACAGAACTTATCATCTTTCCCCCATCTCACTCCACCCTGCTGTCTAATCTGTCAATGGCTGCACTCCCCTGTCCCCTGTCCCCCAAGTCCGCTGCCTTGGGGTCACTTTTGACTCTGCCCTGTCCTTAAAACCACATATTCAAACCCTGACCACCTCCTGCCGCCTTCACATCAAAAACATTTCCAGAATCCGATCTTTTTTCACCCCTGACTCCACAAAACTGCTGGTACATGCTCTCATTATTTCCCGCTTGGACTACTGTAACACCCTCATCTCTGGCCTTCCATCTAACTCCCGTGCTCCCCTCCAGTCTATCCTCAACTCTGCTGCCCGACTAATCAACCTTTCCCCTTGCTTTGCCTCTGCCTCTCCCCTCTGCCAATCCCTTCAATCGCTCTCCATTGCCCAACGTATTCATTATAAATTGTTGACCATGACGTACAAGGCCATCCACAACCTGTCCCCTCCATACATTTCTGACCTGATATCTTGCTACCCTCCCTCACGCAACCTTTGATCCTCCAGCGACCTCCATCTGCACTCCCCCTTGTTTGTACCTCGCACAACCGCCTCCAAGACTTTGCCCGAGCCCGATTTGGCACTCACTACTCCGACGCAACCGGCTTTCATCCACCATCAATTTCTTCAAAAGTAACCTGAAAACTCATCTCTTCAAACTAGGCTACAACCTATAATTCTGAATCACACTTGACTAGCTGCACTTTACCTCCTGTTTCTCTCCCAGTACCTTATAGATTGTAAGCCCTCGCAGGAAGGGTCCTCTTTCCCCATGTACCAGCCTGTCTTTTTCCTCCATGTAATGTGTTGATCTTGTATTGTTCCTGCTTGTTACCCCTATCTATTGTATAGCTCTCTGGAATTAAGGGCGCTAAATAAATAAATAATAATAATCTTGATCACCGAATATATTACTATTCATAGCATGGCGATTTAAAGTGACACTGTCACCCCTTTTTGCATTCTGACTTACACAGGTGTAAAGAGTAAATTTTGCAGTTTTTATACCTTATTTTATATCGTACGTCATGGTGCTTGTTCCAGTAAAAAGTGATCTTTTATCATCTGTGGATTGCGCTATCTGGACGGGGCTACATGGCCGAAGCTGCACTTAGCCCCACCCACAATGCCACAGTTGGCCCGTCCATGTGATGTCATAGACATGTAGGCCACGCCCCTCAGCGGCCAATGGTATAGGCCGACCCAGAGGGGTTGGGGCCTAGACCTTTAGGCTGGCCTGTTCCAATGGTCGTTGAGGGGTGGGGCCTATGCGGCGCTGACGTAATGGGGCCAACAGAGGCGTTGTGGGCTGGGCTAAATGGAACTTCAGCCGTGAAGCCCCGCCCAGATATCTAAATCCACAGATGATAAAAGATCACTTTTTACAGATACAAGCACCATGACGTATGATATTAAATATGGTATGAAAACTGCAAAATGTGCCCTTTGCACCTGTGTAGAAAAGTCATAATGCAAAAAGAGGGTGACAATGTCACTTTAAATTATACAAAAATACAAGATACTTGCAAATACTTTACCAGAAAAAGCCATATGTAAAAAGCTGGGACCATGAACTCGGAAAACAGGCAGAAATTCCAAGCGGAAGCCTGTTACAATGGGATGCCTTGTGCGCCTCTGCTCTGTCTAGAGCGGGAGAGGTTTTCTATGGGGATTTACTGCTGCTTTGGACAATTCCTATCTTGGACAGAGATGTCAGCAGAGAGCACTGTGTCAGTTTAAAAATAAAAACATTTCCTGCAGAACATACAGCAGAAGTATTTTTAAATAGAAGTAAATTATAAATCTATATAACTTTCTGAAACCAGTTAATTTGAAAGAAAAAGATTTTCGCTGGACAACCCTTTTAAGCCTTTTTCTAGCAAAGGCAGACAATCTATGAGAAGTTTGGAATAGGAGACAGATAGTGGCCCCAGCACGGATCCGTGAAAAAAAGATGTGTGCACAGGGCATATATGGGTGCTATACTGTCTGAATTTGTCCTTCTGCAATTGGGGACAGTTGTGTGCAAGGGACCTTAATGTATGTAAAATGTTTATGTTCTATCCATGTTTTTCAGACAGTCCTCGGGCTGCATACCCCTACTCCAGCCACCGGGAGTCAAATGCAGAGTGTTCAGGAGTTTGCAAACCCAAACTTACTGTTAATTAGCTCATCTCTAGTTGTCATGGAAGAGAAAGAAGAGCTGGGGACAATACAAATTTTACAGTCCTTCTATTTCAGTGCTGAGTATAGATGAGCTAATATACAGCAGGGGGTGGTCTGACCTGCAGAAGGAGTAGCTTGCTGCTCAAGCCTCGGTCAGACGCCGTAGTATACACAATAAAGTACTGATTAATTAGATCAGTACTGTATTGCTCTGGGCTGCTGAAACCCAGATCTCTGGATTACCGAGTCGGGATCAGTGTCAGTGCTTATTAGCCGGAAGCGGCAATCCGCGGCGCCGTCTAACTGCCACGGTCCCTGGCTGCTCATAGCAGGAGCACAACGGTTCAGAGCGGGGTCACAGTGGGACCCCTCTCTGAATCCCCCCACCCACTGCAGGACGTGCCAGAACATCCTTTTGCGGTAAGGAAGGTTAAGGACAAATTTAAAAAATCAATTTGATTAATCCCTACATGCACTGGGCGTAAAAGTTATACAAGTTACAGTTTGTTGTAATCATACTGACGTGAGTAAACTGGATAACCCTTTTAAGCGTTGTTTGGGTAAGACGTCCTTTGCCCTGGGGAGAGGGCAAACTAAAAAGTAACATTCACTTACCTCAGTACATCAGTATTATGCAACTCTGGTCCCCACTGTGTGACTGAGTCAGCTGTGACATAACCTCCCAAATCCAGAAAGTGCCACACAGCAGGAACTGGAGCTGCATAATACAGGTGGTGGTATGTGTATGTTATTTTTTTATTTTATTTGCCTATGCTGTTCCAGTGGAAAAAAAATTTACAACAGCACTTATCAGCTGCTGTATGCTTTGCAGGAAGTGGTGTATTCTTTCCACTCTGACAGAGTGCTCTCTACTGCCACTTCTGTCCATGTCAGGAACTGTCCCGATTTGCAGTAGCAAATCTCCATAGAAAACCTCTCCTGCTCTGTACAGTTCCTGACATGGACAGAGGTGGCAGCAGAGAGCACTGTATGTGACTGGAAAGAATACACCGCTTCCTGCAGGACATACAGCAGCTGATAAGTTTTAGAATACTGGAAATGTTTTAATAGAAGTGATTTACAAATTTTTATAACTTTCGGACACCATTTGATTTGAAAACAAATTTTGTTAAGCTGGAGTACCCCTATAAAAAAAGGTCTGTTTTAAATTGAAACAATAGCTGTTCATACTGTAATGATTTGCATTGAAGTCAATACCAACAACAGTCGTTGTTTACTATGGCCGTTGAACTAAAGATTATGTCAATTATTTACAGCCGTAGTCCTTAGACTTTAATGCAATATTTATTCAAAACAGCTGTTGTCTGATTTTCAAATCAACGGCCGTTGTTTTAATTTCCAAATAAAGGCCGTTGTTTATACGTTGTATGAACATTATACTTTAGCAATTCTTATTCTTATATTATTTTCATCTAATGGTGAGAAAACAATGGCATGCTTCAAATATGAAATGGAGTTTATTTTAACCATATGGCTCAGACTTTAGACTTTTCATATTAATATGGATTTTGAATGCTTAATGTCTGACTTTTAGGTAATATGATATATGAAGATCCTAAAACAGAATTGTCAAATTTATGAGAAAACACTGGACTTTTACTTAAAAAAAGTAATTCTAGTTTACAGCTGGAACACTTATTGGGTTTCAGTCTGGATATCCATGTGTATAGTTTGTGAATTGGATGTATTTTGGAGCAGAAAAAATATGTATATACATAAAAAACCTGGACAGAGCTTTTACATGTCAGACAAGGATGTGGTGGAGGAACAGTTGGGTTATTAACAAAAAAACTGTAGGTGTAGAGTGGAGCTACAGACATAATAATGGAAGCCACTAAGACCAGACTGTCTGATGTCATGAGACAAGGAGGTAGACCCACTTCCAAATCCCACTCTATTCTAACCTCAGACCTCAACTTACACCTGTTCTTTGCAGAACCAGGAAGAAACCTAAATCTAATTAGCCAGATTCATCAAAGCGGTCTGGTCCCGTTTTCTCACTGTAATCAAAGTTAAAAAGGAGTTCCGGCTCTGTGGCTGTGCCACGCTGTGTCACACCTAATCCCTGGTCCCTCCTTCTTCTTCCATTTGAATAGTAATTTTGTCTCGGCCTCCAGTTCACGTGCAGCTGATGTAAATGTCTGCTCGCTTCCGGCATCCTAAGCTCGTGTAGGCGCCGTAGCCAGAAAATGTGGTGAATGCATACGGACAGAGATTAGCTTTGGCTGTTCAGCACCTGTGCCCTGCTTTTGCTGGCTAAAATGCCTGCACAGGCTGAGGATGCGGGAAACACAGCCCTTTACATTAGTGGTGCGTGAACTGGAGGCCGAGACGAAATTATTATTCAAATGGAAGAGGGAGGAGGAACCAGAGTGATTACAGTAAGAACACGTGGATTGTGCCATATGTGTTCCACGGACAGATAAACCAGAGGTACCATGTCCACAAGGTTGCTTTCACCTACCGTATATAACCATGTCAGCAACTTGGGTTGAGTCCGAATGCTGACAGATTCCCTTTAAGATATAAAAGCCAAGATGTGATTTGTTGCTACTGGCTGCAAATCCAGACAGTTTTGGTTTCAGGTAATGATAAATCGGGGCCAATATTTGCATTTTACATGTAGCAGCTTATTTCGGAGAACATAGGTAGGGATTATTACAGTGTCCACTTGGTTTGCCAAAAAATCTGTGTCTTTTTGCCAACCTACAGTATGTCAGGCATGGGATTGATAAATTCCCCTAGACAGGTTTCGTAGCACTATATGCAATCCTAATAAAGAAGTAAAAATAAATGTAAAATAAACCAGTACATTAAAGGAGAAGTCCGGCAGGGAACTAAAAAATCATTAAGTACAAGGGGTGGGGGGCACCCGCACTGAGCTGCAACCCGCTCCTGGTCCCTACCAGCTGTCTTCTGAGCACCCAGCCGGTCAGCCAGTCAGTGACTGGGGCGGGATACCGCTACAGTCACTGATTGGCTGAGTGGGCTAAATCCCACCAGCTAGCGACATGGATGCCGGGTCATGACGTACTTGGAACTGTGGAGGAAATGACAGCCGGCCAGGTCAAGGAGCTCAGTCATGTGGCGCAGTGTGGGCTCGGGAAGCAATAAGCAGATTTGTTTTTTCAATTTTCCCATGCCCGTAGTGATTTTTTTTAACTCCCCGCCGGACTTCCTCTTTAACAGTGTAAATATAACCAATGGGGTATTCTCATCACTTAAGCTGATAGAAAATCTTTATGAGAGAACTGTTAGAAAGAAAAGGACCAATTCCGGGTTTTCCCTGCACAGCAGCACCCTAACCGCTTAAGGTGGCATAATAAAATAATTGTATATTGCTGTAATAATCATAAGATTGAAGGAGACTCTGTGTTGGTGTAGCACTGTGCCCTCTTCATTGTTTTTGCCCTGCAAAAGCCCCAAGCCACTCAGCTATGTAGGGAACTACAGTGCTGCCCCATGTAAGTGATTAGGGCTGGCTGCAGGCTCCTACACACTTGGGAATACCCCTTTAGGCTATGTTCACACAACGTATTTTTTTTGTATTCTTATGGCCGTTGTTGCCAATTGCAACAACGGCCGTAGTTAATACGGGAAAATATGTTGGCTGGCTGTCTGTGCGACCTCTAGTGTCGCCGCAAACAACTGACATGTGAATAGCGCGTGTCAGTGCACACTATGAAGCGAGTGGTTCCAACCGCAAGCTTCAAAGTGTGCTGTGGGGAGTTCTGATGCAGGCCCGTACAGATGCACCTGCATCAGAACTCTGCGGTGGGAAAGATCATCCTTACATACAACAGTCAGAAAGAGCTACAAGAGACTCTAAATTTCTTTCTATGTAGAGGACTGGAGCATTTTCAGGGTTTTATACAGATCACACAGGGTCCCAGAAAAATAAAATGAAGCCGCCCTCACCTGGTGCCCAAAGGCGCACAGCATCCTGGCACAAGTAAAGAGCAGCACAGGACATGTAGTATCACACTGTACTATAGAGAGGAGATACCAGACAGCCAACCAGTGCATGCACCTCACTACCACAGGGATTTTACTAGTAAAATGGCCACTTTCATTGGTCAATCAGCTAGTATTTTTTTTACATGTTTCGCAGATCTGGACTGACTGTAGCAATGTATGTTGAGTCTGGTCTCAAGTTACGATGGTCCAGACAGTAACTTTGTATGCTGAAAATATTGTATCTTGAGGCCATTGTAAATTGAGAGATTACTGTACTAATTTTGTTTAGCTAACTGAGGTATTTTGGGGAGAGGAGTTTTTGTATAAGTTAATAAGTTCTGGCAAGGTGAATAGGAACACCCTGTTGTCATTTTATTCATACATTTTCTAGAAGAATAACTAAGGAACACAGAATTCTCAGCAAGGATGTTCCATAATTGCAATTTTATGGGAAATACAAAAACTTATTAAAACAGACAGGTCAGGAGATCTACCCTGTTTCTCAATAAATAAGCCATAGATTGATTTTGCAGGATTTTTAGAGTAGATTTGAAATATAAGCCCTATGCCAAAATAAGCCCTAGTTACAGTCAGCTTTTCCAGCACTAGGCTATGTCACATGATATCACAGAAATGGAGAATAGGCATACTGTAGCTCCCATCCATCATGGACAAGGGCCTGCTACCTTCCACTGTGGCAGGGCAAAATCACCTGCTTCCAAGTCCTGCTTAAGGCTGCAATCACACGTTCCGTGTTCCGGACGTGAAATGCCTGTAAAGAACCCCCCGCCCCGCGGTCTGGGCAGCATCTGTGATAAGATGCTGGGAGCGGGGGAACGTGTGAATGCAGCCTAAGAGTCCCATCTCCTGCCTTGCAAGATTTGGGTCGATCTACAAATAGATTTGGTCATCTCTAACTGTATAGGTAACAGTAGATTTATTTACCCCCAGACAACAAAAACATTTTTGGCTGCTTTTAACTATTTTCATGTCTGTAGTGGTTCTGTATCTTGCCATTGTGGTGTGCTGTTGCATTTTTGTGTTTTTAATTTTTTTGTATAAAGTAAAATACAATGGAAGGGCAGTTTCTGTCCTTGTTCCATTTTTTTTTTTTAATGGAGAAAATAAAGGCGCATGCAGGATTTTTTTCTGTTCAAACAATTCAAACACCGATGGGATACATAAAAATAGAGCACAACTATGACATACGGAGCACAATAAGGCTATGTTCACACTACGTTAAAGTACGGCCGTTGTTGGCATCGGAACATTGCCTCTTGTTCTATGGGATCCTGGCCGGAGCGTATACACATCGTAAACGCTCCAGTCGGAATCGCACGTCGGGCCGCAAAGAACTGACGGCAGTTTTCTGTGCCCGCAATTCAGTGAATTGCGGCCGTAAGACACCCTGTCATTTCACACAATGAAGTGAGCGGCTCCAGCCGCTTGCTTTATTGTGCGCTATGGGGAGTTCTGATGCGGGCGCGCGCTGATGCGACCACATCAGAACACTACGGCTATAAAGATCATACAGCCGGTACTGCAGTACCGGCCAGGATGATCTTGGCAGAGACCGGCCGTTCTGTGACCCGGCCGGGTCATGGAAAGGCCGGTCTCTTACAAAGTGTGAACATAGCCTAAAAATACATAGAAATTATGCGGCATTGGATGGATACGTCAGATTCCGTTTATGTTGTCTTAAAACAGAGCAGCTAAACCGAACTGAGGCAGAGAATAACTCCAGTGTGAACCTAGCCTTAAACCACATTCTAACACCTATAAAGCTTGCTAACTAAAATAACTATGTTTTAACAAGATCACAGAGAGAATCTCTTCAGTTGGATAGCGTCTTGCTATGAAATTCGATCCCAGTTGAGAATATATTACCTTTGGAAGAAACACTGATAACAAAAAACAAACCGGTACTTATATAGTACATTAGTGTGGGTCTGCAGCAGAGAGCACATTACATATGCGTAACTGTATGTAAATGTAACAATAAGTTAAATACTCACCACAAAATATAACAAATGGAGAAGGTGCAAACTGTTGCAATGCCACAATTTCTGCTTGGATATTGGTGATGTGTGGTCCTCATTTCAATTAATATGAAAGGTAGTACAGTGGTGTGCTAGGAAGAAAGCAAAAGAGAATACTGTCAGCACCTTAATGTCACAGAATTACCAATGATTGGATTTGCGTTCAGAATGCATTCTGAATAGTTCTGAAACCACGCCCCCTTATCATAACCAATAGCCTTATGATGATGTCAATAATCCCGACAACATTTCGCAGCTATTAGTAAATAAATAGGGGTGTGGTTTAGGCGACATTCGGAATGTGTGCGCGTTTACATAAATCCTGCATGCCTATGCACTGAGGAGGATTTTTTTTGTAACATGTTTTATTAGAATTTACCATTTTAGATGGGGGCTTCTATCCTTAAGGAATTTAGAGTGGAGATGTTCTTTAACGTCTGGGAAACTTTTATCTCTGCGCTACCCCTCCAAATCCAAGACAAAATTAAACAAACATTTCAGGATACCACATGGTACCTTACAAGACAACTTGCAGGTGACCTACCAATTTAATGCTGCGTTTACACGTAATGATTATCGTGCAAATTTGCGCGATAACGGTCAAATTTGAACGATAATCGTACGTGTAAACGCAACGAACGATCGAACGACGCACAATAAATCGTACATTTTGATCTTTCATCAGGTCATCAAATCGTCGTTCATCGTACGCAAAACATTCGCAAATCGTTCCGTGTGAACAGTCGTTCGCCGATTTAACCAATGTGTGAGATAGGCTTAAACGATCGCAAAACGATCGCAGTGCGAATATTCGTACGATATATCGTACCATCTAAACGCATCGCTAATCGTACGATCGGGCCAATAATCGTTACGTGTAAACGCAGCATAACACTACATCATGGGAATATGCAGAAAAAATAGTTAATTTCTAAGGCAACACCTGGAGCATGAGGAGCTCCACAGGCAACCCCTTCTCTTCCTTTCCATTCTTTGTTTTCTTTCTTTCCCAGTATTGTTGAAATGTTAAACTTTGGCAAACAAGCTCTCATGTGTGTAGATTATTTGACTTGATTTAATAACGGAGCCATCCTCCTCTGTTCTGATCCGTTGATCATCTGTTCCAAGCAGAAAGGCACACCAGTTTGACAAAACGGCTATGCACAACTCTAAATAGAGACTTTGGAGGAAACTTATCAAGGGCTTTGATTGGTCGGCTGTAACCAAGGTATGCGTTCCTGAAGATCACTTGCAGGGGGTTTAATTAGGGCGGTAGCTTTAGTGCTCTCAACAAGTCAGCCAAGATACCTTTGCAGCACCACTCCGTCCACTGGAATGGCCGAACTATATCAGAGACTATATTGGAGAGCTGACCAAACTTGTCTTTTTTTTTTTATATCAGAGACTGTGTCGTATAACCTCTACTTTATCTATCCCAAATAGCTATTTAAATTGAGTAATGACCATGGATAATTGTATTTCATTATCTAGCCACTGACTAATGGTCCTTTTACACGGAACGATTGATCGTTCGTTTTTGCACGATAACGGTCGCATTCGAACGATAATCGTACGTGTAAACGCAGCGAACGATCAAACGACAAGCAAAAAATCGTTCATTTTGATCTTTCAACATGTTCTCAAATCATTGTTGATCGTTCACAAAAAATTCGCAGATCGTTCCGTGTAAACATTCTTTCAGCGATTTCACCTATGTGTGAGATAGGCTTAAGAGATCGCAAAACGATCGCATAGCGAATTTTCCGTACGATGTATCGTTCCGTCTAAACGCTGATAGTTATAAAAAAAACATCGTTCATTCAAAATCATTAATCGGGTGAATTATCGCTCCGTGTAAAAGTACCATTAGAGACAACACAAAGCCATGGGAATCATTTAAGTGATTTTTTGTGGGTGTCTCGTGGGAATAAGCTTATAAACTCCAGCTCACTTGAGTCCCTTCAAAGACATATCCAACGAAGAAACAGCAGCACCCATCTTTAATTAGTAGACAATGCCCAGACTTTGTCCAAGACAAAAATCAGACATATTTTTGTCTCCGGACAGATTGAAAGGCTTAAAGTATAACCCCTACTTCAAAACAGATCCCTGACACTGGGTTGGCTGAACATCAGCCAATCAGTGCCAGGCCTGTTATGCCCCACTCCACCTGCTCAACACAATTTGCTACTGCTCTGGACAGTTCCTGACATTTACAGAGGTGGCAGCAGAGAGCACTGTGTCAGACTGGAAAGAATACACCGCTTCATACAGTACTGGAAGACTGGAAATGTTTAAATTGAAGTAAATTACAAATCTATATAACTTTTTTACATAAGTTGATTTGAGGTATATAATATGGGAACCACCTGCAGAGGGGGATGTATACAGTATGAGGAAAGAACTATGAGGGGATACAGTATGGGGGAGCCTTACTGCAGAGGGCATGTATACAGTATGGGGATAAACCACAGAGGGAGAGGGAGCAGGGGCATACCTAGGGGTTCAGCCTGGGGGGGGGGGCAAATGAGTCTCAGTGGGCCACAAACCACAAACAACATAGAGGAAGCTGTAGTGCTGTTTTTGTTTTCTTATTAGACATCCATCCATTCTTCTATCTCTTTATCTCATATTTATCTCTCTAATATCTATTGGGCAGTATGAAGACTACACCATAGCTGATGGTCAATGACCAAATTAGCAACATCAGAAAGGTATACCCGCAGTACCAATAGAGTAAATGGAGTAAATGCTGGGTAATAACAATAAATAGTCCCATGCAGTTCAAGGCAACTATACTAAATAACCTATATACAAAAAAGCCAGACTACTGCAACATAACTAAATGGAATAATTACTTTACTAATTCATTGAAACAAAACATGACAATACATTAAATATGTAGGAGAAATCAGCCCAGATAATTATGGTGTACATGGTATATGAGAGCAGCCAATATATGCCTCCATGTAGTATTTAGACCATGGGTCTCAAACTTGCGGCCCTCCAGCTGTTGCAAAACTACAATTCCCATCATGCCTGGGACAGCCAAAGCAAAGCTTTGGCTGTCCCAGGCATGATGAGAATTGTAGTTTTGCAACAGCTGGAGGGCCGCGAGTTTGAGACCCCTGATTTAGACCCAATTTTAGCCCTCATATAGTTTGGAGGGTCCCTCTATGCTGTCATATAGTAAACAGGCCACCATCTATACAATAACATAGTAGATTATCCCCCTTGTTTCCCCATATAGAAGATAGACCTTCCCTGTGCTTCCCCATATAGTAGCCAGGCCCCTCTGTACCTTCA
Source organism: Dendropsophus ebraccatus (assembly GCF_027789765.1). Classification (NCBI taxonomy): domain Eukaryota; kingdom Metazoa; phylum Chordata; class Amphibia; order Anura; family Hylidae; genus Dendropsophus; species Dendropsophus ebraccatus. The sequence goes on from NC_091459.1 coordinate 58,947,561, forward strand.
TATTGAAATTCAGCCTCTCTGTGCATCCATATAGTAGTTAGGCCTTCTGTGTCCCAATATAGTTATTATTTCCCTCTGTTTTTATGTAGTAGTAGTTAGGCCTTCTGTGTCCCAATATAGTTATTATTTCCCTCTGTTTTCATGTAGTAGTAGTTAGGGCCCTCTGTGCCCTTATATAGAATTTAGACTCCCCTCTGAGCATCTATCTAGTATTTAGACCTCTCTGTGCAGACAACCCCCACCCCCCCACCCCCCAAAAAAGGTGAAATCTTTCATGTAGGCATACCCTCCAGGACCATCTCGTGTAGGTAATCCCCCTGGTATGTATTCCGCATGCAGTCACCCCCTTCCCCAGCAGTAATCTCCTTGGTGATCCTCCTGGTGGTTAGACACCCCCACCCCAACACTGTGAGTAGACTGTACCTCCAAATAAGGTACCCCCTTTTAAGTTAGCCAGCACATCCTATACCTGAACCCCCATAGATAACATCCTTACCAGGAGTTAGCCCCACTCACATAGGTCTCCTCCTCTATAACTAAGGGGAAAAAAAACATTACCTGCTGTGTGGTTGCAGTAGTCTTCTGATGTAAACTCTCTCCCTGCTCTGTGAGCGCACGAGTGACATCACTAATGACCCACAGCTCTAAGGGAGGGAACGGCCTCTTGTGGCCACAACAGTCATTGGCAGGGTGGAGAGCCAATGCCCTTCTCGCCTTATCAATCACCCTGCTGCATTCAACTGTATGTTCTCCTCGCACATAAGCGCATACAGCTAAATAGTCAGACACAACATTCGGTAACCGTGTGGGCCACCCAGAAGTACTGATTGCTGGCCAGGGGCCACCTACAGCCAATAGACATTTGTTAAGTCTGTCTGCAAAAGCAATAACTGGCAAAATCTTCAGTGGGCCCCCTGCCTGTGTGGGCCCGGGAGCGGCCGCCCCCTCTGCCCCTACCAAATTACGCTACTGGGAGAAAGGTATACAGTATGGGGACTACCTGCAAAGGTGGGAGGGAGATATACAGTATATGGTCCATTAATGCAGAGGGGAATGTACACAGAATGGGGGAGGAACTACAGTGGGGGATGTATACAATCTAATTGCAGTACAGTTAGAGCAGGGGATGTATGCAGTCTAACTGCAGGGGAACTTACAGTACAATATAGGAGCCTAACAACAGTGCTAACTACTGTACAGAGTTGGGATACAGTGTAGGGGCATATTGTGATTCTCTGAAAATAAGACCTACGCCCAAAACAAGCCCTAGCTTTTTTTCAGAGAAAAAAAAAAAATAATATAAGAAAAAATAATAAAAGTCTTATATTTTAAAGAAACATGGTAGTTGCAACATTTCGGCAACACATACTGCACTTTCAAGAATTCAAGAAAAATTGCAGCTTTAGGAAACTAAATGACTAGTAAAGAGTATGAATAACAAACACTCATAAACTTACAATAACTAGTCATAATGTTAGGAATAATTCTGTGTGCTTTCTCTTACAGCACTGTCTGGTAAGCATGTTGGACTGTATAGTCAGTTATCCAAAAATAATATATATATGAGCAAACCTTCTGCTCCCACTGGCTCTGGCTCCTGTTTTGTCTATAGGGAGCAAAGCTGTGCCTGAATATGGATAAGGGGAAGAGATTTTAAATGTTTGTTTCCTGCCAAAAGACTTTTGTCATGAGAATAAGGGGAAACGTGCCAGTATGCTCCTCACTGAGCAGATAAACTACAGATCGACTTTTCACAGTTTAAAGCTAGCAAGAAATATATAAACATGTCAGTACAATTCCTTTTTTACATTCGATTCATGAACTGTAAAACAATTATACATTTTAAATAAAGGCAGATAGATCTAGTTGATCTTTAGCTAAAATCAAAATTCCCTTTAGATCTGGTCTTGGAATAGCCGTTTTTCCGAAAAAAAAAAAAAAGTGGGGGGCAAAAACAACAGAGAAAACATGTAAATGCACATCAACGGTTTGTTTTATATACACGTGCAATGATGTACAGTAGATAATGTTTTCTCTATCTGGATAACCCCCTTAATTTAATCTTGTGTAGGTAACAACCAACTTTAATGGATCACCAAATTTATCCAATATAACTCACAGGTTTATATTTACTGGTTATGCTCTGTTTAAGACTATGTTTACACAATGTCATTTTGATTGTGATTGTTATTTGAGGCCACAATTTCAGGCTATGGCTATTTTAGCACACAGTATTTTTGCTCAGCATTTTGCAACCAAAACCAAAAGTGGATTGAAAACACAGAAAGGCTATGTTCACACACTGTTAAAATTGAGTGGATGCCTGCCATTTAAAAGCAAATAATTGCCATTATTGTAAAAGCGGCCGTTGTTTTGAAATAACGTCTGTTATTTGCCATTAAATTATGGTCATCCACTCAATTTCAACAGTGTGTGAACATAGCGTTTTTTGTGTTTTCAATCCACTCCCGGTTATGGTTGCAAAATACTGACCAAAATACTGAGCAAAAATATTGTGTAGGATATTGTAAAGTGATATTGTATGACTGGACACTGTTAGGTTATCTCAATCCATGCCTGTTTCCTGGGGTCAGTATTTGTGTAAAACACTTCTTTTATTCTGGCTGTGCTGCACAGTGTCAAAGGGGCGGGGCCTAGGACATCCATGCCCTAGGTCTGCTGAACACGGGAGGCAGAGAAGCACTGCAGGCCTGGGCACAGAAAAAAAAAACGGTAAAAAAAGACTGTGAGGGAACATAGCCCTTGAATAAATTCACATGAGCAAACTACAAATTATTCCAGCTGTGCTCTAACTAAAGTAAAAGGCAAATGGATGAGATTTGTTTACTTGCGTCTTTTTTGCGTCAATAAAAATCTTAAATAAAATCCACCAATAGTGGACTGGTGGTAAAATCCACAAATGTGGATTTTAAAACTATTGATTTTATTTTCAATAATCCTCAGGAAAATTCACAGTTACAAATCTGCACAAAAATCCATTCATTTCGAAGTGGATTTGTTTTGTGGATTTCCTTGCAGATTGTTTGCGGATTTGCTCCAAAAAATTTCTGCAGTTTGACCTGTGTGAACTTACTCTGAAAGAAAATAATGTATAAACAGATGTAAGTTTTATGATTCGGGCGGAGGAGCACTTTAATTAGAAAAACAGACTTGAGAGGAGACATGATGCGCACATCACACTAATCCACCAATGGAAACTGTACAATGATTACATATGTAGACATAAAACTTTGGAATGACATAACAATCAAATTAGAAAACCTTCTGCTCCGGTCCATAAAAGAAATCCCAGCATTGCCATTATCAATCATGTTTAACGTTCTTGGATATATTTTCAAAATGAGGTGAGATGTAAAAGTATGTGTCACTCAACCACTCTATTCCCAAGGTGGCTGGCATCAGTGAGTGAAACTTGTTTTCTTTGGTTGCCCCTTGATTTGGGAAAAAAAAGCTGTAATATAATTACATTTGGTAATTTAATAAACAGATGTCATCTGGTGGTAACTGATTATTCAAAATTTTCTATGTGAGGTCACATTCAGTTATATAAGCAAGAAAACAGACCCTGGCACCACCGGCATCAATAAAGTGCACAATCCTTGGAAATCAAGGGAAAAAAATAAAAGAGCAGGATGTAGGTGCACTAACAGGTCCAACAAATGCAGGTAAAGGAGAAAAAGCGGTGGCACCACACTTAACACTTTTCAGTTATGGCAGGGCCTTATTCAGATGGGCCTATTGTTCATGTGGCACCCACTGATCTGCATACCTTAAAGGGGTTGTCCAGCGAAAATCTTTTTCTTTCAAATCAACTGGTGTCAGAAGGTTATATAGATTTATAATTTACTTCTATTAAAAAATCTCAAGTCTTCCCATACTTATTAGCTGCTGTATGTCATGCAGGAAATGTTGTTTTGTGCCTGCTGCTGTCTGTTGAAGACACAGAAAACTGTATCTGAGCTGTTCAGACTGCCTCTGCTCTCAACCTCCTCCTCCCTTCTGAGACGGCTCATGTAAACAGTTCCCTGGCCAGCTGTATCTGTACTCTGTAAGGCCGCTAGGGTTAATCACAGTGAGGTCACCAACAACTGGACCTCAGATTAACCCTCCTGGCTTCACAGAGTGTATAAACAGCCGGTCAGGGACGCTGTTTACATGAGGTATCTCTGTAGGGAGGGGGGGGGGGAGGAGAGGGAGACAGAGAGAACAGCTTATACAGATTTCTGTGTCTTTGGCAGAAAGGAGCAGCTCATAAATGGGGGAAGGAGACAGATAAGGTAATGCCATGTATGGAATGAATTGTTAATCTCGAGGAGGGGGGATGATTTAAAATATATTTTTACTAACCAGGTAACCCCTTTAACTTTTAAGTCTTGGTACAACTTGAAAACCAGATTCAATTCTCTCTCATATCACCTAAACTTGTAACTTAAAAAGCAGCAACAGACCCTCCTCACATCCTTGTGGCTAAATATTTCAGCATATGGCTGAGATTTTATAACACTAAATTTACAAATATCTTGTCTTATCACTGGAGTTAAACAAAGCAGGAGCCAAGAAAGCCCAGGGCAAAACTGCAGAACAGTAACAAAGCTGTAGAAATATAAGCCATAAATATAATGGTTATAAGGGAATACCTACTTCCCTGGGAGGCACATTTGGCACACTCTGGCTGTCCATGTGCCTTTGGATTGAATTCTAAGGCCTTAGAGCTGGAGTATATGTCAGGTATCACTTTCAACAATTTTTATAGTAAATTACAGTAAATCCACCAGTCCATGGGAGACCATACCCCTACTCCAGAGTGTTTCCATCCCCCCAAATCCCCCCCCCCAAAAAAAAAACAAAAAACCCAAAACAAACAGCAAAATGGCTTGCAGAAAAACTGATGGTTTTGTAGAACAGGAACTGGTGTGGAAGCCTTTAAAATTCCAATCATGGGTTACGATCACACAACATCTTTTTCTGTCTGTTTTACCGCCATTTTTTGTACAGACGTCATTTTGCGCCCATATAACGTCCATTATTTCAAAACAATGGCTGTTATTTGTGAAATAACAGCTTTTATTTGGCCACCAAATGATGACCACCAAAAAGACAGAAAAAGATGTTGTATGATTGTGCCCATAGTTTGTTTTCACTCACAATCAAAAAATACATCTGTAACTGCAGTTACCCCAATAATTCCCCATACTATAGAGCTCCTTGTCCTACTTCCTGCCTATGATAACCAGGACTACAGGAAAAATGGAAAAACTGGTTGTACATGGTGTGACAAGGCATTGGATTCCCCTGACAGAAAGTGCCCCTTCACAGAGTATCATATTGGTATGTAATATAAGGTCTCTCTTGGTTCCGATACCATGTGTTACCTCTGATACAGTAAAGATATTTATGTTCTATGATGTTAATTTTCCAGAACTTTAAGAAAAAAACTGCGCTGATCAGGTGTTCTTATAAGTGCAATGACAACTGCTTATATCACATACCTGCCTGAGACACAGAAGGAACGGTGTGGGGGCAGGTAATATTATTTTCCTGACTGGCTCCACAGTGTGAAGCAGCAAAATTGATCTCTTTTGACCCTGTGAAGCCTCTTTTTTGTTAGTCAGGTCAAGAAACCCCCCCCCCAGTGACCCTTCTAGCAGTAATTCCTTCTTATTTTCCGTACATAGATTGTGCACTTAAAATGATGCGTTACGGACTTTACAGGAATACTTGAGGTCACTTGTTTCTGGAACACATTATCATAGACACACTTCCTCTGGTGGGGATGCTGTTTGCAGTGTCTGCTTGCTTGCCTTGCTCAATGTTCATCCCAAGTGGCGGCTGATCCAGGTGGTTTTAATCCCCCCTTATTTACTGTGACGACATTGCAAACCACAACAAAGTCAGTACTCTGTGACAGTATCAAATCTGTTGGACAGTGATCTGCATCCTGATAGGCTAAGCAAAGGCTTGCTGCATGACACTAATGATGAGGAAGCCAATTGGCAGGAGATGTTTTGGAACATTGATAGGAAGATTTTTTAGGAAATGGTCTCTTACTAGGGTATGGAGTGTCAGATTACATCTCATTTCTGATATATAGTACTAGAATGCAATACATATGCAATTCAGGACTTCTGACTCTATGAATGCCTATCAAGGCTTTAAAGTTATGTGAGTATATGTAAACCAGAAGCAGATACTTTGAAGAATTTATAGCTTACAGTGTTACTAATGGGTTATCTAAAGAGATTAAAAAACACAGTTCTTGCAAATACAACTCTATTCACTTCTATGGAACTGAGCAGCAAAACCCCACCCAAACAGGACAAGAGTGGTGCTGCTCCTGGAAGAAAGCGGACATGTTTTTGTAAGCCTGGATATAACCCCTTTTTCAAAGAAACGATGTATATATGAGGCCATAGAAATTATTGGGTCCATATTTTGCCTTCAAATGCAAACAGAAGAGGATTAGAGATGAGTAAACTCGAGCAGGCTTGGGTTAGTCTCAACCTAAGTGCTCTGCATTTGATTACAGGTGGCTGAAGAAGTTGGATGCAGCCCTATACAGTTCTGGAAAACATGGATACAGTCTATGGTCTATGGCTATATCCCTGTATCCAGGTTTCCCAGGATGACCTAGGTCTGCATTCAACTATATAAATAAATATATGTATGTATAACAGATGTATGCACACTTAAATAGGTATTTCACTAAAAATATTTTTCTTTTAAATCAACTGGTGTCAGCAAGTGCCAGAGATCTGTAATTTAATTCTATCGAAAACTCTTCAGTCTTCCAGTAATTATCAGCTGCTGTATGTCCTGCAGGAAGTGGTGTATACTTTCCAGTCTGACACAGTGCTCTCTGCTGCCACCTCTGTCAATGTCAGGAAATGTAAAGGGCAGGAGAGGTTTTCTATGGGTATTTGCTACTGGTCGGGACAGTTCCTGTGTCATACTGAAGAGAATACACAATTTCCTGCAGGACATACAGCAGCTGATAAGTACTGGAAGACTGAAGATTTTTTAAAGTCTGGAACACTAGGGAAGAACAAATTTACAAATCTATATAACCTTCTCACACCAATTGATTTTAAAGAAAAAAAAATCGACAAAGTACCCCTTTAATAGCTTTGCATGACTTCAGGCCTGCGCCTAGAGGCCTGTTTTAAACCATACTAGCTGTGCATTTCACCTCTGTTCCTGCTTGCCTTCTTTTTGGAGGTCACTTGATGGTATTTAAGTGAGAATTAAATTACATGGAGGTCATCACTGATAAACAGAGATTTTCTTCAGCTCTTTGTAGTTTTGTTAACCCCAGTGTTTGCTGCTTAAAGGGGTAGTGCGGCGTTTCAAAATTATTTACTAAATAACACACATTACAAAGTTATACAACTTTGTAATGTATGTTATGTTAGTGAATGGCCCCCTTCGTCGTGTTTTCCCCCACCCACGCTAGATCCGGAAGTGTGGTGCATTATACTCACCTGATTTGTGTCGACCCCCGTCCGCCATCTTGGGACAATGATGTCATCTTTGGGAGGCCGGCCGAACCGCTCCATCTATCCCTCATGCCAGCCCCCCTCTGCCACGTCATAACTGTGCTCAGCCGCGATTGGCTGAGCCCAGTTATGCTCAGCTAATCATGGCTCAGCAGCTAATGACGCGGCAGAGGGGGGGCGGCATGAGGGACGAATGGAGCGTCCCAAAGATGACATCATTGTCCCAAGATGGCGGACGGGGGTCGACACAAATCAGGTGAGTATAATACACCACACTTCCGGGTCTAGCGTGGGTGGGGGGAAACACGGGGAAGGGGGCCATTCACTAACATAACATACATTACAAAGTTGTATAACTTTGTAATGTGTGTTATTCAGTGAATAATTGCTTACCGCCGTACTACCCCTTTAACTTTATTCTTACGAGCCTCTTGTCTTTGAAATTTAATAAATGGAAGCAACCTGATGCCTACTGTATTTCCCTTCCAGTAAACATACAATTAAATCCTTCTTTTGCTCAGGACCTTTCTTGTCAGCTCTTTTGGCCTGGTCTGCCCTTTTTTTTTAATTACACTTACTTCTACTGGCACTACATTTGCCATACGGCTGGTTCTATAACATGAGAATAACCACAGGAGTGGTTTTATACTATCACTTGTTTAATACGTTTTTATTAAGGGATTCACTCAATCAGCAATCAGCACCTCAATAAGTATAATGAGGTGTGCCTGTGATGGAATTCAACAAACACTGAAATTGAATGGCTGCTGTACATGTGGATATCAAAAACTGAACCTGTTTATGACTATTTTTACATAAATATGTTCTACGAAATAAAACAATATCTGATCCAATATTATTCAGTCATCCGAGAAGAGCTGGCGTGGTAGGAGTCATAGTAGCAGCAAAGTGAGACAGCGTCAGAGAGACACATAGATAGATAGATAGATAGATGGGGCAGTACTAAGCTTAGACTGCTTAGTACTGCCCTATTATGTCCTCCATGCTAATGGTACTTCTGAGGTTGTACAAAAGAGATATGCTGCATGACCTTCTCTTCTGCGTGTCTGCAGTGAACAGGAATTATCACAGAGGCTAGTCCACATCAACTAGCATCAATTATATAAAAGCCTACTTGTTGCTACTTCTTACGTGTACACATAACACATGAACATGAAAAGTAACCTAAAATGAAACATTTTTATGAAATTTTAGAAAACGATGGGAGATATTTATTAAGCAGAAATGTTCTTTGTTGACCAATCGGCACTTTCTAATATTTGTGGTAAAATGAAAACTGGCCTGTGATTGGTTGATGGGCAACAAAGAATATTCCTACTGTAGATATGATTGATGAATCTCCCCCTATGTGTCCAGAAAAAAATATTTGTTACTGTATATGTATAATAGACTAAATAAAAGAGGCAAAGTCCTTAGGGGTTAGGATTGAATAAGCGTGAATATACGTGGAACAGCTGCTTTTCATATTTCTCCTAACCCACTATGTATTGTAACTTTGCAGAAATGGAATTAAAGCGCTGGTTATTACAGAGCTGGTGGGTATAGCATCTTTTTATCTAAAGGACAATTGTCTTAAGGGGTTAAGCTTTCAAGATGGTAAAGACATTATGGAAGCTTCCATCTGGCTTTGAAGTCAGCATATCTACAGATGACGCACCAGGGTATTCTAGATAAAAGCTTTGATCAATAACAGTACATATGCACACATGACTGCAGAGAATAGTACAGGATATCACCAGACACACACGGATACAATGTTTGTAATTGTAACCTCCGTCTGTCTTTGTGAGAAGAAAAGTGCAGGAGCTGGCAAACATGACAATGCTTTATGAGGGTTCACGCTGGAGCTTTATTAGTGACAAGGAAAAGAAAAGAAAAATAAATAAAAAAATACAAACACTTTTTGTAGAAAGAGAATAGAAAAAGTTCGCAATGCTTTTACATGTAAAAGTGATGAAAAAAGTGTTGTACAGAGCATTCTGCATGCCAATAAAGGGTCCGCAGCAAGCAGATGGTTAGAGCCACTGCATAGACTCCTACAATGACAGCAAAGTTTTCATAGTATCTCTGAAGGAAGGTAAGTGAAAGACCTTAGGAGGGCAACAGTAGACGGAGGTAATCCAAATTAAATTTTAGCTGATATAACAAGAAAAATAGGCTTTTGCACTCAAAATTTAGACACAACAAATACACATACAGTACCTGGGAATCCTGAGTTAAAGGGGTACCCCGACATCAAATGAAAAAAAACATGCTGCAGTCTTTCCCATTTCTGAAACCACCAAAAATCTATTGTACTATAATCTATAGTACTACAAGTCCCAGCACGCAGGACATCTCATTTCATTGCAGACAGTGAACGTGAAGCACCTGCTTCTTTCACTTATTGTCTACTCAGGTGTAGCTGGAGGGGCTGGTGGGAGGCAAGATCCAGCCATGCCTTCTGTGACATCAGGCCATGATCCAGCCATGCCTCCCATGACATTGTCACGGGAGAGAGGGAGGAGCTAGGGCAACACAAATTTTGTAGTCCTTCTATTTTCTACTTCCTGTCAGGGGTGATGCATGGCGAAGCCAGTACTATTAGTGATAATACTATATTAGTAAGTTATATATCATGTGTGATATTTTATTTAAATACAATTTTCCGATACAGGAGTTATCTGGCTAGGGAAAACTTTTCATATATTGTTGCATTTGTAAAGAAAATAATAAAGAGTCTATGCCTATGTCGCTGCTCTCCCCTGGTGTCCTCCTATGGGTCTCCGCATCCATGCTGAATTCTCTCACCACTTCACTATCGAGACGTACTTCAATCACTAAATAAGACTGTACAGCGCTGCGGCCATTGATTAAGCAGGCTGTTACCGCCAAGACAAGTCCATCTCGGAAGTGGAGACGGGAGCATTCAGCGGGGGAGTGTGTACGAGGACACTGGGGGAGTGTGAGCATAAGCATAAGTTCTTCATTATTTTCTATATATTTGCAACATTATATACTGTAATAAGTTTTCTCTACTCGAATAATCCCTTTAAGCCATATCAACTTATAAAAAAAGACATACTAACAGATAAAGTAGGGGATGGAGAACTTGTGTGGGTGGAGAATAGGTAATATGTTTTTGAGACATCAAATATGCTCATGACCTTTGTCTTTGAAGAGGCCATTGCTGGGGTTTGTATTCAGTCACAGATATTACACATATGTATCCGATCTATACAACTCATTTTGCATTACCGAAATGCAGCATATGTACCAAGAGATTAAACCAGGTGCAGAGCAATCTTCAGCATTAGACTCATATACCATAAGCTGCACAAAGTTTCTAAAAACATATCTCACGTATGGCCTAAAGGAGTTTTTTAGGTGTCAAACATATCCCCATCAAAATCCATCTGTCTCGCTGGTGGCTGCTTTTGCCATTCATACATTACCTAGTGTTATTTTTCACACCCTTTAAAATAGAGTTAAGAAAAAGAAACATGGTAGGAATTTCTAAGGTTTTTCCAAGTTAAACAAATTGATACATCTCTTCCCATTCCACTAGATGGAGCCAGAGAGTTCTCCTTTACAAGTAAACCAACATGTTCTAGGGAAGAAATACTATATTTAGATTGTTGTTTTTATTCATATTTGAAGAAAAAAAAACATGTGCAGTTAGTAAGAGGATTTCTTTCTTTAATCACATTCAAAAAAATTCTGTAAAATTTTTCAATAGCAGAATGTGCTTTGAATATTAAAAATAAAATATGTTAATGTGCCGCATGATATCTATGTATCTATCTAGAAATATATAGAGTTGCCAAACGGCACTGTGTGGCTCAAGGCTCAGATAGGGTGCTCTGTCCCACGGTTCCAGACCCAGGTCCCGGATGTAACTCAAAGAAGAAGGCAAGAGGCGGCACTCCAAGATTATAGTGAACAAAACGTGGTTTAAGTTTATTCACCCAGTATGCAACGTTTCAATCTACTCAATGAGATCTTTGTCAAGCACGTGCTTGACAAAGATCTCATTGAGTAGATTGAAACGTTGCATACTGGGTGAATAAACTTAAACCACGTTTTGTTCACTATAATCTTGGAGTGCCGCCTCTTGCCTTCTTCTTTATGTATCTATCTATTTATATGTATATATATATATATATATATATACACACGGTATATAGGTAGATAGATTATCTGATGACAATGGCACCCAGGAGCAGATATACCATATACAGCATGCCGCTTCCTACAATCCATTATATTCTAAGTAAGGCCATGTGCACGTAACATATTATTTTACCTCTATAAAATCAATGGTAGAAAAAAAAATGAATGCTGCAGCTAATATAAAAAAAGGATAAGGGGTAGTGGGCTATGAAATACTGAAGAGCGATGGGACCATATATTTAGCTTGTATGGCTCTATGCTGTCTACCCTGATGGCATCATCAAGAGAAAGAATATTCTGATTTACCAAATGAACAGCTAATTGTTATGTTGATGTATAATGTTCCCTATACACAGAACTCCAGTGATCCCATAAAAAATAAAATACACAAAAAGCATACAGGTGCACTCACCAATCCCTTCCCAATTGTTTACACTGCCCCAGACTTTTATAAATGATTCCAGTTGTACGTCATGGCACCCGGACGGGAAACAACATCTCCTAGCATGCGTTGCACCTCCTAACCAACTGCCAGGTACCTGCCTCTGTCTTGTAGTATCTGCCCACCATTGGTTCCATCTGCTTCTGCTAAACACAGTATCTATTCAATTATATAGATGAGAGAGAGAGATATGAAACAACAGGGTCTCCTTTCCCCTATGCTACTCAGGAGAGGCTGCTGTTTCCCTGCCTTTGGCCAGGTACTCTTTGCGTGATGTCAGAGGTGGGTGGGGTTACAGATGAGGCGTTACAGAGATCATGTGACCTGTGACCTGAAGGGAGGAGAAGAACAGAGAGTGGAGACAGAGTGGAGCAGGCAGGGAGGATTTTCTGCAGCTTCAGGGTAAGAGTCGGGACGTGCTGCAGACAAATGGACCAATTCATGTAACAGAAACCTATTACACACAAGCTTAGAATATGGGTAGGGACTGAGCAGAGTTAATTTTTTATCCGGAGTTCCCCTTTAAACTGATGTCAGCAAAAAAAGAGAGAAAGAGAGAGAGGTACTTTCGTCTGACAGTCATTAAACCTTTATAAACAAAAATAGTGGCAAGGGTAACAATTACACTGACTGATAAGGGCCATATTGTGATGGCTAGACAGGGTCAGAGCAGCTCCATCACAGCAGATCTTGTGGGGAATTCCAAGTATGCAGTGGTTAGTACCTCCTGAAAGTAGTCCAAAGAAGAACAGCTGATGACAAGGCCTGTGGTCAGAAGAGGCGAGCCTGTATTATAGCACAGATTGCTCAATAGCGTAATGCTAAGTGTATTGTGGCTTGCTGTGTAGCTACAGACTGGTTATTGTACCTATTCACCGCCAAAAACACCTTCTATAACACCTTTGTAGATTTCTATGTCTGCCATCGATCCAATAGATTTATAAAAGCATTATTATAAAAACATTATTTCCACGTTCCTTATATACGGATCGTGTGCAAGAGAATTGATTATCGGAACTCCCTTCTCATTATCATGCACATGATGGTGGGAGTTCAAATACTCCATTCTGTATGTACAAACTGTGCATGGAACGTTGCAATAAGGCCTAAGAAGCATCTTAGTAAATCTGGCAGGGTGCATGGGGGCAGGGCTTTATTTAAAATGGGTATGTCGAGGGGCGTGTCTAGCTATGCAGGGAGCCGGACGCATGTGAGAGGAGCTCCGCTGTGGACCGACGCTGTGAGGGGAAAACGCCAGGCTCATATGGGGCTAAAGAAGACTATGAGGTCCGGCAAAGCTCCTGCACCACCCAGACCCCAAGAGACCCCGATTTTCAATTATTTCGCCCCGCTGTCGGGGCTTCCGGAGGAGAGAGGAGGCCAGCGCCTTCCGCCATCTTCCCTCCAGCTGCCTCAGCGTGCCTCCAGACGGACCCGCCAGACGCCGGCGCAGCTGTTGGAGACCGCCTGTGGAGTGAGTGCGGTGACTCCGGTGCCGCGGGGAGACCGACTCGGCACTTACCGTATCCCGCTGACGAGTGGAGGTGAGGAGACGTCCGGTGCGGTGGGAGAGGGGCGCCGCCAGGAGCCCGGAGCTTATCCTCGGGAGGCCGCAGAGGTTGAGGCTGAGGTGCGGGACGGACTCGGGGACCCGGCATCACCCTTACCCGGCAGCAGTGGAGACAGCCTGAGCCGCGGCTCGCCGCACAGGGGTAAGGAGTGCAGGGGGGAGCCCGCAGGAGGCGCCATCTTGGCCACGTGTGTGGTGTCTGCCGCACTCCCTCTGATATCTGCTCTGGAGCCGTGCTGTGACTCTGGGCCTGCCCCGAGTATCCCCCCACACCTGGAACTGGGGGAGAGGCTGGTGCCTGTAACGTGCTTGACTGGGGGTCATTCAGGCTCTTGCTCTCTGTCACCCTCACAACTTCCTGCGACGCGGACACTGCCGCCATCTCCACCGCAGCATATGGCCACACGGTCTGATATCCCCTCCCTGGCTCCTTCTCCTGCTCTATCCCCCCTGCTCTATTCCCAATCTGACTGTGTCCCTACCATGGCGCATGCCACGGCGCCCTGCACCGCTCTTCCACCAGGAGGGCCCCTGCCTCAAGCTGCTGCTGCTACAATCTTGCAAGGTCACCCGGAGCTACAGGCTCTCCTCGCCTTTCTCCCAACTAAAGCAGACTTGGAACTGTTATCCTCTGATCTCAAAGCTGCATGGCGGCGGGACTTGGGGGTGGTGCAAACTGATATTGCTTCCCTACAATCTAAAGTGCAGGACTTAGAGACATTTAAAACTTCTATGCAACAGACCATGTCGCATGTACAAGACACCCTCTCCTCCCATACGTTGCAACAGCAGAATCTGGCATCTCACCTAGATGATTTGGAAAATAGGAATAGGAGGAACAATATTAGAATCCGGGGGTTACCGGAGGCAACGCGCACGCCTGACCTCATACCAACTCTGATGGATATCTTTAATTCCCTACTGGGGAGACCTCCACAATCTCACATTGAAATAGATCGAGCACATCGGGCCCTGCGCCCGCAAAGCCCGGATCCATCTAAACCGAGAGATGTGATATGCAGGGTGCATTATTATGCTATTAAAGAAAGCATCATGATGAAGGCTAGATCCGTCCCGGAGATTGACTTTGATGGTGCTAAATTGAAGTTGTTCCCGGACCTATCCAGACGGACCCTACGGCTCCGTGCTTCCTTAAAGCCACTACTGGGAATGCTGCAATCCAGAAACATCCCCTACCGCTGGGGGTTTCCCTTTGCGCTTATTGTTACTCAGGCGGGTAAGACTGTGACTCTCCGGAACGCTCCTGATTTACCCGGTTTCCTTCGGGCATTGGACTTACCCGAGATTGGTTTGTCCGACTGGGAGGCCATATTGTGCGACCCCTATGCATTGCCGGGGGCGGCTGCTGCGGCTGCTGGTGGCCCCTCGGGAGGCCGATCCCGCATGTCTCCGAGGCAACAACGTCCACGACGGCGTCCCAGACAGGATTCCAGATCTGACTCCGAACTCTGAGCTGTCACCTACAGGACTGGGTGAAATGATCTCTAGGCAACTGGCCTGGCCTCATAGTGCCTATCTTTAGTTGTATAACATAAGCTTATCATCGTAACCCATATATACGTGCATTTATGTGTTGATTCCAAGTTTTCCCCTCCATATTACGTATTAGAAAATTGCTAAGATAGAAGGTCCGATTAGCGGATCCCCCTACGGTTGGTTCTATTACTGTTACTATGTTTCTTTACCCCCCAATAGGTAATGGTTGTTTATTCACCATTGGTTTCTCGCAATCATTGATTGCATTACTAGTTTGGTTGCCGCCTCTATCATGGCGATGCTGTTTGTGTATCTCTCTCCTTCTCTCTTATCTTTATCCCTTTTTTCTCCCTTCTACTCTTCTTGCCAGTGTGGTCTCCCCTGTATTTCTCGGCGCCCTCCTCTTGTGCATGAGATACCGTGATGGCGTCACTTAAAGTATCATCCCTGAATGTTCAGGGATTTAACAAGCCCGAAAAGAGATCCCAAATTTTGTATACCATGCACAAGCTGAGGACGCAGATATTGTGTCTACAAGAAACTCATTTTTTGCACGACAAACTCCCTAATTTTCGTAACAGGTACTATCCCACGTGGTACCATAGCAGTAATACCATAGCAAAAACTAAAGGGGTTGCGATCCTTTTCCATAAATCCCTTCAATGTGAGGTATTGGCCACATGTGTTGATCCTGCAGCTCGGTATCTGTTTGTTCGTTGTACTATCAGGGGCCAGCTCTTTACTGTGGCCACCATATACCTCCCTAACCAGGGTCAACACACGTGTTTAGCCAAAATCATTGACGAGCTCACAATTTTCGCCCAAGGTCATATCATTCTCTGTGGCGACTTTAATGTCGCAATCAATCCTCTGCTAGATACCTCATCTGGGCGCTCCTCCCTGTCCTATAATAAGATACATAAGATTCGCAGAGCCCTCCATTCCCTGCAGTTGTTAGATGCCTGGCGTCTCCTACACCCGGGGGATCGTGATTATTCATTTTACTCCCATGTGCATAATGTATATAGCCGCTTAGATTATGTCTTCACGAGTCACCACATCCTCCCGCGTGTTGTGTCGGCGTCTATTGGGAACATAGTGTACTCTGATCATGCTCCAGTCCATTGTGTCCTGGCCTTCCCAGTAGATGCGCCCCGGACCTTTACATGGCGGCTCAATGAGTCGTTACTACATGATGTTGCATGCCTGGCTGACTTAAAATCCTCTGTACACCACTTTAATGCTGACCACGCGACTGACCCCTGTACCCCTCAAACACAGTGGGAGGCATTGAAGTGTGTGCTGCGGGGAGTCTTGATTAAGCATGGAGCACGGCTGAAAAGGGATGCAGCATCTAAGCTGAAAAAGCTACTCACTGAGCTACATGACCTGGAACTTAGGCACAAAAATTCCCTAGACGAAGACACACTTAGGGCTCTTGTGAAGACGAGACAGGATATACGTACTCTGCTAGATCGCAAACAAAACAGATTTCGCCAAGTTTGCTCCAGTATGTACTATGAGTGGGGTAATAAGTCAGGGCGGTTGCTGGCGAGAGCTTTGCGCGACAAGAGGGCAGCTATGCATATCGCTTCCGTGAAACGCTCCAATGGGGAAATATCACATGTAACGTCTGATATCCTGGCCGCATTCAGGGACTATTATATGGGCTTATACGCCCTCCCTAAGTCTCCTGACGCTACAGTGGATTCTGTTGCCTCGTTCCTTAGGCAGACTGCACTCCCGCGCCTGCCCCCCGAGGTTTTGGAGGATCTAGAACGCCCTTTCACAGTGGAGGAGCTGAATGCTGCAATCCGTGGCCTGCCGACCGGGAAGAGTCCGGGCCCGGATGGGTACACGGCAAAATTTTATAAAACCCTTCAGACCGAATTGTCCCCTAGACTCCTGGAGGTCTTTAATGCTATCTCGGCAGATTCTCCCCTCCCTTCCACGTTCCAGTTAGCTTATATTACTGTAATTCCTAAAGAAGGAAAGGATCCTAATCTGTGCCCTAGCTATCGTCCGATCTCTTTGCTTAATACGGATACCAAGTTATTTGCAAAGCTGATGGCGCTAAGGTTGGCGCCTCACCTGGGGGCCCTAGTCCATCCCGATCAGGTTGGGTTTGTCCCCTTGCGGGAGGCCAGGGATAATACCCTGAAGACATTCTCGATTATTAATCATGTCCAGACCCACAATATCCCGACGGTTTTGTTATCTTTAGATGCCGAAAAGGCTTTTGATCGGGTGGACTGGGGCTTCTTACGTGGGGCCCTGACTGGTGTTGGTCTTGGCCCTTCTATGCTCTCGCGTATAATGGCCTTGTATGCTTGCCCTAGGGCACAGATTAGGATCAACGGCTCTCTCTCTGACCCCTTCCGTATTAATAATGGCACCCGACAGGGTTGCCCTTTGTCCCCGCTTATATATGTATTGGTTATGGAGCATCTCATGCAAGCTATAAGGGCCAATGGGGACATTAAAGGCGTCCGAATTGGCTCTCATCACCTTAAATGCTCGGCATTCGCTGATGATCTGCTACTGTATATCACGGAGCCGTCTTCCTCCATCCCTGCTCTGATGGCCACTTTGCAGCATTTCAGTGCTCTCAGTAACTATAAGATCAATCTGACTAAAAGTGTGGCCCTCAATCTGAATATGAATAAACACGACCTGAATGTGCTGCAGGCCTCTTACCCCTTCGCCTGGAAGGACAAGGCATTTAAGTACCTGGGAGTCCATATACCCGCGACCTTGTCTCAGACGTTCTTGCTCAATTTTGCACCCTTATTGGAGCGTTTCAAGGGTGACCTCACAAAGTGGGATAGAAAGGAATTCTCATGGATTGGGCGGATAAACATACTTAAAATGAACGTGCTCCCCCGTTTACTTTACTTGTTCCAAACAATCCCTACCGCCATCCCTAGGAGATTCTTTGCTGACCTCACTAAGACCTTCTCTAGATTTGTCTGGAAGCGCGCTCGACCCCGGATCGCTAGATCCACTCTGATCAGGCCCAAGGCTGCCGGTGGGCTGGCTCTCCCAGACCCTTTCTTATATTACCTGGCTGCGGTGTCAACTAGAGTCTTGGATTGGTTTCATAACGGTGCAGCGAAGCTGTGGGTGGCGGTAGAGTCGGAGGTGGCGGACACGCCACTTTCATCCATTTTGTGGATGTACCAGTCCAGATGGCCGCGCTCGCGAGTGGCTTCTCTGCCCTTTGTTTCCTCCACCACGATCTCTGCATTCCACACACAGTTCCGAAAGGTCCCATTATTTGTGGCTGGTGGGCCGTTAACCCCACTCACACATAATCCGGACTTCCTGCCTGGAGGGGCCTCCGCTACCTTCTTGGGCTCCGGGTCTGTGGGGACTCTCCATATCCGTCACTTCCTGACGGCATCGACTCTAAAGAGCTATGTAGATATAGTCCCGGAGGGTGATAGATCTAATGCAATGTTATTACAGTATAACCAACTGTCGCATTATTATGCCACAAATAAGACCCTCTTGAAGTTCCACAGGCCCCTGTCTCCCTTTGAGGATCTATGTGTGGCGGGTGCCTTCCCTGGACACGCAGTATCGTTGATATACGCTCTCTTACTCTCCTCCTCGAGCTCGTCGCCCCCGGCTTTTCAGGGGGGTTGGGAGCGGGAACTTGCATGTGTGATTAGCCCAGCTGACTGGGGGAAAATTTACCATTTTTGCCACAAGTCATCGATCTCCGTCAGATATCAGGAAACTAACTATAAGATATTATCCAGGTGGTATAGAGTGCCGACGTTCTTGCACGCATTATACCCTACGGTTCCTGATAGCTGTTGGAGATGTGAATCGGCACAGGGATCTATGCTTCATATCTGGTGGGAGTGCGCTAGGCTCCAGCCATTCTGGTCACAGGTGATTGACTTGATTAAGGTGATCACCTCTGCCCAGTTGCCTTCCGATCCCTTGGTCCTGCTGCTATTAAGGCTACCTGGGACCCTGAAGGCCCAAAAGAGATCGCTGATCAGGTTTCTTTTGACAGCGGCGCACGCGGTCATACCCAGACACTGGAGGGACACTGCAGTGCCTACGGTGCTGGAATGGTTGAAGGAGGTGATGATGATCCATCGGATGGAGGAACTGAGAGCGGAGCTGCTTACCAGTTCGCGGAATACCACAGTTTTGTGGATGCCTTGGGCGGCCTTTGTTGAATCTCCTGAGTACTATAGATACGGGGGTCCCTCCCGTCCGTGATTTGAGTTTCTTGGGAGCTTTGGGTTCGATATGGGGCTTGGACGGACCACATTGGCAATCTCCCTCTTTCTTCTCTCTGTTTCTTTGTTCTTCTCCTTTTGCTGTTTGCAAGCTTTTCCTCTGGTTCTTCCTGTTTTCTCAAGTTCGCACTGATGTGATAATATAACACCTAGCAGGTTCTGTATGGCGGCTCTCGTTCGCTCGGCCTCTTCTTGGTCTCTACTGTTAGCTTCTTTTACTCTAGCACTTTGATTATTGTCTAGATTACGGATAGTTGGCCCCACCCGCTGTACATTGCGTTTTGGTCTTGATTGTACTTACCTGCGTGTCACGTGTATTATGTCCTATGTTTGGATTTTCATGTGTGTGCACTTCTTTTTCTAAATAAAAACCGTTGAATAAGAAAAAAAAAAATGGGTATGTCGGTCTTGAGAAATTTCCTCTTTGTACGGTACCCATTAGATTGAACCGCTACTGTATATGCCTTCATATGAGAATGGAGGTATATAGGGGTGCATTAGAAGCCTGGTGCCCTTGTGTGACTCCACACAAAAAAACAAAACCAAAGTAATACGGCCATCTGCATAATCCCTTAGGCTAAGGTAATCTACCAAGAACAGAAAGCAACCTGAAAGCACAGGTGACCATTGCAGATATGGTAACCTACCACCAGGGCCGCCGATAGGGCAGTACAACTGGTACTGCCGTATGGGGCCCGGACCCTAAGAGACATGGGGGGGGGGGGGGCCCGCCGGCCGCCTCCCCCCGCCTCCCCCCGTCCGCCACCTGTTTTTGAGCATCCCGAGAAGCAGCGGCCGCGCAGCTTCTCGGGATGCACTGATCGCTTTGATGTTCCGCCCGCTTCATACCAGCAGCCTATGGGAGGCTGGGCCGTGACCTCTCTGGCAGGCGTGATGATGTGACGTCATCACGCCTGCCGGAAGTCCCGTTCCTGCGGCTCGCAAGATGGAGCACGAAGAGGAGGAAGAGCTGCTGCCTGCACAGCGCGGATTAGGTGAGTAGGATGTAGGGGGCATTATTAGTACATGGAAGCACCTCTGGGGGCATTATTAGTATATGGGGGCACCTCTGGGGGCATTATTAGTGTATGGGGGCATCTCTGGGGGCATTATTAGTGTATGGGGGCACCTCTGGGGGCATTATTAGTGTATGGGGGCACCTCTGGGGGCATTATTAGTGTATGGGGGCACCCCTGGGGGCATTATTAGTGTATGGGGGCACCTCTGGGGGCATTATTAGTATATGGGGGCACCTCTGGGGGCATTATTAGTTCATGGGGGGCACCTCTGGGGGCACTATTAGTATACGGGGGCACCTCTGGGGGCATTATTAGTGTATGGGGGCACCTCTGGGGGCATCATTAGTGTATGGGGGCACCTCTGGGGGCATTATTAGTATATGGGGGCACCTCTGGGGGCATTATTATCTCATGGGGGGCACCTCTGGGGGCATTGTTAGTATATGGGGGCACCTCTGGGGGCATTATTAGTGTATGGGGGCACCTCTGGGGGCATTATTAGTGTATGGGGGCACCTCTGGGGGCATTATTAGTATATGGGGGCACCTCTGGGGGCATTATTAGTATATGGGGGCACCTCTGTGGGCATTATTAGTTCATGGGGGCTACCTCTAGGGGCATTATTAGTTCATGGGGGCACCTCTGGGTGCATTATTAGCTCATGGGGGTACCTCTGGGGGCATTATTAGTTCATGGGGGCCACCTCTAGGGGCTTTATTAGCTCATGGGGGCACAGCAGGGAATCCTACATACAGGGGGCACAGCAGGGGATCCTACATACAGGGGGCATCCCACATTCCTACTCGCTTTACTGCACATAACACCAAACAGCGCAGTTACTATGGGAGCCTACAGGAGGGAGAAAGGGAAGGAAGTTGCTAGAAATGTGCGGAGCCTGAATTGTTTGTCTCGCAGGTTCTGAAAAGATGAAACATATCTGGAAGAAATCATCATGGAGGTCTGGGCCGGATGGAGAGGAAAAGGGAAAGTGACGCCTCAGATCAAAGAAGACGTCACCTGTGAGTCCCTGTATGACACTTTTCTTATTTTGTAGAACATCATTTAGTAGGGGCGCCCCGAGGTGACAGCTACTACATTATCTGTACTCAGACATATCACTGTGTTATCTGTGGTGTTACATAGGACTGCAGGTGACTACTACATTATCTGTACTCAGAGGGATATCACTGTGTTATCTGTGCTGTTACATAGGACTGCAGGTGACTACTACATTATCTGTAGTCAGAGGGATATCACTGTGTAATCTGTGCTGTTACATAGGACTGCAGGTAAAAATTTACTACATTATCTGTACTCAGATACCACTGTGTTATGTGGTGTTACATAGGACTGCAGGTGATATCAGGTGATTTCTCCAGGTTGCAGAAGTTCAAACTTCATCGTGCCCTGGTGTGCTGGTGTCTGTATACATGTGTGCTGGTGTCTGTATGTGTGTATACATGTGTGCTGGTGTCTGTATACATGTGTGCTGGTGTCTGTGTGTGAGATCAATTCTAGAGAACTGGCTTATATATCCCATTTTCCCCAGTGGCTTAAAATGTAACCTCTGGTATACAGTTATAAAATTGTAGAACCTAAATGTGAACAAGGTGCAATTCAAATAGACACTTACTTGTATAACTGCCTCTTGTGCTCTGTATGAAGTGCATTATATTCACCCTTGCAACGTACAATTTATAGCATTTCTACAAGCCCAGCGGGGCTCATTATGATGGAGACTAAAACTTATACAAGAGTGGGGTAGGGGTTCCCCTGTATTCAGAATGCTGTTGAGTGCTAGGCAATGCCCCGTCTGGGATTATTGAATTTCGAGGGTCTATGCAGAGCAGGATAAAGACACCTCTGCTGCACAAACAGGATCTCCTAGAAAGCGTTCTCACCGCCATGTATTCGCTATCACTGTCTTGGGTGAGCTAAACTAGTCTGCCTGGGGGGGCTGTGTGATTTGTATATGCTCACTAATATGGAACAGCCTCATTATATTAGCCTTATCAACATATTCTATGTTAGTGAGCATAACGGGGGGGGGGGGGGGGGGGGAATATTGGTGAACATATACAAATCAAACAGCCCTCCAGACCCTCGAGATTCAATAACCCCAACCGGGCATTGCCTAGTACTCAACAGCATTCTGAATACAGGGGAACCCCTACCCCACTCTTGTATAAGTTTTAGTCTCCATCATAATGAGCCCCGCTGGGCTTGTAGACACGCTATAAATTGTACGTTGCAGGGGTGAATATAATGCACTGCATACAGAGCACAAGAGGCAGCTATACAAGTAAGTGTCTGTATGGTGACATTTAAATTGCACCTTGTTCACATTTAGTTTCTACAATTTTATAACTGTATAACAGAGGTTACATTTTAAGCCACTGGGAAAAATGGGGTATATGAGCCAGTTCTCTAGAATTGATCTGAACCAAATTATACCTCCCAGCAAGGCGTGGGTCGAACACACAATTTTTTTTTTTATTAATGTGGGGGGCCAAGACACTTTGGTTGTATGGGGCCCCGAAATTCCTGATGGCTGCCCTGCCTACCACTATCACCTGCTTCATGCCCAGACTATTACTCTTAATTACTCAAATTCCAAGCAATGGTTATTCATGTAAAAATCAGCATCGGCATTAGGCATCATTATCTCAGAAAGGAGTTTACATGAGAAATTCTGGATTTTCTTGTGGTTCCCCTTTAAGTTTTAAGCTTTTATCAAACCTCTACATGTCCTGAATAGTGGCCATATTGTCAGAAGGAATAAAAAACAAACCAGTCCATCTGTGGCTTGCTCTAGACAGTTAAATAGTAAATGGCTCCTATGTGGAATTTAACAAAATGTGAGAGCCAGTATTACTATAAAGGGGGTCTATATTCAGTACTTTACTGACCTTTTTATTTAGTCTTCATACTATGTCTAACACGTTATAACATCTTTAATGGAGTGTATCGCTGTAAAACAGGATTGCATAAAACATACTTCCCTAAAAATACATCACCATTATTTATACGCATATGAAATCCACAACGGCCTTGGACAGTAACGGCAACAATCTCATGACAATAAGTGCAGTTTTGTGAGGACAAGCTGTTTTTGGCCTGAATTTAAACTGCAGGAGCTTTGAGACTTTACTTCTGTCCAACCCAACAGTGCGCTGTTGCCATTGATCCACTACCACTGTCAGGTATGCCAGCTCTCACACAGCTGCGGGATGCCGTCAGCCAAAAGTAATATTTATAGAAAAACATTTGGGCCGTTATGGAATAACTTCAGCAAAATGTCTTCATCTCATTAATGTAAAAACATGCTGTGAAAATAACCAGCTTATCAGATACACAAAGAAAATGTGCCTCCTTGCAATATAATGGCTACATATTGTTCACTTTTATCAGGCGCATGAAAAAATAATATTACATACATAATTAAAAAGATCCGTTTCCTTATTTCTTAAAAGACGTCAAATGATAAAATAGATTAAACAGTGAAGGGGAAGGCTTACATGGCACAAAAAAGCCTCGCTTTACTCAACTCTTCTGTTTTAGACACCTCCGCACCTACTCCGCCTGGCAAAGATGAGTGGCTCCAGTATAAAAGGGGCATGGTTTAAGGGGACTGAATTTTAGGACATTAATTAAAAAGTAGCAACAAACTTTGCTCAATATGAGACACAGTGACATAAAAACCACATGCCAATAAAGTGCATTGAAAACAAATGGTAATTTGTCACTAATAAAGGCAGTGGCATAGCTATAGGGGTCGCAATTGAGACCAGGCCGACACGCCAGGGGGACCCCCTCACCTGTTGTCATTTTGTAGTTCTCTCAAATCAGCAGTGAAAAAGACAGCTGGATCAAGAGGACTGTAATAAGCAATACTGCAGGCTGCTCTAATCTCCTATTCAATTCTACCAGCAATCACTAATACAACTGGATAGCCGATTACTGGCATGATTCAGGGAGTTCTGTGCACTCCACACTTCCAACTTTGTAATGTAGAGCTGTAAAGTACATTAATTATAGGGGACATTGGAACATTACATGACAAGGAAAAAGTGCAACAATACAAGAGAGGAAGCCAGTTGCACAATAGAAGAGGTGAAGGCAGGTGCACAATACAAGAGGGGGAGACAATGGCACCGTACTGTACATGAAGAGGAGCCAGTGGCACAGTACATGAAGAGGAGATAGTGGTACAGTACACAAGAGGCAGCCAGTGGCACAGACATGAGAGGGAGAAAGTGGCACAATAGAAGAGGTGAAGGCAGTGGCACAATACAAGAGGGGGAGACAGTAGCACAGTATAAAAAAAGGTGGTAGTGGGCACAGTGCATGAAGGGAACAGTGACAGTTCATTAGGAAACTATGGCACATAAAACAGCGAGAGCAGTGGGCAGTATTTTAAAATGCTATATTAAAGACAACTAGACTATATGTGCGAGAAATTACCAAAAGTTAAAATAAAGCATTATGGTTTACAAGAGATGTAAAGGTTATAGTGATGGGGGAACAGCCTATGGCTTCACAATGTCTTTGTTTCTTTTCTTTTTTTTTTTTTTGCAAAAATGCCAGCGTTTTAGAGGCTCTGTGGCAGTTTTTGGATTTTTCACCCATTTTTGGTCTAAGTTTCGATATTATGATCCATTATTTGACGGGCGAATATTTTTTAGGTGTGACTATTTTTTTATCTTCCACTTTTGAGTATTCACCCAAAAGTTACCATAATCCAGGATTAATGTCCAATTTATCATTTGCGACCTGCTAAAAAATCGCACAAACTGGTCCAGGCTATGTTTGGTCAGTACCTATTGAATATGCTTTGCGACTTTTTCTGTGACTTTTCTGCGACTTTTACTTAGATTCATTCACTATGGCAGGGCTACATTTTAATAAATAAAGATATTGGAGCAAAATATACATCAATCCTCATTAGAAAAGTCACACAAATTAGACAGTTGGATACTCTGAGAATTCTGTCCGTAAAGAAGAACTACCTAGCAACACAAAACCTTCTAAGTTTAGGTTATTAGGAGACTTAAAAAAAAACAACATAGCCACCTACTTTGTTCCCAGTGGGGCACAGTCTGTGACATCATCCAGTCCTCCACAACTCAAACTACTTCCTACTTCCAATACAAGCTCTTCTCTGAAGTGGCGGTCTGCTCAGCCAATCACTGACTTCAAACCGTCACAGCAGGAGCCGTGGGGGGTATGTATTTTTTGGATAACCCAAAAGTTTTGTTAAATGCTTTGAATTAACCCTGAAACTGTATGTTATTGCCTCTTTTTCTGATTTATTGTAGTTGTGTGCAAAGTTATGAAAATTATGTCACTGTCTAAAAATACTTCTGAGCCCAACTACATTAGGATTGAACATCAGAAGAAGTAACAAGCAATATGAGCTCTCACTGCAATATATATATATATACACCTTTACACGCAGCAAGAGACTAGCTAAGGCTATGTTCACATCAGCGTTTGACCATCCGGCACCATTCCGTCTACCTTTTCCGTTTTGAAGTAAGCAAAACGGAAACTGTTGAATCCGTTAAAATCCCTATAGATTCCCATGATATTTTAGTGTGCTCCGTTTGCCCTAATTGTGCTCCGTTTGCATGCAAACCGTTCAAGATCCGTTTTTTAGAATGGAGGAAAAAATTGTGTTTGCAGTATTTTTCTTTCCGTTTCAAAAAACGGATCACAAACGGAAAGTGCACTTCCGTTTTTTTTTACATTGTAGTCAATGAGGATGGATCTAAAATGGAGGGTATTTCCGTTCACATCCGTTTTATCCATTTATGCACTGAGCATGCGCAGAAGCAGCAAGAAACCAAAGAAGAAAAATAAACGGATAGAAAAACGGATGCTGACTGATGCAAACGGATGCAAACTGATGTACAAAAGTCAGTTTTTTTAAGCCAAAATACAAACGGACCATTAAAAAAAGATGAACATTTTGCAATCAGTTTGCATCAGTCTGCTCATCAGTTTATGCTCATCCGTTTAATTAATATAGACGGATCCGTTAGAAAAAAAGAAAAACGCTGATGTGAACGTAGCCTAAAGGTAATAAACAGGGAATAAACAATATAGCAATAAACAAGCCTACTCATCTAGGATTAGACATCCTCTACCTCCTGTGACATTAAGTGAACTTGTCAGACATGAATCTAGAAAATGAAGAATAATATCACATCACTCCCTTGTGCACCCAGTAGCTCTACACGTTTTGCATAGTTATTGTGCCGCATAGAAATTTGGTAAAAATCTTTTTTACTTTGAAACCTTTTCAAAGTCTTAAAGTGCTGGGAGTGCTGGGAGTTCATCTCATATTTATGTGACTCCGAATTCAGCCCTGTGAAATATTTTGGAAAATGTTATCCATTTCTGCAGTGAGCCGAGTAAATATTTTGTCAGTTGTTAAGAATGAGCTAGAAACCTGGTGATGCATCCAAATTCAGCAGCAATAGCTGGAACTGTTGTGGAACTTTTTCACATTATGTTTTGTAATGTGTTTCAGAGCTCGATAGAGTAGACAATCTCCACAAAGCATGCTAAAAACTACAGAGAGGGGATTTATTTCTACAGCTTTTTTTATTTTTGCAAAGAAGGTTTTGGATTCAGTGGAAAAAGCCCTTTACTATTTGGCAATCCTCCCTCGTGATCAGAGAGTGATGCAGCTCAGTCCCCCTCTAACACTTTCAAATAAAAATAAGAAAAGCAATAATTTATTTAGCGGTCTTAAAGCATTCTCTTCCTGATAACATTAGCATGGCAGAAAAATCACATTTTATTTCATGTTTCATTTTCATTCTACATATTTGTGTACATATGCCAATTAGCCATAAAATAAAAACCACCTACCTTATATTGTGTAGGTCCCGCTAGTGCCCTTTAAAGGGTTGTGGGGTCACTGACTCCACAAGACCTCCTGTGGCACCAAGACATAGCAGCAGTCATGTAAGTTGGATCAGACTTTTTCAGCATAACCCACAGATGCTTTATCAGATTAAGGTCTGGGGAAGTATGGCAGGATGCAATATCTTGCTAAAAGACACTACATCTGTGGATACAACTTCCATAAAGGGATGCACTGTAGATGCAACATTCATGAAGGGATAAGTGGTATCAAAATATCATCCACATGAATTTCAGAACACACAGATTTCTGGAAGGCATCGCTGAGAGCATCAAAATGCCTTTCCTGGATTGTCTTCTTCCCATAGTGCATCCTGATGGCATACTAAGCAACACGTATGCTCCCGGATGTCTACATTATGTAAAAAAAAAACACAAACCATCAGACCAGGCCTCCTTCTTCCAATGGCATTTGCGGTGGTGGACAGGGGTCAGCATGGGTACTCTCACTAGTCTACAGCCATGCAGCCCCATACACTGCAAGCCACAATGTCCTGTGTGTTCTGACACCTTTCTATAATAACCAGCACTGACATTATCAGCAATTACTGCTCCGGTAGTTCTTTGGTGGGATTAGAGCAAGCTGGCTCCTCTCTGCTCCCCACCTTACCCAGGACAATTCTTGTAGAGCGACCTGGAATCCTCTTGCAGCAGAAGTCCAGTTCTTCTATGGCAGTGTTTCTGCCTCTTTAAAAGCTTCAGTTTTATGTATATTCAATTAAACAATGTTTCTGTGGACTTGGATGTTAAAGGGAATGTATCACCTAGATTTGTTTTCACTGACTGGTGCCAGATACTGAAACATGTTCTATTATCTGATTGTAATTTATGTTTAGTACATTATTATGGGTCAGTCATCTTACCTAAGCTGTTTTTAACAGCATTTAGTGACATGCTTTACATCAAGCTTCGTGGTCACAGACACAATTAACATCTCCAGACCCTATTCTTTCTATGGGATACATCTGAAGCATGCTCTGTAACTGCGCAACATGGGCAGGCTGAGCTGAGAGCTTTATCTATTGTCTTTTCTATCTACTTTTACTGTAATGCTCACTTTCCAGCAGCCCCTACTTGTCACAGACAGAACAACAGGTCTCAGCTTACTTTTAAGTCTAGTGGCCAGAATAAAAACGGCAAGATTGTAAAACTGCAAGATACTATATGGATAGTAAAATGCTAAATTTTAAACAGCAGAAGCAAAAATTCTTTAAAAATATGTTTAACTCATCGCTTCTCAGCCTTTTTTGCTAAGATCAAGTGTAATATCTGTTCTTATCCGTTTAATATTTGATACGTCCCCTATCTGGGGACCATATATTAAATGGATTTTTAGAACAGGGAGATGGAAAAAGAGCTTGCTCTGTCCTCTCCAGGCATTGACCTGGTATTGCAGTGCTTTCAGGTTCAGTGCGCAAAAAAAAAAAAAAAATTTTAACACAAAAAGATTTAAAGTGTCACTGTCTCTATGACGTAAGAAGCGTCCAACATTACACTTATCACTTGTATATTGTTAAAAAGTTGAAAATTACTATAATTTTTTTTTAACCAATACTATTTTGTGCCAACAAATTTAAGCCCAGTTCAAATTATGTATTTCCTTGATTAAACAATGGCTGTTGTTGCGTGTGTGCAACAACGGCCAATACAATTAACCCCTTTGGAATCCTGGCCGTAGTGTACACACTGCCATGTCTATTTTGTGGCCGCACAAAATAGACTGAACACACACAATGTAAAGTATGGCTCCCGGCCGTATTTAACACTGTGTGCTATGGCTCATTGGAATGTGCCCCTATTCCAATTAAGTTAAAGTGATGATCATCTGGCCGATACTGCAGTATCGGCCGGGTTGAACATATCAGACAACAGTCATTCTGTGACACGGCCGCTGTTTTGCCATGTCTGAACATGGCCTTAAAGTATATTTTATTATCTAATAACTCTTTTTTGAAAACCCAGGGCAGCAGCTTGGTTATATTCATTTGAAAATACAAATAAATCCATTACACCTCATTTGAGAACTTCACTACTGTCTGTTCAGCAGAAACGCAGAGAGATGTATCATTGTAGCCAAGTTTATAAGATACTTTCCAAGAACTACCACACACTGTACACAGATAACATAAGTGACACATCTTAATTTATGAGCTGCCTGTAATAAATGTCACATGGTCTCTTGTTTGTTCATTTAAGCATATCCTATTGTGCTGTTATTACTCTTCATGAAAGGTATCTGTTGATGGCTCACATTTCCTATTCATAGCAGAAATAGTAATACTCTTATCATGTTATTAGAGGCTATAGCTATGGGAGTTTTCTGGTAAGAATTCTCAGAGTTGCTGGAAATTTCATATGTGGACATGTCGGTCCAATCAAAAAATCCTAGAGATCATTTCATCTATGAATTCTGGTACTTACTGTTTCTATCTTCTGTACATATTGTACACTTGTTTTGTGATGTTTGGGGAATTAAACATATTTTAAAGCTGCATGATGAACTATTAACACTTCTGCAGCTGCTGACTGGTTAAGGGGGACAGAGGGAGACAAGTCACAGGAACAAGGAAGATGATAGGTGTTGCAGTACCGCTGTGGCACCTGTCACAGGGCTTTCAGTGGTACATGCCCTCTCTGGGTCCCAAACACACACCCGATTTTTATTTTTAAACACTTTACTGAAAAGTTCTTAAAGCAACAGTACAGAATATTACACAATATCAGACACAGAATTTTCACAGAAGATTGATTGACTTCAGTGACTTGACTTTTGACAGCAGAATACCTATACTCACAGTTTAGAGAATACCGCCTTTGAACGACCGAATGGAGGTAATCCCTCAAGATCACCCGAGGACCTATACATTTTCATTCCTAATTATGTTTATAATACTGGTGTCTACTTTTGTTGCAGAGGACCTATGACTTTTTATAGGCTCTAGGGGGCCATCCAGTGCTTTATAGGACAGATGCTTTAGTGGAGCCACACCATAAAGTTGGACCCTGTCATTTACCCTACAGAGCCACAACCAGCTCACTGCCAAATGAAGCTTGTGCACAAACTCAATGTCTACAGAGACAGAGAGGTAATTACAAGATGCTGCCTGTACTGTATGAAGTAGCAGCTGCTGCAATCTCTTATGCAGCAGTTACACAGAAAGATTATCGTTTCAATTTTCTCATAAACGATCGCATTTGAGTGATAATCGTACCGTGTAAACACAGCAAACAATCAAACGCCGAGCGATAAAACGTACATTATGATCTTTCAACATGTTTTTAAATCGCCGTTTGTCGTTCGGTGAAAATCCGCAGATCGCTTCATGTAAACAGTCTTTCACTGATTTATCCTATGTAAAAGATGGGCTTAAGCGATCTTAAAAACGATCGCAATAACAATTTTCTCTTACGAATTTTCAAACGATTTTTCTAACTATTTATTCGTCTAAACGCTGATTGTTTTAAAAACCAAATCATTGCTTCACAATCGTTAAACGATCGATGGGCGAATTATCGCTCTGTGTAAACGTAGCATAAGACTGACTAATAGGTGTTTCCGGTTCCGGCGCCATGTGAGGAGGACGCGCCGACACCTCGCTCCGCTGAGAGAGTCCTCTAATCGGCTGCCCGCTCACCCGCAAATCTATTCACTGACACGGAAGTTGCCACCGGAGACCCGGGCAGTACCATGGACCGTTATATACAAAAAAAGGGCAAGCCAGGCAAAGCTGGAAGCCGCGGCAAGATAAAGAAGGCGGCAGTGGGGAGAATAATATGGCGGCGTCTCCCGCCATAGCCCGAGCAATCTCTTCTAAAAGGTCAGAACATGGGTCCTCCGGGGGGGGGGGGGGAAGAGGAGACAGAGGACAGCGGTTTTGATTATGCCATGCTAGCCACCGAAGTAGCTAAACGCATAGCCCCGGGGTTACAAGACACAGTGTCGGTGGCAGTGAAATCCGCCCTCAGACAAGTACAGAGGGAGGTTGCGGCGCAAGGAGCGAGGCTGGAAGCGGTGGAGGAGCGCGTGTCAGTGTTAGAAGACAGACTCCAATATGCCGGTTCGTATGTAAGATCTAGAATCAGACAACAGGCGTCTATGGGACAAAGTAGAGGACCTTGAAAATAGGTCGAGGAGAAATAATCTTCGCTTTATAGGTGTCCCTGAATTGTACAAGCAAAAAGATCTGCTGAATCTGTGTGAAGTCACGCTGCCTGCACTGCTGGGACTGCCTCATCCCTGTAAAGTTGAAAGAGCCCATAGGATAGGTCCTGATCTTCGCCCAGGACAGGATAAGGGGATACCTGCAGGCTTAGCACAGAGGGACAGACCAAGACAAACCATTGTCAAGTACCTCGACTTTACTGATAAAGTGGCATTTCAGAGGGCTTTCAGAGCCCGTAAAGAGCCTTTGGAATTAGAGGGGCACAGAATCCTAGTGTTTGGGGACTTCTCAGTGGAAGTTACAAGACGCAGGAAACTATTCTCTCCCATACGCACAGCGCTTTTTCAACTCCAAGTCCGCTTCGCATTGATTTACCCAGCCATCCTCAAAGTATTTCATCAGGACGGCTCTATGTCCACATAAACAAACGCGGAAGACGCTGCGGATTCTCTCAAAGAATACCTGGGTCGGGGAGCCAACCGTTCACCCCGCTCTTGGTCGGATTCACCAATCTGGTCCCAGGGAGGGAGTACCTTCCTGAGAATTTGCAGGTTGTCTCACTATCAAAGAAAGCGGACTCTCTCTAACGCAACAGTGTAACGGACACACTCGTTGAGATCTGACTGATAACCCATTTACTATGCTATAGTTACTAATCCCATCCCTGTAAATCACTACCTTCGCAGGCACCTCCTTCCTAACCCTTGCGCCCTTGTTTCCAGCCGTTCTCCCGTCATCTCCTTTTCTAATGTGACTCCTTCTTCAGCCTCCCTTCCCCTTTCTCCCACCCACTTGCAACCCTCCCCCGCTCCTCTTCCCTTTCTCCCCAACCCCCTCCCATCACCCTTCTTCGTCTGGCGCGCTTCCTATCAGTTATCTGGGGCTCTCTGCGGCTAAGAGGGTCGTGGTTTTCTAATTGTGTTAAGGAGACTCTTCACATGGAAAAAAGTGAGGTCCGTAGGCCTAGGAAAATCGAGAGTCCGGGCTCCGCCCTTACTCTTGGTTGTGGTCATTGGTTCAGTTATGTTCAGTTCTATTTAGTTTGGTATTTGTTGGGGGGAGGGACTTGCTCACGGCCTTCAGAAATGGGTATGGAATCTATATCCTATCTTATCATACTTTAGTACACATAAATGGTGCGCATTATATCTTAGAACGTGAAGGGGCTTAGGTCCCCGCACAAACGTAACATGGTGTTGAGACATTTAAAGAAGCTATCCCCAGACATAGTGCTTCTTCAGGAGACCCATCTAGAGCAAGCGGACTTCTGTAGCCTCCGTAAGCTATGGGTAGGAGAGGTATTGGATTCCCAGGACGAGATCATAAAGCTGGGGTAATTACCCTATTTCACAAATCCTATAATCATGAAATAGTAGATACTTGGGCGGATGAGGCGGGGAGGTGCTACTCGGTTCACATTAAAACTCCAGCGGAAGAGATGTTACTGGTGAATGTATACGGTCCTAATGGTGCTAACAAATCTTTTTTTTCCTCACTAGCTTCCAGACTGCTTAATATTACGGTGGCAAATGTAATAGTGGGAGGCGACTTCAATGCGGTAATGCACCACGCAGAGGATAGAAAAGCGAGTAAGGGTGAGTCATCTGCCCCTAGAAGTAGGGACCAGACATTATCCGACTGGGCCTCACTGTTAGGGTTGACGGATGCGTGGAGGAATGCTAATCCTGACACACGGGAATACACGCACTATTCACATCCTCACACGTCCTGGTCCAGGATAGACCACATATTTGTCTCTTCCCCTTTACTGACCCCTATAGATCAAGCGACAATTGAGGACTTACTTATTGCAGACCATACACTGGTAGTCCTACAAATACATGACAAGTTCCCTAGGGGAACAGATTTCTTGTGGAGGTTTCCTAATGGATTAGCCAGGGACGAAAACTTTAAAGCCCTCCTGAAGGGGTGGTGGCTAGAGTATGCCGCAGATAACTCCAATCATGCGTCTGATACTCAGCTATACTGGGAAGCGGCAAAAGCAGTCTTAAGAGGGAGGATCATGGCATACACCTCCACTATGAAAAAGAAAATTGCAACACAACTAGCGCAACACAGCAACACATTACGTACAGCCTATACGTCTTTTCTTTCCTCACCGACACCTGACAACAAGGCTAGATGGCAATCAGCAAAGGCAGCGTATGAACAATGGCTAGAACAGAGGGAAAACATCTACCGCTCCCAATTCGAGGAGACTCTGTTTAGGTTTGGAAACAAACCAGGGCGTCTCTTAGCAAGATTATCAAAGAGACCATATGCATTGCATCACATCCAAGCTCTTAAGGATAATACAGGCGAGTTACATCGTCACCCTGGCAAAGTTAATGCCATCCTTAGAGATTTTTACGCACAACTATACTCGGACTCACCCCCAACTAGTGAAAAACAGAGGGACTGGCTTAGGGGCTCTGCTCTCCCCACCCTCACTGACGAAGAAAAGGGCTTCCTGAATGCACCCATTACATTAGAAGAAATAAGAAGCACAGTTAAGAAACTAAAACCAAACAAAGCCCCGGGCCCGGACGGGCACACTGGAGACTTTTATAAACTCATAATAGATGAGGTTGGTCTGGTTCTTCTTTCCTTCTATAATTCTTACCTGTCGGGTTCAGTGGTCTCCAGCGACATGAACACCGCCACCATCAAAGTCCTTCCTAAACCTGGGAAAAACCTGTCGTCCCCAGGTGGATACAGACCGATATCACTGATTAACATAGATCTAAAAATTGCGTCCAAAATTATGGCTGAGAGGCTAGCTCAGATTCTTCCTCGCCTTATTTCACCTTCTCAGGTGGGTTTCCTTCAGGGACGATCGGCCGTGACTAACCTTAGGAAAGTCATCGGGGTGCTGGACGAAGTGCAGCTACGCCCGGGCCTGCACCCCTCCCCTGCCATATTGATGCAGAAAAAGCATTTGAT
Source organism: Dendropsophus ebraccatus (assembly GCF_027789765.1). Lineage (NCBI taxonomy): Eukaryota > Metazoa > Chordata > Amphibia > Anura > Hylidae > Dendropsophus > Dendropsophus ebraccatus. The sequence continues at coordinate 58,982,074 of NC_091459.1, forward strand.
AATGTGCGGTGGGAGTGGGTGTGGGAGGTGATGGGGGCGATGGGCTTTGAGGGACCTTTCATGTCCTACCTCCACTCAATATACTCGGCCCCTCAAGCAAAAATAGGGACGCCAGGATTTTTGTCCTCTCCTTTTTTCCTGGGGAAGGGCACAAGGCAGGGATGCCCCCTATCGCCTCTCCTCTTCAATTTAGCTGTTGAACCCCTCTCCCGGGTTTTAGACAGCTCAGACATAGTGGAGGGGGTGTCGTGGGGGGCATCCCTGTCCGAACCGCATTATTTGCGGATGATTTGCAGTTTTTTCTGGAGAGGCCAGATAGGGACTTATCTAAAGTATTTGACCGCCTACTAGACTTTGGTATTAAATCAGGCTTCCGGGTAAATATCTCCAAAAGCACATTATTGGATCTGCGGGGTGGCTCCTCACGAATGTCTCAACACACATTCAGTACTCCAGTAACTATATCACGCACGAATATACGATATCTAGGGGTACAGGTAGGCTTTAGTCCTAGCACCCTATATGGTCTCAATTTCCCTCCACTCATCCAGTCTATCATACAATCCTTAGATAATTGGCACAAACTTCCCTTACCGTTACTGGCGAGATGCCACCTTGTGAAAATGATGGCATTCTCACGTCTATTATACCCCATGCAAACCATCCCGGTATTACTCAAACATGATGATGTACATAGATTAAACACTGCCTTCCTAAGATTTATTTGGAACGGCAAACGCCCCCGTATCGCCATGCGGAAATTGCAACTATTCCGGGACCAAGGTGGAATTAACTTCCCAGATACCTGTAGATATAATCTGGCATGTCTTCTTCGTCATGGAGTGGACTGGATGAGGGGGGGGGCTCTTATACAAATATTAGTCTAGAAGCGGCACTGGCAGCCCCATGGCCCTTAAAGGCATTACTCTACACAAAATTATCAGCCATTCCCTCCACAATTAAACGGAGCGTGCTGCTTCGCGATACGATAATAGCCTGGAAATCCAGCCTGAAGGACATGGGGCTTCCATTTACCATTGGAAGGGGTATGCCGCTATGGTCACATCCCGAATTACAATCTGAAGCAGGGGGTAGAATGTACCATAAATGGAAGGAGAATGGGGTTGTATCAGTACAAAATGTTTTACACGACACTGAACACCGATATCTCACATTTAGCGAATTACAGTTTACGTATGGTCTACATCCGGGTCAATTCTTGCTGTATAATCAGGTGATGGCGTTCCTAAGGACTCGACTAGACGACCCAAAGCTGTTATGTCAGTCCTCATTCCTAGATGACGTGATAAAGGTGGAGACCCCGATTCATTCTCTTTCATACTTGTCATGGTCATTGCGGAGACAGGCTTCGCAGCGACAGGCTTTGGCAGTGTTTCGGCTTTGGGAGACCTATTTTCAACGAGACGATCTTACTAAGCCCATACTGGACGGGATGGCCTCGGTACGCAAGGCCATTGTTAATGAAACGTGGAGAGAGACCCAATTTAAAATTATACATAATGCCACATACGGCTTCACTCTCCCTAGAACTCCAGATAAGCCAGATCGCATCGAGGCCTGTCCTAACTGCAACACCCGGGGCACAGACCTAGTACATGGTCTGGTTCTCTGTCCCATCACCAGACTATATTGGATAAAAATAAAGGAGCTTATTGCTACCAAGTTGAATCTTACAATCTTGCTAGATCCTCTGTCAGTTATGTTTCATATCCCTCAGACCGAGGATAACCTGACCCTGTTAGCCCACACTTTTATATTGGTAGCTAAGCGGTCTCTTCTGGCACATTGGTTGACCCCGGACATGCCCACTCCTGATGAAGTGGTTAGTCAAGTTAAACGATATATGCAGCTTGACCAATTGGAAGTTTTGCGTACCAAAGAGAAATCGACATGTGGGTTTTTCAGGAAATGGAAAACTTTCATCTGCATTTTTTTTTATCCCAATTGGAGATAATACATCTTATGAGACTGTTCAAAGACACCTTATGGTACCTTAAAAAGGATGTTGCAGGGACATTAGGCAAATTAAAGATACCGCCTTAAGGCAGGGCCAAGGATTTTTCGGAGATGTTTTGAGTTTCCTAAAAGGCCGTGAGCAAGGGGGGGGAGTTTCTGTTTAAATGCATATTGTCTTGTTGATTCTTCTATCTCATTGTAAGATTTCCACTTGCAATATGATCTAAAAGGTGATGTGAATATCGCCTTTGATTGTTTAACATTGATGATTGTAATAAAGTTTTACAAAATAAAAAAAAAGAAAAAAAAAGACTGACTAATAGTCTTCCGTTCTGCAACAGGGGACTGGTAGGAGTGCTGTGGGAGGGGAGTAGGCAGGGTGGGAGGATTATGATAAAGAGTTGAGTAAAAGGAATGCATTCTGAGAATTGTAGTACTGACCAAGTACTCAATCAGAAAATACAATCAGGAAATCCAGAACTGAGTTCCCCAAAACATTTTTTTTTTAGAACTACAGCAGAGAAGTAAGCAATGCTATATGCTTCTGCAGGATGTTTATTTTTTTTACCTCATGTTGGAGTACCCCTTTAACCCTTTGAGGACCAGGCCCAAAATGACCCAGTGGACCGCGCAAATTTTGATCTTAGTGCTTTCGTTTTTCTCTCCTCCCCTTCTAAGAGCTCTAGCACTCTCAGCTTTCTATCTACAAGCCATGTAAGTGCTTGTTTTTTACAGGAATAGTTGTACTTTGTAATGGCGTCATTCATTTTACTATAACATGTATGATGGAATTCCAAATATATTATTTATGAAGATATAAATAGGTGAAATCGTAAATAAGAATGCAATATGGTAACGTTTGGGGGGTTCCTGTGTCTACGTAATGCACTATATGGTAACAGCGACATGACACTATTATTCTATAGGTCAGTCCGAACACAACCATATGCAGGTTACACAGATTCTCTAATGTTATATATGTATTTTTTTTATGAAATCCTTTTTTTTTGGCAATTAAATATTAATAAAATGGGCCTATTGTGACGCTTATAACGGTTTTATTTTTTCATCTACGGGGCTGTATGGGGTGTCATTTTTTCCGCCATGATCTCTAGTTTTTATTAATACCATATTTGTGAAAATCGGACGTTTTGATCACTTTTTATTGATTTTTTTTAATATATAATGTAACATAAAATCGGTAATCTGCGCACTTTTTCCCCTCTTTTCGTGTACGCCGTTTACCGGTCGCAATGACGCTTGTTATATTTTAATAGATCGGACAATTACGCACGCTACGGTATATTATATGTTTATCTATTTATTCATTTTTATATGTTTTATTTATATAATGGGAAAGGGGGGTGATTTAGACTTTTATTGGGGGAGGGGCTTTGGGGTAGTGTATTGGTGTTTTGAACTTTTTTTTTTTTACACTTTTGAAGTCCCTTTGGGGGACTTCTACATACAGTACTTTGATTTCTACACTGATGAATGCTATGCCATAGGCATAGCATTGATCAGTGTTATCGGCGATCTGCTCATTGAGCCTGCCTGTGCAGGCTCAGTGTAGCAGATCGCCGATCGGACCGCACGGAGGCAGGTGAGAGACCTCCGGCAGTCCGTTTCAACGATCGGGACCCCTGCAGTCACACTGCGGGGGTCCCGATCGGTAAGTGACAGGGGACTCCCCCTGTCACTTACACTTAAACGCCGCGATCGCGGCGTTTAAGGGGTTAATGACACGCGGCAGCGCGATCGCTGCAGAGTGTCATTACCGGTGAGGTCCCGGCTGCTGATTGCAGCCAGCCCCCACCTGCTATGAAGAGCGCTCCGCTCCGGAGCGCGCTTCATAGCGGGAAAAACACCCAGGACGTAAGGTTACGTCATGGGTCGTCTGGGGACAGACTTCCATGACGTAACCCTACGTCCAGGGTCGTCTAGGGGTTAACTGGTTAATTACTACCCCATTACATAAAAAAAAGGTGGAACACTGTGTAAAATTTTAATAAAAACACAATTTAATGATTTGCAAATCTCACATTTTATCCACAATAGACCATATATCAGATATGGACTCAAGAGGAGAAGGACCATCCAGCTTATTAGTGCACACTGCAAAGGTTGCATTTCTGATGGTATGGGGTTGCATTAGTGCCTATAGCATGGAAAGCTTAGTGTGCCTATACACCTTCAATAACTGTAACAAATATGGAGATGATTGGCACTACAGTCTATGAGGTAATACATGTAATATCTGTGTGATGGGGAATATCTGGTGGTGCCCAAACAAACATCAAGTAAATAGAAAAACTGAAAGCCACACTCACCAATTTGATACTTGTGAAGGCTCTTTATTTTCAGCAGCATGGACGTGATTAGGGCAGATGCCAGCCAGGTGCTGGCAAGTATCAAATTGGTGAGTGTGGCTTTAAGTTTTTCTATATACTCGACACACTTTCAACAACTATTGTCTCTTCCATCCTCCCCATACACATGAACTTTCGGCACGACTACGGGGAGGTAAGCCGCAGTCGAGAACAAAAGGGTAAGGCAGTGAAATTCAATCACATCCAATACCCTATCCCCAGAGGGCCCCCCCCCCCACTTTATACATGCCAGCAGTGGGTTCGGTCAACATCAGTATAACCTGTGGACTTTTATGGGCATTACTTAACCCTGAATTTCATCATTAGAGTCTGCTAATATTTCATTAACTAACTGTTCTGGGTAGAAACTGTAAAATGGTATGAAATCTGCAAAAGCAGTAAAAAAAAAGTATATTTTTAAAACTCTTCATGCATATGGGACTTAAAATGTATTACATTACCTCATGATAGTATTTCCAGAAAAAAAAACACATATTAATGGATATATGAAAGTGCGCAGGTAACCATGGATACAGTTATGTACTCAGTAACATCTTTTATACAGCTGTGAATATTTGTTTCTGTGCCAGGCCATCCGCAACGCTTCTCTTGTATTTCAAAATTAAAAAGTGAATATATTCTACAATAAAGGGGAGATTCTTCTCAGGTTTTAGTTTACATCCCGGCCCGTTATGTTAACCACTTATTTATTAATACCTGTTCTTGTGACGGGAGCGGCTGCATACAGGTCACAGACTCTTCTGCCTTCAATATTACACTCTTTTTTCCCCTCTTCCTCCTGCTGCCTTTGCTATTGAGGTGTTTTGCAGTTTAGCATAAAGTTATATCTGACAATGGGGGATGCATCTTTTTGTTTCTTGATATGACTCTTAGAGAATACTCACATGTAATAGCTTTATTGCAGAATCTTTTGCTACTGAATGGCTATGTTCACACATTGTTAAAATGATGGTTGTTTTTATTGGAAGGCCGTCATTTACCTGATAACAGCAGCCGTTATTATATGAATAACGGCCATTATAAGTGAATTCCACGCTATTTTGCAGAGGGTTGTGCAATTACAGTAAAATAGCGCCATTTTTGCTCAGATTTTGACTGAATCGCTGCATAAATTTGCAGGAAAAAAAAGATCGCACCAAAAACGCATCACAGACACACACAAAAAAGAACTACAGGAATAATTAACAGTGAACAGTGTAAACAAAACAAAATACTGAATACCAGAATTTCCGCATTTCAGAAAATATGGAATAAAAAAAATAGCAAAGACTGATCTAACCAGAAAATCAGAGTTATAAGGGCCAGAACATGGCAATGCAAAGCATTTTTAAAACATTACAAAAATATATAAATTGTATAGCACTGTAAAGCTACTGACTTGCAGCATAGGGTTAAAGGACAACTCCCATGAAAAGGCTGGTGGAGGGGGCGGGCTCCAGGAAACAGAGAATGCTGGTCTATGTAGTTTAGCAGGTCCCTTGCTCAAATGATCCAAACCAGGAAGTAAAGAAAAGATGTCTGAAAAGAAAAAAGTTCACAGTGGCCAAAAACGTAGCGGATCACAGCAGAAATTACTAGGGGGACTTAGGTAAGCTAGAATTACTACCCCTGCTATTTTTTCTTATTTTGCGAGAGTTGAACGTCCTCTTTAACCCCTTAGCGACTCGTGTCCTATCTGATACGTCATGGTGCCTCGCAGGTTGTTCAGAGAGGAGTCCCGCTGGGACCCAGCTCTGAACGGCGCTGATCCCGGCTGACATGTGCAGCTGGGCAGAGGCTCTATTAGCCGGCGCGGGTCCCGTTGCCGCGCCAGCCAATTAAGCCTCTAAGTGCAGCTGTCAAACCTGACAGCTACACTTAAGAGGCTTTCCTCCGTGCATCCCTGGTGTCTAGGGGGACAGATCTCCCCCCCGCGGGGGGGGGGGGGAGATCCGTTCTTCTGCCCGTGCCGTACCTGACGCTGATCCCGGCTCGGCAATAGATTGCTATGGCTTGCAGCAGGCCATAGCAGTCTATGACCGATCTAATCGATCTTTGCTGTGCATATACACAGCATTGATCTCTATGAGAGATCAGTGCTGTCTATATACAAGTCCCCCAGGGGGACTTCTAGTTAAAGTAAAAATAAAAGTAAAAATGTTTTTTTATTAATAAAAAATCCCCTCCCCTATTAAAATTCCAAATCACCCCCCTTTTCCCATTTTATAAATATAAATAAATAAATAAACAAATAAATAAACATATTTAATATCGCTGCGCGCGTAATCGCCCGAACTATTAATTAATCACATTCCTGATCTCGCACGGTAAACGGCGTAAGTGCAAAAAAATTCCAAAGTGCAAAATTGCGCATTTCTGGTCGCATTAAATCCTGAAAAAATGTAATAAAAAGTGATCAAAAAGTCGTATATGTGCAATCAAGGTACCAATAGAAAAAAACGCATCATGGCGCAAAAAATGACACCTCACACAGCCCCATAGACCAAAGGATAAAGCGCTGTAAGCATGGGAATAGAGCGATTTTAAGGAACATATATCTGTTAACAATGGTTTGAATTTTTTACAGGCCAGATAATATAAAAGTTATACATGTTATATATCGTTGTAATCGTAATGACTTGAGGAACATGCATAACTAGTCAGTTTTACCATAGGCTGAACGGCGTAAATGCAAAACTCCCCAAAATCAAAATAAATCATGATTTTTTTCCGGTTTCGCAGCATATGTTATGGAAAAATAATTCCTGTCATTGCAAAGTACAATTGGTTTCGCAAAAAATAAGCGCTCATATACGTCTCTAGGTGAAAAAATGCAAGCGCTATGGACTTTTAAACATAAAGTGGAAAAAGCAAAAGTGCAAAAATGAAAATTGGCTTTGACCTTAAGGGGTTAATGTCAGCCAAATGGTGTAAAAGTCCCCAAAAGTGAGTTTTTTCTTTCATTTTTACATATGGGCCATTCCATCCAAACTGAACCTTTTCATAACACCCGTAACACCTAGTTAAACCTAGTAAAACTGCAATTTAAACACTAAAGTTATAAATATACATTAAGAGTCCTAATGTATATTTATAACTTTTGTGGTTAAATTGCATTTTTTTAATTAGCTGTTAAAAAAAATGTTTAACTAGGTATCACGGGTGTTACAAAAAAGTTCAGTTTGGATGGAATAGCCCATATATATTTTTGTAGTACATTTTATGTTAAAGTTAATGTTGTGATACTAAGATCAACTGTTCCTGTTAAAAAATAAATAAAATAAAAAAACAATGTCGTCTGAGAAGGGCTTATAGAAGGTGGGGAGGAAAAAATGAAGATCCTCTGGCATTTAATGGGTGAAATTGTCATACATAGGCTTCCAGCATGCCAAATGGTAGACATTGGTGCACTAGGACACTAGGTCCTGATTTTTTGTTTGTTTCCTTAAATCTTTAGTTGTCTGCTTCCTTCAATTGCAGTTCAATTCACATGAAATGAACACTAAGGGTATGTTCACACTACGGAATACACTCGGAAATTTCAAGTTCCGCCTGTCCCATTGACATGTTAATTCTTTGGACGGACAGCAGATTGAGCTTGAATAATGCATTGAGTTAATGGGACAGATGCAACTACAATCGGAGTTCACAGCGCGGCCTCCATTTTCTGCAAAATTTTCTGCAAAAAATTCCATAGTGTAAACATATCCTTAAGATTTCTAAGGATGAGAAAATAATGGGAGCATTGTTTCTAAGTGGGCGAAGTAAGGTAGGCACCATGACTAAAATGGAAATTTTTACTATGCGGAAGGCAACATTATTAAAAGGGGGAATCTGTACTAAGTGGGGACATTAAGAAGGATGTTATTACTCAGTCCTGGAGCAAAGAGATAGATAATAACTGTCAGGAATGTGCAGTAGCCTGGTGTAAACTGGGCCTGGTGTTTGGTTTTGTGTGCCACACCCGATTGCTTCTCAGCTTCCGGCAATTCAGGAGTTAAGCTGAGTTCTGCTGGACCTGATTATGCAGCTGAGTAGTCTGTGTGATCAGAGCGCTGGTCCAATGGGGATCCGGACTGGGCTCTTGGTCAGCATAAAAGAAAGCTGAGGCAGTCTCTCAGCGCTGGCTATTAGGTTTCATACCCTGGTCCCAGCTCCCCCTGTCTATTTTTTATTGTTACTTGATTCTGTACTACGCTGCCTGTTTGGTTCTGACCTTGCCTGTTTGACTATCCCATATTGTGTTTGTTTGTCTGTCTTGTTCTGGGTGCACGTATCTAGCAACGTCTTTGTGGTTGTCCACGGCCGCCTAGGGCCGGTTGATGCAAGTAGGTAGGGACAGTTGGTGGGTTCAGCATTAGGGCTCACTGTCATGTCTTGTCCCTGCCTCCAGTGTCCTGACAATAACTAAGTAAGGGCATTATTACCAAGTAGGGGCATAATTACTAGAGACACTAAGAGGTGCATTACCACTTAGTGGGAGCATTAAGAGACACAGATGGGGCATCATTAGTTGGGGCCTCTAACTAATGGACAAGGCGTGAGGTGATAGATCCCCTGGATCACTAAGGAGTGCTAACACACCTTGGCAGCATTGGCTTTGCTCCAGTCTTTACCCTCAGAGAAGGTCCCCGGTGACCACCAATTGATGGTAGTTAAGTACTGGAGCATGGAACTAAATGCTCTACTTCTGCAGTCAAACTTTAAAATATCAGAAGGTGCTATATACACTGGAGCTGAGCTGAGAATTAGAAATGGAACAAGATCCAAATGGCTAGAAAGACACTAGGAAGCGAGGAAGTGGCAGATAGCCAGTGAGCACAGACGTGGTTTTCTGACTGAAACACACCAACAACTGAGTACAGATGTGTTCGGGTGTGGCTTTATATACCCTCAGGTGAACAGCCAAGAATTCTCTATAACCTGTGAGCTGAGCTATATATACAGGTGAACAGGCGTACCCCTGCCACTAAAGGGAGCCCAATCCTCCAGGAGGCCAGCTCAGAGCAGGAGAAACTTCCGGAAGACAGGCACATTAAGTAAAAGCAGAATGTACAGATGACCACAAGGCAGAGAGACCTGCAGCAGGTAGGGGATAGCAGACACGACTGTGTGCTGTTACAGGGCCCCAGTACTGTGTGGTAGGTACTAAGGCATTTCTATTGAGTGGGGACAATTAGGGGCATCATTACTAAGTGGGGACACCAGGATAGCATCATTACTGATGGGGCCCAATCTTGCATATTGAAAAAATAACATAGAAGGCAGGAATCAGATGTAAAAAACGGATGATGTCATTAGGATTTATGTGATCATTAAAAAAAAAAAAATTACGGGAAGTGGTACATTCACTTTTAAGAAATGTTAATTAAAACTAATTACAAATATAATAGGACAATCTATACAAATATATTTGGTAATATGGGAATACCCCTTTAGGATGCGTTCACACATACAGGATCTACAGCAGATTTGATGCTGCAGATATCAACTAAATGTAACTAAATAACTGAACACAGCACCAAATCTGCTGTACGTGTGAACGCACCGTTAAAGTAGTGGCAGGGAAGACTGCAGATGTGGGCTCTGATCTGACCTCCTTATGTTCTTTGAAGAAACATTATGTACACATGTAAATAAAATGCAATAACCCATTTTTTCTTATCGTGATAAATGAACCTAGCCAGGGATTTTCAGTGATGGATAATCTAATTAAACTTTTCCCTTGCATATTTCCCTGTTGGAATATTTCTCTACTAAGCAGCTAATTCAGTGTTGCATTATGCAGAGAGTGGAATGAATTTTATGACTATAAATGCCTGATAACTTTGTTACTGAACAGAACATGCTGTATTAAAGAACAATGTAAACTGGCGTAGTGTTATGAGATTATTTTTTTTAAGATAAAAAGTGTAACATGTGTGTTGCTTCCTATTACAGCTCCCAAAATATATCAGAGGAGATTTATCAAACATGGTGTAAAGTGAAACTGGCTCAGTTGCCCCTAGCAACCAATCAGATTCCACCTTTCATTTTCCAAAGAGTCTGTGAGGAATGAAAGATGGAATCTGACCTTCGAGGTCTTAGACTGGAACAAATCCTTTACGCTCTGCCACAAATTCTCCGTTTCCAGCCGGGCCCAGGAGACCAACTTTAAGATCATGGCGCGGTGGTACTGCGTACCGGCCCACTTACAGAAATGATACCCGACAGTCCCTGATCTCTGCTGGAGATGTGGGGAGGCGAGGGGTACAATGGTACATATTTAGTGGGTACAAATCAACAAACAAAGAAAAGCCATGTCACACATGCAAGGGTGGCACTCCCCGAAAAAATTTAGTGGGGGTGTATGCAGCTACAACCATTCTGGCTGATAGTTATAAAACTCATCCACTCCCTCACAGGGATCCAGCTTGACAATGACCCGGCTCCCCTCCTCCTGTCCATAATCCCGGGCAGGATGAAGCTTCTGTCCACATGGCTTCTGAGATTCCTCCTACAGGCCGCCAGATCTGTAATTCCGCGCTTGTGGAAAACCGACAGGGCTCCTAGTGTCACAGAGTGGTTCAGGGAGATCCTCTATCTCTGCGGTATGGAGGAATTGGTGTTAGACACAAAGGACAACGCTGATCGTCACTATAAAGTGTGGCGTCGTTGGTTGGAGTTTGTTGATTCGAGTACCTCTCAGCCTTCTCGGATAACCCTTGAATCACTTCTTTCTCCCCTCTTCTCCCCTCCCCCCCTATCCTTACCCCTCTCCCCCTTGGCCTCTCTGTTTTTACTCACTGACGGAAGTCCGCCCTGACAACCCACCCTCGTTAGTGTGAGTCACTAGTTAAGTTCTTGTGTTGCTAGGTCCTAGTTGGACCTTTTCTTTTTGCCAGATATCATCCTAAGAGACCCATATGTTTTTGCTTGATCCTTTAACATTGTCGCAAAATGCCTCAAGCGCCACTGAAATTATACCCAGCCCTACTTGACTCGGTCTCTTGTGTTAATTTACATGCTGCCTCCTGTTTGCCTGGCAATTTTGTTTGTGGTTTGTGATTTGCTTTTTCTTATTTGTGTTCAAATATTCTACCATCAGTTTGCACTCTTGTACCATATTTTCTGACAATAAAATACACTTTGAATACAAAAAAAAAGGTGGAATCTGGGGGACTGGGGGACTTCTAGTATAAGTGATCTGATCTCTCATAGAGATCTCTGCAGCATAGATATGCTGCAGAGATCCATGAGATAGGCATTCGTTTACTTCCGGCTGCTGCAGCCGGAAGTAAACGAGTGCCGAGCCGGGGACGGCGCCATCTTGGAGCGGTCCCCAGCTGGCTTCAGAAACGGAGATCGCTCCTCCGGGATAATATCCCGGAGGAGCGATCTCCGCCACTAGACACCAGGGAACAGCTGAATCTGGTAATCGGATGCAGCTGTCATGTTTGACAGCTGCATCTGATTACTGTATTGGGCGATCGGACCGTGCCCGCTAATACCTGCGCTCCCGGGCTACAAGCGGCACCCGGGACCGCCGCGGTTAAGAGCGGGGTCGCCGCGCGGCCCCGCTCTGAACGTCCTTACCGGCATCAGGGCGTAAATATACGCCCGATGTCGTTAAGGGTTAAATAAAATGTTTTTCTCTGTTGTGTTGTGTTTTATTTTTATTTACTTTCAGACTTAGTATTGGAAACTGTCTGATAGATGGCATCCATTACTAAGTCGGGGCTTGGTGTATAAAATGGTTAACACTACCCATCACCCCCCCCCCCCACACACACACACCCAATATTACCCCAGTACCCACTGCACCAGGGGTACTGGGAAGAGCCGGGTACCAGTAGTCCCCAAGCATTAAATTTTGCACTCTTGGACTGGGCGGTAGTAGGCTGGTATTATTAGGCTGGGGAGGGCCATAAAAAATGTCACTTCCCACCCTGGTGCTACTAGGCTCTAGGCGCAGAGCAGGGACAAAAAGAAAAAAAATTTGTGAACTGCTACTTTAACTCTTTGTGTGCCAAACTGAACAATGTGGCCCCCAGGGGGTTAAGTGAGGATGCATGCCATCCTCACTTAACCCCCTGCGGGGCCACATTAATTTCACAATGTACTCATCCCAGTAAGGAAGTGGGTTAATTGCCCCCCTTCCTTGCTGGGATGAGTGCAGTGCTGGGGGGAGAAGGGCGCCCCTATTGATACTCATCCCGATGTTTGGCACACTGGGATTAATCAAATTAATTCGATTAATTCACCTAGATTTTGAGAATCGATTTCAATCTCTTTGAAAATCGTAAATTCAATTTTCAAGGAAAAGAAAAAAAATGCGGTCCGACCTGCAGGGGGAGCAGTGGCGCTCTGGGTAAGCTGCTCCTCCTGTAGGTCAGAGCAGGACCGCAAAAGCCTTCCAACCAAACACACACCCACCTACATGATCGCCACCCGCCAGCACCCGGAATACCGTAGCTGCCAGCCGCCCGCACCAGGAGCACTGCAGCCGCCACCCGCCCGCACAACGGAGCATCCGCAACGGCTGCATGCCCTCTCTATTACTCTACTCTACTCCTACCCCCAATACTACTCTACTACCTACCAATACTGCTTTACTACTACCCCCAATAATGCTCTACTACTACCCCAATACTGCTCTACTACTACCCCCAATACTGCTCTACTACTACCCCCTATACTTCTCTACTAATCCCCCCAAAACTGCTCTACTACTACCTCCAATCCTGCTCCACTACTACTCCCAATACTACTCCCCATACTGCTGTACTACTACCCCCAATACTGCTCTACTACTACCACCAATACTGCTATACTACCCCCAATACTGCTCCACTGCTACCCCTAATACTACTCCTCATACTGCTCTACTACTACCCCCAATACTGCTTTACTACTACCCCCTCTACTACTACTACCCTTATCTACTACTACACCCCTCATCTGCTATGCTTCTACACCCCTTATCCACTATGCCTCTACTACTACACCCAGCATAAAATATATTGCCCAGCCCTAGATACAAGTGTGCCAGACTCAGCCTCTTCAAAGACGCTGAAGAGAAGAAAACTGGAGGGTAAGTTAATTGTCCCCCAAGCCACCCCCACCCCCTGCATTTTAATGTGAACATGAAGTCGCTGACCCCCAAAACACCCAAAGTCTAATAAAGACTTTCACACATAAAGGCAAAAACACAGCAAAAACGCCATTTGTTGCATTGACGTTTTTTTGTGTGGCTTTGTTGGGGGGCATAAAGAAAACCAACACAGCCTATGTGTGAGGGCACCCTAAAGGTGGTAGTATCATTATCACTAGTGATCTAGGCAGGGAAGAGTAGTGTTGAACTTGGGGGGCTAGGGCAGTGAATGGAATTAACCCCAGTATCTCCAGTAGTTTAGGGCAGGAATCCAATGATAACTCTGTTCTCGGGCTCTGGCATACTAATATATATATATATATATATATATATATATATATATGTATATATATAAAGTTCAATATAATCTTGCTGCACACGGAGAATAGTGGCGGGTGCCAGCTGTCACACCAGGTACCAGCGGTGTAAGAAATATAGTAAGCAAAATGACCGCAGCACTCCAAAAATGAAAAGAATCTGTGGATTTATTTGCCCATGAAAAACAAGTGCGACGTTTCAGCTCTAGCAATAAGAGCTTTATTCCACTGCTTGAGAAAAGCTCTTATTGCTAGAGCTGAAACGTCGCACTTGTTTTTCATGGGCAAATAAATCCACAGATTCTTTTCATTTTTGGAGTGCTGCGGTCATTTTGCTTACTATATATATATATATATATATATATATATATATATATATATATATATACATACTGTGTATATATATATATATATATATATATATATATTCCAAAAATTGCTAAGTTGTAAAAGGAATTCTTGAATTTATGAGGGTTTTCTTCTGGAGCACAATGTTCACAGAGATTCCCTGGAAAAAAGATGCTGAACTCACTGAAAGTCCTGTTGTTTTTCCCTAGCAACGCGTTGCCTTTGCTATGGTTTTTGAACTGGCAAAAGCTGTAGGAATCCAGCATGAAGGAAATGCTGGAAGTTCAACAGATTTCAAAGCTGTGAACAAGCCAATTTAATAGCTGTAATTCATTCTGTTCCCCAATAAAAGTACTGTTAGCGGGTACATAGTGATCATACACAGAGTAGAAAAGAAAACATGTTAAAACATGAATTTAAGTTGATGAAACTAATACTAACTGTCTCCACTAGTGCTGGATGGACTAATATTCTACATTGTATCTATCAAAGAGGCATCAAGCACTATAATTCAAATGTAATAGGAGTCACTGAGGAGTAATGAAAACACAACGTAGGAACACAAGCAAAACCCAAATATTATGTGGTAATGCTGTTTTTTTTCATATGCAAAGTACAGTGCATTCATGCCTTGAAAGTTTATGGGGATCTGCACATCCTTTTTGTTTATTCATAAGGTTTTTACAACATAGTCAGAATATTATATAATAAGATCCAACACTTTGCTGGTATATCTCATTATGCGCATGTAATATATTGCTGAATTTCCTTCTCAAAACGAAGGTAAAAAAAAAATTCAGATAATCAAAGAAATAAAAACTATGAATTACAAACTTACAAATTATTTACTTTTACTATTTACAGCAAAAAAATCAGATAATCAAAGAAATAAAAACTATGAATTACAAACTTACAAATTATTTACTTTTACTATTTACATCAAAGACTTAAATCGAAAAAATAAAAATAATATATACAGAAAACAATTCCAATAATTATTCTATAATGAGAAAGAAAAGATCAGATTGGGATTATCTGGATTTTATTCAGAATAAAATCCAGACAATCCCAATGTCAGATCAAACAAAAAAAACACAACAATAATCTGAGGCTAGCATGCATTCACCACACCTGACATCCCTCTCTTCATCTATATTAGTTTTCATAAAGCTGAGTTTCCGCATTCTGAACCATGTCCCTCATTCCGCCCCCTGTTGCAGGGATTATCTGCTACATTGCGTGGCTATTGGCTAAGAAATGTGGGCCTGGTTTCTACCACATTTGGAACACATTCGGAATGCCAATGTGCAAACACAGCGTAAGGCTATGTTTAAACTATGTAAGAACAAAAGCTGTGGTTTGACACGGCCATGTCAAACTGCAGTATTGGCCAGATTAACATAATTCTATTTTAATTGGAATACAGGCACATTTGGGTGTAGCTGCACTCCAATCAACCATTGACCTCAATATGGGGCTCTCCTGACCATCCCCTGACAAATGATGTCAGTGAAGATAGCTGTTCGGGTTGTGTTTGTCCATTACTTTGTTTTGGGAGCGATAAGCTGAAGTGAGACCTCTCTGGCGGCCGTTTACCCCTCGCCATAGAGAACACAGGAACACTAAGCGGTGCCAAATGTTCATTTGTATTGGGCAAACAGGCGGCGGGTGGGAGAGATAACTGATTGCCGATTGTTCAGACCTCAGTTACTGAAGGTGTATGGTCAGCTTTAGGTTCATACCATTTTTCAGCAACTATTGTTTATTTGAAAGGAATATTGTTATACAATTTTTTGTTAAATATGTATCTCTCATCTGCTGTAATGATAGATGATTTTGGAAACTCTTTGAGAAAACCCACACCCTAACCAGATTTAAGGTGATGGAATTTTGGTCCACCATACTTTATAAATAGCGGCCAGAATTTTTACGCAACACGAGGTCAGAAGAGAGGCGACAACTAGTCATCTGGACAGGGAACCACCTGTAACTAGTCACGGCTCTTTACCTGTCAGCACGCTCCGCAAGGATGATTGACAGGCAGAGAGACCCATTAGTGGCCTCTCAGCCTGTCAATCATTCTCGCATTGCACGATGACAGGAAGTGAGCCCTGACTAATCACAGGTGGCTCCCCGCCCCTCTCCCTGCCTCGCGTAGCTTCATAAAACTTCTTTTTCCCCTTTTTAAAGGTACTGCTGGGAATGTTTCCTAAGCCAAGTTTTTTCCCAATTTTTATTGTTAAAACTAAGCTGAGCCTCGTTGTGTCTGTAGTGATAAGTGGCTGTAAAGTGATCTGTACAGCATTGCAGTGACAGTGACACCAGTAGATAGCACCAGTATAAGACTATTTTCTTTAAAAACATTCCCTTTAAAGAGGTAGTCTACTCAGGTAAACTATATGTTGAATCATCCCTTTTCCTGGAGACTAATATTTGTTCCATACATGTCTCCTTCCCCCAGTTCTGAGCTGCTGCTTTCTGCAACTATGTGGTAACGGTTCAATTAATCTTTGCTTTGATCTCCATCCTCCCTTCCAAGACGGCTCATGTAAACAGTGTCCCTGGCCTGCTGTTTCTGCACTCTGTAATGCTGGGAGGGTTAACCACAGTGAGATTACCAGCAAAATGACGTCATATTGAACCTCATGGCAGATTGCAGAAACACCTGCCAAGGGAAGGTGTTCACACAAGCCATCGTGGTAGGGAGGTGGGAGGAGGTAGAAAGGGAGACAGAGAGCACAGCTCAGGAACAGTGTTTTGTGTTTTCAGGAGAATTCAGCATCTCAGAACTGGGGGAAGGAGGCTTAAACTAAATGTTAGTCTCCAGGAGGGGGATGATTCAACATGTATTTTACATAAGCGGTTAACCCCTTTAAGAACTAGCTTGCCTTAGCATCGGCACTGGAGGTATGTAACTAACACAAAACTACTTAATTATGGGGATTGTCAGGTGTAACTGTAAACACACCTCATGCGGTCAGTCATTTGACACTGATATCTATGATGAAACAACCTATATAATTAAAAAATTCAATATTCCAACAACTGCATTTTTTTGGTCATCGTACCAACTGGGATGCTCTGCATTTTACTTAGGGTTAACAGCTGCCCAGATCATTTCCAAGCATCAAACCTGTATACAAGTCATAACTTGGCCAGACATATCTTAGCCTGGCTCTGATATCCCTTGCAAGTAAGCAACTGAAAACACAAGGTAAAACCCTACTATTGACCATATTAATTTGTTGCTTAAAGAGGACATGTGCATAGTACAGAAAAATTTGTTTCATAATTTCATAGCTGATTCCAAAAGTGTTATTTCTTTCTTGCTATATCCCCTGTTCTTGAGATATAGGGATTTTACTATTTGGCTGACTATCTGACCTTTTCACTCAATAGTCTCATGGGCAGGAACACATGGGCTAAGGCTATGTTCACACAACGATTTTCTACGGCTGTTATTTGACACCCAAAATAATGGCCATAGTTTTGAGTAGCAAACAATGGCCGTGGCTTAGCATGTTTCAATGGCTGTCATTGCAAAAAACGCTGTTGGAACATTAGTTCTAGTTCAAAGTCAAAGACAGCCCTTTTGGGTGCATCTTTAATTAAAAGGTCAATTGATTTTAATACATAGGTGAATACGGTGGGAAAAAAAGTACTATGGGGGAGATTTATCAAACTGGTGTAAAGCAGAATTGTCTTAGTTGCCCCTAGCAATCAATCACATTCTACCTTTCATTTTTCAAAGAATCTGTGAGGAATGAAAGGTGGAATCTGATTGGTTGCTAGGGACAACTAAGACAATTCTATTTCACACCAGTTTGATAAATCTCCCCCTATGTCTTAACAACTTAAAATAACGCCTGATGTTCGTGCAATAACGGCTCAAAATTATTGACATGAACAATAATTTGAAGGCCTGCTGGGAACAGTAGCCGTTATGTTATACATTGTGTGAACCAATGGCCGCTGTTTCCATAGACTTCAAAAGAAGTCACTGATAAATGAAAACAACAGCTGTTCTTTTAAATACAAATGGTGGCCGTTATTTTACAGCGTATGAACATGGCCTTAGGGTACAGTCACATGTACCATATCACAGCGGATTACACTCCGAGTTTCCCGCACTGAAATCCGCTGCAAATCTGATTACCATTCAAGTCTATGGCACTCCATTTTGACAAATCTCGCAATTTTCGAGTATCTTTTTTATTTCATTATAGGAATGGAGTGCCATAGACTTGAAAGTGAATATTTGAGCACATGACCATATATCTACGTCGCCATACCATCTGTGCCATTCATTCTGAGATCCGACCCCACCCAATTCTTTTAATATCTGTTTTTTCCGTATATGTAAATGAATAGCTAAGGTCCACTGGAAACGGGCCCATCGCCCTCTGTGCACTTTCTTCTCCCATTGAGGGCGCTGGGCCCACCTCCAGTGCACCAGTAAAACCACAGAATGAGGGGCATGGATTTATACCCATGGTAATTAAATGATTTAAAAAAAAAAAAAATTGACTGGCCACAAGTTCCTCTTTAACTCCTTTGCGTGAACGATATGTCTATATACATTCAAGTGCACAATAAAGATTTATTTGTTATTTATTTTCATTCTTATTTTGTATTTCTTTTGGGGGGTTGTAGGTGTTCATTAGTTTTTTCATTTCCCGTCATACGGAATTTATTTGATTGGGGTTTTCCTGAATTGTAGGTGTACTACATCTACAGTCTGCTTCATGCAGACTCTACATGCAGAGTGCCAATCTCACTGATCAATGCTATGCAATAACACAGCATTGATTAGTATATGACTGCTTAAAAAATCGCCTAGGGGGACATACAAAGTCTAAAAATCACCCCCTTTCTCATTTTCCAAATAAAAATATTTAGGAAAAAAAAAATCATAGCATGCAGAATCTCCTATCTGTTAAATTTTTTTCCCGCATGGTGAACCCCATAAACAAAATGAGGTGAATACACCAGGATTCATGATTTTTAAATTATATATCAGGAAAAAAAAATCAATAAAAAGCGAGCAGGAATTCCTATTTACTGTACATGTGATACCAATAAAAAAAATAGATCATTTTGCAAAAAGTGAGCTCCCACCCAGCCCTGTAAGTGTAAAAATAAAAGCATTTGGCTCCTAGAAGGCGAGAAGGAGGAGAACACTGCTTTAATGTAATCTGGACATCCGTGTATCAATGACCCTAGGTCATGAAGGGGTAAAAGGGAAACAGCAGGTTAGTAGCATCTAACTTATTATTATGTGCCCACAGAGCACAGGGTGCTGAGGATGAAGGTCTTGATCTTCAATGCTGTTTTGGGGAAATCTGTACTCTATTTGATTTATTAATGAGGCCTTTTGGTGAACTGGTGACGGGGCTACCATCCTCAGTGTATCAATCTATTTTGGTCGCCCCACAATTGTAGTCCCGCCCCCAGTGCACTAAATCGCCTCATTAAAATATCAAATAAAGTACACATTTCCCGAAAATGGTGCTGAGGATAAAGGTAAGAGAACTACTGTTATCCTTAGTGCGCATGCAGTACCATGTGGACATTACAGCAGTGTAGATGTTTCCAACCAACTGTTAGTTTTCCTTTATTACTGTCTGTAAAAGGAAAAAGGCAATTTATCTAATATAGTAAACATATTGGGGGAGATTTATCAAACTAGGTGTAAAGTAGAATTGGCTCAGTTGCTCCTAGCAACCAATCAGATTCCACTTTTCATTCCACACAGATTCTTTTGAAAATGAAAGGTGGAATCTGGTTGCTAGGGGCAACTGGGCCAGTTTCACTTTACACCTAGTTTGATAAATCTCCCCCATTGTGTGCTATATTTAATGTTACCAAAACATACAGATCCAGAATATTGTTCCCAGTGTCAGCTTTTCACATACAACTCCTTTATTCAGAGATGAAGGATGTTAGACCCTATGTAACAATTACAGTGCAGTTAGTTGGAGTGTGTCAAGCAAATGACCGCTGGTCTTTGTGACTGCAGAGGAATGACGAATAATGTGCCAACATCTGGCAGAGTGATCTTACTTTGGAGCATTCCAGTAGAATGCTTGTACCAGATGAATAATTCCAACAAAAATGTTTTATGGAATAGGAGTAATGGTCTGCAGCTGTTTTTCTCGCTACTTTAAATATCTGCAATATATTTCCCTGCTCAAATGTGATCCCAGTTTTGCTGAACACCCACACACCCATGCATTTGACTCTCCTTAGGCTGGAACAAAAACACCAAAATTGCCGCCTGGAATTTTTTTGGGCTCAAAAACGCCGTGGCCAGAGGTTCGCTAAGAGTCAATGGAAAAAAATGAAACACAAAGCCCCCGGACGTTTTTTAATTTAGCGTTTTTTTTCACTACATTTGTTTTGTAAAATGACAGCAGGCTGTGTGTTCTTGCGTTTCTTCACAGAAATGTTTCTACCCCATAGACTTCCATATGCATTTCTTTCTAAATTCTTCAATAGAAATCCTGGAATGACATTACTGGAATGTATCAGCGACTTCTCATAGAGATTCATAGAAGACAGTAACTTCCATTCTAACTAAACTACTGCGTCTTGCAAAAAATATGACATATGGTCTTTTATTATTTTTTTCTAGGACTAGGGTCTATTTTCAGTTTAGGTCTTATTTTTGGAGAAACATCTTATGTCCCTACACTGCAGCTCCACACTATACGGTAGTTAGCCACTGTCCCACTGTTGTTAGGCTCTTATACTGTAAATGCCCCTGTAGTTAGGCTTCTATATTGTATACCTCCTTACACCTCTGTAGTTCTTCCCCCATAATTTATGCATCCCCTTCTGTTCCCCAATACTGTACACATCCCCCCCCTCTCCAGGTAGTCCCCATACTGTATACGTCCCTCCCCCCTTTTGCAGGTAGTCCCCATATTGTATGCATCCCCTTCTGTAGTTACCCCATACTGTATACCTCTCTCCCCCTCTGTAGTTCTTTTCTCATACTATATACATCCCCCTATGCAGGTAGTCCCTATACTGTATATCTCCCTCTGTAGTCATTCCCCCATATTATATACAAACCACCTTTTCAATAAGTCCCGCCCCCGCAGGTATTTCCCCCATACTGTATACATTCCCCATTGCAGGAAGTCCCCATACTTTCTACCTCCCTCCCTCCCCCTCTGCAGTTTGTCCATGTACCCTCTGCCCCTCCCCCAATAATTAATGTTCCCTACTGTGCCTCTTCTTACCCCTCCTGCCTCCCCTGCAGCTTGTGTTGAGCAGGTGGGGGTGGAACATAAGAAGTCTGGCACTAATTGGCTGATGCTCAGCACCCAGTGTCAGGGATCAGGTCAGCGGACAATAACTACGGCTTATTTTGAGGGAATGGCTTATATTTCTAGCCTACTCCAAAAAATCTGCAAAATGAAGCTAGGACTCATTTTTGGGGCAGTTTTTAAGGGCCTTTAATAGAGATGAGGGAACCTCGAGCATGCTCCAGTTCATCCAAACCCGAGCAAAACTGTTTAATATTTTGAATATAAGCGATAATATTCTGGTATAAATGTAGAAATGATCAAACGAACAAAAATTTGTTCGTATGTCATTGATAGCATCTTTTGAACTAACCTCAAAATCATTGTCAATCGTTGTTACGTCTGTCAGTGTAAACACTCATCTTTCACAGTATGAAGATACGAATGCAATTACAAATTATTAACAATACATATACAAACGCAATTATGCTTGTATTTATAATCCTATTCATAATCGCAGAACGGACTTTTCATGATGATTTATCTTCTTGACTAGATGCCTATTGTTTAAAGAAAAAGTCATCGCTTGTCATTCACTAAATGGGCGCTTAAGCGATTTACTGTATATGGCGCTGCTGTGTGGGTATTCGGGAGGACCACTTTTCTGGTAGACAAAGAATGAAAAAGAAAAAAAATAAGGCAGCATACTTCCTTAACTTTTTGAAGAAACATGTCAAACATGTAAATCATGAAATATCATATGAAAATCATATCACAGCTCTATAACTCACATGTGTTTCAATCGTTTGGTCGAATGCATTTTAAAGCGGCACTATCAGCAGGTTCGGGCCAGTGAGCCTACTGATATGCGCCTGCCACTCTTTACCTCAGGATCCCCAAGCTGTCTTCTTTATTCCTCTGCGGTCCGGTAACCCGTTGTTTTCAGCTAAATACTGATATGGTAATTAGCGTGCTCGGAGCATTTGGGGCGTTCCCCATGCTCCCTGAGCACCCGCTTGTCCCGCCTAGCCTATCTCCTCCCGCCCCGCCCCACTATGCATATTCAAATATGTATAGCTAGGCCGGTTGTTACGGGCTGCTCCCTGCACATGCGCCGTAACAACCGGCCTAGCTATGCATAAACGAATATGCATAGTGGGGCGGGCCGGGAGGAGGCAGGCTAGGCGGGACGAGCGGGTGCTCAGGGAGCATGGGAACGTCCCAAATGCTCAGAGCACGCTAATTACCATATCAGTAATTAAGTAACTAGCCGAAAACAACAAGTTACCGGACCGCAGAGGAATAAAGAAGACAGCCTGGGGATCTTGAGGTAAAGAGCGGCAGGCGCATATCAGCAGATTCACTGGCCCGAACCTGCTGATAGTGCTGCTTTAAGCGACATGTATGTTGAGTTTCCCTAATGAATAAACAGCCCCAGAATAAGACATCCTTATTCATAATTTCATGACACCTAATTTCACTTTATACGCAAAAAACAAACAAGTATTTGAATCCTGAGACTGGAAAAGGAAGTTGTTCAATTAGTTTAGGTCATTGTAAGAATAAAGCTTTTAATACTTTAAGGGATATGAATCACTGCAATGCAGTTAGACGTTCTGCAGTAGCGAGAGCACTGATGACTTCCAGCAGAGTTATATAAGTGCCTTTGCTATGTCAATGAAATGAACATTTTGCCAATGAGGTCATTTAACATATCACTATTACTGAAGTAATACATAGAGCTGTCAGCTATCCTTACAGTTTCCATAGAAATGTTCATCAAAAATATAGCGTACAGTGAACATGTAGAATGTCAATTTTACTAAATCTCTGAGACAATGAAAATAACATAAGGGATTCAATTTTATGTGTACAATTCAGTAGGCAAACTACTATGTAGCCCAAGAATTCTGGTGGTCCAGGATCTAAGATATAAACTCCCGAATACCCAATATTTGAACCCCTAACGGCTAAATAATCTGCAGGTGTCTGCATGTGTTAATGTTTTTGTTCTCTCTCAACATGGCAACCTATGGATAAGAGGTGGATGAACCTCAAGCACGCTCAGGTTCGTCTGAACCTTTGTGTGTTCGCCATTTGATTAGCAGTGGCTGAAGAAGTTGGATGCATCCCTAGGGAGTCCTGGAAAGCATGGATACAGCCTATGGCCTATGGTTGAGTGTGGTATTACAACTCAGCTCCATTTACTTTAATGAAATTGAACTGCAAAACTCCACACCCAAACTGAGGACAAGAAAGGCACTTTCTAGAAGATAGCAGCCATGTTTTTTCTAAGCCTGGAGAACCCCTTTATCTAGAATCTGGCCTTATGAAGAGTAAAGGGAATCTATCACCCAGATTTTCCTTTGCTGATTACAGTCACATACAGAAACTTTTTGTACATTGTTCTGGGGGCTGCCATCTTGTCTGAGCTGCTTTTTAACAGTATTTAGTGACATGCTTTAAAGCAAGACCCATAGAAATAGATGTCAATAGACAGGACTTCTCAATGAGCAGAATGTAAAACATTTCAGAGGTAATTCCACAGAAAGCTGCTATTTTCTTAAGTCCCCTTCACACGACCGTGTCAATTTTTACTGTCAGGAAAACCTGATCAGGAGATTTCAAGAAACCATCCGTATTTATGGTCAGGAAACCATCAGGAGTGCCTTCAGAATTTCATGATCAGGGAAAAAGAATGCACTGTAGTGTCAATATTTCTGGACGGTTTCCTGATGTGTATCAGGAAAGTGTTAGTAATTCCTGAAGCTCCCATTGACTTCTATGGGGTCATCCATTCAGGAGACCCAGATGAAAATAGGACAAGTTATATAATTTCTTTACATAAGTGGACACCCTTCCGGAAAAATCCTGAAGGGTGTTGGTGCCCAATACAACCCTATGGGTCAGAAGTGTAAAGGGGGGCTAATACTGGTGCTATCCATCTACTGGTGTCACATGTTGTTGTTGTTGGGTTGTGCAGATCACATTACAGCAGCCTTTTCTTATCACCACAGACAAAGCAAGAAGTCTCAGCTTAAGGACCTATGACACTGAACGATTATCAGCCGCATTCAGCTGATATCGGCCATTACGGATGATAATCGTTCCGTGTAATAGAAGGCAACGATCAGCCGTCATGAACTGTTGGCTGATTACTGTAGTTGTTTGTCTTTCAACATATTGAAAGACAAACGACTCATACAGCAAGTATCTGCTGTCGCCCCGTGGAATAGGAACGGCAGCAGCAGACAGTCACTATCCCCTATGGGCCGCCCGGACAATCTAGCGATCACCCAGGCAGCCCCCGCCCCCCGCAGCTCGCCGTGCACCCTCGGCTCTCACCTGCTCGCTGCCACCACGTGTAATAAAGGCGGCAGTGAGCAGTGAATGACAGCACTCGTTTGCTCCTCTGGTCGCCCCGTGTAATAGGGGCTTTAGTTTAAGACCTGATTTGGGATTATTAACCCCTTCCCGCATGAGAGCGTAACTGTACTTCCTCATGCAGGTGGGGGCATTCAGAGAGGAGTCGCTCAGTGACCCCGGCTCTGAACCGCCATGATCCTAGATGCTATCTGCAATTAGTGGGCACAGTCCGATTGCTGTGCCCGCTAATTATCCTTTTAAATGCAGCTGTCAAAGTTTACAGCTGCATTTAAAATGCTGCTTTTCCCCTTCTCTGGTGTCTAGTGGGGGGGGGATCGCCCCCCCCCCCCACGATGTGGTCGCAGAGGAGCAATCCTCGCATATTTACCTGGCCGGGGTCTGCGCAGAATGGCGCTGATCCCGGCTCGGCATTCTATTTCGTTCGGCTGCAGCAGCCGAGAGCAATAGAATGCCTATCTCATTGATTTATGCAGTATATCTATCAGATCAGTGATATATCGGATCAGTGATACTAGAAGTCCCCCAGGGGGACTTCTAGTATGTGTGTAAAAAATGTACAAAAAATAAAAAATGTATTAATAAAAAATCCCCTCCCCTAATAAAAGTTTGAATCACCCCCCTTTACCCATTTTATAAATAAAAATAAATAAATAAACAAACAGGTTTGGTATCCCAAGGTTTGGTATCCCAAGGTTATAATTTTTTAAAAGCCATCAAATAAAATAAAAGTTACACAAGTTGCATATCGTTGTAATTGTAACAATTTGAGGAACATGCATAACAAGTCAGTTTTACCCCAGGGCAAATGGCGTAAACACAAAACCTCCCTAATCTAAAAAAAATGTGTGGTTGTTTTTCAATTTTACCACACATTTCATTTTTTTTCTGGTTTCGCAGCGTACTTTATGCAAAAATTTGCAAAGTACAATTAGTGGCGCAAAAAATAAGGGCTCATGTGGGTCTGTAGGTGAAAAAATGTAAGTGCTATGGCCTTTTAAACACACGGAGGAAAAAACGAAAATGCAAAAACAAAAATTAGCCCGTGCAACTCAAGCATGCTGGAGTCTCTTTGTTCTGCATTTGATTACCCGTGGCTGAAGAAGTTGAATGCAGCCCTATGGTGTCCTGGTGGATACAGTCTATGGCCTATGGTTGTATCCATGTTTTCCCAGGCTCCCTAGGGCTGCATCCAACTTCAGCTAGCAGGAATGAAATGCAGAACGATCAGATGCGCATGCTCCAGTTGTGCTCATCTCTAGTTATCATCTCATTAAAAGATATAAGGGTATGTGCATACTACGGAATATCTGCGGAGACTTCAAATGGATTCCGAGGCGCATGTTCCGCTCATCCCATTGACTCAATAGTATTTTCTGGCAAATTCCGCCATCCCCCCAAAGAAATGACATATCAGACTTCGCTTAAAAATATTATTGAGTCTAGGGGACAGGCGGAACCTCAAGCGGGGGCTGCGCAGCAGAATCCGATTGGTCTGCACGGATATTCCGTAGTATGCACATACCCTGATTCTGTAAAATTTAGCATGAATAGATTTAGTCCCAGCACTTTTGTCTTTCGAAAGTAACACAGAGGCCATTAAAATTAAATTGACATATAACCTTTTGAGGATAACCTTGTCTTAAGCCTATTGTCTTGTAAATAGCCACAACAATAGGTAAACTTTCTGCTGTGTAGAGTGCACATGTGTCTTCAATTGAAAGCAAGGCAGCTTGCCAGGTCTGAGCAGATCACAAGCCTGAACACCCAAAGGGGTGGAATTCTGTTGCCATGGCTACATGTCAAATAAATAAATGAGATACCTAGGGAAGCTTCCACATTCTTGTGGTCTGATTAAGTCATATTTACCGTATGCTTGTATAAAAGCAATTGAGTTTTAACTGCAGGCCTATAACAAAGTGTTCCATGTTTCCACACCCATATGGCACTGCTAAAGACATTCAGGGTGGAAAAATACCCTTTACTGTATTATGCCTTAGAAAATGACATACTAAAATGCAATCTCTCATGCTTTCCCCCAATGATTTCCAGTATATTTCAGCTGTTGGTCTAGCTGTGCATATAAGTGAATGTTCTAACATAAAAAGCAACTGTATATAAGCCTAAGAGCTTCAAAGGTAAAAAAGCATCTAAGAAAGATGCTTCACTTCAAATCTATATAAAATATAATTTTTAGCAAATAAAAGGAAGAGAAAAAAAAGAAAAATATCTAAAAGTAACATATTGAAACACATACAATGCATTTGAAAAATCTTGAGACCCCTTGGCTGTTTTTCACATTTTGTAATGTTTTGGTCTTCTGGCAAAGTTAAAAAAAATAATAATGAAAAGGCGCTGTCGCATTTTTTTTAAAGAAATCAACAGGGGTTATGATCGCAAGCAATTTTTCAATATACTTTTTAAATGTCTTTTTTTTTTTTAAGATTTATATGTTAACCCCTAGATGACTTTAGACGTACCGGTACACCATGGGTGACTGTCCCCAGACGACCCTGGGCGTACCAATCCTATGAAGCACGCTCCGGAGCAGAGCATGCTTCATAGGAGGTGGGGGCCGGGGCTGCAGTGAGCATCCCGGCCCTCACTGGTAATAACAGGCTGCAGCAATCGCGCTGCAGCATGTCATTAACCCCTTAAATGCTGCAATCGCAGGGGTCCCGATTGCTGTGACTGAGGGGGTCCCGATTGTTTTAATGGACCGCCGGAGGTCTCTTACCTTCCTCCGTGCGGTCCAATCGGCGCTTTGATGATAAAGTCTTCCAGAGGCAGGCGTAATCAGCAGAGCGCCTAACACACTGATCAATGCTATGCCTATGGGTCCGTTTACACACACAGATTATCTCACAGATATCTGCCAGATTTTTGCAGCAAAAAACAGAAATGGATTTGAAAAAAAAGAGAAATCTCAGTCTTTCCTTTATAACCTGTTCCCTGTTTATAGTCCATTCCTGGCTTTGGCTGCAAAAATCTGTCAGATATTTGTCAGAAAATCTGTGTATGTAAACGGACCCTTATGGTGCGTTTACACGAAACGATAATTGGCCCGATCGTATGATTAACGATGTGGGAGTAATCTGTGTATGTAAACGGACCCTTATGGTGCGTTTACACGAAACGATAATTGGCCCGATCGTACGATTAACAATGTTATTCCTTTCATCATCCCCCTCTCTGATACTTGTGAAAAAAGAGGTTGGCCTGCCGGATGATCTTTAGCGCCGCAGAGTTCTGATGCGAGCGCATCTGTGCGCTCCAGCATCAGAACTCCCCACTGAACACTATGGCCGCACGATCCATTGTGTGCACTGACAGGGTTTTCTGCCGCCACTATTTAATGAATACTATATTATGTGTATACACTCTGGTCGGGATTCCCTCGGCCTGCAGCACAACGTGAGTTCCGTACCAATCAAGGCCTTTGCAACAATGGCCGTGATTAGTACGGAACTTAGGTTGCGTGAACATGGTCTAAAGCTTCAGAAAATCCTCACTTCATGGTCCACATGGTCTCGGTTACTCTGTCCTTCCCTACCCTCTGAGACCAAGGTCCTGCGTGTGAGGTAGAAACAGTGACAGAGAAAGCCAGATTTATGTGAAAACAGCCAGAGATCACAGCACAGGAGCTGGATTTGCCACAAAGGGAGAGAATACAGCCCAGTGGGAATCAGAAGTATTACAGGAAATGACTGGTGAATACCTGTAACTTATCCCTCCTGTGAGAAGCAGTCAGACTGTGTGGGTGCTAGGAAGCGTTTCATCATTGTCACCACTGAATGTTTCTTTCTGTTGGAGCATCTATCAGCAATGAAGAGAGTACAGTGGCACTCACTGAATCCATAAAACCGTGAGCCACTCGAAGCGCAGTAGCGCAAAGCGATCGTCGCTCCTTCCTGTGGAATGCACTTGTTTGTTGCTTTGTATATGACCTGAAATAAAGCATCGGTTTTATGGATTCGGTGAGTGCCACTGTATTCTCTTCATTGCTGACTTGCATTACTGCGTGAGTAGAGCACCACCGATTCAGTGACCAAGCCCAGAACCCTTATTAAGGAAAGCCAGCCGCCTTGAGACTGTGTCTGAGTGCCCACTCTATTTCGCTTTGTTGTGTTGTTTACTGTATATACCTAAATAAATCCTGGTAAACTGCACTACAATGGATTCTACTTAAAGGGGAACTCCACATAAGGAAAACTAGTTTTCTATTAAAAGTACATTAAAAGTTATATAGATGTGTCTATACAATGTATCACCATATCTGTACGGTTCTGCAACACTGGTAGCTGATAGAAATCCAGTAAGTGAAGAAAAATGGCCTCTATACCAATTCACTTTATCTCCTGCTCCCACTGCTTTCCCACCTTAGGATACACCTTATGTGTTTGCTGAGATCAGGCTGATGATGCAGACAGGGGGCAGGGCGTAATGTCACAGGAGGCTTGGCTGGATCCCCCAATCACCTGAGTGATTCACCATCTCTGACCGGCCAGAAGCAGGTGCTGAAACTGCACTAATTGTGCAAAACTCTGCAGTGAAATTAGGGCTATGTTTACACATGCTGGAGTTTCATTGCAGTACTGCAGCGTATTCACAAAGATTATGCAGTAACACAATTAAATGATGCTAAACGGCACAGAGGATCAGAGCCGGCACTGCCAATCCCACCTGGACAAAAAAACAAGGCATAAACAATATATCCCATGTAAGGTAATATTGCTGCAGCTATGGTGAGTGTAATACCTTATCCAGACTTGTGCTGCTTGGGGGCGACCTTCTCCGCCGGCGGTGCTGGCCAGGTTCTGGTGTGGTGTTTTTGGGTCTGGTCCTGTGGCATGGGGGTCGCAGGGCCGTCCCATGGCCCCCGTTCCCTGGCTGTGCAAGCCTGCGGGGTTGGTGGCCACTGACTGGCACGGTGTGGACTTAGTGTAGGGACCCATGTGTATCAGATACCGGCACGAGGTACATGGGGCAGTATGGCTTGATCAATTCATACACAAAATTCCGATTTGTTTTGTTATTTAGCCTAGCGGCACTAGTATCAGCCATAGGTGTGAGGTGCAGCACTCCGTTTCTTCCCTGAACCGCATTTTGTTTCTCTCTTTTCTCCGTGTTTTGCACTCCTCCTGGTGAGACCCACATGACCGCAATTAGCAGGAGACACCTGAGTGCACATGGTTTTAACCCCTCCTGTTTTTTCCCATTCTGTTTGCTGCAGCTATGGTGAGTGTAATACCTTATCCAGACTTGTGCTGCTTGGGGGCGACCTTCTCCGCCGGCGGTGCTGGCCGAGTTCGGGTGTGGTGTTTTTGGGTCTGGTCCTGTGGCATGGGGGTCGCAGGGCCGTCCCATGGCCCCCGTTCCCTGGCTGTGCACGCCTGTGGGGTTGGTGGCCACTGACTGGCACGGTGTGGACTTAGTGTAGGGACCCATGTGTATCAGATACCGGCACGAGGTACATGGGGCAGTATGGCTTGATCAATTCATACACAAAATTCTGATGTGTTTTTTATTTAGCCTAGCGGCACTAGTATCAGCCATAGGTGTGAGGTGCAGCACTCTGTTTCTTCCCTGAACCGTAATATTGGATAAAGTACTTATTGTGGGCTCAACCTCAAAGATAAAAGATGCTTGATCATAATATGTGCATGGAAATGAAAAGAAAAAAAAACATAAATTAAATTTTAAAAGTTCTTTACTTTATTCCAATATCAGCGTTACAGGTAGAGAATACAGTGCACTGTGTGGGTGGGAACACAATGACATGATAAAGTACTGCAAATAATTTAGAAACACAATGAAACTGCAATGTGTGAACACAGCCTAGATGTTCTGCAACAGCTTTGGGTGGGGAATAGGCAGGGTGGGAAATTGGGATGAACAGCTGAGGGAAAGCAATGCATTCTGGAAACTGTAGTACTGTCTACAATTGCTCAACCAGGAAGTACAGAGACACAATGCAGAACAAAAAAAAACAAAAACAAATGGATTTTTGGTAGTTTCAAAACTGGGATAGATAGGCAAGTAATGCAATATGCTTCTGCAGAAGTTTAATTTTTTTTTAACCTCTACCTGGAGTTCCCCTTTATCTTCATGAGGTGTACTATAGAGAGGATTAACCCCTTCCTGAACAAGGATGTAACTGTATGCCCTTGTGCGGGTAGGGGAGTTCAGAGAGGGGCCACGCCGCGACCCCACTCTGAACTGCCACGGTCCCGGGTGCGGCATGTAGCCCGGGACAGCGGCTATTAGCAGGCACGGTCCAATCACCGTGCCCGCAAATTAAGTATTCAGATGCAGCTGTCAAAGTTGACAGCTGCATCTGAATACTTTAGTCTAGCCTTTTCTGGTGTCTAGTGGTGTGGATTGCCCCCACGCGACATAGTCACAGAGGAGCGATACTTGCATCCAGCACCGGCCGGGGTCTGCGCCGTAATGGCGTAGGCATTCTATTGCTTGATCCCAGCTCGGCATTCTATTGCTTTTGGCTGCAGCAAATAAAGTTTGAATCACCCCCCTTTTCCCATTTTACAAATAACAAAAAATAAATATGTTTGGTATCACCGCGTGCGCAATCGACCAAAATTTTAATTTATCATATTCCTGATCTTGCACGGTAAACGGCGTAAGCGCAAAAAATCCCAAAGTGCAGAATTGCGCATTTTTGGTCGCATCAAATCCAGAAAAATTGTAATAAAAAGCGATCAAAAAGTCGCATATGCGCAATGAAGGTACCGATAGAAAGTAAACATCATGGCACAAAAAATGACACCTCACACAGCTCCATAGACCCAAGGATAAAAGCGTTATAAGCATGGGAATAGAGCGATATTAACCCCTTAAGGACAGAGCCTGAAATGGCCTTAATGACAGAGACAAATTTTATGAATATGATCAGTGTCACTTTATTCATTAATAACTTCGGGATGCTTTTACCTATCCGGCTGATTCTGAGATTGTTTTCTCGTGACATATTGTACTTTACATTTCTGGTAAATTGGAGTCGATACTCATAACAAATCTTTATGAAAAAACCCCAAATAATGTGAAAAAATGTGAAAAAATGCATTTTTCCAACTTTGAAACTTTTTTGCGTATACAGAAAGTGGTTATACCACATAAATTATATATTAACTAGCATTAGCAACATGTCTACTTTATGTTGGCGGCATTTATTAAACTATCTTTCATTTTTTTTAGACAATAGGAAGCTTAAAACATTAGCAGCAAATTTCCAAATTTTCAGTAAAATTTCAAAATCAATATTTTTAGGGACCTGTTCAGGTTTAAAGTGTATTTGAGGGGCCTGTATGTTAGAAAGCCCCACAAAGCACCCCATTTCAGAAACTGCACCCCCCAAACTCTGCAAAAGCATATCCAGAAAGTGTTTTAACCCTTTAGGGGAGTCACAGAAATAAAAGCTAAGTGTGTAAGGAATTTAAAAATTTTAATTTTCTGTGCAGAGATTTTATTGTAATCCAATATTTTTCATAATTATAAACCTATTACCAGAGAAATGCACCCCAATAATTATTGTCCCGTTTCTGCAGTTTATAGAAATACCCCATATGTGACCCTATTGCGCTATTTGACGCAACCACAAGCCTCAGATATAAGGGAGCGCCTAGTGAATTTCAATGCCTCCGTTATATTTGGTCATTTCTGACTGTACCACTTCAGGTTGGCAGAGGCTCTGGGGTGCCAAAACCTAAAAAACACCCCTAAAGGGACACCATTTAGAAAACTACACCCCTCAAGGAATGTAACAAGGGGTGCGGTGAGCATCTGGACCCCACAGGTGCTTCACAGATTTTCCGAACAATATGGCGTGAAAAAAGAAAAATTTATTTTTTACACTAAAACGTTGTTCTAGCCTTCAATTTTTCATTTTCTTAAAGGGATAAGAGGCAAAAAAAGACACAAAATGTGTAGCGCAGTTTCTCCCGAGTACGGAAATACCCCACATGTGGCGATAAAGCGCCAAGGGGGCGCAGGACGAGCCTCCAAAGGGAAGGAGCGCCAATTGGCTTTTGGAAGCTGAATTTCACTGAAAAGGATTTCAAGGGCCATGTCGCATTTACAGAGCCCTCGTGCTGCCAAGACACTGGAAACCCCCCACAAGTGACTCCATTCTGGAAACTACACCCCTCAAGGAATCTAACAAGGGGTTCAGTGAGCATATGGACCCCACTGGTGACGGGCACAAATGTGGAACAATGTGACGTGAAAGGGAAAAATTTCATTTTTTCACTTTCATGGCACAAATGTGCCCGTCATCAAGGGGTCCATATCCTCACTGCACCCCTTGTTAGATTCCCTGAGGGGTGCAGTTTCCAGAATGGGGTCACTTGTGGGGGGTTTCCAGTGTTTTGGCAGCACGAGGGCTCTGTAAATGCGACATGGCGTTCATCATCCATTCTAGCCAAATCCAACCTCCAAAATCCAAATGGCGCTCCTTCCCTTCGGAGGCTTGCCCTGCATCCACATGGCGCTTTATGTCCACATGTGGGGTATTTACGAACTCGGGGGAAATTGCTCTACACATATTGTGTGTTTTTTTCTCTTTTAACCCCTTGTGAAAATGATAAATTCAAGGCTAAACCAACATTATAGTGTAAAAAATGTAATATTTCATTTTCACGCCACATTGTTCCACATTTGTGCCCGTCACCAGTGGGGTGCATATGCTCACTACACCCCTTGTTACATTCCTTGAGGGGTGTAGTTTCCATAATGGGGTCACTTGTGGGGGGTTTCAACTGTCTTAGCAACACAGAGGCCTTTTGAATGCAACATGGCCCCTCAAAATCCATTCCATCCAAATCCAGCCTTCAAAAACGAAATGGCGCTCCTTCCCTTCGGAGGCTTACCCTGCACCCGCATGGCGCTTTATGTCCACATGTGGGGTATTTCCGTACTCAGGGGAAATTGCTCTACACATAAAATGTTTTTTTTTTATCTTTTAACCCCTTGTGAAAATGAAAAAATCATGACAAGATTAATGATTTAGAGTAAAAATTTTACAAAAATTACACTAAATGTTGGTCTAGCCTTGATTTTTTTCCATTTCCACAAGGGGTTAAAAAAGAAAATGAACACAAAACGTGTAGGGTAGTGTCCCCTGAGTACGAAAATACCCCACATGTGGGCATAATTTGCCATATGGGCACAGGGCAAGTCACCAAAAGGACAGAGCGCCATTTAGAGGCTGGAATGGAGGATGGAGGCCACGTCGCAATTACAAAGCTCCTGTGCTGCCAGGACAGTAGAAACCCCCAACAAGTGACCCCATTCTGGAAACTACACCCCATAAGGAATCTAACAAGGGGTGCAGTGAGCATATGGACCCCACTGGTGACGGGCACTTACGTAGAACATGTGCCGAGAAAATAAAAAATACATTTTTTTTCATTTTCACGTCCCAAATGTGGCCGTCACCAGGGGGCCATATCCCCGCTGCCCCACTTGTTAGATTCCTTATGGGGTGTAGTTTCCAGAATGGGGTCACTTGTGGGGGGTTTCTACTGTCCTGGCCGCACAGAGGCTTTGTAATTGCATCATGGCATCCTCTAATGGGAATGGCGGCCATACCTATTTAGCTGGGGAAAATTATTAATTTATTTGGGGGTATTAGGCCAATTATTAGTTTATAAGGTTGGAAATGACAGGTGTCCATCAAACTCAACCTGTGTTGACCCAGAGGAAGGCAAAAACCCCTCGTGAGGCAGACGACAGTAGCCTCATCACAGGGGAAAAATTCCTTCCCGACTCCATAATGGCGATCAGAATAATCCCTGGATCAACGTGACCCCTGAAATAGGAATAAGGGACAGAATTTAGATAATGTAGAACCCCAATGACGTGTGGTGCGCCTTGGAGCGATCCAGTATGCAGAGGATGGGGTGATCAGGACAGGCGTCACACTGGAAAATGGTGTCCTTCCTGATCCCCCTGTTACGCCACACTCTGCACTTCTTCTGGGGTCTCCTGTTTTCCAGTGTGGGGGACGTCACCTGGAAAATGTTGTCCTGGTGCGATCCGGGGTCCTTCATATCCAGAAGCGCTGGGTCCGCTCCATGGCTGCTAAATATTAGGGCTCTATTACTGCTTCTGATATGTTCGGATCGTGCCGCAAGCTACAGTAGCTCGGGCAGCGAGGGACCGGAAGAGGGGGCGCTGGTATAAAAGTTATCCCCGTACAGGTGGTGACCTTTATCCAGCAGTGGGAAGATCAGTTCCCGGACGATCTTCCCACTAACTCCGAGGATGGGGGGGGAGGGGGCATCTGGGGGCTGCATTCGGGTGTCCCTTCCTACATACATTCTAAGGGTACGTGCACACTGCGGAATCGCGACAGATAACCCTTCGTGCATTCCGCAGTTGGCACCCACCGGCGGAGTGATGCAGGCGCACGTCTCCACACGTGTCATAGACTCCATTCTATGCACGGGCGGATTCCGCTCTCCGTCCAACATGTTCATTCTTTGGATGGACGACGGAATCCGCCCGTGCATAGAGTCTATGACACGGGTAGAGACATGCGCCCGCATCAGTCCGCCGGCGGGTGCCAGCTGCGGAATGCACAAAGAGTTATCCTTCGCCATTCCGCAGTGTGCACGTACCCTAAATCTGTAAGTGTACCCTGAGGTACTCTCACAGTTTGTAGAATTTCACTCCATACCGTCATCTCTTATTGGGACGGTACTGGCAGAAAAGACGTGTCTGGGGGGCAGCGTACGCTACGCTACCCCCCAGACACGTCACAGGATGATGAGGATGAGGATGAATGGAGGAAAGAAGGATCCCCCCCATTCATCCTCACTGGCTGTTTCGGTGTCGGAGGCAATAATAACGTATCCTTCTGACGCCGAAAACACCCTGGGGGCCATCTTTATATGGGGACTAGTATATGGGGTATATAGTGGTGTAGTGTCAAACTTTATTCAATGTAGTGTGGTGTAATGTAGTGTTTTTTACGTGTTTTTTTACAGTAAGTATAAAAAAAAAACCTACGCCAAAAATGGTGTTGCTGATAAATGCCGCACTTATGTGCGGCACTTATTAGCAGACTGTGGCAGTAGAATATAGAAAAAAAACACCCTACGCCAAAAAGGAGGAGTTGCCGATTAGCAGTGCACTTTCGTGCGATGCTGATCAACACTCAGCGGCGATAGGGTGCGGAAAATAGAAAAAAAAAAATTTGAAAAAAAAAAAAAAAAAAAATGTTTACATTCTGAACATCCCTGTAGCTGCTGATAAGTGTATTACACATATCAGCCGCTAGAGGGCAGCAGAGCGCAAAATACGGAAAAAGCCGACGCTGGAGCCGAAAATAGCCGAGAGAAGCCGAACGTGACGTCACGGAAGAAGCCGAAGACCCGAACGAACACGAGGACGCCGCGAACCCGGAAGACGCCGATCAGGAGCCCGGGACAGGTGAGTAATGTACAAATACCTGCTCTGGACCCCTCGGCTACCTAGCTGAGGGGTCCAGGGACTCTGATCGCCGTGCCACCGGCCCAATCGCCGTGAACGGCCGGCCGTTCACGGCGATCGGGCCGGTGGCACAGCGATCACCATTACTTTTTACAGTAATGGCGGTCGGTGCCGTCCTCGGACAGCACCGACCGCCATTTTTTTCCGGGTCATCGGGTCGCGGATGACCCGGAAAGGTTCCGATCGCCGCTATTGGCTGATCTGAATTGATCAGCCTATAGCGGCGATCGTAAGCACCCCCCGTGCCGTGAAGCTAACATGGCCTGCTATGATTTATAGCAGGCCATCTTCCCCGACCGCTGTGTGTGAACACGCAGCGATCGGGGAAACATCGGGCGTAAATTTACGCCCTGATGCGCCAAGTACCAGGGCGCGAGGGCGTAAGTTTACGCACGATGTCGTTAAGGGGTTAAGGAACATACTGTATATTTGTTAACAATGGTTTGAATTTTTTACAGGCCATCAGATAAAAGAAAAGTTATACATGTTGCATATCGTTTTAATCGTAACGACATATATAACATGTCAGTTTTTCCATAGGACACACGTCGTAAAAAGGAAGCCCCCCCAAAGAAAAAGTGTGGGTTTTTTTTCAATTTCACAGCGCATATAATTTTTTTCTGGTTTTGCTGCATATTTTATGCAAAAATTAGGTCTGCCATTGCAAAGTACAATTAGTGACGCAAAAAATAAGGGCTCATGTGGGTCTAAAGGTGTAAAAATGCAAGCGCTATGGCCTTTTAAGCACAAGGAGGAAAAGACAAAATGAAAATTTGCCCAGTCCAGAAAGGGTTAAGGGACCTGAATCACTACACCTCCCCAGTTCCCTCAGAATTTCTAAGAACTCACAATACCCCACGCTGCCATACCATAAGAGTTGCTGTGGATAACAGATAGATTGATAGATATTTTGTTTAGGGTGCGTTTACACGTACAGGATCTGCTGAAGATCCTGTTCGTGTTAATGCACCCTTAGGCCATGTTGCCACTAAGTATAACACCGGCCGGATCGCTGGTGTTACTGAAGATCATCCCAGACGGTACTGCAGTACTGGCCGGATGATCTTTACTTCAGCCGCACACTCCACTTTGTGAGCTGACAGGTTTTCTGCGGCCGCTATTCATTGAATAGTGGCTACAGAAAACTGACATGTCAGTTTCTCATGCGGCCGGATGGAATCCCGGCCGGAGCGTATACTATGTGTATACGCTCCGGCGGGGATTTCATTAATTTCAATAGAAAGTATGTGTTGTATAAATCACGGCCATTGTAAAAAACTGCAACAACGGACGTGATTTATGCAACATGTGCATTCTGTGAACATGGCCTTACAGTGTAAAACAGAAGCAGATTGAGTCAATGATGGGCAGATAATACAAGATGAGGTAAATACTTGGCAGTTGGCTCTGAAGTGCAATGCATGCTGGGAAATGTAGTTCCCATCTTGGCGCCATCTTGGATATAGACCAGCTTTTAGAAAAACAAGTGTGTCAGGAACGACAGGAGCTAGAAAGACGAGATATGGCTCAAAATACTCAAGGGGACTAAATGATCAAGCATGGTTTAAGAGCATTCATTTTTAGTTCTTTGGTGAATTACTACTTTCATAGATTGTCATACAAATTAATTTCTAATTTATATTTACCCCAAAAATTGTACCTACAAAACTAAAGAAAACATAAGAAGACTTAAATAGCTATTTGCAAATTAAAAAAAAAAGTTATTTAATTTAAAATATCTGTTTACTGACAGATGTGTTTGTTCAAGTAAAAAGTGTCCTTTTATCAACGGCAGATTGTATTAAGTGGGCGTGGCCTCGAGGCATTAGCACCACTTAGCCCCACCCACAACATCACAGTTGGTCCCGCCCTCTTGATGCCCATTGGTTGGTCGACGTAAAGGGGGTGGGGTCTAGACCTTTCGGCCATTATGTTGCAATGGTCGGTGAGGGGGCGGGGGCCAACTGTGGTGTTGTGGGCGGGGCTAAGTGGCGCTTATGCCGCAAGGCCCCGCCCACTTAACACAATCTGCAGTTGATAAAAGATAACTTTTTACTTGAACAAGCACCATGACATAAGATATAAAATAAGGTATGAAAACCTCTAAATTTACCCTTTACACCTGTGAAGAGATGTCAGAATGCACAAAGGAGGTGACAGTGTCACTTTAAGTAACTGTAATCCTGTGTGGTCAATGCTTTACTCTTTGTTTCACTTATTCATTATCAATCTGCCATTATATATTCTATAAACTGTTACTGTGTTTTACCAAAAGTTTAAAGCAGCATGTGGTACATTTGAAAATGTGGTATAAATACACATTAATGAACCCTTTTACATTTTTTATTTCACAATGAAATTACAATAGTAACTTAAAAGGGTACTCTAGTGATCCCATAAAAAATAAAACTCACAAAAAGCATATAGGTGCACTCATGGACGCCCCCCCCCCCCCCCCACACACACCCACCCACCCACACTCACACACCGATTGTTTGACACCTTTCCCACTTGTCTACAATGCTCCTAGCTCCAGATTTAATCATTTACAAATTATTCCAGTTGTACACTATTGCACCCATCCGGGAAACTACATCTCCCAGCATGCACTGCACCTGAGAACCAACTGTCGTTTACCCACCCCTGTCTTGTAGTATCTGCCCACCACAGGTTGTATCTACATCCTGTTTACACGGTAAATCTAGTGGGGGAGATTTATCAAATGGATGTAAAATAGAACTGTCTCAGTTGCCCATAGCAACCAATCATATTCCACTTTTCATTCTTCAGAGATTCCTTGGAAAATCAAAAGTGGAATCTGGTTGCTAGGGGCAACTGAACCAATGCTACTTTACACCAGTTTGATAAATCTGCCCCAGTATCTCTATCTATCTATCTATCTATCTATCTATCTATCTATCTATCTATCTATCCATGGATCTATCTATATATTTGTCCACATAGATAGATTAGAGAGAGGGATGGAAAAACAGTTTCTCCTTTTCCCAATACTACTCAGAAGAGGTTGTTGATTCTCCGCTCTTGGTCGGGTAATCACTGTGTGATGTCAGTGGTGGGCTGGGTTACAGATGAGGTGTAACAGCTTGCCTGGCAATCATGTGACCTCTGTCTCAGAAGGGGAGGACAGAGAAGTGAAGACAGAGTGGTGCAGTGAGAATTTTCAGCAGCTTTAGGCCACATTCACACACCCGTTGTGCAGTCCGTGGCCGCGGACCGCACTACAGTATGTGTATCCGTAGTGCTCCGTTCTTCACGGAGCACTACGTTCACACATTATTACCCCAGCGATTCACATTACAACATGTCCGTTTTTTTTGCGTCACGGATCGCAGCCCCGTATACACGTACGGATGTGTGAACGGGGCCATAGGATAATTGCAATTGCGGACAGAACAACGGATGTGTGGATTAGCCCTTAGGGTGTGAGTCAGGATGTGCTGGAGACAATTGGACCAATTCATGTAATAGACACCTATTACACACAAGCATAGATTATAAGTGGGGAAGGGACAGGGTTAAATCTTTCTTATCTGGAGTTTCCCTTTAATGATTTCTTTGATAAACATTTTCCAATAATTTACTGACAATGCACTTTCACACATAAAATTACAAACATGTTAATAGAAACTTAGAAATGACCTACCATTCCATGATTTAGCCAGGGTGGTATAAAATTATCCAGCAGCTTTGGGTAGACCAGTTCCCTGTCATACATGTAGAGAACCCAGAACATTGTCACCACAAACTGAAACAAAACAAAGACATGAAAATTGGCATGACCCAAATATTGTTTCCAACATTACCAACAACAGCACATTGTTG
Source organism: Dendropsophus ebraccatus (assembly GCF_027789765.1). NCBI lineage: Eukaryota > Metazoa > Chordata > Amphibia > Anura > Hylidae > Dendropsophus > Dendropsophus ebraccatus. The sequence continues at coordinate 59,022,209 of NC_091459.1, forward strand.
CGTCTAATGCTGCGTTTACACAGACAGATTTATCTGACAGATTTTTTAAGCCAAAACCAGGGACAGACTATAAAAAGAGAACAGGCCATGAAGGAAAGATTGAGATTTCTCCTCTTTTCAAATCCATTCCTGGCTTTGGCTTACAAAAATGGTCAGATAAATCTCTCTGTGTAAAGGCACCATAATGATCCTCAAGAAGGGCTTGTTTACCCATCAACAATTTTCTTATTACTGTATGAAAAAACATAAGCAATATGCCTGTATTCCAATGAAATACTTCGATAGAATAAAAGCATATTCAGCATTATAAATGAAAGAGATACAGCCAGCACCACTGCGCTGATAGCTGACCATGCTGCCATGAAGGAGAGTTTAGATAGCCACTACTAGAGGTGCTCCCAAAACAAAGTAAGTAGTGTGAAGGCAGAATAAGATAAAGCATGGGGCACTCACCGAATCTGCATGCTTGGTTCACTTTATTCAAAACATCCAAAGGGAGGAAGGACAGATGGACTAGCGGGCGCACACTCCCGTGCACCAGTTTACAGAGTACGCAGCCGCTACTCCACCTGTCCTCCCTCCTTTTGGATGTTTTGAATAAAGTAAACCAAACCCGAAGATTCGGTGAGTGCCCCATGCTTTATCTTATTCTTCCATATTCAGCAGTATATTACATATAATATAATTAAAATTACATATAAGTATAATAGAATCCAACATGAAGGAGAAAACACTGGCAAGGCATACATCAAAGAAGGACTGATGCAAAGTCTCCTAGTTTCTGTCTAAAATCCGCAAAAAATCCATCCGTATTGGATTCATATTGCATTCGTATTTTTTGCAGATCCGCAAAAATGAAAAAGTGTACTTCATAACAATCTAGTCATTATTTGCGGATTGCAGATCAGTGTTTTTCACCTTTGCAAAAATATGGTCCCATAGAGTTCTAATGTTGTGTCTGTGCTGCAATTGCAGTTTGCACTGACCTGTGCTTGAAATACATTGACCCTATGTTCTATACACAAATATGGATCCGCTACTGTGGAAAGAATTGGGGATATGTGAATAGACCCTGAGACCTTACCTAAACATTCGCCTGAAAAGGGAAAGGACCATGCTCAAATTCAAAGCTGATGGGAGCAGATAAGATTGATGCAGAGTTATTTCAGTTCTGCATTAGCCAGATGAGCAACCCCTTTAAAGCGGACCCCTCCAGATACACTGTGTCTCCCACTGAGATTTCACACACCTCCAGGGACAATGCACCAGCCCTGGAAACATGTGTGATCACAGAGGTTTTAGACCAAAATGGCCTGTACTACCTGTCGAATAAACATTTAAGTTATTTTGATATTTTCATTATCTTTGCCTTGCCTCATTGCCGTGTGATTGTATTAATCCTGGTGTGGGTCCTGGAGGTTGAAGCATATCAGCAATGCATTATTATTTATTATTTATAGGCTTATCCATACTAGCTGTATATAATATAATATTGGGCCTTGTGGGTCACAAGAGTAGATATACATACTAATCTATACTGTACGTGAATGTGAGCTGACAGCTCACCTTGACTAATGTACTAGTACAGCTTAGTGGTCCATGTGACCATACATGAAGTAACTGTTACTTCTACGTCATTTATTACAATGTAGACTCCTAGGGGGTTATTGGGATATATGTACTGATCTACATGAATTGTATAGCTATCCGAACAGGAGGGCTACATATTATTACAGTATTGGAGGATCTATGTTTAATTCGCGTTTACAATACTACAATCGACGCTAAGTCATTATACAGTACTTATTCATCCTATCTCATTATGCTACATCTAATGTGCGCAGCGCATAATTCGCCTGAGATTAGTTTGTTAATTCTCAGTATACATTTACTCTGTAGTGAGTTATATTCGCCTGCCTCCTCCTGTTTATGTGATATAAGATATGCGATCACGCGTTACATCATCCAATTGATCGCTCAAAATTAGTTTGTGCCACCTGATCATTTCTACTTGTGTATTTGCTTAGTAGTTTATATAATTGTGTTATTACACGTCGTTTCATTTATCATCCTAATTGAAACATGTATATATTTTTTCCAGACTTGGCACTGTAGATCAAGCAATACTAGATAGCAATCATCTGATCTGATGTGGACAAGTGCTGGCGGGCAGGGACACTATATCACCCTGACGGCACATTGGGTCAACTTGATGGAGGCAGGGACAGAGTCTGACCCTGATTCCACTCATGTGCTTCCCACACCAAGGATTGCGGGGCCTATCTCGGTCGCGGTCTCTCATGATTTGTATACCTCTTTCTCCTCCTCTTCTTCCTCCTCCTCTCTATTACCCTCCATGAGCACGTCGCCTTCATTTGGTAGCGCTAGCTGCATCAGCAGTGCGGTGGGTAAGCGCCAACAGGCGGTATTGAAACTGCTGAGCTTAGGCGACAAGAGGCACACGGCCCAGGAGCTGTTGCAGGTCATCACGGCGCAGACCTATCTTTGGCTTGCGCCATGGAACCTGAAACCAGGCATGGTTGTGTGTGACAACGGGCGGAACCTGGTGGCAGCTCTGCAACTCGGCAGCCTCACACATGTACCATGCCTGGCCCAAGTGTTCAACCTAGTGGTGCAGTGGTTCCTTAAGACCTACCCCAATTTGGCTGACTTGCTAACCAAGGTGCTGCGCATCTGTGTGCATTTCCGCAAGTCAACCACAGATGCTGCCACCCTTAGGGCAGTGCAAAGGCACTTGCAACTGCTAGCTCACCGACTGTTGTGTGACGTGCCCACGCGGTGGAATTCCATCTTCCACATGGTAGCCAGAGTTTATCAGCAACTCAGAGCCATTGTGGAATGCCAGATGTCAACCTCGGTAAGAAGCGGTAGTCAGGTCAGTCAGCTTCCTCAAATCTACAATGAGGAGTGGACGTGGATGTCTATCTGTCAGGTACTGGACCCCTTTGAGGAGTCAACACAGATGGTCAGCGGCAATGCCGCCATCATCAGCCTCACCATCCCGCTGCTGTGTCTGCTTCAAACCTCCCTGCTCAGCCTGAAGTCTGAGACTTTGCCTTCGTCTCAGGAGACAGGGAAAGAACATCCGCCGCTAGATAGCCAGACCACCCTGACATCTGTTTCTCAGCACGAAGTAGAGGAGGAGGAAGAAGAGGAGGAAGAGGAGAAGACTGCTGCCATGACTGAAGAGGGTACCCATGCTTAATCCTTATCTGTTGAGCGTGTATAGCCTGAAGAGGAGGAATTGGTGGAGGAGGAGGAAATTGATAGTCAGCCTATTGAGGAGAGGGAATTCTTGTGTTTTGGGACCCTGGCACACATGGCAGACTTTATGTTAGGCTGTCTTTCAAGTGACCCTAGGGTTAAAAAAATTTTTGACAACACACATTACTGGGTGTTCACCCTCCTGGACCCTCGGTACAAAAAGAACTTTTCGGGGACAAACACACTTGCCGGATACGCAGCGAGACCTCTCGCTGCGTATTTGCAGCTAGACTCGCTGCGGATCCCGGCCCTACTGTTTCAACGTTAGACAAAATCGTAGCAGGGACCTGGCGGGGTGGGGAGGGCTGGGGGTTGCGTCCGGGGCTGCGGGGGGGCGGCCGGGGCTGTGGGGGGTGTTGTGTGATCAGGCGGCCGGGGCTGCGGGCGGGCACTGGAGCGAGCGTATACTGTACTTGATCCCAGCTCCGGCTTGCTGAAGACTCCGAAAACTGCCGAAGCAAGCCGGAGCCGGGATCAGGTAAAGTACATGCTCCGGCGGCCGGGGGGTTAACAGGACGGGCTGGGGACAAACTCGCAGCAGGGATGTACATCCCTGCTGCGATTTTGTCTAACATTGAAAAAATAGGGCCGGGATCCGCAGCGAGCCTCGCTGCAAATACGCAGCGAGAGGTCTCGCTGCGGATCCGGCAAGTGTGTTTGTCCCCTTCCTCTCTCATTCCTGCCGAGGAACGCAGTATGAGAGTGAATCAATATCAACAGGCCCTGGTGCAGAAGCTGAAAATTCACTACCCATCTGACATCACTAGCGCCAGAGGACATAGTTCTGTTGGCCAAAAAGCGGGGGGAGAGGAGGGGTGGAGCAGGCAGTTGTCAAGTGGCAGGAGAACACTCTCCAAGGCCTTTGACAGTTTTATGGCACCCCAGCAGGACTATGTCAACCGTCCCCAGTCTAGACAGAGTAGGGGGGAGGCCTTCAGAAAGATGGTGAGGGAGTACCTTGCTGACCATACCAACGTCCTCTCCGGTTAACTCTGCTACATACAACTACTGGGTTGCAAAGCTGGATACATGGCCCGAACTGGCGCTTTATGTCTTGGAGGTGCTGGGCTGCCCTGCCGCTAGCATGTTGTCAGAGTGGGTCTTCAGTGCAGCTGGTGGCATCATCACTGTCAACTGACAGCACTGACAGGCTGACGTTTATAAAAATGAACAAAGCCTGGATTTCACCTGAGCTCAACTGTTCACCCGGGGAAAGCAGCTCAACATAAGGATTCTTGGTATATCCTCTCCTCCTCTTCCTCCTCCTCCTTCAATTCTCAGCCAACAGCCAATTCTTGTTCAGCCATGCTGTGTCTGGCATAATTTTTGGGAGGCATACCTGCTACCGCTTCTACCTTGGTCACTCTGTCATCACCGCCATGCTGTATCTGGCATAGTTTTTGAGAGGCTCACCTGCTACCGCTTCTACCTTGGTCACTCTGTCATCGCCGCCATGTTGTGTCTGGCATAATTTTTGGGCGGCTTACCTGCTACCGCTTCTACCTTGGTCACTCTGTCATTACCACCATGCTGTGGCTGGCCTAATTTTTGGGAGGCTCACTTGCTACCTCACTCACTTTTAATGGTTCTCTCTGTCCTCACTGCCATGCTGTGTCAGGCTAAATTTTGGGGTGGTTCATATGCTACCTCTGTTTTAATGTTTTACTGAGTTCTCATCGCCATGCTGTGTCAGGCTAAATTTTGGGGTGCTTCATATGCTAACTCTGTTTTAATGGTTTACTGTGTTCTCACCGCCATGCTGTGTCAGGCAAAGTTTTTGGGTGGTTCATATGCCTACCTCTGTTTTAACCAGGCTGTTGCCCATAATTTGGTGTAATGGTGCGATAAGGCAGCCTAAGAGGCATCCATGCATGATGCCCCTGCTGTTTCCTGTCCATTTCCGTCGTGTTTCCATCATTTTCTGAGGTTGACAGGTTTTCACACGACCTTCCCTCTGCCAACCTTGGGTCCCCTGCAAAAATGCTTAAGTTTCCCATTGACTTTAATGGGGTTCGTTACCCGAAACGAGCATACGAGTATCGAGAAATATTTGTCTTGAGTAACGAGCACCCGAGCATTTTAGTACTCGCTCATCACTATGATCTGTACTTTTTATCGGTACCTTCCTTGTGTATATGCGACTTTTTGATCACTTTTTTTTTAAAATGTAGCGCTTTGGCCATTTTTCGTACTTACACTGTTTACTGTGTATAACATGTAATAGTTTGAGCAATAGCAAGTATGTTTTTTAATTTATTTTTATTTATTTATAAAATGGGAGGGTAATTTGAGCTTTTATTATGGGAAATGTTTATTTATTAACCCCTTAAATACTGAACCAATTTTCACTTTTGCGCTTTGGTTTTTTCCTCCTTGTGTTTAAAAAGGCCATAGCGCTTGTATTTTTTCCCCTACAGACCAACATGAGCCCTTATTTATTGCAACTACAGACTTAATTTTTCCATAAAATATGCTGCAAAACTGGAAAAAGATTGAAAAAATTGAAAAATAAAAGGCACAAGTTTTTTCATTTCTGGGGGCTCTGTGTTTATGACGTTCACCATATGGTAAAACTCGCATGTTATCAATGTTCCTCAAGTCAGTACAGCAATGTGCAATTTGTAAAACCTTTATTTGATGGCTTTTAAAAACTTAAAACCTTTATTGAAAAGAAAAATGCTCTATTACCATGCTTATAACACATATATGTTTTGGTTTATGAGGCTATGTGAGGTGTCATTTTTTTGCGCCATGATCTGTACTTTCTATTGGAACCTTGCTTGTGTATATGTGACTTTTTGATCACTTTTAATTACAATTTTTCTGGATTTGATGTGACTAAAAATCAGCAATTTTGCAGTTTGGCATATTTTTGCGCTTACACCGTTTACTACGTGACATCAGGAATGTGACAGTTTGATATTTTGGGTGATTTTGCATGCGGTAACACCAAACATGTTTTTTTATTTATAAAATGGGAAAAGGGGGTAACTGATCTCTCATAGTATTAAATATATTATATACAGTGGTACTTTGGTTTAAAAGTAACTTGGTTTAAGAGCATTTTGGTTTAAGAGCTCACAGTTTTTCAAAATTGTGACTTGGTTTAAGAGCATTGCTTTGGTTTAAGAGCTCCCTGAACTGGGTGGGAGCGCGAGTGGAGGAGGGGCATGGTCTGCATAGCGGGGTCTACAGCACTGTACTCTGACCCAGGAAGTCTCCATCACCTTCCAAACCATAGCAGATCCACTTCACGCTGGGGCTTGCATCAGGGGACAGGACTGTGGAGGTAATCTCTCCATAGCTGTAACCCCTCTCTTCCCGGACAGAGAGTGCTGCATGTATGTGCCCACATCTGCTCTGCTCATTCCTTCATGCTCCCTGCATTCTCTGTCTGCCTTTGTGTTTCCCATCCTCTCCATTACTGTACAGTAACTTATAGTATCACATATTCTGCTGTTTCTAAATGTTTGTTTAATTTGTTTTACATGTTATTCAGTATAATAAATATTTATTTTTAGGGTGTGGAACAAATTGTCTGTATTTCAGCGATTTCTTATGGGAAAGTTTGCTTTGGTTTAAGAGTGGATTTATAAGGGCTGCTGTAGCCCATATCAATCGATCAGCGAGCTGGGATCAGTATCAGAAAAACAAGTCCCGACCTTCTAGGTAACGATGATCGGGCTTCCCCGAAGTGTGATCAGCGCCAGCTGCTCATAACAGTCAGGAGTGACAGGATACAGAGGGACTGGTATGGCCATATGACATGTGTCGTTTAGAGTTTAAAACATTTTTTTTTACAGTAATTTGCAGCCCTCCTAGAGGACTCCTATGAGCAATACACTGATTGCACATAGGGATCAACGCAGTGTACTGCATTGATCAATGTTTTCTGAGTTTGATTGCTTCAGACTCCTGAAGGGACCCTGAAGCTATTGCCGCCCTGGTAAGAACATCAGAGCATCGCTAAAGCCCCAGTCAGTAAGTATGATGGCTCTTTAATGACTTTTAGATGCTGCTTTCAGTTTTGACAGTGGAATTTAAATGGTTAATTAGCCGGCATAAACAATTGCTTTAAGGTGGCTAATATTCACAATCCCAGGCTGCTAATAGCAGCCAGGAGTGTCACGGTGCAGAGGCGGCTTGCTTTGTGAGCCCTCTCTGTACCCCCATAACAGCACTATGAGGTTGCTGGACATCAAAATGTGTTATGGGATAATATTAGTCTTTGCTGCACTATATAAAAAAAAAATTCTCTTTAAAGAAAAAAAAGCTAGGATGTATCGGTATAATTATTAATCTCATGTCCATTTTGAGGCACTGAAATACAGGAAAGCCCTTCTGCATTCCCTTGACATAAGCATATTACATTTCTTTAGTGTTAAATATGCAGCTCACACACAGATGTAATACAACTGTGTGAAAAAAGCTGCAGGAGGCTTGGGTTGTGCTGATACTTGAGGTGTAACTTGCTCCACAAATGTTTATGGTAATGATCTAGAAAATTACATGAATACAAAAATATACCGATATGTTCATAACCACTGGCACAAAACATATTCGGTAGATATTTGGAGAAAGTCATCCAGTTTTCGGCTTCATTTAATAATGACATTAACAATATTTCAGTACCTGGGTACTTTAACCCCTTAGTGACCAAGCTAGTCTCTTACTTTTTTCATTGTTGCCTTTCAAGAGTCATACTGTTGTTTTATTTTGGGCAATGTAGGTATGTGAGGACTGGTTTGTGGGAAGATTTATATTTTTATTGATACCAAGTTTTACATATATGCGACTTTTTTAGTTCTTTTATGCCTTTTTTCTGAGGTACATTGACATTATACAACAAGTCTGGTGTTGTTTTCTTAAATATTTTTTATAGTGTGCACCATGCTGTATAAATAATGGTATACTTTCATAACTTGGGTTGTTATAGACATGGCGATACCAAACAAAAATATAGTTTTTGTTTAGTTTTTTTCATTTTTAAATGATGTTTAAGTTTACTTTTTTTCACTTTTACACATCTGCCAATCACTGTTACAATACACTGCACTACCACTGTAGTGCACTACAGTATGTTGTATATATACTGCGGGCATGTCAGTTCCGGAAGCCTTTAGAAGGTCCCAGAACCTCCTTGGTTATTGCCGAGAAGGCAGACCTCACCGCTTGACTTCCAATGGATAAGTATAACCACATCCCATCACCAAACCCGTTACATGCTGCGGTCATGATTTGACTGCAGCATATAATGGGTTAAACTAACTGCAGTAAAGTAAAAAAGCGTATTGGTCAAAATAAGGCTTATTAGTAAGCGCCATAAAAAGGAGTATTGGCATTCACCAAATGGTTAATTCAGTTCCGAATACACAAAACATAAATCATTTCATGAAAGGTAAACGAAGATCGGTGAAATCCACCAGATGTATTGGAGAAAAAATCAGTTCAATTTGTAGTCTAAAGCTATAGCATAATTATTTGCATAAAAAATAAGGATACTTTTTCCATCGGCACAAAAATGTACCTGCTACCCTAGCATAAATCTCCTTATTTGGAGGGCATGAATGTGGTTTATTAGCAAAGCTATCACCACTTGAAAGATTATTTTTTACATCCGTTATATTATTATTATTATTTATTATTATTTATTTATAAAAACAACAGATAGGGGTAACAAGCAGGAACAATACAAGATCAGAACACATTACATGAAGGCAAAAGAAATAAGGGAAGAGAACCCTGCCCCCAAGGGCTTACAATCTATAAAATTATATCATGATCTCATTATAAAATACATATTAAGGCCATGTTCTCACATGGCAAAACAGCAGGCATTCTGTGACATGCCATGTCACAGAACGTACACAATGCAAACTACGACCTCAAGCCGTACTTTACATTGTCTGCAAATTGTCACTGCACTGTTCAATGAATAGCGGCTGCATGGAATCTCAGCTGTCCTGTATACAATGTGTTAATGCGATTGGTCGCTGTAATTAAACAAGGACCTTTCTTGCAAACCACAGCCGTTGTTTAACCCCTTCAGAACCAGGCTAATTTTCTCTTTTGTGCTGTATTTTTTTCCTCCTTGCGTTTAACCCCTTGCCGCAAAATGATATTCCCAGTACGTTATGTAAAGCAGGTAGTTCGTCATGCTGTCCTTGCCTCCTTCCACTGTCCCTAGCGGCGATCAAGTAGTAGGAGGAGGCTGTGTCACACTGCCTCCTCCTTCTGCTTCCCTTGCCCGGAAGGGAGCCGCGCTCCCCCCGGGCAGTTAACCCCATAGGCGCCGTGGGACCGCAGCGTCTATGGGGAATCCGGAGGGAGACCTGCTCCCTCTGCAAGGGCAAGGGTTCTGTGACATGGTATAATGGCTAAAAAAAATGAAATAAAAAAGGCCCCAAAATTCACCAGGTCTCTGTCATGTCTAAGGCCTGTGGTTGAATCAGGTGACGCACTGTGGCCACATATGGGGGATTTCTAGAAACATTGGAATAAGTGGAATAAAGATTGAGTTCCATTTCTCAGATGGTATTTGCTGTGTTAGAGGAAAATAATTGATTAAAATGGAATATCTGCCAAAAGAATGAAAATTTTAAATTTCCCCTTTAACTTGCCTAAAGGGGTAATCCAGCGCTACAAAAACATGGCCACTTTCTTCCAGAGACAGCACCACTCTTGTCTCCAGCTTGGGCGGGGTTTTGCTGCTCAGTTCTATTGAAGTGAGAGGAGCTTAATTGCAAACCGCACCTGACCTAAAGACAAGAGTGGTGTTGTCTCTGAAAGAAAGTGGCCATGTTTTTGTAGCACTGGATAACCCCTTTAAATTTCTACCAAACACCTAAAGGGTTAATAAACTTATGAAATGCTACTTTGAATATTTTGAGGGGTGCAGTTTCTACAGTGCAGAGATTTATGGGGGTAACTAACATACAGGCCCCAAAAATCTACTTCAGAAATAAACTGGTCCCTAATAAAACCAGAATTAGAAATTTTCCTGAAAATTTGAAAAATCTCTGCAAAATTTCAACGCCCTCTAACATCCTAACAAGTAAAAGGACATTCACCAAATGACATCACCATAAAGCAGACATGTTGTAGATGTTGCAGTAATGATTAGTTTATGTGGCATGACTATTTTTCTTAGAACAAAAGAATTTTGAATATAAAGAAATTTTTGCGCAAATGCTCGGTTTTGTTGTTTTTTACAAAAAACTACTGAATGTATCAACCAAAGTATACCACGAACATAAAGAGGAATATGTCACGAAAAAACTCTCAGAATTACAGTGATAATTAAAAGCATCGCAGAATTATTACTACATAAAAAGAGACAGGTCACATTTGAAAAATAGGCCCTAGGCATTAAGGCCAAAACAGGCTGCCGAGGCAAAGGGTTAAAAGTCCATACCCCTTCTTTTTTTTACCTACAGTCCCACATGAGCCCTAATTTTTTGCAGCACTCGATGTACTCTGTAATGACAGACTTAATTGTTCCATAATATGTGTTGCAAAACCAGGAAAAAAATATTTCCATTGTGAAAATGAAAATAAAACGCTTTTTTTATGGGTGGGGGGGTTGTGTTTACACCATTTGCCATACGATAAAACTGACATCTATGTTCCTCAAGTCAAAACGTTTTTAACGATTATTTCTTTTGATGGCTTTTAAAAAATTTAAACCTTTTTAAAAAAATGTTCCTTTAAAATTGCTTTATTACGATTCTTATAATGCTTTTTTTGTTGGTCTATGGAGCTGTGTCAGGTGTCACTTTTTGCATCATGATCTGTACTTTCTATCGGTACCTTGTTTGCATATACTATATGTGTCTTTTTGATAACTTTTTATTAAAAAATTTTCTGGATTTGATGTGACAAAAAAAATCTGCAATTTTGCACTTTGGCAGGTTTTTACGCTTACGCTATTTACTGTACAAGATCAGAAATGTGATAATTTAATTGCATAAAAAGGGAAAAGGGGGTGGTTTATATTTTTACTAGGGGAGGGGATTTTTATTAATGAAAAAACTTTTTTTCAATTTTTTTTACACAGTAATTAGACGTCCCCCTGGGGGACGTCTAATACAAATGCACTTATCTCCTATAAAGATCAGTGCAGTATACATTATACAGCACTTATCCATTAGATCATTGCTGTGTTACTCTGGGCTGTTGCAACCCAGATCTAGATACAAGGTCCCATTTTAGACCCTGGTCTAATTTTTGACCATCTAAAAATGCCCATCTTAACCCCTTAGTGAATGGCCTATTTTGGGCCTTAATGACCAAGCCATTTTCATACTTTTTTCATTGCCTTCCAAGAGTCGCAGTGTTTTTATTTTTGCCCACATCGCCATATGAGGTCTTGTTTTTTTAAGGGACATGTTATATTTTTTAATGCCGCCATTTTCAAATTCATAAAAACATAGTGAATAATTTTTGTTAACCCTTTTTTACAGGGATAATAGAAAAAATTTCATTTATTTTTAAACTTTTTTAATATTAAACTTACGCTATCCAGTGTGCAGTAAAAATAACATGATACATGTATTCTCTGGGTCACTATGATTACATCGATACCTAATTTGTATATCTATATATATTTTTTTTCCTTTTACCACTTTGGCACAACTATCTGGAACTATCTTCCTAAAAAAAATTGTCGTCACATTGCAAGATCCATAGCGTTCTTATCTTTTGCGTAACGGAGCTGGTTTTGGGCTACTTTTTTGTGGGAAGATGTGTAGTTTTTATTAAAAACAAGTTTTACATATATATGACTTTTAGATTTCTTTTATCATGTTTTTCTTAGGCAGATTGACAAAATAAAGCAATTCTGGTGCTGTTTTATTTTTGCTCTCAAAGGGCCAGTAGCAAAGTTGCTCTTAAAGGGACACTATCAAAGGCGATCTTAAAGGTCCGGGCCAAATTTGCTCTTATAGGGCCAGTGCCAAAGTCACTCTTAAAGGGACAGCACCAAAGTTGCTCTTAAAGGGGTGGTACCTAAGTCGCTTTTAAAGGGACAGAATTAAGCTGCTCTTAAAGGGACAGTACATAAGTCCCTCTTAAAAAGTTGGTACCATATTCTCCAGCTGCCCATTCCCACTGACCCTGCTCTCTGTCTGTTAAATCTTTTTCCTAAAAATGTTGGGAAAAAACCTGCTAAGTTACTTTTGCTGATCCTTACTGTGGCCAAATCCTTGAGGCAGACTTCTCCCCCTTTACAGAATCATCTCCTCGCTAGAATCAGGGAATTGAGGACCCTGGAACGATTAACTGCACCCCTTAATAACAAGATAGCTTTGTTTGAAACGATATGGTCGCCATGGGACGCCCGTTATGGTCAAAATGCCTCAGTAGTCTAAACCCCCCAGGACACTCATCTGGTGCTTACCCACTCCCCCATCTCCTTCCCTCCCTACGTATTTTATCTTGTTTGTCTACCCCTGTCGGTGTGTGGATGTTGAGTGTTGCGTCTGGTCCTAATCACCTTGGATACTTCTTTTGCTCTGTTGGGCCCTTGGCTCCCATTTTGTATTATTTATGGCTCTGTTATTTCCATTGATTTCACTGCCTCTGATATCCTGTGCTGTGGACCCCTTTCTTTTATACTGTTAGCCTAATTCAGTTTTCATCTGTAGGACGACGGTGGCACATTTCTGTTGTTGTTACTATATGCAAAAACTTGAATTAAAAATTTACAATAAAAAAAAAAAAAAAAGGTTGTTACCATAGTCGCTCCTAAAGGGACTGTACCAAAGTCGCTCTCAAAGAGACGGTACCAAAGATGCTTTTATATGGACAGTACCGAAGTTGCTCTTAGGGCCCTATTCCACCGGACGATTATCGTTCAGATTATCGTTAAATCGTTCGAATCTAAACGATAATCGTTCGGTTGAAATGCAGTTAACGATTAACGACCAAACGAGAAATCGTTGATCGCTTTATAAGACCTGGACCTATTTTTATCATTGCTCGTTCGCAAAACGTTCGCAAATCGTTCGCATTGAATAAGACATTGTTCGCAATTACGATCATAAGTAATGATTATCGTTCCATGAAAATGAGCGAACATTTTCAGGTCTTTCGCAATAGCGGTCGTTTGAGATCGTTAATCGTTAACGATTATGCAAACGATAATCGTCTGTTGGATTAGGGCCCTTAAACGGTTAAAGTTTCTCTTAAAGGAAATTCACTGTTAAAGGAGTGCTAAGTTCAAACTGCGTTTCGAAACTCTCGGCAGTGAGAGGTGTGCTAAGTAATTTCACATAGGAAATAATGGGCCAGCAGAAACAGTCATACAGCAAAGCACTTACAGCCAATCACAGCACATATGCAAATAGCTGAAATGTAGAAGCCAAAAGAAACTAGCAGGTTTGTCAGTCAATGCCTGACAAAATTCATGCAGTCAGATGTCCACTTTTGGCCAATAAAAGATGTATAATTTGGAAGGTCCTTAACCCTTAGAGGAACCGGGCAATTTAAATTTTAGCGTTTTCGTTTTTTCCTCCTTGTGCTTAAAATACCATAGCACTTGCATTTTTCCACCTAGAGACCCACATGATCCCTTATTTTTTGCGCCACTAATTGTAGTTTGCAATGACAGGCTGAATTTTTTCATAAAGTACACTGCGAAACCAGAAAAAAATTCAAAGTGTGGTGAAATTGAAAAAAAAAAAAAGTATTTCTTTTTATTTGTTTTTTTTTTCGTTTTTACCCCGTTCGCCATGGGGTAAAACTGACTTGTTATATATGCGGTCAGGTGTAATTTTTTGCACCAGGATGTGTTCTTTCTATCAGTACCTTGATTGCACATATGCGAGTTTTTGATCGCTTTTTACTACAATTTTTCTGGATTTGATGCGACCAAAAATGTGCAATTTTGCACTTTGGGATTTTTTTGCGTGATTTTTTTTTGTGAATTGATCAAGCCATACTGCCCCATGTACCATCGTGCAGGTATCTGATACACATGGGTCCCTACACTAAGTCCACACCGTGCCAGTGAGTGGCTACCAAACCCGCAGGCGTGCACAGTCAGGGAACGGGGGCCATGGGACGGCCCTGCGACCCCCATGCCACAGGACCAGACCCAAAAACACCACACCAGAACCCGGCCAGCACCGCCGGCGGAGAAGGTCGCCCCCAAACAGCACAAGTCTGGATGAGGTATTGCGCTCACCATAGCTTCTGCAAACAGAATGGGAAAAGACAGGAGGGATTAAAACCATGTGCACTCAGGTGTCTCCTGCTAATTGCGGTCATGTGGGTCTCACCAGGAGGAGTGCAAAACATGGAGAAAAGAGAGAAACAAAATACGGTTCAGGGAAGAAAAAGAGCGCTGCACCTCACACCTATGGCTGATACTAGTGCCCCTAGGCTAAATAAAAAACATATCAGAATTTTGTGTATGAATTGATCAAGCCATACTGCCCCATGTACCATTGTGCAGGTATCTGATACACATGGGTCCCTACACTAAGTCCACACCGTGCCAGTCAGTGGCTACCAACCCCGCAGGCGTGCACAGTCAGGGAACGGGGGCCATGGGACGGCCCTGCGACCCCCATGCCACAGGACCAGACCCAAAAACACCACACCAGAACCCGGCCAGCACCGCCGGCGGAGAAGGTCGCCCCCAAACAGCACAAGTCTGGATGAGGTATTGCGCTCACCATAGCTGCTCCAGACAGAATGGGAAAAGACAGGAGGGATTAAAACCATGTGCACTCAGGTGTCTCCTGCTAATTGCGGTCATGTGGGTCTCACCAGGAGGAGTGCAAAACACGGAGAAAAGAGAGAAACAAAATGCGGTTCAGGGAAGAAAAAGAGTGCTGCACCTCACACCTATGGCTGATACTAGTGCCCCTAGGCTAAATAAAAAACACATCAGAGTGGCACGGTGTGGACTTAGTGTAGGGACCCATGTGTATCAGATACCTGCACGATGGTACATGGGGCAGTATGGCTTGATCAATTCATAGACAAAATTCTGATGTGTTTTTTATTTAGCCTAGGGGCACTAGTATCAGCCATAGGTGTGAGGTGCAGCGCTCTTTTTCTTCCCTGAACCGTGACGTGTTATATATGTTCCTCAAGTTGTTACGATTACGACAATATGTAACATGTATAACTTTCATTGTATCTGATGACTGGTAAAAAATTCAAACCATTGTTAACAAAAATATGTTCCTTAACCCCTTTGTGCTGCAGCTAGTTTGGGCCTTAACCCCTTAGCGACCCATGACGTATCTGATACGTCATGGTGCCGCGGGGGGTGTTCAGAGCGGGGTCCCGCCGGGACCCCGCTCTGAACGGCGCTGATCCCGGCTGACATGTGCAGCCGGGCAGTGCCTCTGTTAGCCGGCGCGGGTCCCGTTGCCGCGCCGGCTAATTAAGCACTTCAATGCAGCTGTCAAACCTGACAGCTGCATTGAAGTGCTTTATGCACACTATCCCTGGTGTCTAGTGGGTCGGGTCTCCCCCCCACGATGCGATCGCGGGGGGGAGATCCGTTCTTCTGCCCGTGCCGGGCCTCAGCGTCGGAATGACGCTGATCCCGGCTCGGCAATAGATTACTATGGCCTGCAGCAGGCCATAGTAATCTATGACCGATCTCATGGATCTTTGCTGTGTATATACACAGCATTGATCTCTATGAGAGATCAGTGCTGTCTATATACAAGTCCCCCAGGGGGGCTTCTAGTCCATGTAAAAAAAAAAGTAAAGTGTTTTTATTAATAAAAAATCCCCTTCCCTAATAAAAGTCCAAATCACCCCCCTTTTCCCATTTTATAAATATAAATTAATAAATAAACAAATAAATAAACATATTTAGTATCGCCGCACACGTAATCGCCCAAACTATTAATCACATTCCTGATCTCGCACGGTAAACGGCGTCAGCGCAAAAAAATTCCAAAGTGCAAAATTGCGCATTTTTGGTCGCATCAAATCCAGAAAAAATGTAATAAAAAGTGATCAAAAAGTCATATATGCGCAATCAAGGTACCGATAGAAAGACATCATGGCGCAAAAAATGACACCTGACACAGCCCCATAGACCAAAGGATAAAAGCGCTATAAGCCTGGGAATGGAGCGATTTTAAGGAACGTATATTTGTTAACAACGGTTTGAATTTTTTACAGGTCATCCGATACAATATAAGTTATACATGTTATATATCATAGTAATCGTAACGACTTGAGGAACATGCATAACAAGTCAGTTTTACCATGGGACGAACGGCGTAAATGCAAAACTCCCCGAAATCAAAACAAATTAGTTTTTTTTTCAATTTGACAGCGCAAATGATTTTTTTCCGGTTTCGCAGCATATGTTATGGAAAAATAATGCCTGTCATTACAAAGTACAATTGGTTTCGCAAAAAATAAGTGCTCATATACGTCTCTAGGTGAAAAAATGCAAGCGCTGTTGACTTTTAAACTTAAAATGGAATAAGCAAAAGCGCAAAAACGAAAATTGGCTTTGACCTTAAGGGGTTAATGACCAGGCTAATTTTTCAAAATCTGACCTGTCTCACTTTATGTTCTTATAGCTCAGTGATGCTTTAACGTATGCTAGCGATTCTGAGATTGTTTTTTCGTCACATATGGCACTTTATGTTAGTGGCAAAATTTGGTCACTACTTTTGTGTGTTTTTTGTGAAAAACATCAAAATATCATAAAAAATAAAAAAAATTTGCATTTTATGAACTTTGAAATTCTCTGCTTCTAAAAAAAGAAAGTCGTAGCACATAAATTAGTTACTAAGTCACATTACCAATATGTCTTCTTTATTCTGGCATAATTTGGTAAATATATTTTACTTTTTAAGGGTGTTATGGAGCTTAGAAATTCATCAGCAAATTATCACATTTTCGTGAAAGTTTCCAAAACTGATTTTTTTTTAGGGACCAGTTCTTTTTTTTAAATGGATTTAGAAGTCTGGTATCCTGAAAACCCCCATAAGTGACCCCATTTTGGAAACTACACACCTTAAAGAATTTATCTAGGGGTATAATGAGCATTTTAACCCTACAGGGGCTGGAGGAAAGTATTCACAATTAGGCAGTAAAAAAAATGGAAAATTAAAATTTTCCAATAATATATACGTTTAGATTAAAGTTTCTCATTTTCAAAAGGAAAATGAGAGAAAAAGCACCCCAAAATTTGTAACGCAGGTTCTCTTGAGTACAACGGTACCCCATATGTGGGCGTAAACCACTGTATGGGCACACAGCAGGGCTCAAAAGGAAGGGAGCGCCAATTAGCTTTTCAATGCAGATTTTGCTGAAGAAGTTTCTGAGCGCCAGGTGTGTTTGCAGTGCCCCTGTAGTGTCAGCAGAGAGAAAAAAAAACCATAAGTCACCCCATTTTGGAAAGTGCACCCCTCAAAGAATTCATCTTCGTGTGAAGTGAGCATTTTGACCCCACAGGTACTACAGGAAAGTATTCAAAAGAAGACAGTAAAAATGAAAAACTCGAATTCTTCCAATAATATGTTAGTTTAGTTTGAAATTTCTCAATTTCACGAGGAACAAGAGAAAAAAAGTACCCCAAAATTTGTAACGCAGGTTCTCCTGAGTACAATGGTACCCCATATGTGGGCGTAAACCACTGTATGGGCACACAGGAGGGCTCAGAAGGGAAGGAGCGTCAATTAGCTTTTTCAATGCAGATTTTGCTGCAGAAGTTTCCGAGCACCAGGTGCGTTTGCAGTGCCCCTGTAGTGCCATCAGAGTAAAATCTCGCCATAAGTCACACCATTTTGGAAAGTGCACCCCGCAAAGAATTCATTTTGGGGTGTGGTAAGCATTTTGACCCCATAGGTATTAGATGAAAGTATTCAAAATTAGACAGTAAAAATGAAAAACTCAATTTTTTCCAATATTATGTTCTTTTAGTTTGAAATTTCTCAATTTTATGAGGAACAAGAGAAAAAAAGTACCCCAAAATTTGTAACGCAGGTTCTCCTGAGTGAAGAGGTACCTCATATGTGGGCATAAACCACTGCATGGGCACACAGGAGGGCTCAGAAGGAAAGGAGCGCTAATTAGCTTTTTCAATGCAGATTTTGCTGAAGAAGTTTCTGAGCGCCAGGTCCGTTTGCAGCGCCCCTGTAGTGCCAGCAGAGTAAAATCTCCCAATAAGTCACTCCATTTTGGAAAGTACACCCCTCATTTTGGGGTGTGGTGACCATTTTTACCCCACAGGTATTAGAGGAAAGTATTCAAAATTGGCCAGTAACAATGAAAAACTCGAATTTTTCCAATAATATGTTGGTTTAGTTTAAATTTCTCAATTTAACGAGGAACAGGAGAGAAAACGTACCCCAAAATCTGTAACTCAGGTTCTCCTGAGTTAAACGGTACCTCATATGTGGGCATAAACCACTGTATGGGCACACAGCAGGGCTCAGAAGGGAAGGAGCGCCAATTTACTGGAGCAAAACCGCAGCTAGTAATGGTTATTAGAATAGCGCAGTTACTAAAATAAAATAAAAAAAAATGAGATTACAGGTAATGTGGGGTGGTTACGGGCAACCTGGGGTGGTTATGGGGAACCTGAGGTGGTTACAGGTAATCTGGGGTGGTTACGGACAACATGGGGTGGTCACGGGCAACCTGCTGTGGTTACGGCAACCTGGGGAGGTTACGGGCAACCTGCAGTGCTTACAGACAATCTGGGGTGGTTACGGGCAACGTGGGGTGGTTACGGGCAATGTGGGGTGGTTACGGATAAACTGAAGTGCTTATAGGTAATCTCGGGTGGGTACCTGTAATCTGGCATGGTTACCGCAATCTGGAGAGGGTCATTGGCAATTTGGGGTGGTCAGAGGCAACATGCAGTGGTCAGAGGTGACGTGGGGTGGTTACGGGCAACGTGGGCTGGTTACGGGCAACCTGCTGTGCTTACAGACAATCTGGGGTGGTTACGGGCAACGTGGGGTGGTTACGGGCAACCTGCAGTGTTTACAGACAATCTGGGGTGGATACGGGCAACGTGGGGTGGTTACGGATAAACTGAAGTTCTTATAGGCAATCTGGGGTGGATACCTGTAATCTGGCATGGGCACCGCAATCTGGAGGGGGTCATTGGCAATTTGGGGTGGTCAGAGGCATCGTGGCGTGGTCAGAGGCAACGTGCAGTGGTCAGAGGCAACGTGCGGTGGTCAGAGGCAACGTGCGGTGGTCAGAGGCAATGTGCGGTGGTCAGAGGCAACGTGCGGTGGTCAGAGGCAACGTGCGGTGGTCAGAGGCAACGTGCGGTGGTCAGAGACACTGTGGCGTGGTCAGAGGCAACGTGCGGTGGTTACGTGCAATCTGGGGGGTTACATGTAATCTGGCGTGATTACGGGAAACCTGGGGGGTTATGTGCAACCTGGAAGGGTTACAGACAATCTGGGATTGTTACTGCTAAACTGAAGTGCTTATAGGTAATCTGGGGTTGGTAAATGTAATTTGGGGTGGTTACGGGCAATGTGCAGTGGTTACGGGCAACGTGCGGTGGTTATGGGCAACGTGCAGTGGTTACGGGTAATTTGGGGGGGGTTAGGGGTAATTTGGGAGTAAACTGCAATTATTACTATAATAAAAAGTGTGTGTTTTATTTTTTTTGTATGTTTGTCACTTTTTGTACTTTATACATTCATTTTCACTGTATTGCTATGATTACTGTGATATTTTCTATCTCAGTAATCATAGTTCAGTGACAGAGACCAAAGTGGTCTCTGTGACTTTAAATTTTCCAGAGTTGGCTGGTTGTGAAGCGCATGCGCACTTTATAACCAGCCAGGACGTCGAGGAGGACGGAGCTCCAGGATCAGGTGAGTATATGGGGAAGAGGGGGGTGACTAGGGGACGGGGGTGACAGGGGGGGTGGGGGTCGACTTGGGGGGTGGGGGGACATCACTTTTTATCCCCTGTCACCAATCATTCATGGTGACAGGGGATAAAAAGTTCCGGCGGCACATGGTATAAGCGATCAGCGGTATATAGTATATACCGCTGATCGCTTGTACCGGGACCCCACAGGGGGGTCCCCGATGACTGCCCCATGCTCTCCGCTACCTCCGGTGGCGGAGAGCATGGGGCTTTCATTCATTTAAACTCCGGTAGCTGGGGGATGGGGTGGGGGCCGTCCCGGCCCCGCAGCCTTATTCTCTGCCATCGCCGTAAAAAGCTGATGGCAGCAGAATAAGGACCCTTAGTGACCGCCGTAAAAAGCCGTATCGGCGGTCACTAAGGGGTTAAAATCGCTCCATTCCCAGGCTTATAGCGCTTTTATCCTTTGGTCTATGGGGCTGTGTCAGGTGTAATTTTTTGCACCAGGATGTGTTCTTTCTATCAGTACCTTGATTGCGCATATGCGACTTTTTGATCGCTTTTTATTACAATTTTTCTGGATTTGATGCGACCAAAAAATGTGCAATTTTGCTCTTTGGGATTTTTTGCGCTTACGCCATTTACCGTGCGAGATCAGAAATGTGATTAATAGTTCGGGCGATTACGCACGCGGCGATACCAAACATGTTTATTTATTTATTTGTTTATTTTTATTTATAACATGGGAAAAGGGGGGTGATTCTGACTTTTATTAGGGGAGGGGGCTTTTTACTTATAATAACAATTTTGTTTGTACTTTTACACTTATACTAGAAGCCCTCCTAGTGCACTGATCTCTCACTGAGATCTGCGCTGCATAGATATGCAGCACAGATCCATGAGATAGGCACGTTGATTGCTTCGGCTGCTGCAGCCGGAGGCAATCGAGTGCCGAGCCGGGATCAGCGCCATAACGGCACTGACCCCGGAAGGGGTAGGATGTGTGGATCGCTCCTTCGGGACACCAGGGAACAGCTGCATTCGGTAATCGGATGCAGCTGTTAACTTTGACAGCTGCATCCAATTACTGTATTAGCAGGCACAGCGATCAGACCGTGCCCGCTAATACCCGCGGTGCCGGGCTACGAGCGCCACCCGGGACCGTGGCGGTTCAGGGCGCGGCTGCTGCGCGGCCCCGCTCTAAACGCGGGGAGGCGTCCCTGGACGTACGGGTATGTCCAGGGTCGCCTAAGGGTTAATGATTTTGTTTCACTGACATAAATACAGAGTTACATATGTTTGTCATGGCTGATCGTTCTCTCTATTCCACGGAGCGAAAATCGGCCGAATGGGGCCGATTCGGCCGATTATCGCTCCTGTGGAATAGGGCCATTAAAGTTGCGCTTAAAGCGATGTTTTAAAACCGCTTTTAAAGGGCCAGGGCCAAATTTGCTCTTAAAGGGATGGTTCCAAAGTAGCCCTTAAAGGGGCAGTAGATGTGTAAATGTAACCCCTGTATGGTGTGTGTAAAAAAAACATTGCAGAATTAGTTGGCATTATACTAATAAATATTATTATTACGCACCTTGCTCAGAAGCCCGCACATGGTTATGTTGTCATATTTTTATTTATTTGTAATTATTGTAATTATAAATTGTAGTTTTTGGATGTAATTATTTTCATAATTATTGTCATAATATGTAACAGTATTATGGCAGCATCAACATGACCCTCATAGTTTTCATAGATGTGTACACAGTCTAAAACCAGCCTTAACCCCTTCCCTCCCGGGCAAATTTTTCATTTTTGCATTTTCATTTTTTCCTTCTCATGTTTAAAAGGCCATAGCGGTTGCATTTTTTCACCTGCAGACCCACATGAGCCGTTACTTTTTGCACCACCAACTGTACTTTGCAAAGACAAACTTAATTTTTGCATAAAATATGCTGTGAAACAAAAGAAAATTATAAGTGCAGTGAAATTGAAAATAAAACACATTATTTTTAGTTTGGGGTGGTTTTGTGTTTATGCCGTTTATCTTATGGTACAACTGATTTGTTATCTATGTTTGTCAAGTTGGTATGATTAAAATGATAGGCAACTTTTATTATATTTGGCTGCTTTTAAAAAGGGGGTGGGGGGGGCAGGAGGATACAGCCACTAGACACCAGGGAGAGGGGCTATTGAGGACTTTTAAATGCAGCTGTCATGTTTGACAGCTGCCTTTGACTGTCGTTATTAGCGGGTGTGGGGTACGTCCTTCTGCGAAAAGGGGTTAAGAAGCAAGGTCAAAGAGGCCTTGTTTTTTCACATTAAAAGGAAGCAATTAGCAGGAAAATCGCTTGGGGGAAAATACAGCAAATATATATAAAAAATATATCTCTTCCCTCAGTCCCTGCCCGCTATGACCCGCAAACATACTTTTATAATCTCCCATGCTTCACTGAACTAGGCATTGGTCCAGTCCCTGTGGCTGAACTAGTCAAAGTCCTGGGCCTGTACATTGCTGTAACCACGCCTCCGTCTATATGACGCA
Organism: Dendropsophus ebraccatus; assembly: GCF_027789765.1. NCBI lineage: Eukaryota > Metazoa > Chordata > Amphibia > Anura > Hylidae > Dendropsophus > Dendropsophus ebraccatus. The sequence goes on from NC_091459.1 coordinate 59,044,860, forward strand.
AGCAAGATACTGCGCTGGGAATCACGCCCAGAGAGGCATAAGTACAGAGTTGTACAGACTAGTTCAATTTTTTTTAAAGCTTATAAGTAATTTTTCTACTGATGGGTTCCCTTTAATATTTTAAAGCGTAAATGTCATATTTTTTTTATTGCAGAAATCAGTAGTATAAGCGATTTTAAGAAACTCTGTAATAGGTTTCATCAGCCAAAAAAGCCTCCTTCTGTACTCAAGAAGCAATCTCCCAGCCTCCCCCCCCTGACTTCTTATCGGTGCATTATCAGGAAAACACGTCTTCATTACAGAGAAGCCAGTGAAGACGGGCTCTGCTCTCTCCATTGTAAGCCTATGAAGGGGGGAGGGGCTGAGGGAGATGAGGGAACAGGAAGAGGTGACATGAAGGTCAGCTGTTTGTAGACTCTCTGGGCACCTAAAACGCTAAATTAAGGTGTCAGAAAGGTCAGTGCTTATCTATGAACTTACTGAGAGAAGATTGCAGGGTGTTGTGCTGTGCAGGACTGCTCCGTGCTCAGTCACTCCTAACAGCCCCTCCCCTCTCCATAGCCACATAATGGAGACAAAAATCCTGCTTGTTCTGATGTAAGGGGGGAGGCTGGGAGATTGCTTTTTCAGTACAGAAGGAAACTCTTTTAGTACATAAAACCTATTACAGAGTTTCTTAAAATCGCTTGTACTGTTGATATTTAATGTTTTCAGAAAAATGACCCTGAAATGACAGTTACGCTTTAAGGCTAGGTTCACACTATGTAACTGTGCGGCTGTATTTTTTATGCGGCTGTAAATGTGCGGATGAAACTACGGCCGTGGGAAAAAATAGACATGCGGCTCAAAACATACGGTCATTTACTTGGAAATCTGGTTCAACTAAAAATAACAAATAAAATCTTAAGAAAGTGATGCAAACACCTCTGGATGCATCTGGGAAAGCAGGGAACACAGTTTACATGAATTGCTATTACCGGGGTTTGCGATCCTCTGCACTAATGCCGATGTCTCTCATGGTTAATCTATTAAAATAATAAAACACATTTTCGTTGTAATAAAGTGCCTTTCGTTGTTCAATAATTAAATTTAAACTAATCCATCATTTTGCAATTAAATATACTGTTAAAATAAATAGATATATAAATAAATGTATATTTATATATATATTTATTTTTTGACAGTATATTTAATTGCACAATGATGGATTCGTTAGAATTAAATTATTGACCAACGAAACTGAATTTATTTCATCGAAAATGTGTTTTATTAATTAAATATTAATTAGTACAGGAAGCTCCATAAGCCGTTAATTCATATTGCCGGCAAAAGAGCATTCTGTACTAATCATCACTTTACTTTAATGAAAACATCAAATGTTTCTTCTAATTATGTTATCACAATAGCATTATTAGAAGAAACATTTAGAATTATATGTGCGCTCAGCTGATTGGCTGATCGGCTCAGCGCACATATAATGAGCCGGTCCGCAGCACAGTGACTTCATTGTGCTGCGGACCAGCGAAGAGGACACATCGGGGTGAGTATAGAGCTCTCCCCACCCCCTCCCCAGCACTGCACCCCTCCCAGCAAGGAAGGGGGGGGTCAGTTAACCCCTTCCTTGCTGGGATGGGTGCAGTCTGACATCAGTCTGGCCCCCAAGGGGTTAAGGGGGATGCAATACATCCTCCCTTAACCCCTTGGGGACCAGACTGTAAGCAGCAATCTGTAAAGATGCTGCATACTGTAAGGTGCACAACACCGCTGTTTGTGTGTTTTTTGTGTGTTTCTCCCTTTTTGTTTTTCAGATATCGGTATCCTGTGGATTACGTCGGATTCCGTGGACTACGTCGATGACCAGCGTTTTTTTAATGTTTTTTTTTTATAAAATGGTCAATGAGGGGTGTGGGGGTGTTTTTATTTGAATAAAATTTTTTTTTAACTTGTGTCTTGTCTTTATTTCTTTACTTTATAGACTTAGTAGTGGAAGCCGTCTAATAGACGGAATCCATTACTAAGTTGGGGCCTAGTGTTAGCCGGTATAAAATGGCTAACACTAACCCCCTATTATTACCCCAGTACCCAATGCCACCAGGGGTACTGGGAAGATCCGGGTGCCAGTGGTCCCGGAGCGTCAAAATTGGCGCTCCTGGACCGGGTGGCAGCAGGCTGGTAAGATTTAGGCTGGGGAGGGCCTAAACCAATGGCTCTTCCCACCCTGGTGTTACCAGGCTGCTGTCGTTTGGTTTTTAACCCGGCTGGTTATAAAAATAGGGGGGACCCTATGCGGTTTTTTTTTTTTAAATAAATAAATAAATAATTAAAAAAAAAACATTGACCATTTTATTAAAAAAAAACATTAAAAAAACGCTGGTCATCGGCGCAGTCCACGGAATCCGACGTAATCCACAGGATACCGATATCTGAAAAACAAAAAGGGAGAAACACACAAAAAACACACAAACAGGAGCACAACACCCATCATTGTGAGCGGTGTTGTGCACCTTACAGTATGCAGCATCTTTACAGATCGCTGCTTACAGTCTGGGCCCCAAGGGGTTAAGGGAGGATGTATTGCATCCCCCTTAACCCCTTGGGGGCCAGACTGATGTCAGACTGCACCCATCCCAGCAAGGAAGGGGTTAACTGACCCCCTCTTCCTTGCTGGGAGGGGTGCAGTGCTGGGGAGGGGGTGGGGAGAGCTCTATACTCACCCCGATGTGTCCTCTTCGCTGGTCCGCAGCACAATGAAGTCACTGTTCTGCGGACCGGCTCTTTATATGTGCGCTCAGCCGATCAGCCAATCAGCTGAGCGCACATATAATTCTAAATGTTTCTTCTAATAATGCTATTGTGATAACATAATTAGAAGAAACATTTGATGTTTTCATTAAAGTAAAGTGATGATTAGTACAGAAAGCTCTATTGCCGGCATATGAATTAACGGCTTATGGAGCTTCCTGTACTAATTAATATTTAATTAATAAAACACATTTTCGATGAAATAAATTCAGTTTCGTTGGTCAATAATTTAATTCTAACGAATCCATCATTGTGCAATTAAATATACTGTCAAAAAATAAATATATATATAAATATACATTTATTTATATATCTATTTATTTTAACAGTATATTTAATTGCCAAATGATGGATTCGTTAGAATTAAATTATTGACCAACGAAAGGGACTTTATTACAAAGAAAATGTGTTTTATTAATTTAATATATTAACTATTAGAGGCATCGGCATTCGGCATCATTGCCGGCTATTTTTGAAGTACTCCGTACGGACCGCCTGTCAATCCTCGGCCGCATGTCCAGCCGCAAACAATGGTCTTGTTCATTTTTTACGATCGGGCCGTAGATTCATACATAGTGTGCACTGTGCAGCCGTATATCCTATACTTTCCAGCGTACGCATGAACCACCAAAAATACCGCCGCACAATTACAGCCGCAAATAAAGCCGCACAGTTACATAGTCTGAACCTGGCCTAATAATAAATAATAGATTAAGTATGTATTTTGGGTTAAAAAAATGCTGTTAAATTCCATTTACGTGTAACCAAAATACAGTGCTTTGTTGGTCTAAAACTTCTCTTTTATATTAAAGGTATGATTATATGTACATATATAGAGCTACAAAATTAATAATCCCATATTTACTATTTATTTAACCAGTAAACAGTACTTACAACTCCTACGGGGAATGCTAAGACAGCCATCATCCAGTCCCGGAGGGAGATGAGCTTTTTCAGCTGCCGCTCTTGTTCTTGATTGTCACTGCCTTTTGTTAGAAGACAGGACAGGTCAGACAGAACACAAATGCCAAAAAAGACAGCCTGGATAACCTATAAACGAAATGTCAAAGGCAGATTTAACAAAGTGAAGTAAAATGGTTATGAAGAAACAGTATACAGGTACACTATTAAAACCAACAAAACAGGATAGTTTAAGGCCCCATTCTTGGGACCACCAATAATCATGAGCATGGGGGTATGAAGTCCCCTGACTTAATGGTTGAGCATGTGCATTGGTGCTCTTTTTAATCTTTATGAAATGACAAATACAGTTAAGTTTAGTATTTAAATATATACTTCTAAGTTTGGGATATTTGGCTTGTGGGTAAAATTTGAGGATGAATTTAAAATGTTTTCTAACCTTGTGAGTTTGATGTGACCTTCTCTAAACTTTTGAATGCACATGTCCAACTGTTCAGTGTTTCAGTACTTTTTGCATAACTTGCTGAGCTTGTCAGGAGGTGCCTGGTGGTGGTGTTACAGTGTGCAGGGCAGGTGTCAATACATTCAATACAGACCTGCCCTACACTATGTGACTGGTACAGTGACAAGCCCACACTACTTGAAGAACATCAGCAATCCAGTTATTGTGCCTCTGCATGAACAACACAACCTAACTTCATCTTCATGTATGACAATGCTCCAGCTCATCAAGGTCCCACCATTAGGGAATGGCTGCTGGAGACTGGGGACCTCGCACAGACTGGCCTGCATTTTCTTTAGACCTGAATCCTATAGAAAACCCATAGTCGCTGTGTAGAGGCTCGTAACTCTGCACCCCAGAACCTCAATGACCTGAGGGCGGCCTTCAAGAAGATGCCATGGGATTCCATGCTTTAGAAGACAGTAAGGCGACTTGTGAACAGCAGGATATGTCGTTGTCAGCTGTAATAGATGCACATGACCAGTTATTGAGAAGCTGACACTTTTATTAGGGGATACCCAACCCTAGTGTTGGCTTTAGATTCAATAAATTGTTTGAGATGTAGAATATGACGAAAATATGTGGACTATGCACCGCCAAGTTTACAGGGTGCTTAGAAGATGACAGGAATATGAATAGTACCAACAAAACGAAAAGGAAAGGCCTGTCATATGTACTCACTGGCACACCAAACAAATAAAGACGAAAATATGTATCTTTATTTTACATAAATCAAAGTAACAATCACCACTTCATGTCGTCTGTCATTATGTATCAGTAAGGTCGAAACATTGCTGTTATTTGTCATGTCAAAAGTTTTACCAAATGAGGAGAGAGTGACACATTTAAGGGCTAGAGCTGCATGGACATTGTCAACTATGTCTGTGCAGCCCTTGCTAAATGATTATCGAGTTGATAGATCATTGCTCACATACAGGAGGCATCAGGTCATCTAACACGGTCCTTACAGTGCAGGATCAATGACATTATGGCTAAACCAGACTCTATTAACAGACACTTTGGCAGCCACAGAGGGTAAATGAAGACCTCTGGCTGCAGAAGTGACTGACTGGCACCCCGCAAACACATTGTGGGGGGGGGGGGAGATTCAACCTTTCTTTTGGACATCTGAATAATGCAGTCACTATTGGTTGAGGCATTTAAATTGTTAAATCATTGTTAAATGGTTAAATCAGCGATTGTGCCAATCACCGATCATTAGCAGCAGGTGTCACAGCAGTAAACACCTGCTGTGTATGGAGCAGGCTTAGCTCCTGAGCCCTCTCCATACAACCATGCCCCTGAATAGCTTATTAATTAAAGGAGAAAAATTTTATTTAAGTATTGTTTTGCCCCCCAAAAGTTATTCAAATTACCAATATAGACTTATTTCCGGAAATACACATAAAGTGCTTTTTTCACGGCACTTACTACTGCATCAAGGTTTCACTTCACATGTCACAACCCGACTCCCAGAGCGGTGCGGGCTGTGACTGCTGGAGAGGATGATGGCAGAGGGATGCTCAGTGTCCCTCCAGTGCCCTGTGTCCCTCAGTGTCCCTCTGCCATCATCCTCTCCAGCAGCCACAGCCCTCACAGCACTGGGAGTCGGGTCGTGACATCACCATTTTATCCAGGAAGTGAAGCCTTGATGCAGTAGTAAGTGCAGGGAAAAAAGCATTTTAAAAGCTTTTCCCGTAATAAGTGTATATTGGTATTTGTATAACTTCTGGGGGGCAAAGCAATTCTTTAATAAAAATTTTTGCTGGACTTCTCCTTTAATATAGGGCAGTCAAAAAAGGGGTTAATAGTTTATGATCATGCTTTTAGTCAAACCTTTTGTAAATTATTAAACCTTTCCAACCCCTGAGGAATGATCTAATTTAGTTTTCATTAACATTTATAATTAACTGAAATCATTAAAACCGCAGCATGAATGATGCATTTGTCTTTTTTGCCAAATAAAAACACTATAAAATAAATAAAATAAAGCATTCATTTAAGTGAAAGTCCAGATACAGTACATAATCTATTGCAGATCTGATGGTGTGGATTTAACCAATATAAATACATCTGAAAATGAAAATTTTAAATACAGAGTAATTTGGATTGACAGCATTTTTTACAAGAGCTCACAGTTTTTTTTTAATTTTAACTTGGTTTAAGAGCATTGCTTTAGTTTAAGAGCTCCCTGTACTAGGTGGTAGCCTGGTCTACAGCCCTGTACTCTGACCCCGAATGTCTCCCCTTCCAAATCATAGCAGATCCACTTAAGACAGGGGCTTGCATCAGGGGACAGGACTGTGAGGTAATCTTTCTATAGCTGTAACCCCTCTCTCCCCGGACAGAGAATGCTGATATACTATGCTCACTCTATACCCTGCTCATTCCTTCCTGCAGTCACTGTCATCCCTTGTGTTTCCCATCCTATCCATTCCTGCTATAATGTGCCTGCACTTACACTCAGCTATACACACTACTGCTATAATGTGCCTGCACTTATACTCAGCCATTCACACTGCTGTATAGAAAGGTTTCTGTCACCGTACTCCTGAACAGCTCTGTGATTCCCCCTTTCTGATTGGTCCATGATGAACACATCCCTCTCCCATTGCTGTCATGTGACCACACAGACCACTGACAGCAGCCCTGCTTCTGTATTCTAGCCTGTTGTTCTACTCTACTACATTATAGGGATCTGCAGTTCCATCCTGTATCTACAAATTTGTGCTGTTTTTTTTTTTAATGCTTATGTACTTACTATACATTATACTCCACATGCTTATTGCTATACTGTACAGTAACTTATAATATAACATATCCAGCTCTCTAAATGTTTGTCACATTTGTTGTACATGTTATTCAGAATAACAAATCATTATTTTTGGGGTGTGGAACCAATTGTTTGCATTAATGATTTCTAATGGGAAAATTTGCTTTGGTTTAAAAGTGATTTGGACTACGAGCATTGTCCCGGAACGACTTATGCTCTTAATCCAAGGCACCTCTATACTTTAAAAAAATTGGTTTTAGGTTCACGGATTCACAGTTGCCATCACCACTGTCCTTGCTGTTTTACTGCAGATTCCACAGTCTTTATTTTCACAAAACTGTAAAGGCTCTTAAAGTTTTTGATGGTTTTGTGTTTTCCATTTGGATTCCTGATCAGGAACAATCTGGCTTTATATGGCTTCACCTTGTTAATTTTGAGGAACAGACTGTAGACAAAGAAGGTTTTCATCACTACTTTCTAGTAGATATTGATGTCCAAAGAAAGAATTGGTAAGAACTGTATGAGACTAACTTTATGTAATCTCCGTGCCTCTTCAGACCTCAACAGTCATCTGCACGTAAAGTACTGCAGAGACTGCGCTTTTTGCCATGATTCAGTGCCTGATTTATATGTTTCCTTTTCAACATTCCGAACTGAGTCCTATGTTACATGCTGTGTGGTGATTGACAGGTTTTCACCACACCTGTCTGGGTTCTTCTGCTAGCCTGTGCTGCAGATAGTTTATACCAGTGCTTCTCAATTCCAGTCATCATGGCCCACCAACAGGTCATGTGTTGAGGATATCTCAAACATAGAACACATGTGATAATACCTGATGAGTATAATTATATCACCTGTGATAATACCTAATGCACCTGATAAGTAGAATTATATCACCTGTGAAATACTAAGGTAATCCATAAAACATGACTTGTTGGGCCATGAGGTCTGGAATTGAGAAGCCATATTTTACAGTCATAATAGACTGTTGCCTTCTCCACTGCCAGTCTGTGTTCTGTGTGGTCTGGATGTCAGAGGGCTGGACCAATCACTTTCTGGACTCGGAACCAGACATCATATAAGAAGTTCACTTGTGCTCTAGGAACTTCCTTATAACAGTCTCTTGTAGCTATAGCTAGCGTTTATATTTTATTGGATTATTTGGTATTCTGACCTGTTTGCCTGTCCTTATGACCTCTGTTTTTACCTGCTGTTTTTGTACCGCTCTGGTATCACAGCTTTGGCTTGTATCTGCCTGACCATTTTTTATTGTCTTTGTCCATCTTGTCCTGTTCCATTTTTTACTTACTCAGCATAGGGACTGTTGCCGCTTGAAGCCTAGCACAAGACCAGCAAGTAGGCAGGACAGTATTGGGTGGGCCTAGCGCTAAGGCTTACATGAGTTGGCAGTGTAATCCGCTGTGATTCCCGTAGTGTCAGTTTGAATAGGTTTACATACTCAGTGGAATTTTCATCCTGCTGCGTGTATGTAAACACCGCCCCCTTAACCAGGCGGGCACGCGGGCCAGGTAAATACTTTACCCATCTATGTTCTGGTTTGCTTCTGTGGCTCCCGGCATCCTGACATTCCGCCCAGTTTACATGAAAACTCCACTGACTGCGAGTATGTAATCTGCTACAATTCCGTTATGTGTGAGCCCACCCTGAAACAGGAATTTTTTTCTTTTGACCTTTCCCATAGCTAGCTTTCACTTGCGCCCTTACTCCTCTTAATAATATTATATTGCCTTAATCCCAAAAAATTCAGTTTATTTCTCTGGGATCGCAGTGTCTTTTTGTAAGATTTTACCTCAAAAGGGTCTTAGTAGGGCTGGACAATTAATCAGTCATCCCAATATCGGAGGAACAAGGAGTCCAGCTGGTCCCAAAGCTGTAGCTGGAAGAAAGTTCCTTGCTGGAACCAGATTTTAATTGAGAATCATCAATAATTTAAAAAAATTCTGATTTAATTTTTTTTGCCCATATCGCACAGCCCTAGATCTGAGAGTGGAAGTTAAACTACTAGGACCCACACTAATCTCGGAATAAAGGAGATAATCATTCCCAGAATGAATAAAGTGCTTACTGTGTCTGTGTGGCCTGTGCTCCATTCCTTCTCCACGGGGCTGCCAAATGTTTCCTGGCTGAACACTTGGAAATGTTTGGTGGCCCCATAGGGTTCACACTACAGGATTATTCGGCTGTCATTGCCAACAGCCATCAAGAAGACGCTTGATATTTGCTAATGGCGGGTGTCTAAAATGATAATGTTAATTATAGACAGCTGTCATTAGGAAATATCGGCCATCTTTTTGATGACCGTCATCCGTCAAAAAGTACAAAAAAAAAATCATGTATTGGGAACATAACCTATGAATGGAAAAAGGAAAAACAAGCTGAGATAAGGAGTGAAAGCAAAAAAAAAATATTTGCGCAGTGAAAAGTATATATTTTTTCATTGGGGGAAGGAGGGGAGGGGGGGAGGTCATCTTTATGCCGTTTACCCTGTGGTAAAATTAACAAATTATGTATGTTCCTCAAGTCAGTGTGATTACAACAATGTTCAATTTATATAACTAATTTTATTTTACTTCTTTTAAAAAATGTAAACCATTTAAAAAGAAAACCTAAATGTGTTTAAAATTGCTTTATTCTGATCCTTATAACGCTTAGAATTTTGGTCAATGGAACATTTAAGAAAGAGGAATGAGATTAAAAGCTGGGATGAAGTTAAAATGGAGTTTAAGATTGAGGAGAGATATTGACTTGAATATCAAAGGTGTTCCATGATACTGAAAGAAGGTCTTAAGAAAAACAACAAAACTATCTATAAGCCCCCTCTATTAATAAAGAAACTACGAGAAGGAACAATTGGGAGGAAGGTAATTGCAACAATATATGGTCTCCTTATGGTTGAACAGGATATTGGGGAAAACAGTAAGCAAAAATGGGAAAATGAGGTAGGGGGACTTGAAGACTCTCAATGGGAAGGAATAGTTAGGAATATAAAAATGGTATCTAAGGGGGGTTGTCATAGAATGGTTCAGTTCAACATTGTGCATCAGCTATACTATACCCCTAGGTTCCTTTTTAGAATCAAGAAATGGAAGGATAGTAGATGCCCGCGATGTGGGGAGATGGGAACTGGTATAGGGCACGTGTTGTGGTTTTGTGACAATATAAGGGAATTTTGGGAACAGGTATGTGAACATATAGTAAAGACGGTGGGGGTTAATTTTGAGCGTGAACCTACATTGGCAATCTTAGGGGATACCTCCAAGTTGAAAATGAGAAGGAGGGAAAATGAGTATACTTAGGCTTTTGTTCCTTGCCAGACTTGTTATTGTGAGACAATGGTTGTGGCCGGATGCTCCAGCCTTTGCAAACTGGAAGAAATGTATTAAAATATATGAGGGGGTTGACTAGAGGAGGGGAGGGATTGAGGGAGAAATGTTTGTTTATGTTGTTTGTATGTGGGTAAGGTGGTGGTGGGGAGGGATGGGAAGTGAATGGTTGGGCATATGGCAATGTTAATACTGTCTTTTATTATGGTATGAATTGTTGTTTTGGAAAAAAAGAAAATAAAGAAGTTGAAATATAAAAAAAAAAGAAAGAGGAATGTATTTGCAAAGTTTAATTAATTTACTGATAGAACACACTGGGCAACCAAAGTAATCTTGGTAATACCCCTTTAAGTGATACTTGTGCTTATATATAAAGGTTATTTATATGTCCACATAGAAAGACTTTTAGGAGAGACTCACTCACCTGTTTGCATTAAAATGAGTATTTATGTTAATGCAAACACTGCTGTAATTATCTTTGTTAAGCAAATACCTGTAAGGCAAATGTGTACAGAACATTGGAGAACAGCAATATGTATCTTGTATTAGGGCAGTAACTGCTTTCCGCGAAATTCTAAACTCACACATAATTACTGTAGGTATCGGTAACCTTTCCCTAAAGTAACAAATAAATATTCTCACTTAAGTGAGAAGCTGATCCAGCCACAGACCACCAGGGATGGCTTCTAAAAGCCATTTAAATGGTTAATTAGCTGGCTAAAACTATCAGGTCCTGGCAGCTAACAGCCGAAGTCCACAAATTCTGATAGCATTGGCAAGGTACAGAGGGGGCTCACGTTGCTTGCTTATATTCTGCCTAAAAACATTAATTTCCATATTAATTTGTATTAATATAATAATCTACACCAATAATTTTTCCCTACACTGTAATATACTGTACATTCATTCTCTTTATACCTGGAGTTAATTTGATGATGAGTTACACATCCATTTACAATCTCAGGAGGTTACTACTATTAATAACTCATAATTTTGTTTTCACGTGTTGCTATTTTCTAAGTTATAGATTTGCCATACCTCCCATATATTTGTTTGCAGTCTAATATGACAAAGTATACAATATTAAGTGAAACAGGAAATATACATATATATCGGTAGGGCCAAGAATAGTTACCAAGACAGCAGTAAATACTGTTTAATGCTGCTCCAGTGACTATCCTGTATTGTTTAATCTAAGAAAGCAGGAGCCTGAACATTTGTGACATCACTGTCTCTTACTTACTACAGAGATACCAATAGAGGACAAACATAATGTCAGTCATTCAAAGAATATAAAAATGTGTAGCCATAATGTCACAATATATAGCAGATCTGTCATCAGAATAGGAAGGGCAGCAGCATCCATGGCCAGAAGAGGAATGCTCTCCATTTTGCTGACCCAGTGCTATTCTCTTCCTCTAAAGAGCACAAAAAGCTGTTTGGCTAATAGGTAAGATCAATGAATCCAGCAGAACGTTTATATTCTATTGAGTTCTGGACAACTTTTATGTATATCCTATATACTTTTATGTATATAGTCCTTAAAATATGGTATCCTAGCTGTCTCTATACAGACACCATCTTGAATTTTAGATTTCTTCCTGTAATCTCTTCTTCTTAAAGTGTACCTATCATTTAAACAAACTTCTGACAGGGTCCAGGTGCTAAGACCCCCGCTGATTGCTAAAATGAAGGGGCAGATGCTCCCATCAGCATGACCTTTGCCCCTTCTTCTCTGCATTGTAATTGGAGCCTATGAAACTTGCAGTATATGTTACTGCCTTCACTTTAATTCTGTAGACGACTCTTATTAGCAGTGAGAGGGAAGATGAAGGAGCAAAGCACGCACTGCTGAGTGCGTCTGCCCCTTCTTCATTCTAGCAATGGGTGGGAGTCCTCAGCACCTGAAACCCCACTGGTACAAACCTATGACATAATGCCATGACATTTCAGAAGTTTTTTAAATTGATATTTACACTTTATGATGCGTTCACACCTACAGGATCTGCAGCTGATTTTGTAGGTGTGAACGCACCCTAAACAAACTTCTGTAATGTCATAGCAACATGTCATAAGTTTTTATCGGTGAGGGTCTGAGTACTGAGAAACCTGTCGATAGCTAGAATGAAGGGGCAGATACGTTTAGCAACACGTGCTCTCACCCTTCGTTTAGGGTCTCACTACTATTGTTGCAGAAGAGAGAACTATAATGAAGCCCTATGAAACTTCTGGTAGACGCGATTATCGGACGTTGCATAGGCTCCATTATAATTACATCCACTGATACTTCACCAATAAGAGCACTGCAAAGTGCTTTTGGCCCTTCATTCTAGCGGTTGGCATAGGGTCTAAGCACACGGACCCCACTGATACAAACCTGAAACACAGTGAAACAATGATACAAATAAATAAACAAATGTATTAAAGCATGCGTAACTGTCCGATCTAGTAAGATATAACAATATTATTCACTCAAACAAAAAGAGGAAAAATTGCAAGCATTGCAGATTTTTTCTCACATAATCAGAAAATTTTTTTAAAAAGCGAGCGAAAATTCCTATCTACAAAGATATCATACAGATAAAATAAAATACAAATAAAAATATGCAAAAAAATGAACAAACATTATGGGGTTAATGGCGCTGAAACACACATGCTTGGCCACTGCTCTACTGACTCTCTAGAACTTGAGAACAAAGCTGAATGGTTCAGAAGTCCTATACAGACTGAGGGTATATTCATGAAATGCATTATTTTTTAAAAGAACAGCCGCTGTTTTCAATTAAAACATTGGCCGTTCTTTTTAGCCTGGGCGGCATTACAGTGAAGTCAATTCAATGCCACCCGTTCCATGCACACTACGGCCTTTGTTCGTTTCAGCCGTGCAAAAAACATTAGCATGTCAATTAATAATGGCCGCTGTTCCACAATTATTAATCTTCTGTGCACACATGAATCCGTGGTGTTTATGGAAATCAATGCTTACTAAAATGTTCCTGCGGCTGTCAGAGCTCTGGCAGACATAGGAACATATAAACACCGGTCAGTGTTTGGCCAGTTTAACAACGTAGCAACATATTGTTATACAGTGTGTGAACACAGCCTGAATGTGGAGTGATGATAATTTTAAATCTTTGGATAACCTCTTAGAAGGACAAATCTGCTAAAGCACATGAAAAAGGAGGCCATGTAGTACACATAAACAATGACAAACCAAAGTACACTTAAGCACACTTTATAAATACACATGCACATGAAAATGATGGCTGAAGAGGCAGCCCTAGGGAGTCCACTTTAAGAGAAACTTTAATGTGCTGTGATTGGCTGGTTAGTGCACTATAGTTATAATGCCCAACAGGCTGTACAAATACCGTCAATAAAACTTTAAAATATACTGCAGCAGCTACCTAATTAATATGCATAAGTCATTTCATGTCACACAGGCTGGCACACAAATTAAAATACACGAATAGGAGCACACACACTGCACACTCCTGACATACAGTACATCTAAGCACACCTTGACTGCTGCTTACCTGAAAGGAAAAGAACAGAGCAGTGTACAGTAGGTGCTGGCTGCACTGTGTATTATGTAGCCACATAGATGACATAAACAAATGCTGTCTCTATCCGAAGCATAAGGAGGCCGAAGGGGGTCAGTTTTGCCCTGTATCCCAATTAATCTTTTTATAAACCCCAAAACTAGTATTGTTTCTATAGAAAATCTGTATCAGCAACCGAGTGAGTTCCTACTAGGGTCTCTTGCTGAGACAATGTTATCTACTTATTAAAAGCCCCTTTTATAAAACATCATACTTCTCTAAGTTGCAAAGAACTTCCCAATCAGTTGATTCCCATGTAGGAAAAGAAATAGCATCTACAGTAAGTCAGCTGGGATGTCTCAACATACTTCAGGCTAACTAGGTCCTGTATTAATGAACACTTTAGTAATTTTTCCAATTATACTTCACTTTATCCTCATGTATTTCCTAAACTAATGAGCGTAAAAGGATATTGGAACTGTATGATATATGTAATTTAATTAACATATTTGATTTATTTTAACGGATGAAGTTACTTTCTGCAACATCCGGAAGGTTAAAAATGTTTACCACTAAACTATTTAGGTGTTTCTACACAAAACTGGTAAACCACCATGTGCTTGCTATTTTTCCAGCAGCCAATTTCCAGCAGCCAATATGCTTATTCATAACTGCATATTGGGCTGTATACACTGCGGCTGTGCAGGGAAGCAGGGCCGGGCACCGGACTGGCAGCCAAACCGCCCTCCCCCGGGGCACCCCTCCCTGGCAGATGAAGCAGTACAGTTCACCCGCTCCGAGCGCCGACACCTCTTCCTCCACTGCTGCTATAAGCCGCTGCTTGCGGGACCTCAGGGTGTCAGTCATGTGCCCACCATGCCCTCCTGGCTTGTCCGGGTTCTGTGCCCCCACTGGGGCTTCTGACAGTCGCTGCTCCTGGAGTTGTAAGCCCGGATACAGTGTCTGGTAGTGCCCGGCGTTACACAGTTACACAGAGCGGCTGTAGTTGCGGCCACTGCAGTCGCCCCCTCCTTGCGTCCGGCCATGTGCTCTGCCAGGGGGCGGGTCCAGGGGGCTGATCTTCTGTCCGGGCTCATAACTCCAGGAGCAGCGACTGTCAGAAGCCCCAGTGGGGGCAGGCCCCCAGTGCACAGAACCCAGACAAGCCAAGAGGGCACATGACTGACGTCCTGAGGTCCCGCAAGCAGCGCCTGATGGCAGTAGTGAAGGAGGAGGTGGCGGCTTCATTTGCGGGGGAGGGGTGCCCTGGGGGTGGGAGGCTGTCAGCTGTCAGTCCGGTGCCCGGGCCTGCTTCCCTTCACAGCCGCTGTGGATATACCCCACTATGCAGTTATGAATATGCATAGGGACGGGACGGCGAGCTTGTTGGGCCGCAGCGATGCTCTATGGCCCAAAGCAACGCCCTAAATGCTCTTGTGCAGGTAATTTGTATAAGAGCATTTAGTGATTTCTGAAACAATGCGGGGGCCGAGAGGGCTGAAAGTAGTGGCTATGTATTACTGATAATCCTCCTCTTCCCATACAATCAAGTAAAACTAATTTTACCTTAATTAACACTGATTGTAATAGAAAAATAGAGGTGGGCAGGAAGAACAGTGAGGCATAGCAGGCCTAGAGCATGGGAGCTTTAGGCCTCACCTCTTTGACACGGTTAGTGCAGCAATAAAAATGTTTTCACAAAAATAAATACATAAAGGGCAGAGGTAAGTCTGTACAGCATTTATTGAAGAGAAAAATTTAAAATCAACTGGTGCCAGAGATTTGTAATTTATTTCTATTAATTCTATTAAAAAACTCTTCCAGTACTTACCAGCTGCTGTATGTCTTGCAGGACATGATGTATTCTTTCCAGTCTGACACAGGGCTCTCTGCTGCCACCTCTGTCCATGACAGGAACTGCCCAGAGCAGCAGTAAATTTATATAGAAAACCTCTTCTGTTCTGGACAGTTTCTGTCATGGACAGAGGTGGCAGCAGAGAGCAGTGTCAGGCTGGAAAGAATACCATTTCCCACAGGTCATACAGCAGCTGATAAGTACTGGAAGACAGTTTTAACAGTAATAAATTACAAATCTGTAGGGGAGGATTATAGATACACCTTAAGGCTATGTTCACACTACGTAAGAGACCGACCATTCCGTGACTCCGGCCGGGTCACGGAACGGCCGGTCTCTGGCCGGATCATCTCGGCCGGTACTTAAGTACCGTCCGGATGATCTTTGCGGGCGCATCAGCGCGCGCCCACCCAGAGCTTCCCATAGCACACAGTGAAGCAAGCGGCCGGAGCTGTTCGCTTCACTGTGTGAACTGACAGGGCTTTCTGCGGCCGGAATTCACTAAATTCCAGCCGCAGAAAACTGACATGTCAGCTATTTGCGGCCCCGTATGGGATCCCGGCCGTACGATGTGTATACGCTCCGGCCGGGATCCCATATCAGATAAGGTTATGTTGCGCACCACAAAAAGTACTTTTACGTAGTGTGAACATAGCCTAAATAAGCACTGTTCAATAAACTTTGCACAGATTACAAGCGAATATAAAAAAACTTTATAATGTATGGTTTCAAACATGCAAACATGGTTTCAAAATGCTTCTTTCTCCTGATCTTCCTTCTCTCCAAGTCCTTTGTAGACTGTCTTTCACTCTGAGAAAGTTACAGGTGAGGCAAGATTATGGGGGGGGGGGGGGGGTGCGTGTTTCTGAAAACAAAGGCCATTTTGTATTCATAATTTTAATGTACAGCATTATACCCCTTGACACTATTACACAGGGTGCTGCTTTAAAGGGTATACCCATCTGGGACACTTTATGCATATCCACAGCATATGCCATAAGTAACCCCTAGATGTGGGAGTGGCACCTATCTTCAGATCAAAGTCCTGGTTGGAGCTGTTAGAGATGGTAAGGAATCCAAAAAACTCGCATAGCTCATTACCTAACGGAAACAACACAAATTTGGCAGGCAGCTTTCTATGTCCCTGTATTATCAGGTCACTGGGAGACACAGTGATCCAATCAGAGCAAGGAATCCTCTTTGGTCATCTCACAGTCAAGGCCCAAAGCATCCTACAATCCTGCCCATGCTCGGAAGGTCGCCTAAGAGCTCTAAGTAACAGCTCCATTTATTAGTGTAGAAGCCACAAAACTCCTTCTACTGCAGCAACACCAAAAGACAGTGCTGCAGACTGCAGACCAACACAGGTTGTAGGGATGGTTCGAACCTGCCGAGGTTCGGGTTCGTATGAATCTGAATGCTCGGCAGCAGATTCCTGCTGTCTGCCCGCTCCGTTGCTGTATCCCAGTTTTCCAGGCGGTCCTCCCGCTGGATCCGCTCGCTGCACGGAGCGGGCAGACAGCGGGAATCATTACCGAGGGTTCGGGTTCGTACGAACCCAAACCGAACTCGGTTCGGACCTTCCCTAACAGGTTGCCATCAAAAGAAGAGGTTTTTTTTGCACCAGTACAAAATTTTTGCAAATTATATATTTATTTATTAAAAAAACACAGAGGGTTCCCCCCATTTTCCTAAGCAGCCAGGTTTAAAAAACAAACAGCAGCAGCCTAGTAGTGCCAGGGTGGGAAGGGCCATTTTTTTTGCTGTCCCCAGCCTAATAAAACTAGCCTGCTACTGCCGCGTCCAGGAGTGCCGATTTTGACGCTCTGGGACTATTGGTACCCGGCTCTTCCCAGTAACACTGGTGCACTGGGTACCGGGGTAATATTGGGGGGTTTGTCTTAACCTTTTTACACTGGCTAACACTAGACCCCGACTTAGTAATGGATGCCATCTATCAGACAGCTTCCACTACTAAGCCTGTAAGAAAATAAAATTAAAACACCACACAATAGAGAAAGTCTACAGGTGAGGATTAGCTCCTATTGTTCCCTCTAGTGTCAAATTTCATACGTATTGTATCACAGTGTTCCGCTGCAACACTGATTCGCATTGAAGTCTATGGCACTCCCCTCTTGCATCAGATTTTAGTTCTATAGAGTACCAAAGAGGTGTAAAAGTAAAGATATAGTGCCACTAGTAGAAAACAATAAAGAAGCCGTTCTTACCTGTTTGTGCTCCCTTGGTTCCCTCTGGCAGTGTCTCTTGGTCCCCCGCTCAGTCACGGCCCTCTCAGCCAATGACTGCAATGTCCCACTGTTTTGACCATAGTTTGGATTGGTCCGGGTCTCCAAAGAGAGAGACCCGGACCAAGGGGTGGGAGGGGACATGCTGCAGCGTGGCCCACTCCTGCTCTATATTAAAAATAAAAAAGTACCGCTCATAATGTGAGTCTATAGAGCCTGACTCCTTTTTTCTTACACAGAGCAGGACTGCAGCACCGTCATCTAACCGCTCATTCCTTTGATTGGTACAGGTCTGAACACTCAGACTTGGACAAATAAAAACTTTTGACATGTCTCTATGAGATAAACGAATAGCCAGCACTCCACCAACACTTGTTTACACTGTGCAGTTTGCACGCTGTTGTGGCTAACATACAGACAAAAATGGAAAAATGCTGTTGCAAACTGCAAATATTAGGACACTTGGAGTTTGCAGCAGCATTTTTCTATTTTTGTCTGTATGTTAGCCACGGCAGCGTGCAAACTGCAGTGTGAACAAGTGTTAGTGGAGTGCTGGCTATTTATTTGCTTTTAGAGTCACATGTTGGGGGTGTGGCTACCTTCTTTAAGCTGTGCACTCCACCCTGCTCCTGTGGATGTTTTACACAAAATTTAGTTGATCCTGTATGCCCAGTTTTGTAGACTTAAAGTCTGAGAGAGGCCTTTAGCTAAATATAGGGTCCATCTTTCTTGGGGTTTACCTTAACAGGGCGAGTTGGCACATTCTGTTTGATTTAATGGTTTGTTAATACATTTTTTATTCAAAAAGAAAAAAAAGCTTTACATCAATTCTTTTTATTGTATGTATGCTGGAGTGAGTATGTTCTGCGAGTCCTGACACTTGCAGTTTGCTGCAGCATTTTTCAATTTATGTCTCTATGACATGTCAAAAGTTTTTTGAAATGTCAGGTACACGTTAACTTTTACATTGCTATGGCACTCTATTCTCACAGTGGAATGAAAATCTGCCGCGAGAATGGAGTGCCATAGACTTTAATGTTAATTAGTATCGCAGCGGATATCACAGCTAGAAGCTCACAGCATTAAATCTTTCAAAAACACCAAGGGTGTTTCCGTGGGATTATGGCCGTAAATGGGTTACAAATTTCTGGTTAGTACAACACCCTGCTTACCCAAAAAGTCTCTTTTTGACACCATTGTATAGTTACAGACAGTTATGAACCACCATAATTTACATATATTTAATCCCATAATGTAGTAGAAAACCATATAATTAAATGAGCTTTTGGGCCTGTATTTCCTGCCTTAAGAAAATTGTCTCAGACAAAAAATGGCTGAAAGGCTCTCAAGCCATTACAGAACGTCTGTAATCGAGTACAACTGTTCAAATAATGAACATGCTCATGATTTACCACCTCCTTTTGCTCTGCTTACACATTGCTTAATTTTTTACTCAAAATTACCTTTTTTTAAGCTTCTATTTTTCTGTCAGTGAACCTAGCCTAAAACTACTCTTGCAAAATTTTACTGTATAGGAATTCAAATCAGTTTTTTAAGAGTTCAATCAAACTCAATAATAAAAAGAAAAAAAACAGCAATACATACTGTGCGAACATAGCCTTATTGTTCCTGATTCTTCATAACCCATTATATTTCCAGATACTTGTCCATATACCAAAGAAAAAAATAACTTGAAATAATACATGGTTTATTGTGACTCCTCTAAAAAGGACTGCATGGGCTAAGACAAAGACAGCATGAATATCCTTACAAGTAAGACTTTAAACGCAATCAGAACAGGAAGCTAAATGTTTATCTCTCATGCTGAATAAAATGATTTTCTCCTTTCAACTTTCCAGGCAGTACTGCTGTAAACAAGCTTCCCCCTCCATCTTCTCTGCATAGTTGAAGTCATGCTTCCCACACACAGCTGTCACTGCCATGAACACTGCAAGCGTTCCATCTGGGCATGACATACAGTACCTGGATTACCTTCTCCCAACAGAAGCATACAACCCACTCAGAAATACAAGGGCATAAAAATTACCTAATTTCCATTTGCATTCTGCGGGGGATGTAAGTGTAGGAAGTATTTCTTAATTGCCCTGCGGTTTACATCTCAATAGCTTAATGTTTTGTTGTGGTCAAGAAAGTCGCATCACAGAGAAACAGCAAGATGCAAGACTGGTTAATATAGGATGATTATTATTGAACAACAATCCTGAACACTACGCTTGTACTGAACTTTAAACCTCTGTAGAGATTTGTGTAGATGCTGAATAAGGTCTTATTCTTATGATACCAGCAGTTACAACAGCTTCATTGTTTCCCCTCATAGTTACAGTTAGTACACTTGAAAAAAAAAAAAAAAAACACAGGTCCATCAAGTTCAACCAAGGTGGGGAGAAGTTAGATGATTGGATAAAGAGGAGGGAATGTGATTCAATATTCCTACATACACATGAGGCTATTGTGACACACTGCAAGATAATAACAAAATACAACCATAATGTTGAGTGAAAATAAAATAATGTGTGCACAGGTGAAAACAAACAGCAGGTAGCAAATAATGAACATGTTTATTATTTTCATGGTCACAAATTATGATGATTCTATACATTGTTTGCACTAATAGTTAATTTTCTATTATTACAATGAAAATACAGCTGTATTTGTGCCTCAAAATTAAACCCCCATTTTTTAAAATTTATTTTCATGTGCCTGAACAAAGCCTTAAAGGGATTATGTTGCTGCCAGTAAGTACTATATACTTACCTGCCCGACTCCGCTGCAGCTGCTTTTGATGGGGTTTTTCACCATATTTTTTGTACAGGCCATTTATAGACCATGTTTACACAATGTTTTTTGAGGCAAAAATATGGCTGTAAATAATTATCATACTCTTTACTTACAGTTGTATTTTCACCTTAAAAAGCATTGTGTGAACATAGACATATACCGAAAAAGGTACTCAAGTACCAGAAAATGTTATTTAACCCCTCTGTGTCTCATGATATACCTCGTACATGGAGTCATGGAGGTGGGAGGGGGGTTTAGAGAGGGGTCCTGATGGGACCTTGTTCTGAACATCACCGCTCCCGGCTGCTATCTCTATGAGAGATCAATGCAGTTTATAAAGAAGTCCCCCAGGGAGTTTTTTTTATTAATAAAAAATCCCTTCCCCTAATAAAAGTCCAAATCACCCCCCTTTTCCCATTTAAAAAATAAAAATAAATAAACAAACATATTTGGTATCACCGCGTGCGTTATTGCCCGAACTATTAAATGATCACATCCCTGATTGCGCATGGTAAACAGCATAAGCGCAAAAAAAATCCAAAGTGCAAATTTACACATTTTTGGTTGCATCAAATCCAGAAATTGTAATAAAAAGTGATTGAAAATTTGCATATATGCAATCTAGGTACCGATACAAAAGTACAGATCATGGCGCAAAAACTGACACAGCCCCAAAGACGAAAAAAAATAAAAGCGTTATAAGGATAGTAATAGAGCAATTTTAAACACAGAATCTCTGAATATTACATACAAGGGTAAAGAGCTTACAGAATTCAGTTCTCTAAGAGCCCTTGGGTGTAATCCATCAGGTCCTGGAGCTTTGATATTTAGGTTAGTTCAGTACATTACCAGAACTGGTCCCACCCACCATCAGCTCCTCCTTGTTCTTTTGTATAAGCAAAGCTAAAGAACCTATTCAGTAGCTCTGCCTTCTCTTGATCCCCAGTGATCAACTACCCATCACTATTATTTAGGGGTCCTACATGCTTTATTGTATTTATATATTTAAGGAATCTTTTTGGATTTGTTTTGCTTTTCTTTTAGACACCTTCCTTTCATTGTAATTCCCATTTATTGTCCCTTTAACATTAGCTGTATTGCATGTGGGATTTTTTTTTAAACTTGGTTTATTGAAGTATGTACACCCAATATTAAACAAAGCATACATGTTCAATTGTACAAACAATAAACTAAAGGTGACATACATACATTAAAAAATTCCTGAACAGTCTGCTGGAAACCACAAAATAGATTTAAGGCAAGTAAAGTATGGACATCCCAACTCCCATCCTTGTAGAAACTAATCTCTGTAGAAACATATGGATGTTATATAATGATCATCACGTACAGATTGGCTCATAAATAAAGAAAGATGCAAGCATTCTCACACATTGGCTCATGCATTGGTTAGGAGAGTGATTGGTAGAAGGGAAACACCATAGTTCCCAAATTTTGGTAAATTTAGCAGTACAGCCTCTATTTTTATAAGTTACATACATATATGGCAACATAGTAGGGATTTGATTTTAATTGTTTATATTTGTTACCTGTAGAAATTTTTTTTGCAGTGTAGCGTATTAACTAGTGTAGTATAGTTAGTAACTCAGGAACACACTTATTAAAGTCTGTGCCTAGTGCAAAACAAAAATTAAGTTTTTTTCTGCTTAGAAAAATGCATATCTTATTTTGTTTTCCAAAAAGTTTTATTCAATTTTTAGTTTTTCCGCAAACAATTGCACATATAAGAACATTGAATTTACAAAGTTGCCCATATTCGGCAATGTATAAACAAACATCAAATAAAACATCGAACAGATCGGAATGGTGTCTGTCATTATTTCTATATAAGGCGAACCATACATGACTTATTTCCACTCCATAGTCAAGTGGCCACCATAATGGGCAGACTCAACCAATGTCTGCCAACTTCAACTGGACAGAGACCCCGGAGACCAACATCCGGTGGGACCGGGGCCAGAGTAGCAAAAGAAGAGAAACAGAAAAGAAGAAGAGAGAAAAGACGGAGAATGTGAGTGAGGAAAAGAGACTAGGGGAGAGAGGGGAAAGGAGGTAGTATAAAGCCCTTGCACCGCCCAGGCCCGTACATCAGCAGGGGAATCCAAGGCTGACAACTCTACATAGAGGATGATACATAAGAAATCCAGGGCTGCCAAACCCTTTGAAATTTTTCTTCTCTATCATGGAGAAGAGCATGCAGCCGATCATTGACCATAATCCAGTTAAGTTTAACTTTTACTAACTCCAGGGGAACCGCCCCTTTTTTCCAGGAGGTGGCAATCGCTATCTTAGCCGCTAGAAACAGGAATGAGGCAAACTGTTGTACAGCCTTGGAGGCCCCCGGAATCTTTACATTTAGCAGGGCATAAGAGGGAGACATGCGCATTAATGGAGACTTTAGCAGTATTGGATGCTATATCTTGCCATTCCCGAGTGGAATAGGAAAGAGCCAAATCCCTTTCCCACTGCACCATGTAACTTAATTTATCTGGAGGTGTGGTGAAATGAGCATACAACAGTGACAGCACGTGTTTCCCCAACGGGGAATTAATGCATAAACCTTCAAAAAACGTAGTCACAGTTACATCCGTACATCTATCTTTCCAGGCATTTAGAAAGTGAACAATCTGATTATATCTAAAATATTCAGCTTCAGGCAATTTGTGAATCGTTACAAAGAAATCTCTAGGGCGAATGCCCAGCCTATAAAAAAAGTTGCCAATCCTGTATAGGCCTTTATCAGACCACCATTTAAAGACAGAGGAGCGTGAGCCTGGGGCAAATTCAGGGTTGGCAAAAAGTGGAGCGGCCGGAGTGTGATCCGATCCCAAAGCAAAAGAGCGATTAAGCCGATCCCACAGGGCCAGCATAGAAGAGAGGAGTGGGCACAAAATCGGTGGGCGTTTCTTTCTAGAAAGCCAAGGTAATAAATCCAGCGGAAAGGCCGGGCAAGCAAATTGTTCTATGGGAACCCAACCGGGACAGGCAGAGGTACGATGTAAAGAAACGATTGGGGCCAGGCGGGCAGCGTAGTAGTATTTAGTTATGTTAGGCAGACCTAGGCCTCCATTAGCCCGGCTAGAGTACAGTGTGCGTTGAGGCACCCGACAACGGCGGGGACCCCATATAAAAGCCAAAATCTCCTTTTGCAGACCCAGGAGAAAGGAAAGAGGGACATCCACGGGGACTGTACGGAATAAGTATAGTAATTTGGGTAGCAAGGTCATCTTTACGGCCGCAATGCGGCCTAACCATGAGAGATTAAGAGTGGACCAAAGTTTCAAGTCATCATTCAGTTTCCTCCGTAGAGGGACAAAGTTAGATGAAAAGAGGGAAGGAAGAGAGGGGGTAAGAGCAATTCCAAGATAGTTCAATTTATCTTCTCTCCAACGCTTCTCAAAATTTAACTGGGCATATCTTATTTTGGACACTAAGTTTAAACATTTTGTTTACTCAGATGACTTTATGGCTATGTTCACACTATGTTTTTCCCTCTCTGTTTTTGAAAAGAAAAAGTGATGTCCGTCATTTTGAGTTTAAAATGACATCCATCTTTTCGCTGTTTGGCCGCCCAATAGTGCAATGACGGCTGTTGGTACAATGAAGTTAATTATATCGCGGTAAAAACGGATGTCTTTTAAAATAGAAAAAGCAGATGTCTTTTCTTTTTTTTTTTTACCAACGTGTGAACGTAGCCCATATTAGATTTTTTTCTCCTGGGAGGTATCATTTAAAGAGACTCTGTACCCACAATCTGACCCCAAAACCACTTGTACCTTCGGATAGCTGCTTTTATTCCAAGATCTGTCCTGGGGTCCGTTCAGCAGGGGATGCAGTTATTGTCATAAAAACAATTTTTAATCTGGTAGCGCTGTGTCTAATGGCCGGGGCTTAGATTTGTATATGCATTAGGCTAGCACACCCTCTCTGTCCTTCCTCCCCACCCTGCTCAGCATTAGGAATACTTCAGGCAGATTGCTTCCTATTCCCCACCTGTGGCAGCCCGGCACATGGGCTGGATCGTTAATACACCTGTGCAAAGCTCAAACAGCAGTAAATGTTCCTGGATCATTCCTAATGCTGAGGAGGGTGGGGAGGAAGGACGGAGAGGTGGTGCCAGCCTAATGCATATACAAATCTAAGCCCCGGCTGTTAGACACAGCGCTGCCGGATTAAAAATTGTTTTTAGGACAATAACTGCATCCCCTGCTAAACGGACCCCAGGACAGATCTTGGAATAAAAGCAGCTATCCGAAGGTACAAGCGGTTTGGGGGGTCAGATTGTGGGTACAGAGTCGCTTTAACTTAAATGGATTTTAGCACACACAAACTTATGTATCATGTGTGAAATAAATTATTGTTTAAAATTTTAAACTATATACATTTTACAGATTTGCTACACAGGTTTTGCCCAAAAAATAAACAGGCCTATGTGTTAGGAATATGACTTTGCGCTCCTCGGTCCATGCTGGGCGGTTGAGGAAGCGCTGAGCTTGTCTGTGTTTTTCTTTTTACTCTGTCTGAATTATGTTGTATTTGCTTTTCCTGGCAGACTCCTGGCAGTGCAGGGGTTACTGCTCTGCTTGATCTTCTCAGCTGAACTTGCTGCTGGGATCAGGGCTGGTCCAATCATCTGCTGGACTTGGTCTCTGATCCCAGATAAAAAGCAGCAAGTTTCTCCCTTCCCTGCTGACTATTAGAGTTCACTCGCCTGCTCAGCTCCCTGTTTAGTTCCTCTGATCTCTGTATTCTGGACCTTCTGCATTTGACCTCGACTATTCTCCTGTTTGCTGTTTTTGTACTTCGCCGCCCGACTGTTGCTGACCTGGTTTGTCTGACACCTCTTATTGTGTTTTGTTTGTCTGTCCGTGCTTTGTGTGTCGCACCTATTCAGTGTAGGGACCGACTCCGTGGTTGTCCGGGCCGTTTAGGGCCGTCCGTGGCAATTAGGCAGGGTCAGTGGGTGGGGTCAGCTCAGGGCTCACTGTCCGTGTCTTGTCAGACTGCCTTTGCCATACTGACCATAACAGAATAGTCAGCCCAAAAATTTTTGTTGGGGTAACCTAGCATTATGGACGCCATGAAGACTCTGGTGAACCAGATGCAAGGTCTGAACACGCTGGTTCAGAACCTTGCTGAGCGCGTCCAGGAACAAGAGACTGCACCCCGACAGGTGACCATGACCACCCCTCTATTTCCGGAACCTCCTGTGCAGCTCCCTGAAAAGTTTAAGGGAGACAGGAAGCATTTCCGAACATTTAGAGAGGGGTGCAAGTTGTTTTTTCGTTTGTGCCCCTGCTCCTCTGGAGATGAGGACCAAAGGGTGGGCATTATTATGTCCCTCTTGCAGGGTCCTCCTCAGGAGTGGGCTTTTTCATTACCCCCTGGATCCATGGAGTTGACCTCCGTGGATCAATTTTTTGCTGCCCTAGGACTCCTGTATGACGATCCAGACTTAGTAGCTGAAGCTGAACGCCAACTGACTTCCATGAAACAGGGAAAGAGACCGGTGGAGGAGTACTGTGCGGAATTCAGACAGTGGTGTGTGTCATCTGGCTGGAATGACCCCGCGCTGCGGTGCCAGTTCCGGATGGGGTTGTCGGACCAGCTTAAAGACCTATTAGTGGTATACCCTACCCCCGACACCTTAGAAGAAACAATGACTTTGGCGATTAGGGTTGACAGACGACTCAGAGACAGACATAGAGAGAAAGGAACTTCTGAGTCTTCTAGTTCTCTTCCTGTCATTGACTCTGTTTCTCAGCCTCCTCTTTTGTTCCTCTGTCACAAGAAGAACCCATGCAGCTTGGAGCCTCAGATGCCAAGACCCGACGAGCCTTCCGCCTGCAACACAACCTCTGCCTATACTGTGGTAAACTCGGTCATCGTGTGAGGTCCTGTCCTGCTAGACCTAACCAGCCAGCTGAAAGACTCCAGCGCCTGAGTGACCATCGAGGGGGTCATTCAGGCGCACAGGTATCCCTTGAACATAAAAATAAATTATTGGTACCTATCTCACTTTGTTTGGGGGACAAATTGGTCTCGGGTTTTGCTCATGTGGATTCTGGGGCCTCCGCCAATTTCATTAGCTCCGGTTTTTGGTCACGTTTAGAGGCATGTCCGCTTTTGCTCAATAATCCGTTAACCATCACTGGTGCAGATTCTGCCCCTTTGGCCCGGGGTAGAGTCTGCTATGTCACTCCATCTATGGAGGTGCAGGTTGGGTCGATTCACCAAGAAATGCTTGACTTTTTAATCATGGACAATTTATCTACTGATGTTATTCTGGGTTTACCTTGGTTGAGTAAACATAATCCTGTTTTTGATTGGTCCACTCGTGAATTGGTAAAATGGGGATCTGAGTGCTCTCCTCATTGTATTTCGCTGAATGCTGCAGATGTCTTCCCCAAGGAGGGGGAGATCCCGGAGTTTATTTCTGATTTCTCAGATGTATTTGATGAGAAGGCTGTTGATGTGTTGCCACCTCATAGGCCATATGATTGCTCCATTGATTTGATCCCTGGTACTAAATACCCTAGATAGAATTTTTAATTTGTCTAGGCCTGAGAGGGAGGCTATGAGAGAATACATTAAGGAAAGTCTCCGCAAAGGTCACATCCGTCCCTCCAGCTCTCCCATGGGTGCAGGGTTCTTTTTTGTTGGTAAAAAGGATTGGTGGTCCTAGACCGTGTATTGACTACCGAGAACTAAATAAGATCACTATCAAAAACCAGCACCCCCTTCCCCTTATTCCAGATCTCTTTAATCAGATTGTGGGTGCTCAGTGGTTCTCCAAAATAGATCTTCGTGGGGCCTACAATCTGATCAGAATAAGGGAGGGGGATGAGTGGAAGACCGCCTTCAATACCCCTGAGGGACATTTTGAGTATCGGGTGATGCCATTTGGTCTGAGTAATGCCCCTGCAGTGTTCCAGCATTTTGTGAATGACATATTCAGGGAACATCTGGGCAAATTCTTGGTAGTGTATTTGGATGATATCCTAATTTTTTCGCCGGATTGGTCTTCCCACGTAAACCATGTTCGCACTGTTATGCATTTGCTTAGAAGTAATAACTTGTTTGCCAAACTGTCCAAATGCCAATTCGGAATCCAGAAGGTCTCTTTTCTGGGGTACATAATTTCTCCCAACTCATTTAGTATGGATCCTGTCAAAGTGGCAGCCATTGAGAAATGGGAACGTCCCACTAACCTCAAGGCCTTGCAAAGATTCTTGGGATTTGCCAACTATTATAGAAAATTTATTAAGGGATTTTCCATAATTGCTAAACCCCTTACTGACCTGACCAGAAAAGGGGCTGACCTAGATAACTGGACTCCCGAGGCAATAGAGGCATTTGGACAGTTAAAAAGATGTTTCTCCAAGGCACCAGTGCTAATCCAGCCAGATCTGGAGCAACCTTTTGTTATTGAAGTTGATGCTTCAGAGGTGGGAGTTGGTGCGGTTCTTTCTCAGGGCCCTGAGAGTCTCACCAACCTCCGACCAATAGCTTACTTCTCCAGGAAATTTTCTTCAGCAGAAGGAAATTATGATATTGGTAACAGGGAATTGCTTGCCATCAAGTGGGCATTCGACGAATGGAGGCATTTCCTTGAAGGAGCTAAACACAAGGTCAGGGTACTAACTGACCACAAAAACTTATTGTACCTTGACAAGGCCAAACGCCTAACCCCTCGTCAGGCGAGGTGGGCATTGTTCTTTACTCGTTTCGATTTTGAGATAACCTATCGTCCAGGTTCTAAAAATGTCAAAGCTGACGCCCTATCGCGGAGTTTTGATGCCAGTAATGTCCTCAAAGGTGAACCAGAAAATATACTTGCGCCTGGGGTGGTCCTTGCCATCCTTCAACCTGATCTTGCCACTCAGGTGGTAGAGTCTCAGTCCCTTGCCCCTGAAAATACTCCGGAGGGAAAACTCTTTGTACCCCCCAATCTCCGGCTTAGAGTCTTGGAGGAAACTCATTGTTCTGTTCTGGCTGGTCACCCGGGAATTGCTGGTACCAAGTATCTCCTCTCAAGGCAATATTGGTGGCCATCTTGGTCCCAAGATGTAAAATTATTTGTTGAGGCTTGTGAGGTCTGTGCTAGGTCCAAGGTCCCTCGTAGGTTACCAGAGGGCCTCCTCTACCCTCTTCCTATACCTAGGAGACCTTGGACCCACCTCGCTATGGACTTCATCACAGATTTGCCATTGTCCAAAGGGAAAACAGTGATCTGGGTGGTGGTGGACAGATTCTCCAAAATGTGCCACCTTATTCCGTTGAAAAAACTCCCCAATGCTTGTACCTTGGCCACGCTGTTCATAAACCATATCCTAAGGTTACATGGGGTTCCTGAAAATATTGTCTCTGACAGGGGAGTTCAGTTTGTCTCCAAATTCTGGAGAGAACTATGTGGTCGTTTGGGGATTTCGTTGTCCTTTTCGTCTGCCTTTCACCCCCAGTCTAATGGGCAAACGGAGAGGGTAAACCAATCTTTAGAACAATTTCTTAGATGTTTTGTATCGTGTTCTCAGGATAAATGGAAAAAATATTTGCCTCTAGCAGAATTCGCGCTTAATAATAGAGAGAGTCAGTCTACCAAAATGTCGCCTTTCTTTTGCAATTATGGATATAATCCCAGGTATTCGTCGGCTCACTCTCCAGAGTCTGTAAATCCTTCAGCTGAAGTTATCTATCAAAGACTGTGCACAGTCTGGGCCCAGGCTCTTGAGAGCCTGACTAAGGCCCAGAGGTCGTCTAGCATACAAGCTAATAAAAGACGTATATCTGGCCATGAATATCAGGTAGGGGACAAGGTGTGGCTCTCCACGAGAAATCTTAAGCTCAGAGTCCCTTCTGGGAAATTAGCACCCAAATACATTGGTCCTTATCTAATTTCAGAAATCATTAATCCTGTGTCATTCCGCCTACAGTTACCCAATAATATGAGGATTCACAATGTCTTTCATAAATCATTGTTAAAAAAATATATAGTTCCTGTGCTTCCAGTAGTCCTCCCTGCTCCTCTGGTCATCCAAGGTGAGCTGGAGTTTGAAGTGGACAAGATTTTGGACTCTCGCCAAGTTCAAAATTCCGTCCAATATCTTGTCCAGTGGAAAGGATTTGGTCCCGAGGAAAATACTTGGGTTGCCAGTAAGGACATACATGCCTCACGCCTTATCCGGCAGTTTCATACCCGTAACCCTTCTAAGCCTGGTCCTTTGAGTGAGGGTCCGGTGGCCCCTCAAAAGAGGGGGGGTACTGTTAGGAATATGACTTTGCGCTCCTCGGTCCATGCTGGGCGGTTGAGGAAGCGCTGAGCTTGTCTGTGTTTTTCTTTTTACTCTGTCTGAATTATGTTGTATTTGACAGCCACACCCGCTTTTCCTGGCAGACTCCTGGCAGTGCAGGGGTTACTGCTCTGCTTGATCTTCTCAGCTGAACTTGCTGCTGGGATCAGGGCTGGTCCAATCATCTGCTGGACTTGGTCTCTGATCCCAGATAAAAAGCAGCAAGTTTCTCCCTTCCCTGCTGACTATTAGAGTTCACTCGCCTGCTCAGCTCCCTGTTTAGTTCCTCTGATCTCTGTATTCTGGACCTTCTGCATTTGACCTCGACTATTCTCCTGTTTGCTGTTTTTGTACTTCGCCGCCCGACTGTTGCTGACCTGGTTTGTCTGACACCTCTTATTGTGTTTTGTTTGTCTGTCCGTGCTTTGTGTGTCGCACCTATTCAGTGTAGGGACCGACTCCGTGGTTGTCCGGGCCGTTTAGGGCCGTCCGTGGCAATTAGGCAGGGTCAGTGGGTGGGGTCAGCTCAGGGCTCACTGTCCGTGTCTTGTCAGACTGCCTTTGCCATACTGACCATAACACCTATGAGACTAAGGACAATATGGGGAATTTTCTAAAACTGGCGTCCTACATGCCGGTCTTAACTAATATCCCGCTACCATAAGATTCAGCAGATTTATTAAGAGGCCCACATCTATTGTGCCAACCGGAGATGAGCAAATAGCTGATCTCAAAGAAGCAAAGCGCTTCGTTTGATCTGCTCTGAGATTGGATCCATCTTTCTGAGATTGGATCCATCTTTTCCCTAGCACCCAGGGTGGAGAGGCAGGGAGCGAATCTGCGTTTACATTTATTATCGGACCCCTATCGGACAGTCTAATAGTACCCTTAGTGTAGTGTTGTTTACTTAAACTGCAGAATACTTTTAAATTCTTGTAAATAGATAAAAGCTATTAAAAAAATGTTAAGAGTGTGGAAAAAATCTACTCAATTTGTTTATGTTTTTTTCTGTTGCTAGCTAGTTCCTTTCTAGATTTTTCCGTCAAATACAATTACCAGTGTCTTTCAAATTAGTCTCTCATCTATCACTTTGGTATTGACTGACCACACTGACAGATGCCTTCAGTTTCTAAGAGGTCATTTCAAAAGTTACTATGGACACGGCTGCACCTTCTGTCAATATCTCTGTAAATTTAAAAACAAATTTATATATATACAGCAGCATAATACAGCAGCGTTTTGGCGACAAAATGAGATCCGTCCTAGAAGGAGACAGTAAAATGGTAAAATGGCCAAAATAAGACATTATGTAAACATAGCTTTAGGGTGCTGTAAAATGCAGGTTACTGCAGAAAATCAAACGATTTTGAGGTAAAAAAAACAAACAAAAAAAACCCACATTTTGAGTTCCTGGTATGGATAAACCATTGGTGTCTAGTACTGTAATAGAATTTGGCTGCCCTATACAGATAAACCATTATTTTCCTGAACCCAATAAATACCTATTTAAAGGGGTTCATGTACATGTCGGTTATTGTACATCCTGGCAGGAGGTTACTTTCCACACCAGGACGTACAGTAACTGACTGGCTCCCGGTGCTCAATGTTTACATAAACAGTAACCGGGAGCCGCAGCTAAACTGTTAGCTGATAGCTGACAGTTTAGTGATCACCTACATCAGTGGATCAGTAACGATCCACTGATGTCGGTGCAGTCATCAGTAAGCCCCTAGCCCCGGTCTCTACTGAGCACGGAGATCCGGGGAAAGCTGGGGCAGAGCTCCCTCCCCCTCCTCCTTGCTCTGCAGCAGCCTTCCTGATTGTCAGCCCCAGTAACCATTAAACCAGTAACAAGTAAAATGTGATTTAAAATTTTTACAGCCCACTTTTGAAAAAAACTGTGAAAAACCTGTGGGGTCCAAATGCTCACTGTACCCCTTATTACATTCCTTAAAGGGGAATTCCACATGAGGAAAACTTGTTTTCTATTAAAAGTACATTAAAAGTTATATAGATGTGTCTATATAATGTTTTACCATATTTCTACGGTACTGCCACACTGGTAGCTGTTTGAAATCCAGGAAGTGAAGAAAAATGGCCTCTGTGCCAATTCACATTGTCTCCTGCTCCCACTGCCCCCCCACCTTAGGAGACAAATCTTCCATTGCCTCTGTCTCACATTGTGTGTGTTTGCTGAGTCCAGGCTGATGATGCAGACAGGGGGCAGGGTGTGATGTCACAGGAGGCTTGGCTGGATCCCCCAATCCCCTGAGTGATTCACGATCTCTGATCAGCCAGAAGCAGCTGCTGCACTGATTTCACTGATTGTGCAAAAGTCTGCAGTGAAATTAGGGCTGTGTTCACACATGTTGGAGTTTCATTGGAGTACTGCAACGTATTCACGAAAATGATGCAGTAACATAAGTAAATTATGCTAAATGGCAGAGAGGATCAGAGCCAGCACTGCCAATCCCACCTGGAGAAAAAACGAGACATAAAAAGTATATCCCATGTAAGATAATATCAGATAAAGTCCTTATTCCTCTGAGCTCAACTTCAAAGATAAAAGATGCTTTATCATAATATGTGCGTAGAAATGAAAAAAAAATTAATTCAAAAAGTTCTTTACTTAATTCCACTATCAGCGTTACAGGTAGAGAATACAGCGTGCTGTGTGGTGTTACAGGTAGTAATTGTGTGTTGTGTCGGTGGGGCCACAATGAAATGATAAAGTGCTTGAAAGGAACTTACCTCTCCTGGGTCCAGCGGCGTCTGGTTCTAGCTTGGCTCGGCGGCCAGGCTCGGGAGCGCGTTTTCGCTCCGCTGGCCGGAGCCGAGTGACGTCATGGAGACCCGACGGCATCCCTAGCAACCAGGGACGCCGCGGTCTCACGTGACTGTCTCAGCTGAACGGTGACTCAGGCTGCATGACGAATCGCTCTGCCACTCAGCCTGCAGTGCCTCAGCTGTTTTCCAGCTGGAGTCAGGAGGCTGGACCAATCAGCTTCTGGTTCAGGCTCCTGCTCCAGTATAAAGTAAGTCAGAGCCAGCTTCAAATTGCTGGCTATTAGGTTAACCCCCTGGTCACAGCTCCCCCATGTCTTTTCCTGCGAACCCCGTCCTTATTCCCTCTTACTGCTCGACTCGTGATTCTGACCCCCCGCCTGACTTGTGACTATCCGTTTGCCTGCTGATTCTGTACTGCGTTGCTCGTGTGGTTTGACCTGGCTTTGTTCAATACTTTAATTGTGTTTTGTTTGTCTGTCTCGTTTTGTGTTCCACATACGTCAGTGTAGGTAACGTCTTTGTGGTTGTCCGCGACCGCCTAGGTCGATTGAGGCAAGTAGGCAGGGCCAGTGGGTGGATTCATGTATAGGGCCCACTGTCTGGTTGTGTTGTTTTCTCTCTGGATCCTGACAGTACTGCAAATAATTCAGTAACACAATGAAACTGCAATGTGTGAACACAGCCTAGATGTTTTGCAACAGATTTGGGCAGTGAATGGGCAGGGTGGAGGAATGTGATGAACAGCTGAGGGAAAGCATTACATTCTGGAACCAGTACTGCATTCTGGGAACTGCTCAACCGGGAAGTACAAAAACACAATACAGAACAAAAAACCCCAAAAGAAATGGATCTTTGGTAGTTTCAAAACTGGGATAGAATGGTAGGTAATGCTATATGCATCTGCAGAAGTGTCATTTTTAAAAAAAATCTACCTAAAGTTCCCCTTTAAGGGGTGTAGTTTTTAAAATGGGGTCACCTGTGGGGGGTTTCCACTGTCTCGAAAATGTAACATGGCCTCCGACTTTCATTCCAGTCAAATCCACACTCCAAAACCCAAAAGGTACTCCTACTCTTCTGAGCTGTGTTGTGCGCCCGCACAACACTTTACATCAACAAATATTTGTAAAAACTGCAGATTCAGAGGAATAAATGTTTTATTGCATTTTTTTACAGCTGGTTTGGTATGAAAGAAATAGGATTGAATTGGAATGTTTACAAAGAAAATGGAAATTTTTACTTTTCACTCTTACTTTGCAGCTATTCCTGAGAAATGCCTAAAGGGTTAAAAAACTGTATGCATGTCAATAAGAATACTTGAAACGGTGAAGATTTCAAAATGGGGTGAATTATGGGGGCTTCTTGTATACAGGCCTCTAGAATATGCTCCAAAACTGAACTTGTCCCTAAAAAGTCCTGAGTTAAAATTTTCACAAAATTTTGGAAAATTGATACTTAAAAATTACAGTCTCTAAAACCCTAAAAAAAAGTTAAAGAATGTTCACCAAATGCTGCCAATATAAAGTTGACATGTTATAGATATAAATTAATTATTAATTTATGTGGTAGAACTGTCTTCCTTATTAGCAGAAACTTCCAAATTTAGAGAAATGTAATTATTTTTTAATTTTTCACAACATTTTGGAGTTTTTCACAAAAAAAGGTATCGACCCAAATTTAGCACTAACATAAAGTAGAATATGTCACGAAAAAAACAATCTTGGAATCACAAACATTGGTAAAAACATTCCAGAGTTATTAATGCATAAAGAGACACATGTCATATTTGAAAAATTTGGCTGTGTCATAAACGCCAAAACTGGCTGTGTCCCCTAAGGGTTAAGCTCCATTTACTTAAATGGAACTGAGTTTCGAAACCCCACCCAAACTGGAGGCAAGAGTGGTGCAAAAGTGGCCATGTTTTTGTAGCGTTGGACCCCTTTAAGATGCTTCTTCTCAACACGATTTATACTTCATATTCATATGTACTCTGTATTCAGTTTATGATTAAAGGGGTATTCCCCCCAAAATTATTTTTGCATTAATACGTTGGCCACCCATAGCTTTCCATCTTTCCAATATCAATTATGAATTCTGCACAGTTTTGCTGTTATTTAGGTGCATTCACCCCCACCAAACGTATAGAATCATCAAATCTCAGTCCAATCCGTCTCCACTCCGTGCTCCTGGCCCCCACCTTCCGAGACAGGATCACTTGTCCTCAGTCTCTTCAAAGGGCCAGTCCACTGAAGTGAAGGAGGACACTGAGAGTGCTGGCTGCTGTTAGAGAAGGAGAGAGTGACAGCTGCACTGATCACTGTCTCCCTCTCTAACAGCAGCCAGCCCCGTCACCCGCACCATTTCCCCTCCTAGCCCCAGGTCACTGTTCCCCCCCTGACTGTGTCGCCAAAGTACCCCCCCGTCACTCACCCACAACCACCACCAGTAACCCCCCCCACTCACCCGGCTCTCACCCGCGGCACACTGAAGGGGCTGGCTGCTGTTAGGGAGACAGTGATCAGTGCAGCTGTCACTGTCTCCCTCTTTAACAGCAGCCAGCCCCGTGACCCGCACCATGTGCTGCCCCAGCCCCAAATCGCCGTTCCCCACACCCCCCCTGTCCCTCACCCGCGGCAGCCCCCGGTACAACACCCCCCCGGTCCTCACCCGCGGCAGCCCCCGCCACCCCAACCCCCCCGGTCCTCACTCGTGGCAGCCTCTGGCACCATCACTCCCCCCCGGTCTTCACCTGCGGCAGCCCCCCGCACAACCTCCCCTCTGCTACACCATCATCACCATTTCAGCTCTGCTACACCATCATCACCATCTCAGCTCTGCTACACCATCATTGGCATCATAGCTCTGCTACACCATCATCGCCATCTCAGCTCTGCTACACCATCATCACCATCTCAGCTCTGCTACACCATCATTGGCATCTCAACTCTGCTACACCATCATCGCCATCTCAGCTCTGCTACACAATCATCGCCATCTCAGCTACACCATTACAATCTCAGCTACACCATCGCCACCATATCAGCTCTGCTACACTATCACAGCTTTGCTACACCATCACCATCTCAGCCCTGCTACACCATC
Source organism: Dendropsophus ebraccatus (assembly GCF_027789765.1). Taxonomy (NCBI): domain Eukaryota; kingdom Metazoa; phylum Chordata; class Amphibia; order Anura; family Hylidae; genus Dendropsophus; species Dendropsophus ebraccatus. The sequence continues at coordinate 59,080,838 of NC_091459.1, forward strand.
ATCACCATCTCAGCCCTGCTACACCATCTCACCATCTAAGCTCTGTTACACCATCACATCTCAGCTTTGCTACATCACCATCATTATCTCAGCTCTGCTACTTCACCATCATCATATCAGCTCTGCTACATCATCGTCTCAGCTCTGCTACACAAACATCAGGCATTGGTATTGCATGATGGGAAATGTAGTTTCCTATCTTGGCTATAGATCGGTTTTTAAAAAAACTTGTAACTCAGGGATGGCAACAGCTAGAAAGATGGGAGATGGCTCAAAATACTCAATGGGGCTTGGTGAGTAAGGCCAGCTTGGTGAGTAATACCCCTTTAAGGGCATGTTCACACAACGTAAATAAAGTATTACTAAGACTAGATTCACTAAGAGGCGCGGATTTACTAGAGTTCCCCATAGTATACGCTCCGGCCGGGATCGCTAGCGGCCGCCCCCAAAAAACTGACGTCAGTTCTCTGCGGCCGCTATTCATTGAATAGCGGCCACAGAGGACCTGTTAGTTCCCACAAAGGAACGTGCGGCCCACCCACATCCGAATTCAGCAGAAGTGAAGATCTGCAGTACCAGCCCGGATGATCTTCAGTAACACCGGCCGTTTTGTGACCCAGCCGGGTCACAGATTGTCCGGTGTTATACGTTGTGTGAACATGGCCTAATGTTTCATGTCCGTGTCTGTTCAGAGCGGTCCTCTGCCCGTTAAGGCCGAGACTACTTTTGCCTATGACTCAGTGCCTGAATCTCATGTTTATTTTTTTCACCAATCTAAACTCCTTTTGACCTCTGTTTTTACATGCTGTTTTTGTACTTTTCTGCTATCTCCAGTTTGATCTGTATCTGCCCGACTATTCTTTATTGTGTTTCTCCATCTTATTTTGTTCTGTGTCTCACTTACCCAGCTTAAGGACCGCCACGCAGCTGTTGACGATGGCCCAAGGTCAGGCTGGCAAGTAGGCAGGGACAGTCTTGGGGGGGCCTAGGGCTAAGGCTCACACTGTTGCTGTACTCTATCCAGATCCTGGGATCCCTTACATACTGTCCATAAAATTTTGACTATTTAAACCAAATGCATGTGAAATGCAATCAAAACACAGAATTACCTTGGCAAATGGTAATTTGTGATAGACACGAGACAGGAAATTAGGTAACGCAGAAGTAAATGGCTTTAATATAAGCTGATCTATTCAGTATTGTAAAACTTTGGTGTAGTCCATGTTTGTGATCTGTTCACTACTTTCACAGCTTTATTATTTACGCTGCTCCTCTTCCTCACCCATATTCATTTCTACTCCAATTAGTCCAGTTTGTTTACCATTCTTTTTATCTACTTTAATATTGTTCCAAGCACCTCTCAGATACAGAAAACATGAATGGAAACAAATATATTGTTACTCAAGTGCCAAGTGTTCTCTGAAATGTTAGATAATCTAAATTAGAAAAAAATTATTTGCATAATACATGTACATTTTGTGTGGGAGACAAGAAATATGTTGCCATCCTTAGTGAGCCAAATGATTTCATAAATAACTTTGACGTCCAAATCTTTAGCTGCTATATTTTCTTATCAGTGGATGTTGTGCATTAAAAGCAATAATGGACTTTCTGTGGAAGTAACCCCTTAGTGATGTTAATACGTGTTTTTATTGATGGTTACTAGAGGGTTGTATGCTAGGCAGCCCTCCTTTTGACAGAATGACAGCCAAGCTTCTGCACTAACTGCTAGGAGTGGAGAAACCTTAGATACTGGTAGTTTAACCCCTTAACAACCAAGGGCGTAAATGTATGCCCTGGTGTCATTACAGGCGTTCAGAGAGGGCCGCACACCGACCCTGTTACTAACTTTGCACCACCCCTCCGTCCCTCCTCCTCACCCTCATCAGCATTAAAAATGCCACTGGAACATTTTCTGCATGCTGAACGTTGCACAGGTGCTTAACAATCCAGCCCATGTGCGGGGCTGACACAGGTGGGGAATAGGAGACAATCTGCCTGGAGCATTCCTAATGATGAAGAGGGTGGGGAGGAGGGACAGAGGGGTGGTGCAAAGTTAGGGCACAGATACTCCCGTTTGGAATGGGCTGCAAGTTTAAAAGTTGTTTTTTAGCACAATAACTGCATCACCTGCTGAATGGACCGCAGGACAAATCTTGGATTAAAAGCAGCTATCCGAAGGTACAAGTGGTTTGGAGGGGTCAGATTGTGGGTACAGAGTCGCTTTAAGGGTTTAAAGGAGTACTCCATGGAAGAGCTAAAAATCTAGCTTGTCTTACTCACCAAGTTCCCCTGAGTATTTTAAGCAATATCTCATCTTTCTAGCTGCCACTGTAAGTGAGCTACAAGTTTTTCTAAAAGCTGATCTATATCTAAGATGGCGCAATCCAGATAACTACATTTCCCAGCACGCATTGCACCTCAGAGCCCACTGCCTAGTTTCCACCTCATCTTGTAGCATCTGCCTATCGCTGGCTCAATCTGCTTCTTCTTTACACTGTACACAAAATATCAATCTATTTGCCATTCACAGCCACTCCTATGGTATGGCAGCGTGGGGTATTGTGAGTTCTTTAAAATTCTGAGGAAACTGGGGAGGTGAAGTGATTTATGTCCCTTAATCCTCTCTATAGGAAACCTGATAAAGTTAGGCAGGCTCCACTGTAGTGCAGTTTACCAGGATTTATTTTGGTATAAACTCCAACAGAAAGATACATCAAGGGTGACAATGATAAAAAAAAGCTTCCTAGCACCCACACTGTCTGGCTGCTAATCACAGGGGACATACGTTTACAGGTACCTGAGTTCCACCAGTCCTATCCTGTAATCCATCTGATTCCCACTGGGCTGAATTCTCTCCCTGTGCTGTGATCTCTGGCTGCTGTTTTCACATAACTCTAACTTTCTCTGTCACTGTTATTACCTCACACACAGGACCTTGTTTTCTTTTACTTCAGACACAGGACATTGGTTCCTGTTACCTCATATACAGCACCTTGCTTCTATTTACCTCACACAACACTGACTGGGCTCCCTTCCTGATTTTTTTATGCCAGCATGCCAGCACGCAGAGAACAGCTCTTTCTGTTATTGCCCTCAGTGCTGGAAAACTAGCAATGTTGTTTGCTGGCACTACTGGCATTCTCTAACTGCCAGACAGAGGTAATATTTAACCCTTGACAGTGAAGGTTAAGCTTACCCTGGGCGAGAGAGAGAAAGAGAGACATGAAACAACTGTTTCCTTTCCCCTATAATGCTCTGGAGGCTGTCAGTAATCTGCTATTTTCCCACCCCTTAGCCAGGTTCTCATGGTGTGATGTCAGTGGTGGGCGGGGTTAGAGATGAGGTTTTTCAGCTTGTCTGGAGAGAGAAGAGACAGATTATGTGACTTTGGTCTCAGAAGGGAGGGGGAGGTGAAAGGAGCCAAGAAAATGTGGAAGTGAAGATTTTCTGCAGCTTTAGGCTATGTTCACACTACGTAAAAGTACGGCCGTTATTGCCATCGGCAACAACGGACGTTCTTTGTGCGGTGTGTAACATAGCCGATCTTCTACGCTCCGGCGGGGATCCTGTACAGGGCCGCAAATAACTGACACGTCCGTTTTCTGCGGCTGCAATTCAGTGAATTGTGGCCGCAGAAAGACCTGTCAGTTCGCACAATGAAGCGAGCGGCTCCGGCCGCTTGCTCCATTGTGTGCTGTGATGCGCCCGCATCAGAACCCTGCGGCCAAAAGATCATCAGGCCGGTACACGTAGTGTGAACATAGCCTTAAAGTGCAGACAAACCGACCAATTCGAGTAATAGAAACCTATTACACACAAGCTTATATTATGGGTAGGAATTCAACAGGGTAACATTTTCTTAAAGCAACTGTGTACCCACAATCTGCCCACCCTCCCAAAACCGCTTGTATCTTTGCATAGCTGCTTTTAATCCAAGATCTGTTCTGGGGTCCGTTTGGCAGGTGATCCAGTTATTCTCCTAAAAAACAACTTTTAAACTTGCAGCGCTGTGTCAAATTGGCGTGGCCTAGTTCAGTGCTTCTCAAACTTTTTCTACTGGAGCCTCGCCCAATCAACAAAATAATGCCTGGGCCTCACCAGACTGACCAGTAAGGATGCCGAAGCCTCACCATCTATGGTGAAAGTCCATGCAAATGTAAAATCTATTGCTCAGTCTACCATCCATTTGTCTCCTAATCTCTGTATGACATTAAATAAGTTCAAAATGAGTCAATAATGTTCCTAAAGCAGAGATTGTTGCAGTCAGGGAAAGAACTGTGCAGCTTATGGTCACTTTTGTGAGAACTGCCTACCAAAGCTGCGCCTCACCAGCAACTAGGGGGCGCCTCACTGGTGAGGCCCACTTTACAGTTTGAGAAGCACTGGCCTAGATTGTCTATGCCCTAGTCTTGCACAGCCTCTCTGTCCCTCCTCCCCACCCTCTTCCCCTATTCATCACCTGTGTGAACACTGCACATGTGTTAGATCTTTAAAGTGTCACTGTCGTATTTTTTTATTTTTTTTGCAGAAATAAATAGTACAGGCATTTTAAGAAACTTTGTAATTGGGTTTATTAGGCAAATATGGCATTATCTGTATTCAAAAAAACTTTTCCCAGGTCCCCCCACCCCTTCCTCCTCTCTCATTTACTGCTCATTATCAGGAAATCACGTCTTTTTGCATCAGACGTGCCCCTGTCTGTTCTATGGAGAGGGGAGGGGGAGGAGGGAGATAAGTTGGCAGCAGAGAGCAGAGAACAAAGGATTACACAGCAGGAGCTATGTGAAAGCCTCTGTAAATTGACTCTTTGTTGTCCTGTTTTGGTGCCTCATCTCCCTCCACCCCTCCCCTCTCCATAGAGAACAATGAAGACAGGGGGGAGTGCTTCAAACGGCTTTTTTATGATGAAAATGCATTTTTCGGCTAATAAACCCAATTACAAAATTTCTTAAAATCATCTGTACTATTGATTTCTGCAAAAAAATAAAAAAAATAAAAGACAGGTACACTTTAAGGCACCTGTGCAGAGTTCAGACAGGTGATAATCAGGAGAAATGCTGCCCAGGAGTGTTCCTAATGGTGAAGAGGGCGGAGAGGAGAGGCTGTGCAAGCCTAGGGCACGGGTACTCTAGGCCACACCAAATTGACACAGAGCTGCAAGTTTAAAATTGTTTTTTAAGACAATAACTGCATTACCTGCTGAACAGACCCCAGGACAAATCTTGGATTAAAAGACATGGACAGTGAGCCCTGAGCTGTTCCCGCCCACTGTCCCTTGCCTACTTGCCACTGACAGCCCTAGGCGGCTGCGGACAGCCAGGAGGACTGCCCCTGCTCTGGTAAAGGTGGTACACAAAACACAGACAGACAAACAAACACAATAGTTCAGAGTGGACAGACCGGGTCAGCAACGTCGGGCAGCAAAAGTACAAAATCGGATCCTAAAGAATAGTCAGAGTCAGGCAGAAGGATCGAGGCAGGCTGCAAACAGGGAAAGTCAGGGAACAAAAACTCAAAGGTCACAATCAGACAAATAGAACAAACAATAGTACAAGCAAGCAGAAACTAGCTCAATGACCAGCAAGGAGTATAAAGACTGGGGGGGTTATATAAGAGGCCAGGGGTCTGGTCAGAGATACAAATGGAACTTCCCCAAACTTCCTCCAACCACAGGCATCTGACAACAAAACACATCCACTGACAGGAAGACCTGCCAGTCACAGAAAGAATCAAAACAAAATTAACCATGAACTGGCCAGACAGAACTCAGCAGGTGAAGTCAGGTGTGTCCATGAAGCAAAGAGAGCAGACAAAATAAACCAGTGTTCAGACTAATGAAAAACAAAACACAGAACAAGCACAAATTCAAGAAAATCAAGGCACACAGCACGAGTCAAGGGGCGCATCAAGCTCCACAAAGATATAGTCCTGACAGTTACATGTTGCAATCAAATCCTGGTCATGCTATGTCACAGATCGGCAGGTTTGCTAGACTGTCAATGGGTTTCCATGGCCTGCCATGGATATTCTTCTATAATAATGCTGACAGTTATATTACACTGCACTAGAATGGTAGTGCACTGTATTATATGACTGATAAGGAGATCACAAGTGGGATTATGGGATTATGGTACTTTAAAAAGTAAAAAATAAAAATAAATACTATTCTCCAAATATTATCAAATTAACAAATAAAAAAACATACATATTTGAGTTTTTCACAATACTAACAACCTAAAGTATAAAACTATCCCATTATATATACTGCACAATAAATGCTGTAAAAAAAGGACAATGCAAAAATGTTTGTTAAAGGGGAACAACGGTTAAGAAAGATTTAACCCTGTTCAATCCCCACCCATAATCTAAGCTTGTTTGTAATAGGTTACATTGAATTGGGCCATTTGTCTGCAGCACGTTGAAACATTCAGACTATTTCATGTTTGACTATGAGTTTTACCTTCAAATTAAAGATTTGCTTCTCACCATCCCTGGCCAATTTAGCCTGAAAAAGGGTGGTGGTGTTGTATTCAATCCTTTGACATTGTGTACAGTACAAGTATATTATAGAAATCACCTCAAAAATTTGGAAATTTTGAGACAGGATTAACCCCTTCTCGCATCAGAATATAACTGTATGTCCTGATGCAGGTGGAGGACTTCAGAGAGGGGTCGCGTGGTGACCCCATCCTGAACCGCTGCGATCCCAGCTGGGGACAGCAGCTATTCTGCGGACGCTTCCGCTGACTAGACATTTAAAGGAGACCTGTCACCCACCGTGGCGGGGTGACAGGCTCCCATCCCCCGTTACAGCCCCTATACTCACCTGATCCAGCCCGGGTCCCGCTTTCTGATCCGGTCGGGTCACGGAGATATGAGCGCCCGAAGCTCACAGGAGAGTCCGACGCTCATAGAGAATGAATGGGGAGTTCGATGCTCCGTCATTCTCTATGGGCATCGGACTCTCCTGTGAGCGCTCGCGTCGGGCTTCGGGCGCTCATATCTCCGTGACCCTACCGGATCAGGAAGAGGGACCCGGCGGGATCAGGTGAGTATAGTGGGCTGTAACGGGGGGTCGGGAGCCTGTCACCCCGACACGGGGGGGTGACAGGTCCTCTTTAAATGCAGTTGTCAAAACTGACAGCTGCATTTGAATATCCTTAAAAACAGTCATTGGTGGTAAAGTGGCTGCGATATGGCTTGTCCTAATGCGATCAGGGAAGCCTGATCACAGTTACCTGTCTAGCCGGGACTCTGTGCCTTTTTATGACGCTAATCCCGGCTTGCCGATCGATTGATAAGGGCTGCAGCAGCCCTTATAATCGATCTGCAGAATAACTGATCCTATGTAATGTATATACACTACATTGATTTCTATAAGAAATCAGGGTAGTGTATAGTGTTGCCCGCCAGTGGAGCAATAAGTGCAACATAGTTTTTTAAAAAACTACTTTTTTTAATTATAAAAAGCCCCTTCCCATATTTATAAGGCTGGGTTCACACTATGTATATTTGAGGCTGTATTTGTGAGGCTGTATAGCAACCAAAACCAGGAGTGGATTGAAAACACAGAAAGGCTCTGTTCACATAATGTTGTAATTGAGTGGATGGCCATCATTTAATGGCAAATATTTGCTGTTATTTTAAAACAACGGCTGTGGTATTGAAATAATGGCCGTTATTTACTGTTATATGGCGGCCATCCACTCAGTTTCAACATTGTGTGAACAGATCCTTTCTGTGTTTTCAATCCACTCCTGGTTTTGGTTGCTATGAGGACCTGACATGAGGACCAAATACTGCCTGAAATATACATAGTGTGAACCCAGCCCCCAAGTTTAAATCAGCCGCTTTTCCCATTTTATAAATAAAAATAAATAAATAAATAAACATATCTGGTATCGCCGCGTGCGTAATTGCTCAAACTATTAAATTATCAAATTCCTGATCATGCACAGTAAGAGGAGTAAGCGCAAAAAAATTCCCAAGTGCAAAATTGTTGATTTTTTTTGTCACATCAAATCCAGAAAAACTGTAATAAAAAAGTGATCGAAAAGTGCATATAAGCAAGAAAGCTATTAATAGAGAGAATGAACAGATCATGGCGCAAAAAAAATGAGACCTCCTACAGTCCCACAGACCAAAGGATAAAAACGTTATAGTAATAGAGCAATTTTAAAGCACTGCGGAATCTGTTGGCGCTATAAAAATAAATATTATTAATATTATTTTAAACACGTTTAGCTTTTTTTTAACGGTTTAAATTTTTTAAAGTAGTCAGGTAAAATAAAAGTTATATAAATTACACATCGTTGTGATCGTACTGACTTGAGGAACATATATAATATGACTGTTTAACTATAGGATGAACTGCAATAACACGACCCCCCCCCCCCCTAAATAAAAACAAATTGCTTTGTTTTTCAAATTCACTGTGCAAATAATTTTTTTCGGTTTCACAGCATACTTTATGGAAAATTTAAGTCTGCAATGGAAAAGTACAATTGTCGCAAAAAAAAAGTGCTCATTTGGATTTGTAGGTAAAGGAATGCAAGTGCTATGGCCTTTTAAACACGAAGAGTAAAAATTAAAGCTAAAAAATTAAAATTAGCCTGGTCTTGAAAGGGTTAAGAGGTGAGAGAAATATTAGAGAAGGGGTGAGGGTTTGTGGCTGAATAAGGAAATAATTTATTTGGTTTGCTTGCATCTAGTTTGTCCACCAATGATGATGTATTCCTTGGACTTATGAAGTGTGGCTTCAAAAAAGTGCATAGAGCCATATGTGCAGCATGCAAATTACTTTATGCAGCCAGAGTTAGGCTAGGACACAGTGCGTTTTT